>NW_028145417.1:3046651-3693303 GCF_050370095.1 Fusarium phalaenopsidis | reverse complement strand
GTCGTCTTCTCTGAGCCGAGTCCACCAATCGTCTCCATAAGCAGTCGCCTTGAGACTTTTGATCGCAGGCACCAGGTCTTCTCGTCGTAAAGGCTTGTTGTTCTCGTGAAGACCGATGATATCAGCGGGTTGGGTGTTGACCCAGCGCACTACATGGTCCATGACCTGTGCCATGACCTCGCCTTCCTCCTTTTTGATCCGCAATAAAGGCTGCACATCCGGAAAACGAAGAATGTGGTTCTCCCCAGAGAGGTTCGACACCAGCGGGTAATGCGGGGTCTCCACCGCTCGCTTCTCCACAGCGTGACGAGACGGCTGATGGGAAAGCGAGCTTCACTTGTCAGGCACAGGATATCCAACATCCTTTTCTCGATACCCTTCTTGTTGACATTTTTCTCGGCAGAAAATAGAGTGGGGTCCCGGTCAAAGGCGGAGGCGAGCTGTAACCAGATCTGACCATGTGTATCGGGCAGGGTGAGATCGCGACGGTTGACACGAAGCTTGATGTCAAGTTCGACTGGTAGAGTGTCTGTGTATAAGGATGAGTATTGTTTGTTATGTATGTATAAGTAGTATATCAGGTAGAAAGATCTGCGGATTGGGGGTGATTGAAGAGGGTCACACCTTTGTCGTAAAATTCGCAAATCCACCACAAATCGCTCGAATCAGAATCCGTCTGTTTCACGTAGTCTTTCAGAGCCTCGATGCGATGCTGGCCGGCCATGAGCTCAGGTTTCTCGTCGCCGTTGAAGTCGGCCCAGTTTTTGAAGGATAGCACATGCTGACGTCGGTCTTGGGCAGTGCTCTGATCAGCGTCTGGGATGGCGTCGATCATTTTTTGAACGGCGGCAGCACTGCAGGAGACCTGGACGTAGTGCTGCTCGGCTCGACGTGCGAGGCCGCCATTCTGGAAAGAGCGACAAAGATGGGCGACGTGATTGCGGTCGAGGGGCCTGTTGTTGCCACGAGACCAGGCGGAATGGAGGAGATGGATGGGCAGCTCAGCGACGGCGAGGCGGTAGGGCTCCGCCTGTTTCCTCAGGGAATCGACCTCGGTGAAGGAAGGTGGAGGAGGCTTTGGTGACTTGGCGGGCTTAGGTGGTGATGATGGGGTATCGTCGGGGACGGGAAGTAGGGAGGGAGAGGTGGATAGACGGGGTTCACGGGAAGGGTGGGTAGGGGTAGTTTTCAGCCGTTTGGAGGGCCGGGGATCGGGGTTGGATTTGGGAGGTAGAGGGCGACCAATTTTGATCATTGTTTGTGATGATTGATTGATGATTATTATTATTGGGATTTATTGTTTGTGATTTATTTTATTTGATGTGGGATGTGGAATTGTAAAAGGGTAAGAAGCAACAGGTGGGAAGAGATGAGGGTTCGGGTTATTATATTGAATGGGAGTGTTAAGGTACAGGGGGTGGGGAAGGTGACTAATTAAAAGAAAGGAAGACGGGAGACGGGAGACGGGAGACGGGAGACTTCTGGGCTGCTAGTCAAGAATTAGATGTCGTCAAGAAGTGGCCAAAGGAGCATAGATGGTAGTCAGGGAGAACGAATGAGAAAGGTGGAGGAGAGATGGAGGCTTAGAGGTTTGAGGAGGGGAGGGTGCGCACGGACACCTAAACCCAGGTTTAGGTGGGGAGGGCGTCCAAAAATGGCAAGTTTACTGGTAGGCTTCTAAAATATTAGGGGCTCGTGGTATGGATAGCCCAAAGACGCATAACTTTTAACCCTAACCGGGACCGGTTCGGGGTGATCTTTGACTGCAATTACTTTTTATAATACTTTATAATATTTTATTATTTTATAATAATAACTATTTTATAGAGGTTATTATAATTATAATATTAAAATAATATTTTATTTATTTATATAATTTTTATTAAAATTATATTTTATAATATTTTATTAACTTATAATAATTTTTATTTTATATTTATTTTAATCTTATAGTAATTATTAATATTATAATTTTTATATAATATTTTAATAAATAAAAAATTATTTTTATTATTATTTTTATAATATTTTATTATCTTATAATAATTTTAATTTTATAATAAATAATATAATTTTTATTTTAAAAGTATTTTTTATTAATTTTATTTTATTATAATTATACTTAATATTATATTATTATTTTATAAGACTTATTATTTTATTATAAATATATATTTTTAATAATAATTAATTTAAAATATTTTTATAATTATTATTTTAATATTATATATAATATAATATTAATAATATTTATTAATAATATTAATATTTTTAAAAAAAACCTTTATTTATAAGTTTTTTATTAATTTTAATATAATTTTTAATAAATCTTAAATATTATAAAAATTATTATTATATAATAATTATAATTTTATTATAATAAATATAAAAATAAATAAGAAATAAAAAAACTTATATAATAAACTTAAACCCTTAGCCTTAATAAAAATATAAAAATTTATTATAAGAATATAAGTAATATAATTATAATAATACCTTTTAGCCTTATAATTATTATATTACTTTTACCTTATAATAAATTTCTTTATAAAATAAGCTATTTTTTATTATATATATAGCCCTCTTAATATAACTACTTACCCTATAGTATTTACTACCTTGCTATACCTACTTACCCTATAGTAGCTACTGCCCTGCTATATTTACCTACTTTATCATAGCTGCTGCCCTATTGCAGCTGCCTACCGTATCGCAGCTGCCTACCCTATACCAATTACACCTGTAACCTTTATCTATCACTTCCTAGAATCCATATAGCAACCACAGCCGGTCTTGAAGAGCGGCCTGATAGCTCAACGGTTAAGCTTAGCAACCTTTTCCCGAGGGCCTAGGGTTCAATTCAGGCTAGAAGCAGTTTGCGCTGCTTCACCTTAGGAAGAGTACGGTACGCTCCCCGTGAACATATATGGGCTTCCTAAGTAAAAAACCGCGCAGTTATCTGGGAATAGGCCTTGTGGCATTGAACCTTATAATCGTAAGACAGGTTCTAATAAGTGCTAGCCGCACTAATTAGTTTTACTATTTTATTATAATAATTATAATAATAATAATAATAATAATAATATATTATTATTATTATTATTATTATTTTTATTATTATTATTATTATTTTTATTTTTATTATTATTATTATTATTATTCTTATTATTATTATTATTATTATTATTATTATTTATTTTTTATTTTTATATTTTTTTTATTTTTCTTATTTTATATTTTTTATTCTTATATTTTTTATTATTATTATTATTCTTATTTTTAATTATATTTATATTATATTTTATTATATATATATTTAATAAAGCTAACTTATAATTCTTAATTACTTTATAATAAATAAGAGATTAAGCTACCTTATAATAAGTAAAAAATAAAGCTACCTTATAGCTAAAATAAGGTAAAAAAATAACTTATAATCCACCTAGGCTATGTGGTTAAACTAGCCCCACTATACCTTATCTTATTAGATTACCTTTATATATCCCTCATATATATGCTTATAGGCTTCGTGCCTCGTGGCCGGGGGAATATAGCTGTAATCAGCCCCTACGAACCTGGCTCCTCCGGGTGCATAGCTACTAGGGATGCCTAGCTATAGCTAGCTAAAGGACCTTCTTTTCTAGCTGCTAGATGGGCCTATTAACTTTATATGCTATTTATAGCTATAGGGGGCAACAGGGGAGTCACATAGCGACTAGGGCGCGCCGCAATGGTTTAAACCAGTTTCTATGCCCCTATATAATAGATAACTTAAGGCTTAAGCTTCTATTATAATAGGCTCAGGGGAAACTGCATTTAACTTTTAGGGGGCTATTTAGGCTATAGGGGGCTATTTGGGCTACAGGGGGCTATTTGGGCTACAGGGGGCTATTTGGGCTATAGGGGGGGCTGGGGTTATAAGGGTTAGGGGCGAGGTACTTGGGCTATAATGGGCTTAATACGGCCAGTTCTAAGGGTCTTTTTAGGTACTAGGGGCGGTTATAAGGGTAAGAGGTAGGTATTCTTCTTTCTATATTATTTATTATAGGCTACTAAGGAAAATAGCTAAGAGGGCTAAGAGGATAGTGCTATTTTATTAGGTGTAAAGGGTATTATTATTATAATATTACTTAAAAGAAAGACCTAGTAACTATCCTAGAGTATCTTTTAAGCTATGCTAGGGCATATTTAAGGCCTCTACTAGCTCTTTATAGATACAGCAGATCCAGATAGCATTATAGCTAGCCCAAGAGATCCTCTCCCCTAGCCAGGACCATAAGACCCGATGGTGCTTAGGAGCATAGCTAGGGGGGTTAACTTCCCCCTCAAAGCCAAGCTTCTTATATAGCTGGCTAGCTAGTTGTGGCTGCTGTAATACAGCAGAGCTCCAGAGGGTAGCAATAAGCCCAGGAAACTGGCAATTTCCCCCCTGGATTAGCTGCCAGCCGCCATTATGAGGATCTTCCTCCCAGCGGCTGCAAAGCTCCTGGGGCACAAGGCAATAGGCACAGGCTCCAAAGCTTCCTAGTCTATCCCGCTGCCTTAGGTAGCGGGTAATAGACTTAGTTAGCTCAAAGCCAAGGCGTATATCCTTGCGGCTAGAAGAAGTGGCCCGGGTGCAGCTTAATGGCAGATGGTCTCGCCTATCTAGCCCATCAAGCTTGCAGAAAAGGCAGCCCTGAAGAAGCTGCTGAGAAAGCAGCCTCTGAAAGGTCTCAAAGTCTGCCCTTTCCCTCTCGGCCCGGGTAGCTGCTGTAGTACGCATCTGCTGTACCTGCATAGCTCTAAGCCTAAGATCCCTCTCTTCAGGGCTCTCCAAGGCATAGCCTTCTTCTGCGGTTAGAGGTAGGTTCTCCAGGCAAAAGTCACACTTTTCCTCCCCTGCCTCGCACGCTTGCCGGCTAGCTCGGCCATCTAGAGCCCTATCTAAGGCTATCCTGCGGCATTGGCTAGTAGAGAGGAATTCTCTGCTGCCTATGCTGAGGAGCCTAGAAGATTGGGCTTCTTGGGTCGAGCTTTGCAAGGGGCCTGAGGGTGATAGCCTCGCTAGGAAGCCCATCTCGACCGGCACGGCCGCTCTGCTGCCCATAGTCTGCAAGCCTCTTTGGCATCTCAAGGTGTATAATAACCCTGATATTAGGGATATCAATACCGAGGCCAAGAGCATTGGTTGCAACTATAACCCTGCCGTTGCCATAGAGGGTCTCCCGGGAGCCTTCCATCCAGGCCTGCAGGCGTTCTGCCTTGCCATCGCGAGTATCAACCTCGTTATAGTAGGCATCACACCCCAGGGCCTGGGCTAGGGCTTCGGTTATAGCTATAGTCTTGCAATAGACTATAGCTTTGGCTGGGCGAGGGTAAAGGCAAGCTTACTATCAAGCAGCTGCCTCAGGGCATTCTCAGCAGACTGCAGATAGCCCGCTTTGGGAAGCAGAGGGAACTCAACTACCTTATAGCTGATATTAGGCCGGGTTGTGGGAGCCCGGAAGATAGTGGCATCCTTGGCCTTGGTATAAACCAGACCTAGGAATTCACGCTCTTCAGCTATAGGCAACGTTGCAGTCAGGTATACTATCTGCACGCCTCGCAAGGCCAATAGGCCTAGCTGCCTTAGCTTAGGCCTGAACCGGGGGCTGCCTTCTAGAATCGTGTGACACTCATCTATAACTATGCGGTCAAGGCGGGCTAGGGCTTGAAGGCCATCTAGATAGGCCTGGAACCGCTTTGTCATAGCTGACTCGGGCGTCACAAAGATAATGGAAGCCCCCCTCGGTGCCCTATCAGCCTGCCACTGAGCAGCGGGGATATCCATAGCTTGGCAGCGGTCTAGGAGGTTGCCTAGCAGCGAGACCAGCGGCACAACTACTATAGTTATGCCATCTGGGCAGCTAGCAGCCGGCAACTGAAATAGAAGGCTCTTGCCGCCGCTAGTGGGCATGATGGCTAGGATTGGATTCCTATTACCCATAATGGCCTCTAGAATCGGCTTCTGGCCCTGCCGGAAGGTGGCGTTGGAGCCGAGTAGCCTCTGCAGCTCAAGGTCAAGGTCAACCTTGCGCAGCTGCTTCCAGCGGGCTGCTTGAAGCTGCTGGAAATGCTCAAGGTCAACGGCAGCTAGGCCTCTCTTTGAGCCCGAGGGGATAGTTGCCCTTGAGAAGCCAGGGGCAGAGGGGAAACCAAGCAAGAAGTGCCACTCTTCACTAAGAAGCCGGAAGCTTTGCCTGCGCTGATAGGTCTCAAAGTGGGCTTCTGTAAGCTGCCGGCCGTAGACGAGGTTGGAAGTCATGCTGCCATGGCCGGTCTGCCTATGGAGAATAGTATCTCTTTCTCCAGGGCCCTCTTCATCAGAGCTGCTTTCGCTATCTCCGTGGTCGACTTCGCTATATAGCCCCTGGCTAGTAATAGCTGCATCGCGGATATAGCGGCGGCCTAGGGCGATAGCTATATGCCGCCAGCTACTGATAGTAAGAGACTCAATGCCGGCTAGCTTGCCCCAGCGCTTAAGGACCCGGCTAAGCCTAGCCGAATTCCAAGAGCCTGCTGCAAGCCCTATATGCAGCCTAGGGTTATCAGCCTGGCTGCCTCTCAGGGCCCCAAAGGGAGAGTCTCTAGGGCTATAGAAGCCTAGCTCGGCCTGCAGCTGCTGCAGCTGGGGGTTATCCCCTAGGGCCTCTACCTTCTTGCTAGAACCCTCATCGCCATCTAGGCCAGAGGTCTTCCAGAGAAAGGGGGAAAAGGAGCCCTGAGAGCTGGGGTCAAAGTTGGCCTGCATAGCTTCCCAGAAGGGCAAGATAAGCCAGAGATAATAGACTAAAAGGGTGCTAACCTCCTGAGGAAGAAAGCGGTGAATAACCTTGAGTCTCTCTGACCTAGAAAAGCCCTTGTGAATACCAGTAACTAGCATAACTAGCCCTTGGTCTAGGAAGATATTGCGGATGCCCCCTGCGGCGGTATTGCGGTGCCGAAGAGTCAAGAGCTCATTTGACCTAGCCGGAAGACCGCTGCTCAAGTGGATCAAGAAGGCTAGCAGCTCAAGCAGCTTCTCGATGCTTTGGCTATAAGAAGACATAGCCCTAGCTTCTGGGGTTATAGAAGAGCTACTAGAGCTTCCAAACCAGCGGGCCTTGAGAATAGGGTCTTCCCAGAGAAAGGAAAAAAGCCAGCTCTTAGTGCCTCCCTAGCTACCTCATAGAGGCTATCTAAAAGGAATAACCCACTGAATTATCAGTAGGGTTATCCTGGATAGAATCCCAAGGATAGAAGGCACTAGGGCTGGCTGGCTATCCTCCAAGGTATAGCTCTCTTGCATAAGAAGCCCCTGGAAGAGAAGAAGCCGGGCTTCATCTAAGGCCGCTTGCAGTATATGCTGCAGGCTAGGAAGGCTAAGCCGGTTGCCTCTATAGAGGATAGTCTCCCCTTCCCAGCTAATATAGCCGGGCTGGGCCGTGTTGGCCTTGGCAGCTATTCCATAGCTACGCAGCCGAAGGATAAACTGCATAGGGGTCGTATCAGCCCCAGCCGGGCTATTTAGCATGCACCTAGTTACGAGCTGTTGCACCAGCTCAAAATAACCAGGGCTCGCCTCTCGAGCTTCTAGAAGAGAGCTTCCAAGCTCGGCATGCTGCTGGATAGCCTTATTTCTTTTTCTAGCTACTTCCCGCAGGATAAGTAGCCTAGAAATAGATACTAAGGCAGAGAGAAAAGGGGTAAAGGTCTCAAAGCCTAGCCAAGAGCCATCAGGGGATATACTAAGCACAGTAAGAAAGGAGACCATGACGCTATTAAATTCACTATCCTTAGTCTGATGATCTAGGATCGAGATGAAAAGCGCCAAGGTCCTTTCTTTTACCCCCTTATAAAGCCCTATAACCTTATGGCTAGAGAAGTTGCCTTTAGCTGAGAGCCAGGCCTCTTCTAGGTCATCAAGGTTATCAGATAGAGCCTTATAGCTAGCTAGCTGCTGCTGGCTTGCTTTGAAAGGTGGCCTCTCTGCGGGCTCAAGGTTAAGGCAGCGGAAGGTATAGACTAGAAGCTGCTTTGCTACTATGGCATAGCGGTCTTGCGTAGCCTTCTTATACCTATAGCTAAAGGGCTTCTTTGCTGGCTGCGAGGCATCTTGCCGGTTAACCTCAAAGAGAGCATTCAGAGGAATCT
Organism: Fusarium phalaenopsidis; assembly: GCF_050370095.1. Lineage (NCBI taxonomy): Eukaryota > Fungi > Ascomycota > Sordariomycetes > Hypocreales > Nectriaceae > Fusarium > Fusarium phalaenopsidis. Next base: position 3,685,149 of record NW_028145417.1, on the reverse strand, counting down.
CATTAGAAGCTATAAGGCCTATAGCTTCTTGAATAAGCTCCTCAAAAGCCTGCAAGAGAAAAAAGCAATCTAGCTCAGAGGTCTCTTTTAGAGATTCTTTAGTTAGGGTAAGGTCAAGAGAAAGCAGCTCTCTTAGGAAATCCTTTTCCCCACTAAAGTCAGCTAAGTGCCTTGCTGATCCTAGCCTTCGAAGCCAAGGGTTAGGAGCAGTAAAGTCATTTAGCTGCTCTATAGCCTCGGCCTCCTTGCTTCTGATAGCTAGGGCTTGGGCCTCAAAGGCAGCCTTGGCTTCTAGAAGAGAGAGAGCTTTAGAGCTGTCACTTTCTAGCAAGACCTCAAAGTATTCACTGCGAGGCCCTTGCTTGAAGAGTTGCTGATAGGCTATGCCGGCTCGCCAATAGCTTTCAGTAGCTATAGAAGGCTGCGAGGCTGCTGCCTTAGAAGGCCGGCCCTTTTGACCCTTCTGTTTGACCTTGTGAAAGGCCCGTAAGTGCTCTCTAATTCGGCGTAGCTGGGAGCCAATATAGAAGCAGCTAGGCTCAAAGGTACAGCGGAAGCCCTGTTGCATAGGCTCTCCAAGTTGTGAGATAGGAGGGCCTGGAGGAATAGGCTTAGGTAGCCTTATAAGGTCCTTCTGGCCCTGAAGAAGATCAAGCTTAGTAGCTTGCTCTAGGGTAGGCTTGATCTCTTGGAGGGAAAGCTGATGAGGCTGTTGGCGGAGGTGTTGTTGAATTTGGTTGAAAAGAACTACGGTTTTATAAGTCTTGCAAATTAGAAGGGAAAAAGCAGGGATATAACTAAAATAATCCATAATTATAAGACTTATAGATAATTAAGATATAGATAGATAAGGCTTTTAGATAATAAAGATAGAAATAAAGATAGAAATTAAAAGTAAATAGTTAAGAAGAATTTAAGTCTATATAAAAGAGTAAAAAAAAGAAAAAATATAGAGGTTAAAGCTTATTGGCTAAGGAATTGCCTTAATTGTGGCTGGCGAGGTGGTTAGTGTAGCTAGATAGCTAAGTTATAGCGGTGGTTAGTGATTTTTAGCGTAGCGCTAATTACACTGACTACCCCATCAAAATTCCTCTTTTTTATCTTTAAATAATTCTAAAAAAATTAAGAAATAAGATATAAGAAAAAAGACTTTATTTCTAAAATCCTTATAGCTTAAAGTTATATATATCTCTTTTATAGAGCCTTAACCCTATAGGAACCCTCTTTTTTAGAAAACGTCGGCTGGTCGAGAAAAAAAACGTCGGCTGCCCCATGGTCTGCTAGCGTAAAAAATTTCCCCCATACAAAAAAAACGTCGGTAGCTCAGCCGACGTTTTTAATAGATGATAGGGTCAGGCATTGGGTCAGCTATAGATAGAAGCCCTTCGGGCTTCTATAGAGATTCTAGAGCTTTCTATAGGGGTTAGGGTCACACATTGGGTCAGGCATTGGGTCAGGCATTGGGTCAGGCATTGGGTCAGGCATTGGGTCAGCTATAGATAGAAGCCCTTCGGGCTTCTATAGAGATTCTAGAGCTTTCTATAGGGGTTAGGGTCACACATTGGGTCAGGCATTGGGTCAGGCATTGGGTCAGGCATTGGGTCAGGCATTGGGTCAGGCATTGGGTCAGCTATAGATAGAAGCCCTTCGGGCTTCTATAGAGATTCTAGAGCTTTCTATAGGGGTTAGGGTCACACATTGGGTCAGGGTTAGGGTCAGGCATTGGGTCAGGCATTGGACTAGGGCAACCTCAGCGGCTTCCATAGCCCGAGATCCCTCTAGCAACTTAGCTAGGTCAATCTGGAACACTTCTAGGGCTCCTTAAAGCTCCTCTTTACTCTTCACCTCTTATCTCTTACCTCTTATTCTTTATCTCTTATTTCTTATCTCTTACCTCTTATTCTTTATCTCTTATTTCTTATATTTTATCTCTTTGCCCCTTCATATTAGCTATATCTCTCTTTCTTAGCTATTTCTCTCTTTCTTAGCTATCTCCCTTTCTTAAACTATATCTCTCTTTCTTAGCTATCTCTCTCTTTCTTAGCTGTACCTCTTATATCTCTTTTATACTCTTATTTTTCCTTTTTCTTATCTCTTTATATCTCAGAAAAATCTCCTCTCTTTAGTCTATAAGCTATATCTTTAGCTAGAAGAAACCCTCCGGGCAAAATAGCTTAGATAGTTAATACTAACCCCAACCATAACCCTAACACCGCCAATCGATGTCCATATGCAAGCTGGGGCGGACGGTGACGCTCAGCCAGAGCATCACGCACACTGTCGTAGCAAAGAGGGACCTCGCCCGCTAGGGCTGCCTCCATGTGATCAGGATGTAGTATGGACTTGATATAGGCAAAGACGTCTTTTCGAAAAGCACATAAGCAGAGCTGACGAAGGTACTTTTCCAGGAGTTGTAGGCAGTCGGGAACTGAACTGAACTCGATCATCCATTGCCGAGCTTTGTCCACCCGAATGAAGTCAATACGTACATCTCGAATTTGGCGGTATCGAGCATGGTAGGCGGCCTACATGGATGGGTTATTAAACATCATATAGGCCGCATGGGGTTGCTTAAAGGTGAGCGTAGTCCAGTCGACCTTGTCGAGAAACCAGGCATAGCCATACGTATCCATGGTATACCGAAATCCGAGACCTTCGACTCGTCGAAGTCCATCAGGCTGGTTTGAATCGGGCTGAAGTCGAACGTCTTGCCAACAGCCGCCAGACTTCTGTATTAGGCCTCCGGAGTACGAGAACTGGAGGCATCGGAGAAACATAAGCATAACTCAGGTATGTTCCCATGTTACGAAGTGAGGATCCTGAAAGCTGTATAGCATTTCAAATCCAACACAGAACTTGTTGATATTCCATCGCAACCAGCGTAGTACGGTTTCCGTTGAGAAGTTATAGTATGGGGAGTTCTCGTTGGCTGATACAACGAAACATTCATCATGTAGTTGCTGAGAACGGAACTCCGCGTCGATGGCATCAAATAGATCCTTGGAGACACGATGCTCTTCCCGAACGCCGAATGACTTTCGTGTTGACCCTGCCAAAGCGAAATGGCAACGAAGCTTAGTGTATAGGTATGCCTTCATCAATGCCGCTGGCTGGTGACTGAGGGCACCCCCGACCAGTTCCCAAGTTCGTCGTAGCTTCTTATCCAAAGCAAGCGTCTCAATCGCACTGTTGGTGAATGGGTAGACACTTCCTGCTGCAAAGATCTCCTTGACACTAGGGTAGAACTGAGTGTAGAGAAGTCCGGCTGCGCGCCGTGAGGATCGCTGACCCGTCTCGACAGTCAGGCTTCCGGTATCATAGAGCATGCTGAACGGATAGAAAACCTGCTTCTGAGTCTCCTCGGCAGTAGAGACATTTTGTATCAAATGTGCATACGATTGGAGACAGCACCGTTTGTACAAGAGCGTCCCGGCCGGAATGGAGGCGAAACCATCAGCATCAGCATTACTCGTCTGTCTGTTGACGGAGGATGCAACCTGAGATGCCTGCTGAGGACAGGTCTCCTTCCCAATATCGAAGTAGAAGTCTGCCGTGATGTACCTGTCGTCAATCGCATTGACCCAGTAATTCTGGAAGCGTGCCATCATTTGCGCCCAGGTGATGTCCTTCGTTAAGACCTTCAAGTTCTTGGCTTGGAAGAGGATAGTGACGTTGCGGAAGTGCTGGAATCCTGGCTGCTGAACCGTATCCACGATGGAGGCCCAAACGGCTTCTAAAGACTCGGGTTGGAGGTAATACGTGAGCTGTTGCTCCCGGGCAACCGGATGCACTTGCTTGGCGAGTGTCTCAACGCCGCGAGCGGTGGCGTTACATTTGCTGTGCTCATAGCTCGAGGGGTAATGTTGGACGTGAGAACTGCTGTAGTGCTGATAAATAACGGGTAGTAACACGTCGTCCATCCATGTGCGAAAGTCTTCATCCCGAAGGCGACTAGACTGCTGCTCTTCGCGGTATAAGTGCGGGAACAGCAAGTACAGCGAGACATCTTCGAATCCGACGAGGCGGCCAAAGGTGTAATGTGGGATTTGATGAACAGGACGGTTGACTTGACGCTGGTTCCCAGCCGTATCGAAGTAGTGAACCTGTCTCTGACGGAGATGGAGATCTGACTGCAGATCTGAAACGGGCATCTGGGTAGGAAACCATCGAATCCCTTGCTTGGCGACGGCAAGGTTACTAGGAAATCCCGTGATGCTATCCACGTCAAAGCCGATCCCGGCAACGTGTGTGACCCGTTCATCCTGATTTAAGCAAATATGAGGCGCCTGGTTCTCGGACCCAAGACCGCAATAGATCTGCCGCCGACCTGGAGTGCTTATCTTTCCAGAAAGATCATCTTCTCGAGAGGCGATGCGGGTAGAGCTGAGGACCTCGGGGCAGAGGTCTGCTGTGGATTCCAGGTAAGCGGCAAGACTAATATGCTCCCTTGGACCTTGAACGTGCTGGACTTTGGCTGAACGGTGACAATCCACACAACATCCTTGAAATCTGATCAACTGCTCTGCTAGCTGACGCCCGAGACGTTTCACTCGGTCTTTGTAGATTGTATCAGTGGGCGGTGAGGTTTCTACAGCATCGGCTGTAGCTATCGAAGCAACGTCCTCCGTATCAGCTCCCAAGAGTCCCAAGAGCGGCAACTGTGCTTCCAAAGAAGCTTCGCTACCCTCCAAGGCAATCTCTTCTGGTATAGCTGGTTGCAGGGGAGGGGTAGGCGGAGGAAGGAGATGCGAGATATCTAGATTATTAAGCTCCAGAGCGTGGCTATGGACCTCCGACATCATGCTGACACTTCCGGGTCCATCACCGGACTGGATCGGGTTTCCGCCGTCGACTGGACAAGGAATTGGGGGCAAGGCGGAAGGAAGGCCTACGCTGTAGAAGTTTGCATGCTGCCTGTCCCTTTTCGCAGAGGTTGCCTTCTGTCGCTTTGCTCGCCTCTGTTCATTGTTCGCACTAGCTTTATCCTGGGGAGTTGCGTACTGGCGTGGTCGTCCGCGCCTTTTGCGTCCGAGTTCTGCACCGGGTGGCTGATCCATGGTTGAACCTGGAATAGTTACTATAGAAGATCAGAGAACGTGTTAGAAGATTGGCATTCACAGTGATAAAACAAAACCAAGTACTTAATGTGAGGAAGATGTTTGGATAAAGATATCAGTGAACCCCCTAAGACCATTGATGTGGAGATTGCTTTACTAAATAGGCTTAGCGCGACTATGAAACGTGCTAGCTCAGATACGGTTTAGTTTTGACCACGAAATCAAAAGTGGTTTAGTTTTGGCTACGAAATTCTAATTGGCCACCGGACGGCAGAGCGACGACGAGGTTGACAACTTAGAAGAGTGGTAATGACAGTAGAGGAAGGAAGGCAGTCAATTAGCCAGATGAACATCGATGGGCAGGTAGAGGGCGAATCGTTGAGAAGTGGTGACCCAGGAAGGTCGGCGCAAGCGAAGGAAAGGCGTTGTGGAACATGCGGCAGGACCGGGCATAACATAAGAACATGTCAGATAGTTGTTGCGATATCTGGGGAAGAATATAGCGAATAGTTTTAATTGATTTTATTGCTTATTATACCTTGATCGTGGCTTCTTTTTTTAAAGGTAATAATTTTTGATCCGCATGCTTGTCTGATCCGCATGCTTATCATGCACGTTATCTCTTATTTCTTATTTCTTACTTTTTATCTCTTATCTCTTATCTCTTATCTCTTATCTCTTAACGTATATGATAAGCAAGCGACGCAGTCAAGTAAGCGACGCACTCTTTTTTACCCTTTAGATTAGAAATCGCAATAAAAATACCATACCCCATTTGATCAATTAAAACTACTCACTATACTCTTCCCCAGACGTCTCAATTACTACCTGACAGGTCCTTGCATTATGCCCGGGCTTACTGCATATTCCACAGCGCCGAACGCCTGGTCCGACCGACCTTCCTCGACCACCACTCCTCGATGATTCCGCCACTACCTGCGCATTCACATCCATTTGATCAATCACTTGCCTTCCTTCCTCTACCGTCATTACCCCTCTTTTCTGTAGTCGGGTTCTTTTTGCCCTCCGGCGCCGGCTAAGTATCTCATTTGCCTCTCGAAGGTCTTTGTTCTCAGATCTCAATAAGGCATTCTCATGCATTATTGCCTTTGTTCCCTTAGCAAGAGACTTTAAAGCGCCTAGAATTGACTCTGGGGAGCTACTATGATGCCTTCTGATTCGTCTTTCGAGGTATTCAGATTGAGATCCAGCCTCAAGCACGGTCTTTGGGGTCTTTGAAGCCCAAGGGGTCGACGGTTCAGCTGCCTCCTCAACCGGCGTTGGCGTTCGTAGCTGCACATCAAGCTTTGAGATCACATTTTCAGCGTTAAGAGGAATAAGCCCAGCTCCTTTGAATGCTCCCCTGATATTTCTTTCCGTCATAGTGGCCTCGTGTGCGGCATAGAAGGCCGGAAAGAACTCGGTCTTAGAAACGTGAGTTATAGAGCATCTTATCAGACGCTCTATTTCTCGACCATAAGCCTTCTTTAGCACGCTAAAGCACCCGATGTCAAGGGGCTGGAGTAAATGAGACGAATGAGGTGGCATACAAAGCCGGATAATCTTCTTCTCCTCACAATATCTCTCGAATTCGATGGAGTGGTGACTTTCATGGCCATCGAGGATCAAGAGACGATAGGAACCAATTGATCGATTGGTTGTGCACCGATCAAAGTGCTTAAGCCACTCGAGACCGGTCTTATTATCGGTCCAGCCATTATGAGTCGTCGCAATAACCCAATCGCCCGGGAGGTTGCTTTCTCGGTACCAATTGGCGAGGTGATATTGGCCCGCACCGATGATAAACGGCTGGATCGCCCAGCCTTCCGCATTGATCGCCTGAATGACCGTAATCCATTCCCGGTTTCCAGGCTGGACTGATTTCGACTTTGAACGCCTTTCTGCACCTGTGACAACCATTCCGCTTGCAATCATGCCCATAAGAAAGCCAGTCTCATCAAAGTTATAGATATCATCTGATCGGATGCCGTACTTCGCGATTGTGTTCGCCACAAGCCGAAACCAATCGCGGATAATGGTTGGGTCTTCGCATTTGGCTCTCTGGTAGTCGTACTTCCGAAAAAAACGCGTCTTAAGGGCTGGGTGTCGCTTGATGAAGTTTGAAGCCCAGCGCGTGCCGACTGGTGACGCGTCGCGGTCGGCAAGCAATTGATCAGCCATTTCTTTTACACCACGAAGCCGAGGGGGAAATCCTCGCGGATCTAGGTCTAGGATGGAGTGGATAAGGGTCTTTTCCTCTAGATCTGATAGCTTGCGTGGTTTCTGGATAGTATCGCGTCGAGATTGAATGCCATTTCGTCGCCGACGTAGCCTTGGCTCAGAGACCTGGTAGGTCTTTGCAGCCTTTCGAACGCTTAGATTTGGATTATTTTGAAGAGCCTGAAGGGCAAGAAGGGTTCTAGCCTCAATATTCAGCTGTGACATATTTTGTGGTTGGGAATCAATTGATCAAATGAAAAGTTAGGTGTAAGAGGGAAAAGTGCGTCGCTTACTTGACTGCGTCGCTTGCTTATCATATACGTTATAGCTATTTATATAATTACTAGGTGGGATAATTTAACTTAGAAGAATTAAATATTATTAGATTAACTTATAATTAATCTATTTTTAGCCCTCTTTAAATAATACCGACACTTTGACTCTAACTCTTGCCGCTGCATCTCTATTTCCCGCTTCTGTCATAGTATATAATGATCTTTAACTGGGTGGCCTGAAGATGAATGGCTCATTTTAGGACCGTCACCAAGTTCACGCAGTGCGGACATGCACCTTTAGTTAACTGATGCAAAAGTATGAGAGGACAACGGCAGCTTGTTTGTGGGTACGTGGCAGTGCACGTCAAATACCCGCGATTTCCACAGCCTGCTTTCGATTCCCAGAGCCTGGTTTCTTCTCAGCCCAGCCGTGCCAAGGACTGAATTATTTGTGGCTGAACGCGGAAGACTTGAGGCCCCCAAGACGCGTCCTCGCAGCCTGACATCCTGCTGTACCCCTCTTTGCTCAAGACCGTACACCAACATCACCATCACCACAAGCACAACGAATTATACCACCGACCGACAAGTATCGCATCGGAAAGCAAACAATGACGCAAGAATCCGACACCAATATCTGGGACTCACGTTTCGACGATGACACACCCACGACACCCATCGAGGTGGCCGGGCCTGTATCCCAAGTTAATGCTAAAGCACGCAAAAACGAAACAACGACCGAAGAATCCTCGTCCGATATCTGGGGCTCGCGGTTCAGCGACGGTGACAGAAAGGCTGCCGTCGAGGTAGCCGGGTCTGTATCCAGAGCCAGTGCGGAAGCAGGAGACCTCTTGCGGGATATCATGATGATTGTCAGGGACGGACTCCCCAACATCCCTCACACTTCCTTGCACTTCGATAGCGATCTTGGCCGAGGAACAAGTTTCGAAGTCAGCAAGGAGGTCTACACCAACCTTGGCGGAGAAGATCCTTACTTTGTCGCGGTCAAACGCCTCGTCATAAGACGCGACAACGGCGCCCCCGAGGAGTCTGCTAGGGAGCTCAGAGCCGAAGCAAGGCGGCTCGCCAACGTCAAGCGAGAGGTGCGCGTACTCACCCACCCCAAGCTTCGATTCCATCCATGCCTCATCTGGGCTAAAGGTTAGGGATTGACTCCCAACACGGGTGATAGCAAGTGGCCTTACTTAGTGATGGACTACTCCGCGGCTGGTACCCTGAGCCAGTTTGCTCAAGCAAGGAGCATAAACCTTATCGAGAGGCGATTCCTTGCTCTTAATATAGCCATGGGAATCCGCGCGCTGCACGACTACAACATTATCCACAGAGACGTCAAGCCAAATAACATTCTTATCTATGGGTACTCTAAAAGGAAGGAGGAGCATAAGCGCTCCTTTTTGGCAAAGGTTGCCGATTTTAGATCCACTTTGTTTCCAGAAGATCTTAAAAGAGAATATATCGTCTATCTCGGCACTCCAAAGTACAACGCACCCGAGATCCGTGGTTTGCACAGAGACCAGGCTAGGGACAAGGGCGATGAGTTGATTCCTCTTTTTAACCAGTTCAAGGCAGCAGATTGCTATTCGTTTGGCCTTTTATTATGGGAAACGGTCAACCGTGGCGAGTCATTCATCGAGAAGGAGACAAAGAATCCCATCAAAGCGCTCAAGAGCATGTTTCGGGAGAAAGAAAACGCAATCTTGGAGATAGCGGTTAATTTCTTCAAGACCTGGCAAACACAAATGGAAATCCTTGAGAAGAAGGAGCCTCCAGGTATGGACCCGGGGAATCCCACCCGCCTACAGGTGCAATCATTACTGTACGAGCGTCGTTCCCATCTTGACCCCATCGACGCGCCGGCGGATCCAGACTCACTCGAAGCCTTAAAGAACACAGTATCGCTATGCCTACAGGATAGCATGTGGAAACGAGGCAACATGCATCAGATCGTCAAGGCTCTTGCCGATAGAGTAAGGTATTATTCGGCTCATCCAAATCTATTACGAACACGAGTGCTGACCTGGCTTGCTAACAGCGATGCCCTCCCCCAGGCTAGGGTCTCAACAGTGAGAACTTTACCTCGACGTCGAAACATCAGGGGCGCTATTCCATATGACAGTAAGACCTACGAAAAAATTAGGACCCTACACTTCGACGAAAGCGCACTCGCTCGGATTATTCGCGTGAAAAAATTGCCTAGACTCAGTGCAATGCCTATAGGCACCCCACCAGACCCTTCACGCCAGATTATCAGGGCGCCACCACCGAAGCGTATTGGAACATTAGTCTTGACACCCCAGACCCATTGCTACAGGTCAGAGGACATGTTTCGTGTGAGTATAGTATATCCTAGAAAGAGCTGAAATAGATATTGACGTTAGCTGCAGGCATCCATTGACAGACAGCCACCTTGGGAAAATCAGTGCGAAGCATTCAAGTTTCTACAGCACGCAATCAAGACAGAGAAAGACGAAGAAAGAAGAGCCCAAGCTTACTTGCAGTTGGCTATCATGTACTTGATTGGATACGGGGTTGCCGACGACAGTTCAAAAGCGCTGCGACACCTTAAACTCGCAAGCAAGCACAATGAGGTTGCCAGAGCAATTTACGGGAGAGTCCGTTCGGCCCTAGAGCCTGATCAAGAACATGAGGCAGACGATGAGCCAACCCACATCACGTACAGGAACCCGGACATATTTCTCGAAGGCATCATTGAGCGAAGTGGCAAAGCTAATAAAGAGTACTTAACCCTTGGCCCTATCTACATCCAATCATTTCAGGTCCTATCTAGATTGGTCAAAAAGGGCATAAAGTATAAGCCTCATAAGCTATCCGACGCGTTCACAGATGCTTACAGAGATGGGCATCTAGACGCAGCCATGCTCCTTGCTCAATACTGCACAGACATAAGTACCATCAACAAAACAAAGCCCAATCCATTTCACTGGTTGATCATGTTTAGCCCCGAGGAGGCTATCAAGATATTCAAAACCGCTATATCCTCGCCGACGAATGAAACAGACAAGAAGTCCCACCTAGAGGCCATACGGTCCTTATTGGACGCCGAGCATAATGACACGGTATTGCTTCCCCACCGCTATCTCGAGCTCCGGGGGACGCCTCTTCATTGGGCTATAATGGCGGGCTACAAGGGCCTCGTTGAGGCGTTTCTCTCTCATGGGGCGGATATAAACAAGAGAAACGCTCCAAGACGAACCGAACATCAAGATGGTTGGAAAGTAGATCATCCTTGCCTCAGTCCACTCGATGTTGCAGGAGCGTGTCATTCCCCGCAGATAGTTCAGTTGCTTCTCAGCCACGGGGCTAAGGTCCATGGGGGGGACTTCACCTAGTCATTCTCACCTTTGCACATGCTCGGGTTTCACACAGTCCCATTTGCGAGGTACATGCATCACGGAAAACATTACCGGACTGCTCTACGGGAAACAATCAAAATCCTCCGTGATGCAGGAGTGGATATTAACGGTCTTAACTCTGCGGGCCAGACGCCGCTCTCAATTACAGCCTTCAACATAGACCTTAAGCCATATATCCTTGAGGAGTTATTGTCAGTTAGAGCCACAGCAGGAACAATGGTTGACGAGACAAATGGCAACATCGTCATATTGGCTGTCATGTGTTATGTATACCGGCGTTTCTCGGGCTAGAAGATACCTCACCTTCTCCCACTGGTTCGAGACATCAATTCCTTCAAATCAGGCCCTACAAGCCTCAATGCACTGCATTACTGTGCATTCCTAGATGCAGCCCCAGCTGCCGACGCGTTGCTCCGTTGGCCACAAACAGATATCGGCGCCGTAAGTGCCTCTGGCAATTCGACGGCCATATCTCTCGCAGGAGAGAGAGGTTCCCTGGAGGTTCTGACACTCCTAATTGACAAGGGAGCCAACATCGATAAAGGAGATGTAATAGAGAATGCTGTCTACCATGGACACATTGAGGCTATCAAGTTGCTGCTTGATGCCGGCGCCGGCATTCACTTCGCGAGAGACTCTAGGAACACAAGCAACATTCTGGAAGAAGCGATTTCCAGAAGCTCTCGAAGGCCATCCTACGTCAGAAAATGTCTAGCATTGTGTCCCCAACTCCGCGAACCAGACGTCCTCAATCATCAGGACAAGCGGAAATTAACTGCTCTGCACTGGGCTGTATTCTACGGCGACGTCGAAGGTATTAGGGCCCTTCTCAACGCGGGCGCGGACCCGATAAAGATCTCAGGTCTCGATGAGACGCCCCTTGAGCTGGCGGCCCTGTTACTTGAGGAATTCACACATCCAAGATCACAGGCATACATTCGCGAATCCCACTCCCGTATTATCAAAGATATATCAGAGTTGAACAAGGAAGCGGATGACTACCGAGCCAGGCTCACACGGATTGAGATGAACGTGATAGACGGCCTGCGCGAAATGATGGGCCTGCTTCGAGAGGCTGAGCTTGAGCGATATCCTGGAGGTTCTTATTCACGACCAGAGCGAAGGATTTTCAGAAAACCCAGAGTGCGACCAGTAGACCCAGAGGTGCCATCGGGTCCCGGGAAGTGGTTCTAGGAGGGCTCCATCTTCGAAGCAGCTCGGAGAAACAGGCGAGACAAACCCCCTTTGGTAGGGTCAAGCTACAAAAAAAAGTCTTATTGTTTTTCTGTCTCCTGCGTGAGCCCCTTATAGCCTCAGTGTTTCACAAGTACTTTCACTCATTCAGCAAGCTTCCTACAAAAACCACCATAACCGCACAGTATGCCGCCGTAGCCGAAAAGATCTCATAGTTTCGTGATGTTGTCAACCAGCAGAGAGCCGAAGAAAAGACCCCAGTGAAAACAGCAATTACCCAAAGCCTGGTAGGGATCGCTTTGACGGCATATAGTATTCCGATAGGGACCACAAGTGTGGCCACGGCGAAGATAGTGGTCAAGGCTCGTGAGACGGCTACTATTTTGGCCTGCTTGATGAACTTGATCGGCGGACCTTCTGATTTCGGGTTTACATCCTAGGCATGGGCGTTAGCTTTGAGAATAGACGCGAGGTGAATGTCCTAGAAGAAATTGCTGGTTTAGAGGTGAGGCTTCACTGACCTTGCATAACCTAGACACGCCGGCGTACCTCCCAAGAAAAGTTTATAGACCTCCTTTCTCGACGCAGTGTTTTGCCCTTCTAAGGTCACTCCAGTCATTGAGGAAGGTTGACTCTGCGAATGCCACTGGCTTCTTCCCGTCCATCCAGTTCGCCACGCTTTGGATCTCTGATTCTTCGGGCTCAGGCCGTTCGAGATGCGTGAAGAATGATGCAAGTAGTGCATCTATATGACGCTAGTCAATAAGTTTGCAATATTTTCTTCCCTGGTGTTTTCACTCACCATATTCTTTTAGCTTACCCTCTATCCTTTCTAGCAGTTCCTGCCTTTCCGTGTTCGCATCACGACGCCTATTCGTTGTAAGGAGATATGGGTTCGTTTGGCTTTGTGAAAGATCCAGCTGATCTAGCCTCTGTTCTAGTTCTATCAGCTCGTCTTATTTATGAAGTAGAACACGCGTGTGCAAACGTATAAAGGATCGAAATATTATAAAATTTGGGTCGCTACTAAGGAACGCCGATAACGAAGGGTAACCACGAGGAAAAGATTCAACTAAGCGATACGTTAAAATATAAGCCATCATGGAAGGAAATAGCCCTGGTGAAAACTATCGAATGCATACTTTGTGGTGGATTCGTGGTAAAACATGGACGTGGGATATCGTGCTGGGATTGATATCTCGCAATGGCTACCCAAAAGTTAGACCTGTTAAGCCCATTTCAACCACTCGCCATAAGGCAAATCAAGTTGGGTTTGGAGTTCGTTACGTCTTTTCCTGCTAACAAATTGTTGCTGCTGTATTTGAGGCGTCGTTGCGCCAGTCGAGGTCCCTGAAGCTATCGTTGCCGTCATGCTGTATAATTTCAAGGTAGCGATTTACAAGGTCTTACAAGAAGAGTATCGCCAGCTTTGATATTCTCCCGTGAGTGGCGAGGTGTGATTTCCACCGACAGACCCTCCACCCTAGTCTTGCGCCTTTAAGCAATAACTCAGCCATCGCTAGGTACGCCTGATTGCTGTGAAATGTGCAGATTTCAAGGCCCCCCACGCTTGCACTGCATACCATTGGTGCTACAGGCTCAGCGGTCTCCATAAAACACGCTGCAGCAGCCTGGCTGCGCCCCCCTCTCGCGGTCGTAAGACGCCGAGCCACAACTAAAGTGGATAGTAGAAGGGCTTCAGTTTGTAGCCGAATTATTAATCAACCAAGTGATAAAAAGAGAGACAGTGATGTTATTAATTTCTGATACAATTAAACTACTTACGATAGTTGTCTCACGATTCTTAGGTTTTAAATCTGGCCCTATTTGTCTTATTATTTATTGAGGGCTGGTTTAGTGTCTAATGTGCTGTTCTGACCGCTTGCCCCTGCAGCAAATCAAGATTCTCGCACCCGCAGACTGCTCTCAGGTACAGCCCCCGGATGCCTCTCCCCGTTGTCTAATCGCTTCAGCCGATACGTGGCACTCTCAAAGTTGTTGGAGACGATCACGTAGCCCACGTATCGTCCATTGACTTCGAGGAAGACGGTCTCGCCGACTTGGTAAAGTGGCTCACGAGGCCACTGTAGGGGGGTTCGGCTGAGGTTAGTCGCATCCATATTTCTAACCGTCATTGCCTCACTTACGTCGGCTTTGGTCTCGTATTTCTCGACGCGAGAGCGATAGCGTCCTTTCGCGTTCTCTGAGGAGACTGTCTGGGGCTAAGTATGTGTGTCAGTTAAAGTAAAGGTATACGAAGTAGAGTATTACTTGCCTCTTCATCTTCAGAGTAATCCTCTGGGTTGGTTCGGCGACGTGGGTTATCAGGCTCCGACATCGTGACGAATCTTGAATTTGACAAAACACAAGGAAAAGGCGACAGCATTGGAAAAAAAATAGACTTTGGACGAATTACCGCAGGCTATATACCTGTGGGGTCACTGTTCGTCAGGCTTTGATCGGGCAATCTCGCCAGCTGTCGACTTGGCGACTGTTGGTGGCTGATGAGGGAAGAGGAAACAACACTTCAGCCGCACCCGCGTGACAGGTAGGTTTTGATCCCGTGTGCGTCACACAGCAGAGTAAATACTTTTATCCGAATGTCCAGCTTGTGTCCCTCCTTTGCGGGATTTTGGTTACTTGCCACACTCTTTTCTATTTATGTGTGCTAAAGTTGTTCCACGAAAGCTAGTCAAATGAGCGATGCCGATATTGTTCAGTCATTCAAGAGTGGCATTGAGCCAGGCCTACACGATCCGTACACTCATGTTAACGTCCTGTTGATACACTGGGCCGAAAATGATCTCCCAGGCCTGAAAAAAGAGGTCCAGGATCTGCGGAAAGTATTCAAAACGGAGTATAATTACAACGCAACCATCTTTCCCATCCCCACTGAATCATGCGGCCAGCGGCTCAATTATGAGATTGCCAGTTTTGTCAAGAATCAATCTCGACGGGACTATCTGATCATTGTCTACTATGCTGGTCACGGTAGCCCTAATAAGCACGACCAACTTGAGTGGTCGGCCTTTCAGGATAAGGATGAACCCAAGCTCTCATGGATGGCAGGGCAGCACGATCTATTCTCGGCCCCGGGAGATGTCCTCCTCATCCTAGACTGCTGTCATGCGTCACTCATATCTCCAGGATCCAAAATTAAGGGTAGTCGGTTCGAGCTAATTGCAGCCACGGCCAGGAGTGCCCTGACACCGCTGCCAGGGCCACACTCCTTCACAAAGATACTCATAAAACTTCTCAAAGAGCATGCTACTGAAGGCATTTCATCCCAGAGTTTAGGCTCCAAGTTGAGGGAGCATAGGAAAATCACTGGTATGTATCCACAACCAACCCTCCCTCATATCGAACTATCACTCACGGTCGAGGTCATTAGAAACACCTATCTGTCACGATTTCGTTCAGAAATCCCCTACCAGTATTCGATTGCGACGCCTGAATCTCGAGCGAGGCTTCGTACGAAAAACCTCCGGCTACCTGTTCTTCCGGGTCTCTCTCTCTGGCGATGTTACGGGTACTCAAATCGCTGAATGGCTAAAGAGCGCCGCTCCAACCAACGCCACGGCTGTCAGCATTGAGGCCATTGTTAGTCGAGCCCGTCAAATACAAGAAGCCTTCCCCAAAGGCTCAGTCTTCGAAGGCTTATCTCCAGCAGCCCAAGATGAGATTCTACGGCGTATACAAGGATTGAAAACAACTATGGCCAAGGTTGCCGAGTGCGCCAACAATGATATTTAAATGCTAATCACGACGAGCCCCAGGCGACGCGTACCAGCGTTCCTCGCGTATGACGCGCCTCAATTGGATGGCAAGGTTTATGGCCAATCATAAATTCAACTCTACCCCTTGCTTAAATGAACTCTATCCCTGGTAAATATCAACTCTACCCCCTGTTGACCTGTAGAGTGATTTTCTGAAAATCAACTCTACCCCCGGCATAAATCAACTCTACCCCCCTGTGAAGTGGGGCAAAATAAATCAACTCTACTAAAGTTGATTTTAGTATGTAGCAGTAGGCCCCCGCGGCGTCGGACCTTCTCTCATTTCTCCTATTGCCCCTGCGCTTTACCATCACGAGCGACATATAGTCGTAGAGGCACAGGCCGCGAAGCACTGCCTCTAGTGATGTTATACAGGATGTACAACCGAGTTGTACGTACGTACGTACAAAAAGAAAATATACATACGTGTACTACGTACGTACGTGTCAGATATTGAGGTGTAAGAAGGGGTTGGTTTATTTTTTGTCTCAATCAAAGGTCCTGAAGGACCTTTTTATCTTTGAGTCATCCTTCTAGGACTCAAGTCCTAGAAGTCCTAGATGAAAGTCCTATGTTGAACGTTCAGGACTTGAAAGCTCCATGAGGGAATCATCAGTTCCATCTAACCATTTTCAACAGTACGATATGACCCATAACTTTCTGTTGGATCGACCCCTCGTGTGGCGGCATATGCCCCGAATTTGCATAAACCTCTGATACACAGATATCCTAGCTTTAGTCAGATGACTAGAAAACCCCCTCTCGAGAGAAGAGGGGCTGGCAGGAAGACGAAGCAATAACATCATCACTTTTGGCTCCACATCGTGTTGTTTCATATCGTTCTGATCGAATGTGCCGTACGCGATCCAACAATATCCTATTTTTTTTTAATGATAACTAATAGATATAAATATCAGGAATGAAGTCATCGATATATTCTTTTCACACTAGAACCCTTCTCCCACCTTATTGCATCTACTCGGCTGCCATGTTCTTCCTCTGGAATCCATTATCGAGCGCCAGCAACGTCCTGCCCTCCCCATCCGGGGCATCACAAGCCACAACGATTCCCATTCGTCCGTACAGAGGTAGCAGGGTTCTTTCCAGTTTAAATTGCATCTAATTGGCTATTCAACAGACTCGACAGGGTAGTCTTTGTTTTAAAATTCCTTTCATTCGTCCATTGCCGAAGCCACTTATCAAGGATCATAACCACCAGACATGAAATCGACCTTGAATTCTCTCTTTGATTGAGAGTAGACTACAGCATATTAGATTTAAATTCTCATGCATAGCTCAATCGAATTAAATATACTTGTCGCTGTCGATTGGTGTGCTTTTTGTCCTGTGTATTGGTGTGGTTGATTTATCGCGAAATTTTATCCTGCTACTTGGCCGACGTTTGGATTTGACTAAGACTCGACCGACGCCGCCTCAACCCGCACCCTCCACGCATCACTGATAAAGAGACCAGCAAGAACTCCTTCTCCACAGCTACAGAGACCTACAAGGCGGCCAAGGCAATTACAGCCTAGTCCCACCCTAGAGAAACCGATCCTAGACCGACCAAGCTCTAGGGAAAGCTATAGGTCTTTTTCTAGCTATGAAGAAAGAGGAAGATCCTCTAGTCCTAGGTCTCCTAGCCCTTGGCCCTCTAGTCAGGAACCTCCCTCAGAACCTCTAGAAGAGCCCCTAGAGCCCCTAGAGCCCCTAGAGCCCCCAGAGGAGCCCACCCTAGAAGAGCCTACCGTAGAGGAACCTACTCTAGAGCAGCTGCATGACCAAGCCATAGCTCCAATCCTGGCCAAGGCATCAATGCAGAAGCTGCTAACTTTTGCAAAGATCCCCATACCGGAAAAGAAGCTACACGCAAGGCAGGCAGCCATCTTCATAGCCGCAGCCCATAAAGCGGCAGCCATCTTTATAAAAAGGCCCACGGAAAGGGCCTTATTGCACTTCCTTATTCTCCCTAGGCTCCTGGGTTTGGGGTTACAGAAAGGAGGCCTAGCTTCCCTCCTCAGGCTCTTCCCTTCTAACCTCCCCACCCTGGAGAGCCTAGAGCCCCTTGAGCAGCCCCCCAGGCCAGCCAGACCCTCTATAGCTCCCAGCCCGGCCCAAAGGGCAGCCAAGCTACTGGAGAGAGGCTTCCTAGGCCGGGCTGCTAGGGCTCTCGTTGATCCAACCCCCATAGCACCCAACTCAACCGAAAATTGGGCTAGGCTGCTGGAAAAGCACCCCATCGGATCAAAAGACCCCTTCCAAGGCAAGACCCGCCCAAGGGCCGGCCAAGCAATCACATCAGAGGCGATTCTAGCAGCCATAGCCTCCATAGGTAAAGAAAAGGCTCCCGGCCTTAGCGGCTGGACGAGGCCCCTCCTGGACCTGGTTACCAGGAAGGATTCCCCTGTGATAGCCTTTCTAAGACTGCTAGCTGATATGATCCGCCAAGGCACGGCTCCTGGGGCTTACTTATTATGTGCTAGCCGCCTAATAGGGCTTGAAAAGCCCGACGGAGGAGTTAGGCCTATAGCTATAGGAGACCTTATCTACAGGGTGGCTATGAAGGCGATCCTGATGACCTCCTATCGGCCAAATATGCTCTTGCCCTTCCAGCTAGGCGTAAATAGCCCAGGCGGAGTTGAACCCGCTATTTTCCTTCTTTATGAGGCTATTGCAGGCCCAAATGAGGCTAATTTCCAGCAGCTAGCCTCCATCGACCTTGCCAATGCCTTCAACTCAGTAGATAGGGCTTCTATAGCTGCCTCAGTAGCTACATACGCCCCCACCTTCTACAAGGCAGCGGCCTGGGCCTACAATGACCCTTCTGTCTTGGTCACAGAAGACGGGTCAGCCATAGCCTCGGCAAAGGGCGTTAGGCAAGGCGACCCTCTCGGACCTCTTCTTTTTTCCCTCGCCTTTCGGCCTACTCTAGAGGCCTTAGCTGAGAAGCTACCTGGGGCAACCTTGGTGGCCTACCTAGATGACCTCTATATTCTCAATAAGGCTCCGCACGGCACCCTGGAGGCAGCTAAGGAGATCATAAAGGGCTCCCCCTTTAGCCTCAACCTGACGAAAAGTAAAGAAAAGGCTATAGAGGACCTTAAGCTAGAAGGTTTAAAAGCCTTGGGCACGTATATAGGCCCTATCCGGCCCAGAAGAGCCTTCTTACAAGATAAACTAGCTTCCCTGCAGGAAGCCCTAGAGGCTCTGCAGGATCTCCCCAAGCAGCACTCTTTACTTCTTCTTAGAAGTAGTATTCAGCTCCTTCTGAGGCACCTTCAGAGGCAGCTAGACCCAACCGGGCTAGAAGACCTCTGGGAAGAAGCCGATACTCTGATAAGAGAAGCCATTCTAGCCCTAGTGGCAAGAACCCCGAGTGAGTGCCCCAAGGAGCCCAATCCGAGTCTGATAGCCCTCCCAGTCAGAGAGGGAGGCCTAGGAATACCCTTACACAAAGACCTAGCCCATGACCTCTTCCTGGCAGCCAAGGAGGCCTCGCAGCCCACCATAGACCTCATCCGGAAACTCCCAGCCCCTTCTAGCCCTAGCGGTAGCCCAGGCCCTAGGCTAGGAAGAACAGCACAGCAGGTGCTAAAGGAAGCAAACAAGACCAGGCTGGCAGGTTTTCTGGAGAACCTCCCCTCTAGCCACAAGCATGCCAGGTTAGAAAACGCTAGCTATCTCGGCCGCAAGTGGCTTGGAGTCTTGCCCACCCAAAAAGCCCTATCCTTTACAGACTCTGAGATCACTGAGGCCCTCCGAAGCCGGCTCTTCTATCCAATTAAGCCCATCAACTTACCTTGTAGCTCTTGCGGAGCTATAGCTGCTTTGGGCCATCAAGATACCTGCAAGGGTGCGAACAGAAGGTGGATTGCAAGGCATGATGCTATAACTAGGGCCTTTGTCAGAGCTCTAAGCAGCCAGCCTATCCTAGAGGTCGAGAAAGAACCCCTAGTCCACCCTGAAACCAGCCTAAGAGCCGACTTTGCTGTTACCCTTGGAAATAGCCGCTATTTCTACGATATCCAAATCGTTGCTATCTCAAAGGATTCAGCCAAAGATGACCCTAAGAACTGCATAAAGGGTGAAAGCCTTGGTGTTGAAGTGGAGATAGAATCTCTCCGTCTTGTCGGGGGGTGAGGTGTCGGAGGATGAGGCGTCGGGCAGTCCCATTGAAGCTATGGCAGTGAAGACGGGAAGAACGGCTCTAAGGAGATAACATATATCGCTTGTCTTGCAGTCCGGAGCGGTGGCTCCGAATCCGAGGAGTGGCCACCAGTCCATGGATGTTGTTGTGGAGTGTCAGATTGAGGCTGCTCAGGTTCGGCCCGCACCTCCCGAGATGAAGAATTGCACGTCAACTGCTTACCTAGTCGCGTATGCCGGTTCTGGTTGAAGCCTGGCCGCCAAGGTTGGGCATCAATAATGGCGCAAAGGTGCAAGCCTTATTGGCTCTGAGAAGGGTGTCAGCTGCGGTTGGGTGGCGGGGATATCTCCCTCATCCCTCAGAGCCTGATCGGACGGCGCAACGTACACATGACACCCGAGCTTTGGTTTTTCTACAGCTCCGGTACCTCGACCTTCAAAATGGAGAAAAAGGATGAAGAGATAGCAGTTTCCCCGACATCGGATGATACCCTGACACACATCCGAGAGTTATCGATTCGATGCAGAGAGCTCCTCCACCAGTTGTGCGCCGCTGATAGCCCAGCCGACGAGGCCGAGGCAAGAGAACTAACGGCGAGCTTCAACATATGGATCGCGAACATAGGCGTGTTCCGCGAAGGGCAGCAATCATTATCTTCTCGGCTAAAGACCGCGCCTCAGATAAGCGAGCTGGTCCAACAACTACTGGTGGCGCTTGAGCATGATCTTGGTAACCTAAGCCCCCTCGCAAAGGCGACTGAAATCTAATGAAGTTGGAATAGAAAATGTAATTATCCACGGGGATGACCAAGAAGAGAGTTCATCAGCTGGTGAATCTGAGGACTCTTCAGAT
Source organism: Fusarium phalaenopsidis (assembly GCF_050370095.1). NCBI lineage: Eukaryota > Fungi > Ascomycota > Sordariomycetes > Hypocreales > Nectriaceae > Fusarium > Fusarium phalaenopsidis. Next base: position 3,664,233 of record NW_028145417.1, on the reverse strand, counting down.
CGCTCATCTACTTCATCTTATAGGCTACTTTCGCCATCTGATGATGATGACGATCCCTCTTCGCCTCCGTCTCGATTCACCATCTGGACTTCGATTCAAGACACTCTCACTAGTCTTCGACAACTGGCGCTGACTGTTCGTCTAGCCGGAGCGCGGCATCGCCAGGAGCGAATCCAGCGTTTCAAGAACCTGGATCGCAACAAACAAGTTTACCAACTAGTTGAAGATTGTGCGCGCCAAAAGGTCGACTTTCGGTTCCCTAAAGCAAGTGAATGTCTGCGAGAACGTATGGCCGAGTCAATTGCAACACGGCGGGCGCGATTCCTGTACCTCGAGCAGCACCAAAAGAAGACTTCGATATTGAACGAGCCGAGTCCAGCACCGCAACAGATTGAGGCCCCCGAAGTGGAAAAAGACACCCTACCGACAGTTCAACCGGAGCAGCAACAACCAGCCATAGTGTTGCCTTCCCAACCAGGAAACATAGGACCGAGCGTGCAGCCAAGCGTGATATTGTCAACTACGGATGTTACCAAACTCGACTTAGAAAAGCTCCAACCAGCCCGAAACAAGCCGAAGCGTGCGGAGTCTGTCTTATCCGTTAAGATCTCCATAGGCACACTTCCCTCAATACCGAGACTAGACCCCGGAGGCACTTCGTTTACTTGCCCGTACTGTTTCCTAGTCTGCCCAGCGCAGGAGATCAGTGGGCAGAATCAGTGGATGTGAGTACCTATGCCATCTGAGGGTCTATACGATGCTTGCATGTTGATACCTGGTTTGATAAAATTAGGAGCCATTTGATTCACGAATTTGAGCCTTTCTTTTGTGTATTCGACGACTGCTCTTCACCATTCACTTGTGCGAGCACCTATTCTGGCTGGCTCGCCCATATGCGCGACACACACACACAACCAGAATGGCATTGTTGTCATTGCAAGACCGCCAGCCCATTCTTGAGCCCAGCAGAGTTGGAAAAACACTTGGCAAAACATCACCAAAAAGAGGTTACAGACTCGCTTCGTCCAACTCTTGTCAAACATAGTATGGTTCGCGACCAGCACGCCCTACAAGACTGTCCATTCTGCGGCGGGTTCCCCGAAGAGATCGAGAACGACCACCCTGACCGGGATGGCACAAAGGCTCGCGAGGCTCTGGAGAAGCATGTCAGAGACCATCTCGTGTCTGTGGCTCTGATCTTAGCTCCAGCGGAAACAGAAGAGCCAGGCGGTCAACTCGACAACACGGAATCGGAGGCCCAAAGAGGCAGTGAGAGTGAACGGGACCTCGACGAACTTTCTGGCACGTTTGAGTTGAAGTGCCGAAATGGTGCCTGCGACTGCAAGGAGAGAAAGAAGAGTTCTGTATTTGACTGGTCTAAAGCTCCTGGCCATCAGGCTTTGGAGATGAAGCACGTGGAAACGGTCACTCAACTATGGAAAGATATATTGGACGAGAAAACTAGCAACCAGAGAGAAGACAAATGTCTGCTAGACTTCTCTGCAAAGTTCACAAAGAACCCGTCAAGTATCAAACCCGTGGGGAGCGGATTCGCCCTGGAGCAGCGCGAGGCTGCCGTGTCGGTACCTCTGTATACGCTACCGCGACTGTCCACGGGGGAGGGTCTGTACAGGCAACTGAAACAGCAGCTGCGCACGTGTCCGCTTGAGGGTCGGCTCTCGGTATTCTTACCAGCGGATACAGTAGAGAATGTCACGCTTGAAAGGATTCAAGGCGAATTGCCATTGAGAACACAGCTCTTCTCCCCTGCTCTTGCGCACAAAATCTTCTCACAGGCGAAGAGGATCTTTTGTGTTCTCGTTCTCATGGAGGAGTCTGCTGCTATCGACCAGCTCATCGACGAAGGCATAACTGACGAGGACCTACCACTTTGCCGGAATAGTGATGACAGCGACGACAGTGAATACAATGTACTCGCTTCTATGAGTGGTAATAAGAGATTTCCCTCATCTATGTCATGGGGAGAAGGGGACAAGGTCGATAACTTTCTCAAGAAGCAATGGGTAGTCCAGGCACCAATCCTCGATAAACCTGGCTTGCATTTTATCCTTGAACCGGAGTGCGCTTTGCCATTGACAGAGTGTGAAATGGAACTTGTGAGAGGCGACATGGGTGTGGTCCATAAGGCTAAGCTATACCCGGCGCATCAGCACCTCTTTCCGGTATATCTAGAACGACGGCGGAAAGGAAATCCACTGATCTATCCCTAGGCAGACGCCGAGGCCTACGTCGCTATTAAGGAGTTCCATAAGAAAGAGGACTTTACCAGAGAGAAGGACAACCTAGATATCATCCAACGGCTACAGAACGGGCACTTGATCCCTCTGTTAGCTTCCTGCGAAAGGGGTTCTACTTATTACCTTCTGTTTCCTTGGGCGAACGGCGGCACGCTAAGAGACTTCTGGGGAGAACATGACTCCAAACCTAGAACAACAGGCGTCATTCGATGGGCCCTTGAGCAAATTCTAGGTCTTATCGACGGTATTCGTGCACTTCATAACCATAATATACGCCACGGCGACATTAAACCACAGAATATCCTGGTTTTTAAACAACACCAAGGAGCCGATCTAGCAACACTAGTTCTCGCAGACATGGGTGTTTCTAAGTTTCATAAAGAGGCGACTAACTTAAGAAACTCAGCGACAATGACGGCGGAATCGATAGTCTCTTACGAAGCCCCCGAGGCAGACGACGACCAACGGAATAATAGACCTAGGCCTCGCCGGTATGATATGTGGTCTGCGGGCTGCATGTTTCTCGAATTCACCGTCTGGCTTGTGTATGACTTTGCAGCAGTCAATGGATTCCATAAGAAGAGGAAAGATCAAAACGATCTAGTTTCGCTAGGCAACTTCTTTTCACGCGAACCAGGCTAATCTATAGAAATTCATCTAGTAGTTACTAAAGCTGTTTGATATCTACGAGAGCATCCTCTGTGTAAACACGGGACTGGCCTCGGGGATTTGGTGACTGTCATTAATGATCGTCTTCTTCAGATTAAGCCTGGAGATCGCGCTAAAGTGCTAGAGCTACACGACAGAGTCAAGACAATCGTTGAGGCCGCAGCCGCCAATCCCAAGTACCTGGGTCAAGAAGTGAACCCGCCTCTACCTACCCCCGAGTTCTTCAGCCCGCCAGGATCTTAAAGGGATCGCCATCATGATTTACACAAAGCGATGGAATTCAACTGACTTCAGGGTATTGCACGGGCGTTTTGGGCTTCAAGTAGAGACGATGGTCGAGTCTTTTTATCCATTTACTTGATTCACCACCAGGTTCATAATAGATGCTTTTCTAAACTAGTAATAATATTATTTGACTGTTTGCATTCCATCTGCAATATCGGTGTGAGCTCTGTGACGTCCGCAAAAGAAACCATTAGCTACGAGACTGCAAAACACACATAGATCCAGCCTCGTCTATCAATGGCATGAGGATCCTGTCCTTGCAATGTCCCTTCATGTTACAATTATTAGAGAGCTCCACCTGAGTGATTCAAGTCTAGATAGTCAGTTGCGTAACTGGTGGTGCAGCGTGTGACGATGAAGTCGCACTGAATAATGCTCCAACTAGAGAAATCCTAATTTGAATAGCAAACATGCCTAGCATCGACTGATGATACGTGTCGATTCCTTACCCCGCCTCGTCCTAGGGTTACCTTTTCTTCCTGATGCTTTGAGAAATCTCGGTATGGGTCAGACATTATTCCCCTCTCTTTCAACCTTTCAATTCTGAATATCTATGAAAGACAGACACGCTCGCCCTGGAATACATATCTTCAGACGGTCAGCTAGTGGTCTTAAAACCGTCAACCCTATGCTCTTTGTGTGATTCGGCTCTTACAGGAACGGAACCACGGCTGGCGACCTCATCACCAAAGTGGCCACCATGTTGAAAGCGCGGTCCAGCTTGGATGTTACGTCTGTGGGACTATCCAGAACAGCAATTCATGGCACTTATATCGGTCTCATTGCCTCGCGAGGAGACTTCAATACCACCTTAATCTTCGGAGCCAAGATGATATAAGCATTCTAGATAGCCTACTGGTTCAGACAGAGGAACTTGATGGTCCGGCATACTGTTGGGGATTTCAGGTGTGGAGAGACTCAGGATTCTTACGACGATCATCATCATCTTACTCCTCACTTTAGGCCAAATCGATGCAATTTCGTATCATGCGCCAGCTATTTCAGTTAATGACCCAGCCTTCACCGAGCTAGCAACCACATGGGTCGAAACATGCAACAGAGAGCACAAAGAATGCCTGATTCCTCACCCGATCTACCGTCCAAGCCGGTTAATCCATATAGTTGATGCCGACCATGTCAGGCTTATAACCTGCAATAAAGAAACTTCAGCGCCCTACGTGGCGTTTTCTCACTGCCGGGGAGGGGTCCAGACAATCAAACTCCTCGAGAGTAATATCAACGAGCTTCAGGCCGGCCTGCTGCTAGTGCAGCTTCCAAACACCTACCAAGAAGCTATCCGCCTATGTTGTGAGATAGGATTTCACTATATATGGATAAACTCATTATGCATCATTCAGGATTCCGCTGAGGACTGGGCGCGGGAAGCAAAGACATGAAACTCGTTTATAAGCTCGCAATCTTGAACCTATGCTCAGCCACCACGTCTGACAGCTCTGGGAGGAGCTTCATCAGGAGAAAGCCCAACCTGCTTGTTCCTGAAAGGGTTGCTTTCAGGGGCACATCATTTCAGCTCATCTATGACCATCAGTTTCATGAAGACATCACATTCTGCACTTTATGCTCTTGGGCCTGGGTATACCAGGAATGGTATCTTTCTAAACGATACCTGATTCTCGGTAGCCGTCAGCTATGGTGGCACTGTCGGAAACAGCTGGCATGCGAAATCCGCCCGAACGGTGCTCCGATGTGTCCCCGCGGGTCATGGTGGAAACAGGCCAAGGAAATGAAGGAGGATAACACTATGCCAGCCAACTCCAATAGCCTCTGTACTACATGGTACCGACGCGTTAGGGAGTATGCTAGAAGCAAACTCACCAAGGAGTCGGATCGGCTGATAGCATTCTCTAGAGTTGCGCAGTCTTTTGGTCAATCTTACGGGTTTTCCGTTGCCGATGACTATCTCGCCGGGCTGCGGCGTGCCCATCTGCCAGCGGCGCTATGCTGGACAACTAGGTCGCCGACAGGACTGTTGGCCACCTACATGGCACCTTCTTGGAGCTGGGCCTCATTAAAGGGAGACTTCATCCTAGAAGTGGACGACGATCTGCTCCAAAAGCAATGCTTCGCCTCTATGAGACGAGTCTGGTCGAATACCAATGTTGATAGCCAACCTGCAGAGTCGACAGTGAGTCACAGCATCGAGATAAACGGCTATTTGTTTGAGCTTAAAATGGAGTGTGGGCCTGACGAGGCAGGTCAGTTTGATTTATCGGTTGTCCTTGATCCGGACTTGGGGGGGTCCCTATACTGGGATGAACATCTCAAGGGTAAGGCGGTGATTTCCCATCCTGATGGGCCCGTGTTTCCGCATTTAACTCAAAGAGGATGTGATCAAGCTACAAGACAGGCAATGGCCGTGAAAAACGCCCATGGCCGTTTTCGCTACTTGCTTATTCTTGATCGGGGGCATGTATTCCACTTTCGTTTTGGGGGCATTGTCTTGTACCAGCCTTCGGATCAACCGTGTCACCACTACCGGGTGGGGAATTAGACCTGGACAGGTCTTCCCCGCGGCGTATCTGACTATGAGCTACCGGCTCAGTACTCTAAGGAAACAATTCTTCTATTATCCCTTGAGCTGTGGAAAACCTCCCGGCCGTACCGAGCCCCACATCCGCCCCAACTTCTAAGAGGTACATGAGGGGAACCTTATGATGCGTCATTGATTGATTCCACCTACATCCTCATAGAAATTCATTCGGATTGATCAATGACTTCCCAATCGGTACCTATAGAGATCTCGGCGGAGGCTCTCAACGCGTATGATGACAGCAGCTTTATCAATGAAGATAATAGCCTGCAAGAGCATGAGGGTGATAGCACCCGCCGACCGGCTTTTCTGCCTGCCGAAGACCGAGGCTTCGATTTTCAACCCTTCGAGGTGCCGCGACGAGAGCTTATCATCAAGCAGCTGCCCCAGAACCCGCTGTCCCTTTTCCAACACTTTATACCTATCTCCCTAGTCAATAGCTGGGTTAAATACACTAATGACTGGGTCAATCGCCGTTATTGCCCTTATTAACCTATTGCCGCAGTCGACATATCACGTCTTCGTGGATAATCTCTTCTCGTCGCCAGACCTCTTCCGCTCCCTTCGTCAGCACGGCCACGGTGCAACTGGCACAGCTCGGCCTAATTGTGGCATCTACAAAGGTCTTGCAGACGCCAAAAAGGCCGATAAGGCAGGGAAGTCAGGGCTCCAATTTAATGAGATCAAGGTCATCCCAATGGCCGATAATCAGGTAGGAAGACTCGACATTCTTCCTAACAATTCGGCCAATAACTTATCTTCTTCTTCTCTAGGTCAACCAGATCGCTTGGAAGGATAATGCCCTCGTATTGCTCCTTTCAACCGTCTTTACTGGCGATGAGAGGTGTGATCGTTGGAGGAAGAGACCGTCAACGAAGACCCCAATGGCACGGCCAATACAGCGCTTTTTTTAGTGGCGAGCCGATCAAGCTCATATCGATCCCTACCATCGCCGCTTCCTACAACGACGAAATGAATCATGTTGACCGAGGCGACCAAAGGAGGTCATATCTAGGCTATGATCATCCTATCCGCCGGGGCGCTTGGCAGGCCATTGCCTGGACCTTCTTATTGGATATTGTCCTAGTGAATAGCTTCCTCTTACAGCTGCACGGGGAGCCGGCTTGGGAGCGTTATACAAGCCAGAAGAAGTGGAGGGAATGCCTCTATAACGCGGTCTTCAAGGCCTTCCATCCACAGAGCCAGTCAAGGCGGACTTTTCGAGCCGGGGACGAATTTACGCCCGTGGCACAACATAAGCACATCCGAAGAGGGAAAAAATCAGACTGCCTTGCTTGCAAAGGGCTTCAATTAGGGCAGTTAAGGTCAATAAGTGCAAGGAAGCCTTTGGCGCCGGTGAGCTACAACAGAAGAAGGCGCCAGTCAATTTGGGGATGCGAGCAGTGTGATGTAGCGATTTGTAACTCGAGAGATTGCTGGTACTTCTATCATAGGCTAAAATAGGGGGGGGATTAGGTATCGTTGATCCGATGCATTTTGATTGGCTGCACCCCCCCGCCGTGACCTGGCGGGAGGTTTTCCACAGCTCAAGGGATACTGAGGGGTAGAATAGAACTGAATCCCATGAGCCGCCGTCGCAGGAGAAGTCATAAAACCTAAGATGCTATTGATGTCGAATGAAATAGCCGGAGGAGTATTTAGTGAATGTTTAGTGTGGAGGTAGGCCTACTTGGGCTTGCCTTCGAACTGTTGAAATGTATGACTATAAAATAACTCTTGCCATTGAGTGGGGCTTAGACTTGGTGTCTTGCTATTAGTTTGTGATTTGAGAAAATAGTATTTATTAAGTATATAAGGCACGCTGCGAGGGAATAGCTCTGCTAACCTATGATGATTAGTTATTCCCTTAGCTTTTATATGCGCTGCTAGAGATTCTTAATGCTCTTATGCGCTATAATTATGGATTCTAATAAGATATTACTAAAGAAACTTTTATGTGGTATATTATAAATCGCTCTAGGTATTGCCATTGAGAAGGTCTGCTTGCACTTTAGCATAGACCTCTGGAGTCCTAGACTCTATCTGATCTTCGCGCTTTTTGGCACCATAGGCGTCGACTGGTTCCTCGTCGTAATAGGCTGCCTCGGTGTCGATTATGCCTAGATTATTATCTTCCCGACTAAGGGTGATAAAAATGTCATTAGAAGAGATTTCATTAGGTCCAAACTCTCTGGTGTTGACTAATGAATTGTTACGGGCGAACCTGTGAGGAAGGTTGTTTCCCTCTGGAAAAACCAAGACCGGAAAAATCCTTCTCCGTAGCCCCGCTGCGAGCCCTGCACAAAATCCGCAGCGAGGCCACAGCTAGTTCTTTTCCTTTTTCTCTCCCTTTCTTAGTCTTAGATATTCAATCAACCAGTTCACCTTAGCTGCATAAGCTCCGGTCCGACCCTAGCATGAATTATTCTCTAGTCGCGTCTATATATTCTCTACCTCAAACTTAGCTATTCGAGATGACTTAGCCTAATAATTTATAGCCTTAATATTTTATTTTTATCGCTGCTGTTACCTCTGGGTATGTTCCGCTTGTAGGCGACGTTGATGTAGTGCAGCGGGGTTATGTTTATCTATAAATTGAAACTCTACTGTTGTTACTTTTTTATTGCTAGTAGTATCTCTTGACTCTACTTGAGAAATTAAGGTACTAGGGGTATCAGAGCGTGCTAACCTAATTAGGAAATCATAATGCTTACGCTAAAAAGTACCCGTTGGCTCATGTGGGGCTAGGGCCCCAGGCGATCCAACCTAGCAAGCTAGGTTGGCCACAAAATTATGAGACAGCCACAAAATGTGAGACATCAACGAGGCCCTTTTTTCCCTCTTGAACAGCCGCCTTTTTCATCCTCTGAGTTTTGGTGGCCATCAAAAGTGATTTTTGAAGCTAAAAAAGAGCCAGTTGAAGCTATTGGCGATGCCTAATGTGATGATATTGATAATATTGATGATATCTGTGATAGAAACCGCCGCCTAAGCCTCCAAGACCGCCGCCTTGCTGGATGGATCCTCATACAAATTTGGCTGTGATAGCGTCTCTTCAGCCCCTTGGGGTGGCTTCTTGTGCAGCCCTTCCTTGTTTGATGATGCTCGTGATCCTCTGTATCCTGATATGTGGTGTTGAGGCCGTATCGGGCACGGCGTTGAGGGGGCTTCGGATGGCAAGGACGGTAGCCGCGGCGATGATGCTGATGAAGCTATAACCGGCGGCGACGAAGGCATCTCTGACGGCGAGGGTATTTGCTGTGGAGGCTCAAAGAGAGGAAGCTCATCATCTTCATCCTCTTCTTCTTCTTCTTCTTCTTCTTCAGTAGGAGCCCGGTCGAGCTGGAAAGTGACGCTATCATCACTTCCTGCGAGGGCAGTCCAATCCATCGCGCTGAGCGGTTTCGGGACAAAGTTAGCTTCGTGAATAGCTTCGTTAACTTCCTGCGGCAGTTGTGTATCTATTTTGAAGTTATCAGGCTTTTAGGTAAGCATCTGATGCATAGTTAACCGTTGCGTTTCCATAGAATAATACTCAATATCCATTCCTATGTGCTCAAGCCACTAAGCCCATGATAGTTTCTTTTTTATGCCATTAACGGTGATCTCTTTATTCTGCCGCCATTTATCCTTAATCTTCTTCATCTCCTCTATCACGAGTCTACGAGCGGCCCGGACCTATGCCTTTTCCTCCTTCTGCCGTGTTTCCGTGATAACCTCCTCTTACTGATCTCGAATCTCCTATAGACTCACGTTATGAGAGAAATCACCCACTGGCTTCGCCCTCTTTCCCCTCTTCTTGGCATTATATTGCTTCTCAATTCGAGCACGCCGGTCATCTACATAAGCGGTGACTATAGACTCGAGCATCACGGCTTCTATGACAACCTTGCGTATCTAACGAAGCCCGGCACGCGTTGGAGAGCTAAAGACATCGCTGTAGCGGTCTGAGAGGCGTTGTGCGGTATCTGCGGCGGTCTAGAAGCGGGCGTTATGAGGAAGAAGCGAGGAAAAAGCCGGGTCAATAGCCTGCTTCGACTGAAGTTGCTTTTTGGCAAGGTATGCTATCGCCGGCTCGGGATTTGGTGGATAGATGCCTGACTTCTCGAAGCCTGAGATGATATTATGTGCGGTGAATCCGCTCTCAAAGACCTCCTATTTTGCGGTTTAACTTAGCAGCTATATCGATGAAGAAGAAGAGGTATAACTTACCTGAAAGCCGCGGACAAAGTAAGTGCGAGAGAAGGAGATATTTCCCTTTCGAAGCCACTTAGCGAGAAGCTTTTGGTGTGCATTCTTCAGCGGCTGGAACACTCCTACATCCATCGGCTGTAATATATGTGTGGAGTGAGGAGGCAAGGGAGCGGTGATGATATTGAACTTCGCGCAATACTCCCTGAAGGCGAAGATCCCGTGCCCGGTGAAGCCGTCAAGCACGATGAGGCGCCAAATACTATCACCTTCGGTATGAGAAATAGGGGGAACATCATATTGAACGTACTTTCGCATAGGATCTCGGAGGAACTTATCACAGCCAAACCACTCTTTAAATATAAGCCCGCGACTCTGTACCGTAGATGATTTGCCCCAAGAACACCGGTTAAAGTGCATCCCCCACTCGAGAGTGATCTCGCCGTTAGAGAACGCTGTTTCTGACCTTGCAAAGCGGATATCCGGATCGGCCTCAATTTACGCCTAATCTAGCGTTGGAAATGACTTAAAGATAAGCCACGGCGGCGTTGTATCACCCGCAGCGCTGCCTGTACCGATGACGGTACAGGTCTCGCGGTTGGAAGGGGAGAGAACCTGCTTCCTTGATCGTCTCTTCGTCCGTACGATGAGGACCTTGATGCTCTCCTTAAGGATGCCAATCCTGATACCAGCCTGGTCGGTGTTCCAGCATTCAGAAGCGTTGATCCTATATTTCCGGATGGCCTTAGTAAGTTGTTTAAACCATTCCTTGAGGTCATGAAGACCGCCAGCTTCCCAAGACTCACGAGACTTCTCAGCAGCTTTAAGGAACGCCTGCTCAAGCTCAGGATGATCATCACGGAAGCGTGAATACCACATCTTATGGACCGGGGCTGCATCAGGGTTCCTACGGCGAAGGAGGGTTGTGGCGGCATCTTCGATTTCAGGCTTAGAGGCCGGAAACCCTGATCTTTCCATCCAGATGACGAAGGCGATGATAGCTTCTTCTTCTTCGTCTGTGAGGAGCCGCGGCCGGCCGACTTGACGAGGCGTATCACCGGTCTCTAGCAGCTTCACGAGTCGTTGAACAGAGGCAGAAGAAGAGCCGGGATAACGGGCAGCCGCATCACGAATTGAGAGAGGTTTGGTTGGGGCGATGGAGGCGCTGCGATGGAGGCCCCGGGCATATCGAGCACGTGACTGCACGACTTCCCGGGCGGCCTTGAGATTCGCTTCGCTCGGCATTATGAAGATTGACTTGAGATGGACGTAAGAGTAGTGTTTTTCACTGATTGATGTCGTAAAAAAGGCTTAAATTAGGTGGTGATTGCATATAATTTGACGACGTCACGATGTGAGGGGCTGTCTCACATTTGTTACTATCTCATAATTTTGTGGCCAACCTAGCTTGCTAGGTTGGCTCGCCTGGGGCCCTAGCCCCACATGAGCCAACGGGTAATATTAACCTAGAAAAGGAAATTATAACGCTCACCTATACTCCGTTCTCTAATAGCCTTTGAGGTCATTGAGTTTAACTATATCATATAATAGCAATAACGTACTTAATAAGCATGCGGATCAGATAAGCATGCGGATCAAAAATCTCAACCTCTAAGATATAAATCGCAATAAAAACATAACAAACTATTTAATTAATTAAAACTACTTACTATATTCTTCCCTAGATATCTCAATCACTACCTGACACGTTCTTGCATTATGACCGGGCTTGCCGCATACACCACAGCGCCGAACCCCCGGTCGCGCCGACCTTCCTTGATCACCACTTCTCGACGATTTAGCCACTACCTGCGCACTAATATCCATCTAATTAATTGCTTGCCTTCCTTCATCTAGAGTCATCTTCCCTCTTTTCTATAGGCAGGTCCTTTTTGCCCTCCGCCGCCGGCTTAATGCCTTATTTGCCTATCAAAGGTCTTAGATCTTAGCCCTTATTAATGCCATCTCATGCATAACCGCCTTTGTTCCCTTAGAAAGAGACTTCAATGCTTCCAGAATTAATTCAGGAGAGCTACTTTTATGCCTTCTGATTCTTCTTTTAAGGTATTCAGACTGAGATTGGGCCTCAAGGATAGTCTTTGGGGTCTTTGAGACCTAAGGGTTAGAGGGGCCAGCCTCCTCCTCGGCAGGCGTTGGAGTCCATAGCTACACATCAAGCTTCGAGACCACACTTTCTGGGTCAAAAGGAACAAGCCTAGCCCCTTTGAAGGCTGCCTTGATATTTTTCTTCGTCATAGTGGCTTAAAATGCGGCGTAGAAGGCCGGGAAGAATTCGGTCTTTGAAACGTGGGTTATAGAGCATCTGATTAGATGCTCTATTTCTCGACCATAAGCCTTCTTAAGTAGCCCAAAGTAACCGATGTTAAGGGGCTGGAGTAGATGAGATGAATGAGGCGGTATATAGAGCGTGATAATATTATTCTCCTCGCAATATATCTCAAAGTCGGCCGAGTGGTGACTTTCGTGGCCATCGAGGATCAGAAGACGATAGGGACCAGTTGATCGGTTGGTTGTGTGCTGATTGAAGTGCTTTAGCCACTCGAGACCTATCTCGTTATCGGTCCAGCCATTTTGAGACGTCGCAATAGCCCAATCGCCCGGGAGGTTGCTTTCTTGGTACTAATTGGCGAGGTGATATTGGCCCGTAACCACGATGAACGGCTGGATAGCCCGGCCTTCCGCATTGATCGCCTGAATGACTGTAACCCATTCCCGGTCTCTAGGCTGCACTAATTTCGGTCTTCCATGCCTTTCTGCGCCTATGACGACCATCCCGCTTTGAATCAGGCCTATCATAAAGCCAGTCTCGTCAAAGTTATAGATATCTTCTAATTAGATGCCATACTTCGCGATTATGTTCTTAACGAGCCTAAACTAATTGCGAATAATAGTTAGATCTTTGTATTTGGCCCTCTGATAGTTATATTTACGAAAAAAACGCGTCTTAAGCTCTGGGTATCGCTTAATGAAGTTTCTAGCCCAGTGCTTGCCGACGGGTAGCGCGTTGCGGTCGGCGAGCAATCGGTTGGCTATTTCTTTAATACCACGCAGTCGCGGGGGAAATCCTCATGAATCTAGGTCGAGAATAAATTGGATAATGATCTGTTCCTCTAGATCAGATAGTTTACGTGATTTAGGGATCCAATCGCAACGCGCAGATATGCCATGCTATCGGCGATAGAGAGTAGTATAAGAGATTTCATAGACCTTTGCGGCGCGTCGGAGACTTAATTTTAGGTCATTTTGATAGGCCTGGAGCGCAAGAAGGATATTAGCCTCTCTATTTGACTATGGCATATTGGGTGGTTGAGAATTAATTGATTAAATGGAAATGTTGTAGGATGAGGGATTTTTAATCCGCATGCTTGTCTGATCCGCATGCTTATCAAGTACGTTATATATCTAAGACATAAAAAATATATTTGAATGTTATTGAGGCATATAAGTACCTAATTAAACGAAAAAACACGAGGAATTCTAGTTGTGGTGTTAAAAACCTAAGTGCTGATTCTCCTATGGAGGGAATGGGGCCCGTTCCTGACTTGAATACTTGGTAGGCGATGCAAAAGCCTAGTATACCAGACATCGGTATTACATCTATAATCTGTGTCCCAAAGTCCTAAATCCCAGTGGCTCAGTCGATCTTCTTAGCCCTGTCCTTCTCCCGAACGATCGCCTCGAGCTTATCGAGATCAAATCGGCTGTATGATAGCGTATCTACCAGCCACTCGCCGAACAAGAGCCTGGCGAGCCAGATTTGGGTAGTCATGCCCCCAGCCCAGAGCCATTTCTTAGAAGCGCCGATCCAACCCCAAAGCCATCCTTCGCCCTTAAGCGCCTCTCCGACTAGCTTCCGGGCGAACTCGCTTGTTTCCATCGACGCACTGGTCTGCGAGAATTTGAGTCTCCGGGCGTACGCGTCCTTAATAGGTATGTAAATAGAATCAGGCGGCAGAGAGCGATGTAGCTTAGTTACTTCGCTCTTTACGGTCCCTGTTATGGACACTAGAACCCTCACGCCAAAGGGGCGTAGTTCCTGTCGCAGGGTTCGGCTATAGGAGTTAAGGGCCCCCTTAGTCGCGCAGTAAACGGGCCCGAAGACAAGCGGTGTCACCGACGCCACGCTACTGATCATGATGATAAGCCCACGCGCCTCGATCAAAAGCGGCGAGAAGGCCTGCACGATAGCCATGACACCGAACACGTTTGTCTCGAAGATGTTGCGTACTTCGTCCATGTCGATGTCCGTCGCAGGCACCGTGTACGTGAGTCCCCTAGGAGGAAGGTCAGCAGTCAACCGACGTCTGCCGCGTCAACGAAAAAGAGTCGCTCACGCATTATTCACCAGGATGTCAAGCCGTCCGCCGGTCAGTTCCTGGACCTCCTTCTTACAAGCCGCGATATTGTTGGCTGATGTCACGTCCAAAGGCAGGACGGTCATCCCTGAATCGCGAAGGCCTTGGACCACCTCGGGACGGCGTGCTGTTGCGATGACATGGAACCCTTGGTGGACGCATGAGTAGGGCCGGAAATGAGGGCCGGAAGCTTCTCGAGCATACCTTTCGCGTGGAACTCATTGCAGAGAGCATGCCCGATGCCGCCCGGCGTACAGCTATCGGTCGACCCTCAACATCAGCGCCAACCCTCACCACCAAGTCTGACGAGATGCACTCGTAAGGAGCGTTGCTTACCCCGTGATAAGAACAGTCTTCTTGCCTTTCATTGCAGAGCCAGCTTTGTTAGGCGGTTGGTCTAAAAAGGGCAAAAGAATTCCGAGGATGAGATGTTCTATGATCGCAATGCAGTTAGTTAAGGGGGGATGCGCCTATATATAAATAAACCACGCGGACCCCGAGAAAGACTCTGAGAAACAGCTATTACTAAATTATTACTTATCTTAGAGACTTAGTATTTTAATATAATGAAAAGGTTAATTAATATAAAATTAAAATATTAAAATTATTATTTAATTTTATTAAATAACATATATATATATCGAGTGCACTGGATAAGTAAGTACACTAGCATATTATATAATTAAAAATAGCTAAATCTTAAATTCCTAAAACTAGCTATTTAATTATTAAAAATATAAAATAAGTATTCTTAGCTATTTAACTATATATAAAGCTTAAAAGTTATTTTTATGTAATTTATAAAATTTCTTTATATAGAAATACCTAATTATGTAATGTAAATAGATTTTCTTTATATTGCCCTAAATAAGATTTTTAAAAAATATAAGAAGATTACTATAACGTGCATGATAAGCTTATGTCCCAGACAAGCATATGTCCCATTAATATTTATACCTTAAATCGCAATTTTAAAAAAAGCTCTTATAAAACCAAGCTAAGCCTAAAATAGCTAGAATTAAAACTTTAGTTATTTTATATAATAAGCTACTTATAATAATTTTTATATATTTTTAGAAAAATCTTAGTAAGCTAGTATTTAAAAAGTCTATTTACACTGTGTAATAAGCTATTTCTCTATAAAGAAGCTTTTCTAAAAGTCTATTAAAATTATATATAATTAATATAATAGTTAAATACCTAAAACAGCTTTTTTTTAAGTTTATAGCTATCTTAAAGCTATTTTTATTAAGCTTAGAAATCTGTACTTTTAGTGCACAGTATACTTGAGACACATGCTTATCTGAGACACATGCTTATCAAGTACGTTAGCTTTTATAGTATATAATATACCTAACTTTTTAAATCTAGGTAATTTAGGTATAATTTAGATTTTTTAAAATTTATTTAAAATCGTCTTTTAAGGTAGAAATTCAAGTAATGCACTCGCTTGTCCGGTGCACTCGCTATATATATATATTATTATAATTTTAATCTTAATAAAAATATTTAATAATTTAAAAATAACGTACATGATAAGCGAGCGCTGCAGACAAGTGAGCGCCGCACTTTTACCCTAGAGTATAAATCCTATTAAAAAAGAAAATTCTTTTAAAAATTCTAAGAAATTTAAATTATACTTAAATAAGATATAATTTTAAAGTTAAGCTATTCCTTTATAATAAAACCTACCCTAATTTTTATAGACTTTTAAAAAAATTACTTATTATATATATAAGAAAAAGTATATTTGTACTATATATTTAGCTATTTCTCTATAAAGTAAATTTTTTAAAAATCTAAAAAAATCATATATAGTTTATTTATAGGTTAGATAGCTAAAATCTCACTTTTTAGGTTTCTAGCTATTTTAATGCGGTTTTTATTAAGGTTAAAATATTTAGATTTTAGTGCACAGTTTAGATGCAGCGCTCACTTAACTGCGGCGCTCGCATATCAAGTAAGTTATTATAATTAATTAATAAAATATATTTATTTATATTTTTATTAAAGTAAAATTAATTAATAATTAATAAAACTATTTATAATAAAATATTTTATTTATAATATATATAATAAGCGAGTGGATTAGATAAATAGGTAGATTAAAAACCCCTTACTTAATAATATTTTTATTTAATTAATTAATTCTAAATAATTAATTATATATTAATTAAATAAAGAGGTAAATATTATTCTTATACTTTAGGCCTATTAAAATAACCTAGAATTAAGTCTTTATTATATAGCTGAGATCTACTAAGCCCCTTATAGCTTACTTTAGCACTAAACCTATTATATTTCTTTTTAATATAATTTTATACCTAAGTTATAGAAATTATCTAGTCTAAAGAAAGAAGCTATTATTTAATTTATCCTTAACTTAGATTTGTAAGGATTTCCCCTATAATTATATAATATTAAAAAAATAACTAATTAATTACTTACTAATTATAATATATTACTTATTAGTAAGCGCTAGGCTTTTAACTTTATTAAGTAATATAAAGAGCTTAAGATAACATGCATGATAAGCTTAAGTCCCAGACAAGTATATGTCCTATTAATATTTATACCTTAAATCGCGATTTTAAAAAAGCTCTTATAAAACCAAGCTAAGCCTAAAATAGCTAGAATTAAAACTTTAGTTATTTTATATAATAAGCTACTTATAATAATTTTTATATATTTTTAAAAAAATCTTAGTAAGCTAGTATTTAAAAAGTCTATTTACACTATGTAATAAGCTATTTCTCTATAAAGAAGCTTTTCTAAAAATCTATTAAAATTATATATAGTTAATATAGTAGTTAAATACCTAAAACAGCTTTTTTTAAGTTTATAGCTATCTTAATGCTATTTTTATTAAGCTTAGAAATCTGTACTCTTAGTGCACAGTATACTTGAGACACATGCTTATCTGAGACACATGCTTATCAAGTACGTTATATCTATTTTATAAATATAATTACGAGAAAGCTAAATATAAAAATTTAATTATTATTTATAATTAGTTTATGCTTATAGAAAATATAATTACTAAGTATAGCATTTAATTAGATAATATTTATAACTTTAATTAGATTAGTTTTATAATAGGTATAATTATAAGTAAAATAATTATTATAGGTATAAAAAGATATAGATAATTAAAATTAATATAGCCTAGAAATTAGGAATAAGTTATAATTATTTAGGCTATTAATATAAAAAGCTAGGCAATTTAGCTATTTATTATAGTTATAGACTAATATTATCTTACTAATTAGTATTAAGAAAGTAAACTCTTAGGTAATTAAGCTATTATAATAACTTAAAATAGCTGGACTAATAATATTACTAATCTTAAGTAATTAAAGTATTTTAATTAATATATAGCTAAGTAATTAAATAATTATTATTATCTTTTTATTCCTAATAGGTATAAAAGCTATTACTTAGCTAAGTTTAAGGAATATTATAATAAAAATAAAATCATTATATTTTATATATTATCTTATTTATTATATTTAATTTAGTTATTTAATATTAGGTATTTTAGGCTACTTAAGAAGGCTTATAATTAAGACATAAAGTATTTAATTAACATACTTAATAAGCGAGCTGTAAGAACACCCAGGTTATGCCGGCTTTCGCCGGCAGGTCGGGAAATCATCGGATAGTTACGTGGGCCAGAGGCCACGTCAAACCCTTCCCGTCGAAGACTCGTGGAGGCTTCGGCAAGTTGAAGTCTAATAACAATACGGAATCTACCCTTTCATCTCTGATATCACCCTGATCGTGCCGATTAGGCCCATACCTTTACAATTCTTCAACTTCTATCCTCATGGAAGATCAGCGCGTTATCAAGATGGACGGGCCCAGCAGAAATACCCCTATTATGCAGCAGCCGACAGCTCACCGCCAATTCGACGAAGGCAGTCCAATGGGATTGCAAGGGGAAGGACAAACAGCAACGCCACCCATCGGCACCGCTGCAGGACCAGGGGCCATAGGTCACATAGACGCGGAAGACCTTGATCAGCTAATTCGAGAAAGTAGGGGACAACACACAATCCCCTTGCCAGAGGTCTTCCCGACATCTCCGCGAGAATACAGAGATCGTTCTTCGAGGCGATCAGAAGAGATCACCCATCTATTGGGCGAAGACTGGCAACAGCCAAGAAACCATACCCCGGCCACGACGCCATACGAAGAACACATGTCGCCGATACGTCGCCGAAGAAGGGCGAGCTCGTCGCTAGGATCCTCTTCAGGCTCCTCTTCCTCAGGAAGACCAAGAAGGTCCCGAAGGAGGGAACGACGACGCCGCCGACGAGTCGAACGAGAACAACAACAAGAAATCCTAGACAGACTGCTACAGCAGAACCAGATGCTAATGCAGCTCATCGATCGACCGGCGACTACTCACCGAAAGGACTATGAAAAGCCCCCAACGTACAATTGCAAGCTTCTAGCTGAACATGCAAGTGCGGTTGAGATCGATGACTGGATCAAGGCTATTGAATCAGCCAACCAGATGAGACCTAATACCACGGCCCAACAGTGGATCGAATGGTCTATGACCAAGCTCAGCCATGCCCTCCAGACGGAATGGAGAACGCACGCCGCAGGCTTTGCCGATAGATCCTCCTTCATGGGAAGAGTATCTCGCATTCGTGCGGAGGCAGCATATTGACCCAGAGTTGCAAGAACGGCAGGCAAGGGACCAGCTTATGGTCATCATGCAAGGGAAGGAAGAGACTCCCCTCCAGTATTTCGCGCGATGGCGTGCCCTCCGCGATACGTTGCCGGCAAAGTGGGAAGAAGATAAGGGTGCAGCCCACCACTACTTTTATTATCTTGCACCAAGAGTCAAGAGAGAGCTTGAGAGAATCAAGTGGCCCTTAGAGAAGGCCAGAGATATTGCCAATGAGGCAGAACGCATCTGGAATTGGTCCCAAGCTAGCAACGAGGCTAAGCGGAAGCATAGGCCAGATATCTCCGAGCCTTCGGCGAAGAGACGCTACTCCCCTCATCGAGGAGGATATAGGGGAAGCTCCAGGGAAGCTCTTCCTCTGGACCCCCATTGAGAACTAGCTCGGAACACCACCGAGGAGGCCAGAGCCGCTCAAGCACACCTGCATCGGCGACGCGTCGCCCACAGGGTAGCGAGAAACCGGCGATTTTTAGATGCTATAAATGCAACCAAATGGGTCATAGGGCCCCAGACTGCCCGCTGAAGAAGCAGGCAGGAGTCAACCAAGCCCCGCTTGGAAGAAGCGTTCCTTCGGCGAAGGTTAACCATACCCTCGCTGACGAGTTGGATGACTCGGAAAACTAAATGGGATGGAGGAAGGACCCGATCCTCTATCCACAACCCCCATCAAATGGGTGCCCAGAGGGAAGACGGCCCGAGCAAAGGGACTAGCTATCCGAGGGCTCGCCGAAGAGGAGCTTAATATACTCCTAGATACAGGGTCCGAGATTGACTTGATAAGCATAGACCTTGTCAAGAGGCTCGGGCTTAAGCCTGCAACGGATTACGCTGCCCCGGGACTAGAGTCCTTCAGAGGGGACAAGACGAACCCAGGGAACGCCTATTGGCTCACCTTCTTCCTTATCAGCAATGATGGGAAGCCGCGAAAGGTTCGGCGAGTATTCGCAGGATCAGATATAGGCTCTGGGAAACATGATGTGATCCTATCCTGCCATTCTATGGGACAAGAAGGCATTGTCATCGATTGTGCTGTCGACTCGTGGTACTATCGAGAGATTGCTCTCGCAGACCCGGAATCTCTCCTCCGAGACGTCGTCGAAAATCATGAGGTAGCCTACGTGTTACATATTACAGCTGCCCTCATGCCTCAGGAGAAGAGTCTGCATACCCTCGGCGAACTGTCGGAGGCAGAAATAGAAAATGCCAAAGAACTGCCGCCAGAACTTAAGGGCCTGGAGGGGTTCTTCGATGAGGAAGCAGCCAAGAGAGTGCCGCTTCTACCAGAAGCAACTCACAAGATCGATCTCATCCAAGGGAGCAAGCCGCCGTATGGGCCGCTATACCCCATGAACGAGGCCCAGTATGGTACCCTGCGGGAATACCTCGCCGAGAACTTAGCGAACGGTCGGATCGAGCACTCGGTGAGCGAGGCAGGTGCCCCAATACTCTTCGTGCCTAAGAAGGATGGAGGAATGCGCCTATGCGTAGATTATCGGGGATTGAATAAGGTTACGATTAAGAACCGATACCCCCTCCCTCTCATCGGAGACCTTCTAGACCGACTTGCGGGAGCAAAATGGATCTCTAAGATCGATATCCGGGATGCATATCATCGGATAAGGGTCGCGGAAGAGGACCGTTGGAAGACCGCTTTCCGTACGAGGTACGGGCATTTCCAGTACACGGTCATGCCATTCGGGCTCACCAATGCCCCCGCTACATTCCAGGCGTATATTCACCGATCCCTCGCCGACATGTTGGATACATGTTGCATATCCTACATGGATGACATCCTCGTCTACTCACAAACAAGAGAGGAACATACCAAGCACCTACGAGAGGTCTTACGACGACTCGCCGAAGCGCAGCTATACGGCAAGCTATCCAAGTGTGACTTCTATCAACAACGCGTTGAATTCCTCGGGTATATCATCACTCAGGAAGGAGTAAAGATGGACCCTATTAGGGTTAAGTCGATATCCGAATGGGAAGCCCCAGCTAGCTTCAGAGACATACAAGTATTCTTGGGCTTTTGTAACTTTTATCGCAAATTCATCGCACACTATTCGGCGATCGTTAGCCCACTTACGTCCCTATTGAAAGGAAGTAAGAATGGGAAGAAAAGTGGCGAGTTCACTTGGACATCAGAGGCAGAACGAGCATTCCAAAGGCTTAAGGAGGCCTTCTGCTCAGCGACGATTCTCCGACACTGGGATCCGTCACTCCCAACTAGGGTAGAAACAGACGCCTCGGCAAAAGCCATTTCAGGCATTTTGACGCAACTAGTTGATACCCAGTGGCGACCGATCGCTTACTGGTCGCGGAAGCTTCACGACCAGGAACAGCGGTGGGCCACAGGCCAACAAGAGCTATTGGCAATTATCGAGAGCCTTGAACACTGGTCTCATTATCTACAAGGACTTTCAGAGAAGTTCCTAATCCTGACGGATCACCAGGCACTCACAGGCGTCGTCGAAGCTTCGGCCAAGGATCTGCGAGGCAGACTTGCCCGCTGGGTATACCGATTATCCGCCTTCGATTTTGACATCAAACATCGACCAGGGATAAAGAACCCTGCGGACGGTCTCTCAAGGAGGCCAGATTATATGAAGGGAGAGATCTCCTACGAAGATGTTCTGCCCACACTAGCCAAGAAGCTAGAGATCACACACGAGCTGCCGGAGCCCACTCAGCGACGCATCGCCGCGCTAGAAGGCAGGGCCAGCGTGTCAGTTACGTATGTCCGCGCAGTAAGGGCTATGATGAGGGGTCCCCCTCCTGTGAGCACGAGCCGAAGAGCACCACTCACTACACAATATCCGCTGTTATGACCCGACGTCAACGGGCAAAGACAGAGAGGGCGAATGCCCCACGGACTGCTGAGCAGGTGGAGGACTCTCGGCGAGCCTCCGGGGACCTGACTGCAGCTGGGGTTACTGTTCCGGAGCAGTACATCCCACGCCCGGTCATGAGAGAGCTCATGAAGGGCGAAACGGCACTTCTCTCCCAGCCATCCGAAGAATTCGAGGCGTTGGTTAAGGAACTGCAGAGCCAAGACCAACAATGCCAAAAGTTCAAGACGAAGGCTCGGGGAACCGCCGGCGAACGCAAGGGATACACAATAGACTCCCAAGACTTATTGCGTTATAAGGGACGATTAGTCATCCCGGATCAAGGAGCCATGAGGACAGAGATCCTTCGGCGACACCACGACGACCCAAGGGCCGGTCATATGGGGTCACAAAAGACCCTCGACCTCGTCTCGAGGAAGTTTCACTGGCGTGGCATTGCGGAAGATATCCGAGAGTACGTCGAAAGCTGCCCGATATGCCAAGGCATCAGAGTTCCCAGGCATAGACCCTACGGGAAACTCCAGCCTTTGCCACTACCATCACACCCATTTCAAGAGATTAGTCTTGACTTTATTACTGGGCTTCCGCCGAGCACTCGGAGTGATGGCGGCAACTATGATGCGATTCTTGTTATTGTGTGTAGGATGACTAAGTTTGCACTGTTCATTCCAACAACGAAGAAGCTTAAGGCCACGGAGCTTGCAGCTCTCTTATATGAGCACGTCGAAAGCCGGTTTGGCACACCGGAAGGGATCGTCAGTGATCGAGATAAGTTAATTACCAGCAAATTCTGGGCAGATCTCATGAGAGAACGGGCGATTCGTCGCCGACTATCGACCGCATACCATCCGCAGACAGACGGTCAAACGGAACGAACCCACCAGACGCTAGAGAAGTATCTAAGAGCATACGCAGGAGACTCGCCCGAAAGGTGGGCGATACAACTCCTAGACGCCGCCTTTGCCTACAATAATAGCAAGCACTCAACCATCGGGGTCTCCCCAATGGAAGCGCTATTTGGCTACCACCCGAGATGTGTGGAATACGTCCCAACAAAGATGGAAACAAATGTGCAAGGCGTCGCCGAACGCTTAACGATGCTAGGCCGCGTACGGACCCAAGCACGTATACACTGGGAGAAGGCTGCGGAATCCCAAGCAAAACACTACGACTCAAGGCATAAGCCACAGACCTACCATCGGGGACAAACCGTTGGAGTATCGACGAAGAATTGGAGGTTTAAATACCCCAAATTAGCCCCAAGGTTCATGAGAGCCAAAGTCCTCGATAGGTACGGAGAACAGGCCTACGCCTTGGAGCTGCCGGAAAAGTACCAGCGCATACACAATGTGTTCCATGTGTCACTCATAGAGCCGTGGAATGATCGCGGAACTATCGGCAATACCACGCATGAACAGCCAGAGCTCGAGGACGAGCCTGACGAGTGGGAGGTGGAAGAGATAGTCTCACACAAAGATGTGGAAGACGAGACCTTCTATCTCATCAAATGGAAAGGTTGGCCAGTGGAATACAACACTTGGGAACCAAAAGAACACCTAGAGAACGCACAAGCGATGGTGAAGAAGTACCTCAAGATCACAAGGAAAGACCATAAGAAGTGGGACGAGGCGTAGCCAGGTATACGCCGAAAGCACAGCGACAAAGGAGTCTCATTGATCTAGAGCATTATTCGCCGAAGCATCGCAACGCTGGCGCAGAACAACAAAATGAAGACCAAGTCAAGGACAAGGCCACAACAGCAGAAAACCAGGGAAAACATCAGCCGACGCATCGGCGACAAAACGCAGCAAAGTCACCACAGCTCAAAGGTTGTTGTTGCCACCACCACGACCACGACTACCCCGACCTCTGCCACGAGCAGTCTGACCGCGAGTCTTGCGGGCTCGCTTGGGGGTCGGCTCGGCGAAGGATCGGGAGCATCATTACCATCGTCATCGTCATCGTTATTGTCACCATCACCCCCATCAGCAGGACGAGCACGCTTGCGACCACCAGGAGTCGACGAAGGATCGGCGGGGCCTCGGAGACGGGGACGCTGACCAACAAAGGAGATAGGACAAATGGGACCGGGGTTGCAATCAGCAACAGCCTGGTCAGCGACATCGTACAGCTCGTCAAGACTGCCCATAATGTCACGGTCGCTACCCTCAACCTCGACATCAACCCTCGGCGTGTTTTCGGCGCCATCTAGGCGATCGATCGCCTCGAGCAACAACTGGGCAGGAGTATCGTCACGAATATAGACGGGAGCGGCAGCGGCAATGCGACTGGTCATCTCGGGTAGGGTCATCTGGGCTCCAGCCTATACGCAGGACGTTAGCCGACACATTGGCGAAAGAAAGACGAAACTTACACCTTGGAGGCAGAGCAGAGACAGCAGCTCTCGGTTCGACGCAAGCTCCTGCGCCTGGACACGAGCCAACTGAACTGTATCCTTGGACTTCTGCATCATGGGGTCGCGGAGGCGATCGGCGACCTTTCGCCAAGCATACGCCACATCTTTGACGGCACGGTTGGCACGCCAGATCTGACAGCGGGAGTACGAGGAAGGGTCGGCAATGACATTGTCACAAAGATTATGAACGTCGTTCCACGAGTGCTGGGCAGCACCCCAAAGCTCGCGAGGAATCTGCGAAGCATCAGCGACAACTCGAAGAATATAACAGGAGGGGAGGAGAGAGAACTCACGGAACCACACTTCTTCTTGTCATGGGCGCACAGTATGCAGCAGTTCGGCGACTGATCGGTGATGCAAGGGACTCGGGGATCCTTGTCCATGTGTTCCAGGCAATACATGCAGGAACCTCACCTAGATCCATCTTCCAGAAGTTGACGGAAGCATCATACTCGAACTTCGAAAGCACGGCGGAATAGGTGGCTAGGAGAGACATCGCCGAAAGCTGCGCGATAGATGGGCGAGGAAACGAGAACAACGGGGATCGCGGAGGCTGCGGCGATGATATTGCGACGGGCAGCAGAATTGTTGTTGTGAAGAAAAGGAAAACAGAAGAGGGAAGATTATTGTGGAACAGAAAAACTCTGGTCGCAGCAGCAACAGCGTATTTGAGCTGCCAGTGCCAGGCAGCTGGCAGCGCGAAGCAATCGCCAACCTGACGGCGACAGACCAATCACAAAGGAGAACAACGAATCTACGACAAAGATCACAATCATCACAAAAGGAAAAAACGCAAAGGAGGCGGCGAACAATCGGCGACCCACTACAAAGAGTCATTGAAGCTCGAGATCGATTGAAAGACACCTATATGTGGATGTCTTTGGTGTTGAACAAAGGAACGAGATGATTGGCTGGGTGAGCTTGAGGGACCAAGCTCCCGGGAGAGGGGGCAATTGTAAGAACACCCAGGTTATGCCGGCTTTCGCCGGCAGGTCGGGAAATCATCGGATAGTTACGTGGGCCAGAGGCCACGTCAAACCCTTCCCGTCGAAGACTCGTGGAGGCTTCGGCAAGTTGAAGTCTAATAACAATACGGAATCTACCCTTTCATCTCTGATATCACCCTGATCGTGCCGATTAGGCCCATACCTTTAC
The DNA here is from genome assembly GCF_050370095.1 of Fusarium phalaenopsidis. Lineage (NCBI taxonomy): Eukaryota > Fungi > Ascomycota > Sordariomycetes > Hypocreales > Nectriaceae > Fusarium > Fusarium phalaenopsidis. The sequence goes on along the minus strand of NW_028145417.1, from coordinate 3,638,781 downwards.
ACGAGCGTCGCAGTTAAGCGAGCGTTGTACCTAAACTATGCACTAAAATCTAATATTCTTAACCTTAATAAAAACCGCATTAAAATAGCTAGAAACTAAAAAATTAGATTTTTAGCTATTTAACTTAAAAATAAAATATATATTATTTTTTTAGATTTTTAAAAAAATCCCCTTTATAGAGAAAAAGCTATTCATATAATGCAAATATGCTTTTTTCTAAACTACCCTATAAGAGATTTTTTTAAAAATTTTAGAAAAAATATATATTTTTTTTTTACTTTATAAATAGCTTATACCTAATCTTTTAGGTTTATAAAAATTAAGTTGAATTTCTTAGAGTTTTTTAAAGGAATTTTTTATTTTAGTAGAATTTATACTATAGGATAAAAGTGCGACGCTCGCTTGTCTGTGACGCTCGCTTATTAAGTACGTTAAATACTTTATAACTTATATTTCTAAGACTAAGTTCTTTATAGTCTTTTATGCTATATTTTAAGCTATAATAATATAAGTAAATATTAAAATAGGTTTTAGAGGAGCTAGGCTTATTTCTCTTAATCTAGAAAGTATAGTCTTAAAGCTTAACATATAGGTACAGACTTTAATACCTTTTAAAGAGGAGGCTAGCTATTTTAACCCTTAGGTTTTAAAAACCTTAAAGATTATCCTTAAGGCTAAATCTTAGTTTAAATACCTGAAAAGGTAAATTAAAAGGTATTAAAGTAGCTCTCTAGAGTTAATTTTAAAAGCTCTATAGTTACTTATAAAGAAGATAAAAGCTATTATATATAAAGCTACCTTATTAACTGCTAAAAATAAAAACCTTTAAGAGGCAAATAAGATACTAAGCTAGTACTAAAGGGCAAAAAGGATTAAATGATAAAAAGGAGAAGTTATAATAGTAAAAAAAAAAAGATAAGTAATTGATTAAATAGATATAAATATAATTTATTTATAAGTTAAATAGCTAAAAATCTACTATTTAGGTTTTTAGTTATTTTAATATAGTTTTTATTAAGGTTAAAATTTTCTAATTTTAATATATAATTTAGGTAACGTACTTGATAAGCGAGTTGAACAGACAAGTAAATTGAACACTTGCACTGTATAGTTAAAAGGCTAAACTTTAAATTTTTTAAAACGCGCTATATAATTTATAAAATTTTAAACTATATTTAAAAAAGTCATAAGATAGGCTTTTTTCTAGATTTTAAGAAAATCTATTTAGCTATTAAATCTTAAAAAACTATAAAAAGATAGTATAAATAGGTTTTTTTTTAATAATAGATATATTTTTTTTTAAAAAAACTAAGAAAATTCTACTATATAGGATTTTACTAAATTCACCTAATCTAAAAGTTTAAGTTATTTTTACCTTAATTTAAATTTTTAAAGAATTCTTTTCTAGTTAGTATAAACTAGTATAAAATTCAAGTGTTCAATTCGCTTGTCTGTTCAACTCGCTTATCAAGTACGCTAATCTTAGATATAAATCCCTTTATAGGGCAAATTGATCCACTTGCTTGCCTGATCCACTTGCTATATATGTACGTTATATAAAATATATTAATACTTAATTATAGCTAGTATAAATATATAAGTTTTTACCATATTTAAAAAGCCTTATATAACTTAAGAGAGCTAGGCCTATATATATAAGGTTAGACATAGCTTATTAGTGCCTATATAGCTAACATAATAAGCCTCGGGAAATCATAGCTAGAAGTTCCCGGGACAAACAGCGCATCCCGAGAGACTGGGTATAGATGGACCTTAACACCCTGGATTAAGCGAGCGATCAAACTGGTGTCTTCTGATATAGAAACAAGCGGATCACAGGAGCAGATTTATGCTTCGTAGCAAATACTCATCAGTCTATCCACTGTTACCACAAGCAAATGCCTGCCCTCTCACCGCTACCAAGCATGACACAGACATCTCAGGCTGCTCCTTACGTCAATGGAGATGTGGCTTGGAACTACGAGAACTTTCTGATCAGACTTTCTGACGAACAAGGTGAGTGGCGACCAACTCTTCCTGGTGGCCTTTGGTACATTTCCTGATCTCTCGATTCTGCGCAGAGCTTTCAAGGATTCGATGCCGCTGGAAAGTTTCTGAAACGTCACCCACTGGAGACGTGCTGCAGTATTTCCAAACCGTGGATCTTCTGTTAAAGACATTCCCTGCCGCAGCTGATGTTGGCACTGAAGATACAGAAAGCCATCCTCGCGAGGCCACTGGGACCTCCCTGGAACTACTGGCCCGCCAAGCCTGCGACTCCCGACAAGGCCTGGAGAGCCGCACTGAGGTAGCGGCGGTTGTGATACTGGCGTCAAAGAACGGCTATCTCTGCAGGAGCGACATCATCCAAAAGCGCATGCTTCTTTCCGTCTTCGTTGACAGAGTCATCTCATTCGCAAGTTGGAACAGACGCCTCACAGCCTTTTCAGCTGCCGAACAGAGCAGTCTGCTCTCCCTGCTTGTATGTTCCCCGGCGGCAATCATCACCAAACAAGACGCGTTTTGTCGCGACCAGAACTGGAGGGCCTTGCTGAAGAGAGACTTGAACATGCGCCTGTCGTTCGACTGGATCGTTCCGAACAAGCCAGCCTCTTATACGGTGGCGCTGGTGGCCGGCCGTCACATGAACGACGAGGAGCGCGTTGTGTACCGCGCTCAGGGGTTCCTTGAGGCTGCTCAGTCTCTGGGGATAGCTATTACTGTGCTTGATGCGCCTGGACACTGGCTCGAGGACGACAAATATGCGCACCTGCGCGACGACTTCATAGCCATGGATCTTTCCCTCACCCCTGACCTGCCACACAGGATCGTTGAACGTGTCCGAGACAAGTGCTTCGACGGCATCGTCACTTTTACAGACGACTACGTGATTGCCATTGCCGAGGCCGCAGAGATGCTGGGTCTGCCGACAGAACCAGCTAGGGCGGTGTGGCGGGCGCACCACAAGAACGAGATGCGGAGTGTGGTCGAGAATGACGGTGTTCAGACGCTGTACCTAGACAACGTCGAGCAGCTGGAGGCTCCCGGCATGCCGGAAAAGCTTGGAGCTATGCAATATCCGCTCATTGTCAAACCTTCGTACGGTTGTAACTCGGCAGGCGTCCAGAAGGTAGCCAACGATGCCAACATGCGAGAGGCGGTGTATTTGCTGGGCAGAGAAGGCCTCGCGGACGACGGCATCATGCTCGAAACTTTCGTCGACGGCCCCGAGGTCGACTGCAACTTTGTTTTGTGCAACGGAAAAGTCTCTTTTCTCGAAGTCGCGGACGACTTGCCCTCCGCGGGCGACGCAACCCATGCCACGCCCTCTGACAACTTCTTCGAGACTGCCATGATCTCGAATAGCGCGCTGCCCCCGAGAGAGGCCGACATTCTCCGCACATCTCTACACAAGAACCTGCTACGGCTGGGCCTTGGATGGGGCGTTTATCACGTGGAAGCACGAATGATGAACTCTTCCATGCAGTACGAGGATGCTCAGGGCAACGGAATCATGGATCTCGTCACCAAGGACAGCTCTCCAAACCATGGGCCAAACGCGTTTCTGATCGAGGCCAACGTCCGGCCGGCCGGGATCGCCGGCTCCCAGGCGACAATGAGTACCTACGGAGTGGACTTTGACGGGCTGCACCTGCTTCGCGCTGCTGGGGACCGAGAGCGCTTCGAGGCGCTGTCGAAGCCTTTCCTGTTTCCTGATGATGCTGGCGGAGGGGGTGGCGCCCAGTTCTGGGCGGCTCGTGGTCTCATCCCGGTGCACCGAGAGGACATACTAGTGCCGGACAACTTTTTCCAGAGGGTGTTCGAGAAGGTCCCAGATGTGGCACCATACACTTACAGGGCCGAGCTTGACAAGAAGCCAGGGACAGTAGTCTCACCCAGAGGCGGGGTTGGCCTGCTCGCGCATTGCCTGCTGTACTCGAGGACGAGCAGAAGGCACGTCTTGGATATGTATCACCGTGTGGCTGCTGCCGCTCAGGAAGTTCTAGACAGATAGGCGGGGCGTACGGTTGTAAACTTGGCACGCGGTTCATGCTATGCTTGGTTAACTCTTTTCATCGTGAAGTACAAAGTATCGCTGCAGAGTGCTATAGTACAAGTGCTGTACTAATGATAATAGTACTACCTTGCCCCTAGCGTTGCGGTTAATCCAAGTTTCTGTAATGTATGTTTAATTAAGGTAGTTTAATCTACTTAAGGCCTTAATTTAATTAACTCAAGTAATATACCTTAAGTAATTAAAATTTATTCAAGTTATATAGAGATTTTTAATATACTTAAAAATAAGAGGGAAAGAGTTAGAAATACTAACTAAATATAAAGAAAATAAGAAATAAAATAAAAAATACTAGATTTAGTTATTTAATATACTAGATTTAGCAGCCTGCTTTCTTATATAACTTTTAATCTAATTATTATAATTCAATTTTAAATCTAGGCCTTATGATTGAATTCTGAGGTGCTGCAATTTAACCATCTCAAAATCCTGCTTTAACTTGGATTAACCGCAGCGCTGCTTGCCGCCAGCCCTGTCAGAGAGTGGCCCCCCCGGATGTAATGTGGTGGCTGACGTGCAGCTGCAAGGAAGGCAAAGGCACGACTGCAGCTGTTGCCGCGCGCTTTACCGGATCTGCGCGCCATGTTACATTTTATGCAATGGCACAAAGCCATTACAGCGGCGGCATGTATCGTCAGCCAAAGATGTTAGTCAGGCTGGCACGCGGTCGTAAAACAATATAATATTTATTAGCATAAAGTATATAATTATGATTTAATAAAATTATTTTAAAAGTACTAGGATAGAATATATATTTAAATACTATTAGGTTATCTTTTAAATCTTTTATAGGCGCTCTGAGTTAAGTAGTTGTATCTTAATCAGTCGCCTTATGTCGCTGTTAGTCGATCTGGCCCTTTTGGTGTGCCACGTTTTTTTATGCGCGCGTGGCTGGCGGGCTGACGATGCAGCAGCTGCACGGTCAGCCAGTCAGTACAGCTTCACCGTCATCCAGTCCCACATTAACTCGATGCCCCATTGTGGGGCACGAAAAGGGGCTCCCGTCGGGTCTGGCTCGGGCCTGCGTCAGATCCACACCCGCCCCACCCCACCCGCCCCGGCCCGGCCCGTCCCGGAGCCCGAGCGGGTGCATGGCCAGCTACCATCTCGAAAAGTCGACAGTAGCTGTACCAGTGTTAAATCAGCAAGACGAACCAAAGATTGAGGTCATCAGTGACCCCCCGCAAAATCATACCAACGCGCACAAGCTCCCTCGCTCTCTCTTCATCTTTTTCAACGACTGACTACAATGGACAATAAGCCGCCAGTCTTGGACGCCACCGTCGTCGACCTGTTTGATGAGTGGGCTGCCAAAGATCCCGGCAGGATTGCTGCTGAATGGCAAGGCGAGACATTGACGTACGGAGAGCTGCGGAATGCCTCGCTCCACATGAGCAAGGCGCTCCTTGCAGCGAACGTTCAACCTCTCGCCAAGGTGCCGGTCCTCACGCAAATGTCCCTCGAGATGCTTCCCGCCGTCATCGGCATACTAAGAGTCCGAGCATGCTACGCACCCATGGATGTGGCCATGTGGAGCACTTCCAGGGTTGAAGCCGCCCTGTCTCAGGTCGCTTCCCCCATGGCTGTGGTCACGGCAGCGTGTCCCGGACTGCAGCTGCCGGTGCTCACGGTGAACTTCCAGAAAGAGTGGCTCCATGCTCCGCTCGAGGGCGCCGACGAGCTTTGTCAGAGACTGGACGCCATCCGAGAGGGGTTTCGTGCCGACGACCTTGCGTGGACCATCTTTACGTCCGGCAGTACCGGCGTCCCGAAAGGAGTAATGATATACCACCGGGCAATCCACGCCATCACGGTCTTGGACCACACCCAGGACCTCGAAGACGCTGCGGCAGAGGGAATCCGCTGCCTGCTGGCCTTTTCCATCGCATTCGACGGCTGCGCGGCTGTCGTCTGGACGACTTTGACCAAGGGCGGCACTTTGGGGATGGCTTCGCCGTCGAATTTCCCCGAAGTCGCCGCCACCTGTGAGCTGCTGCATCTCACACCCTCCATGCTGGCCATCATGGACCCCTCGGGTCCCTACCAAAGAGTTCGCTACATATTCCTCGGCGCCGAAGCCCCCAAGCTGGACGTGGTGCGCCAGTGGATCACCCCGACCAGGAAGGTCTACAACACGTACGGCCCGTCGGAGACGACCTGCATCATCAGCTTCGGCGAGCTCAAGCCTGACGAGGAACCTCCCTTTGGCAATCTCATTCCGGGCGTGAGAGTCGTCCTGGTGGATGAGAACCTGCAGGAACGTGACTATGGAGAGGTCATGATTTCCGGGGCGGGTTTGGCTGCCGGATACTTGAACAACCCCGGGATGACGGCCAAAAAGTTCATCCAGTGGGACGGCCGGCGCTTTTACCGGACCGGGGACCTCGCACGCAGGTTGGAAGACGGACAGTTTGTATGGGCTGGGCGGGCAGACAACCTTGTCAAGAACCGAGGTTTCCTGATCAACTTGGAAACCGAGGTCGAGCCGGCCATGGCCAGCTTCCCTCCGGTCCGTCGAGCCATTTCTGTCAAGTGGCGAGACAGACTCATCGGCTTCGTTCAGCCTGCAGCCGTTGACGTTTCCGAACTGCGCGAATTCATGGCCAAGCGCTTCGACCCCTTCGTCATTCCCGATGGGATAGTAGCCATGGATGGCTTCCCCCTCAACACCAACGGGAAAACAGATCGGCTTGCCCTCCAAGCCCACATGGACGAGAGGTCCGCTGACGACAATGATGTGAGCCTGGCGCAGAACGGCCAGGCCCTCTCACCGTACGACGCGTTGCGCATGGCCTTTTCCGTGTGCTTGCAGGTCCCTTTCCGCGAGCTGAACGAGGACTCGTCCTTCACCAGGCTCGGAGGCAACTCCTTGGCCGCGATCCGGCTTTCCGGTATCCTGAGAAAGTACGGAAAGGTGGCCACAGTCGTACAGATCCTCAAGTTAGACACCATCAAGTCGCTCGAAAGTGTTCTGGTCAGCTTGTCCGAGCCGGATCAACATGATAAAATCGACAATAACTCGGCAATGCCAATGACCGACTTTCAAAAGTCAATGCTCGTCCGTTCGTTGGCAAACCCACTCCTGTATGCTCTCATCGGCATAACTCGTTACACCGGTGACCCCGTCAGCACACCAACACCCGGGGAACTTCACAAGGCTTTTGTCCGCGCTGTCTCCGCACACAGCATCTTCAAGACTCGGTTCGATTTAACCAACTTCACGTTCTCTGATCTCGACCAGCGAGAGCTCGCCTGGCATGACGTTATCGCTGAAGAAGCGGACTTTGAAGGGGCCTGCGTGGCAGCGGAGGAACAGGCCTGGCGGGACCTACACCGTCTAGACCGCGCGGATCTGGAGATCCCCTACTTCCGCATTACTTGCATCTCCGTCCCGGATCGCAAGGCGCTGGCCTTTGTCTCCTGCATGCACCACGTGCTCACCGACGTATTCTCGTCGGCCCTCTTGATGGGAGACGTGGAGCGAGTGCTAGCTGGCAAGGACGTGGCCCCAGGACCTCGAATCCGGGACTTTGTGGAATTCTGGCACGACTACAAGCAGCAGAACCTGCAGAGAGCTACTGCTTTCTTTGAGAGCATGGTACAGCCGTTGCCCGCCACATCGGTACTGAAACTGCCTGCGCCGAGCCTTCAACCCCGAGCAGATACCTTCAGTCTTGCGCGTCTCGAGTCCCCCACGACCGTGACGAGGTCTGCGCTCGCCTCCCGAGCCAACAACAGCGGCATCACCACCAGCACCATTGTGTGCGCTGCCTGGTCGCTGTTCCTGGCCAAGATCTCGGGCTGGGACCGCGTGGGCTTTTCCATAAGCCTGTCGGGACGCATGATCCCGTGGCCGGCGGTAGAGGACATCGTCGGCCCGCTCACCACTCGCGCTCCCTTCAGCACTGCCGTCCCGTCCAAGACAACCGTTCAGGAGTGGCTGGCAAAGGTGAATCAGCTCAACCTTGACATGCTCGAGTTCGACGGTCTGATGCACTCCCTGCCCGAATCACTGATGCAGGACCCTCGCACCAAGTCCACGATCGTGCTGTGTCTGCTCGACATGCCGCAGGGGTCGTCTGACTGGAGTCACAAAGAGAAGCAGGAACATCATTTCAGCATGCTGTGGCATGTTTACGAAGATGCCGAGGTGGTTAAGACCGAAGTTGACATTCAGTTGAGGGAAGTAGACCGGAAGTGGGCCGAGGAGATGAGGGTTGTTCCGGGGAGGATGCTGGACGGGCTGATCAACGCTACGGAAGATACTTTGGTTGGAGACCTGCTCCAATAATGTTGTCACTTGGAACAGCGCGGCTTGCGGATGGAAACGAGTAGAAATCTAATATCATTCAGCTTGCTCATTCTCTTCTATGAGCTCGCACCCTGCTGAATCACACGTGGTCGCCCGCAAGATTCCTCCTGATCGCCTCGACATCCTCCCGGCTGAACCCGAGCTCCTTCATCACGTATCCCTCGGCCCCTCCCTCGAACCTGTCCTCGACCATCTGGACAAAGCTCATCATGGTCTTTGCTCTGAACAGCCCAGGTTACCAAAGTCAGTGGGATTTCTCAGTCTGTGAATATCAGGAAGACAGGGAGGGAGGACTAACTCGCAACCGGCGATCGTTTTCACAGCCTGGTTATCCCAGTCTATCTCTTTACCTTTGAAACCGCCAGCCAGCTTAGCCTCTAGAAGCCCTCTCACAGGCTCGATACCGAGTCTCGTGAGGGAGTAATCATATGCTATAACCTCCTTGGGGACCCCAGCGACGAGGAGCAGGAGAGCGACGGCGACGGCCGTCCGATCCTTACCAGCTGCGTGGTGTATTAGTTTCTAGGCCCCGAGTGGCATGGCATGATGCGAAGAGGGGGTCCTGAAGCGTACCGGTGCAGTGGATCAAGAAGGGTTGGTCTGGCTGGCGGAGGACATGGAGGAAAATCTCGCGAAAAATGTCCCGGTGCGCGTCGAGGAAGAACATGTACATGGCCGCTAACTAAAAGCAAGCAGTCAGAGAGAACTTGCCTATCCTTACTCTCGCCACTACTCACACTGTCCCAGTCCTTATCCACGTCATTCACCTGAGCTCCCAGCGTCGTAACCCCGTGCAAAACAGGCTCCGGGTCGATTTCCCTCTCCTCGACGAAGCGGAGATCATAGACCGCCTTGATTCTCAGTGAGTGCACAATTTCATCCTTGCCTTGATCGGAAAGCGAGGTCAACATTCCAGACCTGTATATCAAATGCTCCTTCACAAGAGGTGGGCAAGAAGTGTTGCGAAAATTGAATGTGCCAGATACCTGATGCCATGGAAACGCGGACAGGTGAGCACGAAGGGAGGACGGCGGTATAGGCTGTGAAATTGGGGTGGAGAGGATGTCGGAGGGAGCAGTGATGGTATCCATGGTACACCAATCTCCGGGTTTGCTGGGCTCAGGAGCAATGAAGCAAGGATCGTTGGATCGTTGAGATAGCTAGAAGCAAGTCCTTGTAATAAATGCTTAATTAGGCAGTAAAAGTAGTATTAATACTTATGCCCTGCTATAGTGCCTGCCTTAAGGATAACTAGCGTTAAATAGAGTGTGCTTATTAATACTTATAAGACTTACTTAAGGATAAGAATTTAGCTTAGTAGTAACTAATATGAAATTAATTATAAAATAAATTTTATTAAAATATAAAAAAATAAGATAACATATATGATAAGCAAGTGGATTAAATAAGCAAGTGGATTAGATAAGCAAGTGGATTAGATAAGCAAGTGGATTAAAAATCCCTTATTATATATCCTTACTATTTAATAAATTAATTTTTAATTACCTAGAATGCTATAGCTAAATTATGAAGCTAGAATTCTTCTTGTACTTTATGCCTATTAAAATAACCCTAAGTTAGGTCTTAAATGCGCTGCAAAGACCTATAAAGTCGGTTATGGTATACTTTGGCGCTGGCAGAAGGGCATTTAGTCTCGACGCGATATTATCTAGAAATCACGTAGGCTATCTAATCTAGAGGAAGAGATCCTTATTTACTTTATCCTTGACCTAGATTCGCGAGGATTCCCCCCCTGGCTACGTGGTGTCAAAGAAATGGCTGATCAATTGCTTGCCGATCGCGGCGCGCTACCCATCGGTAAGCGCTAGGCTTATAACTTCGTTAGGTGATATAATAAGCTTAAGATATATTTTTTTTATAAATATAACTACTAGAGAGCTAAATATAAAGATCTAATTATTATTTATAATTAGTTTTAGCTTATAGCGAATATAATTGCGAAGTATAATATTTAATTAGATAATATTTATAATATTAATAAGATTAGCTTTCTTATAGGTATAATTATAAGCGGAATAGTTATTATAGGCTTAGAAAGGCGTTTAAAGGTGAAATTAATATAGCTTAGAAACTAGAAATAGATTATAATTATTTAAGTAATTAATATAGAAGGCTAATTAATCCCGCTATTTATTATTAGTATAGGCTAATATTACCTTATTAACTAGTACTAAGAAAGTAACCTCTTAGGCGATTAGGCTATTATAATAACCTAAAATAGCTAGACTAATAATAAGACTAATCTTAAGTAGCTTAAGCACTTTAATTAGTATATAATTAATTAATTAATTAATTCTTATTATCTCTTAATTCTTAATAGCTATAAAAGTTATTACTTTATTAAATTTAAGAGATATTATAAGGAAAAGAAAATTATCTAGCTTTATATGCTACCTTATTCCTCTTATTTACTTTAGCTCCTTAATATTAGGTGCTTTAATATGCTAAAAAAGGCTTATAGTTAAGAAATAGAGTATCTAATTAGATACTCTATTACTTATATTTCTAAGACTAAGTTCTTTCTAGCCTTCTATGCCGCATATGAGGCTACTATAATAAAAAGAAATATCAGGAGGGCTTTTAAAGGAGCTAGTCTTATTCCTCTTGACCTAGAAACTATGGTCTCAAAGCTTAATATATAGCTACGGACTCTAACGCTGGTTAAGGAGGTAGCTAGCCCTTTGACCCCTTGGGTCTTAAAGACCCTAAAGACTATGCTTAAGGCTAGATCTTAGTCTAAATACCTTGAGAGATAAATTAGAAGGCATAAAAGTAGCTCCCTAGAGTTAATTCTAGGAGCTTTAAAGTCTCTTACAAAGGGAATAAAGGCAATAATGCATAAGAATGCCTTATTAAGATCTAAGGTCTAAGACCTTTGAGAGGCGAATAAGATACTAAGCCGGCGCTGGAGGGCAAAAAGAACCTAACTATAAAAAAGATAGGTAATAACTATAGAAGAAGGAAGGTAAGTAATTAATTAAATAGATATAGATGCTTAGGTAGCGGCGGAATTATCGAGGAGTGGTGATTAAGGGCGGTTAACGCGATCGGGGGTTTGGTATTATAGTATCTGCGGTAAGCCTAGTTATAATATAAGGACTTATTAAGTAGTAATTAAGATATCTAAGGAAAAATATAATAAGTAGTTTTTATTAATTAAATAATTTATAGTATTTTTATTATATTTTAAGAAAAAATAATTAAGATTTTTAATTTATTTACTTATTTAATTTACTTACTTATTATATATATTATATTATTATAATATATATAATAAGTAGGTATATTAGATAAGTAAATATATTAAAAATCTCTTATTTAATATTATTATTATTTAATTAATTAATTCCTTATAATTAGATATATCTTAATTAAATAAAAAAGCTAGATTATTTCTTATATTTTAGGCCCTTTAAAATAACTTAGATTTAAAATTATAATAAACTATAAGGCTCTACTAGGTTAATTATTATACCTTATATTATTAGTATAATAATATATAATCTTAATGCGATATTATCTTAAAATTATATAAACTATTAGATCTAGAGGAATAAATTATTATTTAATTTATTCTTAACCTAGATTTATAAGAATTTCCCCCTTAGCTATATAATATAAAAAAAATAACTAATTATTTACTTACTAACTGCTATGCGTTATTAATTAGCATGTGCTAGGCTTTAAACTTTGTTAAGTAATACCTAGACCTTAAGATAACATACTTAATAAGCGAGTGAAACAGACAAGCGAGTAAAATAAAAATCCTTCAACCTATACCTTATCCATTTAATCAATTAATTCTTAACCACCTAGTATATTATAATCTAATTATAAGGCTAGAATGCTTCTTGCCCTTCAGGCCCTTTAAAATGACCTAAAATTAAAGCTCCGCCGCGCTGCAACGATCTATACAGTTAATCTAATAATGCTCTGGCGTCGGCAGCAGGGTATTCTTTTTAGGCGAGATACCATCACGAAATCACGCAGGCTATCTAATCTAGAGGAAGAGGTCCTTATTTACTTTATTCTTAACCTAGATTCGCGAGGATTTCCCCCCCGGCTATATAGTATTAAAGATATAACTAATTAATTACTTACCGACTGTGACGCGCTACTAATTAGCATGCGTTAGGCTTATAACTTTATTAAGTAATACTTAGACCTTAAGATATATTTTTTTTATAAATATAATTACTAGAGAGCTAAGTATAAAGATCTAATTATTATTTATGATTAGTTTTAGCTTATAGTAAATATAATTATAAAGTATAATATCTAATTAAATAATATCTATAACTTTAATAAGATTAGCTTTCTTATAGGTATAATTATAAGTAAAATAATTATTATAAGTATAGAAAGGTATAAAAAGCTAAAAGTAATATAGCCTAGAAACTAGGAATAGATTATAATTATTTAGGTAATTAATATAAAAGGCTAGTTAATCCTGCTATTTATTATTAATGCGGGCTAATATTATCTCGCTAATTAATACTAAGAAAGTAACCTCCCGGGTAATTAGGCTATTATAATAACTTAAAATAGCTAGATTAATAATAAGACTAGTTTTAAGTAGCTTAAGTACTTTAATTAATATATAATTAATTAATTAATTAGTATTTATTATTTCTTAATCCTTAATAGCTATAAAAATTACTATTTTATTAAATTTAAGAAATATTATAAGGTAAATAAGATTATTAAGTTTTATATATTACTTTATTTTTTTTTATTTATTTTAGCCCCTTAATATTAAGTATTTTAGTATACTTAAAAGTACTTATAATTAAGAAATAAAATATTTAATTAGATACTTTATAACTTATATTTTAAAGACTAAGTTCTTTCTAGCCTTCTATACCGCATTTTAAGCTATTATAATAAAATAAAATATTAAGGGGGCTTTTAGAGAAATTAGGCTTATTTCTCTTAATGCGGAAAATATAATCTTAAAGCTTAATATGTAGCTATATATGCTAACGCCGGTTAAGGAGGCAGCTAAACTATTGACCCCTTGGGCCTCAAGGACCCCAAAGACTATGCTTAAGGCTAGATCTTAGTCTAAATACCTTAAAAGACGAATTAGAAGGCATCAGAGTAGCTCCCCAGAGTTAATTTTAGAAGCTCTATAGTCTCTTACAAAGGGGATAAAGGCAGTTATGCATTGGGTTGCCTTATTGACCGCTGAGAATAAAGACCTTCGAGAGGCAAATAAGATACTAAGCCGGCGCCGGAGGGCAAAAAGAACCTAACTATAAAAAAGAGACGTAATGATGATAGAGGAAGGAAGGCAAGTAATTGATTAGATAGATCTTAATGCGTAGGTAGTGGCTAAATCGTCTCGGAGTAGTAGTTAAGGGAGGTCGGCGCGACCGGGAGTTTAGTATTATAGTATCTGCGGTAAGCCTAGTTATAATATAAGGACCTATTAGGTAGTAATTGAGATATCTGGGAAAGAGTATAATAAGTAGTTTTAATTAATCTAATAATTTATAGTATTTTTATAGTAATTTCTATCTTTAAGGTAGAGATTTTTAATATACTTACTTATTTAATATATTTACTTATTATATATATTAATTATTTTAATATATTATAATTTATTTAGCTATATAAAAGTAATTAATTTAAAACCTTATAAAAAATTACTAAGACTTGTAATTATATTAAGCTTATATTAAGCTTATAAGGCGATGCGCAGTTACCCACTATGGCTAGCCTTAGGAGTTAATATCTGTTATTTGCTCTAGGTCCTGTAGCGGGGCCTAGCAGTAGCTATAGGTGCTGAGGTGCACTGAGAGAAGCTAGCTAACTATGACACGGGCTTGATCTCAGGGGGCAATGCGCTGTAAGACCTCTATAACGACCCGGGACATGTTGCTATTAGAAGGGGGGTAATGATAAGGTTATAGCCCGAGGTGCTACTAAAGGCTAGCTAATAGGTTAGCTAGTAAGACCTTATATAGAGATATATAATAGTATTATAATATGCTTTATTATGACATACATAATAAGCAAGTTAGCTATGCAAGCAAGTTAGCTAAAAATCCCTCACCTAATATCTTCTTAATTTAATTAAATAATTTTAAATTACCTAGCATATCATCTATAAATTATAAGGCTAAAATACTTTGTGCACTTTAGGCTTATTAAAATTAATTAAAACTTAGCTTTTAATAAGCTATAAGAGCTTATAAGGTTAATCGTAATACTTTTATTAATCGCTATAAAAGGATCCAATCTCGATGCAAGACTATTTAGAAATCACGCCGGCTATCTAATCTAGAGGAATAAATCCTTATTTACTTTATTCTCGACCTAGATTTACGAGGATTTCCCCCTTGGCTTTATAGTATTAAAGAAATAACTAATTAATTACTTACTAACTGCGATGCGCTACTAGTTAGTATGCATTAGGCTTATAACTTTATTAAATAATACCTAGAGTATTATAAAAAAAGTAAGGCTAACTTAGTATATTAGCCGCTAGGTTAAAAGGTTAGCTATGACCTTAGTTATAAGATTATAGTAAAATTAATACCTAAGAGCCTTTTATAACTGCCTTTTAATATATAATATAGAGCTTAAGATATATTTTTTTTTAAAAATATAATTATTAAAAAGCAAAGTATAAAGATCTAATTATTATCTATAAGTAGTTTTAGCTTATAATAAATATAATCACAAAGTATAATATTTAATTAAATAATATTTAAAACTTTAATAAGACTAGCTTTTTTATAGATATAATTATAAGTAAAATAATAATTATAGATATAAAAAGATATAAAAAGCTAAAATTAATATAACTTAGAAACTAAGATTAAATTATAATTATTTAAGTAATTAATATAAAAGGCTAGTTAATCTTATTATTTATTATTAATATAAGCTAGTATTATTTTATTAATTAGTATTAAGAAAGTAACCTCCCGGGCTATTAGGCTATTATAATAACCTAAAATAACTAAATTAATAATAAGACTAGTTTTAAGTAGCTTAAGCATTTTAACTAGTATATAACTAAGTAAATAAATAATTACTATTATCTCTTAATCCTTAATAGCTATAAAAGTTATTACTTAATTAAATTTAAGAGATATTACTAAGATAATAAGATTATCTAGCTTTATATATTACCTTATTTATCTTATTTACTCTAGCCCCTTAATATTATATACTTTAGCATACTTAAGAGGGCTTATAATTAAGAAATTAAATATCTAATTAGATACTTTATAAATTATATTTTAAAGACTAAGTTCCTCTTAGCCTTTTATAATATATTTTAGGCTATTATAATAAAAAAAAATATTAAGATATCTTTTAAAGGAGCTAAGATTATTCCTTTTAACTTAGAAATTATAATCTTAAAGCTTAATATGTAGCTATGGACTCTAATGCCTACTGAGGAGGAGGCTAAATTATTAAACCCTTAGGTTTTAAAGACCCTAAAGACTATACTTAAGGTCTAATCTTAGTTTAAATACCTTAAGAAATAAATTAAAAGGCATTATAATAGCTCCCCTGAGTTAATTATTAAGGCTATAAAGTTAATTACTAAGGCACTAAAGGGAAATATACATAAGATAGCTCTAGTAAGGGCAGAGGTCTGAGAGCTTTAACTAGCAAATAAGATATTAAGCTGGCGCTAGAGGGCAAAAAGGACCTAATTATAAAAAAGAGAGGTAATAATAATAGAGGAAGGAAGGTAAGTAATTAATTAAATAGATATTAATGCGTAGGTAATGGCTAAATTATCAAGGAGTAGTAGTCAAGGGAGGTTAGCATAACTAGGTATTTAATATTATAGTATCTATAATAAGCCTAGTTATAATATAAGGACCTATTAGGTAGTTATTAAGATATCTAGGGAAGAGTATAATAAATAGTTTTACTTAATTAAATAATTTATAGTATTTTTATTATAATTTTTAATTTTTAAGGTAAGGAAAAGTAACTAACTTACTTACTTAGCTAACTTACTTATTATATATATTAATTAATTAATCTTTTAATATATTAGTTAATTTAATATTTTATTTATATTATTATAATTACTTAGAGTATAAGTGAATTAAGAAGTAGGTCTCTTATTAATTAGTATATAAGAATATCTTTTTAAAAGGGATGTTAAGCAAGCTAAAAACTTGGTTAAAAGTGGGTTAAAATTGCTTCTTTTGATATAGCGCTTAGGTATATGTTTTATATGCTATGGTGTATGTTTAGGTGTTGACCGAACCACTCCTGTCCTACAGAGCACAGGAATCGCCAAGGCCCTGACAAACACCACCGTGCGACGCAAACAAACAACCAACAGCCACCCCTGATGGGACGGTAAGTTGTGTCACTGTGCCCAGCCCGCCCTACATATTGCGTAAATCAACCAACCGCCGAGCCCAGGTCACCAACAGGCCCCTGTCAGGCTGTCGCCGCCGTTGGCGGTGGTACTACCAGGTCGCACGCACTCGCCCGGACGCAGCTTCCCAACACCTCAACCTTTCAACTTAACCTTCACTGGCAACGGTCGCGATGTCTAACCACGACAATCAGGGCGACGAGAATGATCACGGGAATCGGCCAAAGCCATCTGGCTTTGCCAGCTATATTCGAATCTTCAGCTATGTCGACCGCAGCAGCTGGGCCCTGTACTCGACAGCCTTCATCGCCGCCATTGGGGCTGGTGCGGCACTCCCGCTGATGAACCTTGTCTTCGGCAGGTTCGTCACGACGTTCAACGGCTTCGCCAGTGGCGGCGTGAGCCCCGACGATTACATGGCCGAGGTATCGAGATACGCGTGAGTCGCCTGCAATTGCGGCGGTCACCGTCCGGATTGATCGTGCCGTCGTTTACATGCTGACCCGTCTTGGCCCGGCGCGACAGCCTCTACTTCATCTACCTGTTCATCGCCAGGTTCCTTCTCATCTACACCCACACCGTGCTGGTGTCCATTGGAGCCATCCGAGCCACCAAAGCATTGCGCATGGACTTCCTGCAGAGCCTCCTGCGCCAGGACATGACCTTCTTCGACTCGGAAGAGGCCGGCTCTCCGTCGGTCAAGGTCACCACCAACGGCAACCTCGTCACCAACGGCATTTCTGAGCGTCTCACCGTCTTCGTCCAGAGCTGCTCGACGTTTGTGGCAGCCTTCGTCGTCGCCTTCATCGTCCAGTGGAAGCTTACCCTCATCACCCTAGGCATCGTCCCGACCATCGTCATCGTCACTGGCATCTGCATGACCATCGAGGTGAAGAGCGAGAACAAGTTGCTGGACATCTTCTCCCGCGCCAGCCTGGTCGCCGAGGAGGTCTTCTCCAGCATCACGACCGTCCACGCTTTTTGGCTGCAGCCGACCATGGCGAGGCGGTACGAAAAGTTCCTCGCCGACATGGAGCGCGTAGGAAAGAAGAAGTCGCCCAACTACGGCGTGCTCTTTGCGACCCAGTTCTTCTCCGTCTACTCGGGTTATGGCCTCGCC
This sequence comes from Fusarium phalaenopsidis, assembly GCF_050370095.1. Lineage (NCBI taxonomy): Eukaryota > Fungi > Ascomycota > Sordariomycetes > Hypocreales > Nectriaceae > Fusarium > Fusarium phalaenopsidis. Next base: position 3,620,891 of record NW_028145417.1, on the reverse strand, counting down.
TTCTGGCAGGGCATCAGGATGTTCGCCCGCGGCGAGATTGACGAGCCGGGTGCCGTTGTCACGTATACATACATCCCTTTGCCCCCTCATCATTCTGCGACGCACGCTGACCCCCCTTCTTCCTCACAGTGTCATCATGGCCGTTGTTCTCGCTGCGACATCCCTGACCCAGATCGCGCCTCAGATCATCACCATCACAAAGGCTGCCACTGCTGCTGACGAGCTGTTCCGCATCATCGATAAAACCTCCGCCATCGATCCACTGTCGTCCGCTGAGCCTGTCCCGGAGAAGTGTGTTGGCGAGCTTGAACTGAAAGCCCTCGAGTTCGCCTACCCCTCTCGCCCCGATGTCAAAGTTCTCAGTGGCCTGAACCTGAAGATCCCCGCTGGCAAGACTACAGCACTCGTCGGCGCCAGTGGCTCAGGGAAGAGCACAATCGTCGGCCTTCTCGATCGCTGGTACGACCCGGCAGCCGGTCTGATCCAGTTCGACGGACGAGACATTCAGAACATCAACCTAGCCTGGCTACGAACACAGATCCGTCTCGTACAGCAGGAACCCGTCCTGTTCAGCGGCACAATCATCGACAACGTTGCCTTCGGCCTGGAGGGGACTGCACACGCAAATGCCTCCTACGAGGAGAAGCTTGCTCTCGTAAAGGCGGCCTGTCAAGATGCTAATGCTCACGACTTCATCGAGAGGCTTCCTCAGCAGTACGAGACCTGGATCGGCGAACGTGCTCGCACGCTATCCGGAGGCCAGAAGCAACGCATCGCCATCGCCCGAAGCATCATTTCCCGCCCGTCGGTCCTGCTGCTCGACGAAGCAACCAGTGCGCTTGATTCGAAAGCTGAAAAGGCCGTCCAGGACGCGCTGGACAGGATCTCCGTCGGCAGGACAACCGTCATCATCGCGCACAAACTATCCACGGTGCAGAAAGCGCACAACATCGCCGTCATGTCTGCGGGGCGGGTCGTCGAGCAGGGAACACACCAGGACCTCATCGCCGCCGATGGCGCCTATGCGAGCCTCGTCAGGGCGCAAGATCTGGAAAAGGTAAAAGGCAAGTCGACTGAACGGCCGGAGCCCGAGGGTGAGTGGATTGAAGAGAAAGAAGGAGCAGAGCCGCCCGCACCACTGTCGCCGCATCGATCTAGAAGCATCGTCGCCGAGTCGGTGGAGGGTAGCGCTCGAGCCCTCGAAAAGGAGACCATGGGATACGGCATCGTCCGCTGCGTATGGCTGCTCATACTGGATCAGCCCGAACTATGGAGGTTCTACGGGATAATCGCCTTCCTTTGTGTTCTCGGAGGTCCGTAAACATTGCCCCCCTTCTCCTCCAACGCTGTGCTGCCGTTCTAACCCTTCCTCTCAGGCGGAACTTATCCGGCACAAGCAGTCATTTTCGCCCAGACGCTCCAAATCTTCCAGTTGAGCGGTGACGAAGCCATCCGCCTCGGAGACTTCTGGGCGCTCATGTTCTTCGTCGTTGCCGTCGCCAACTTTGTCGTCTACTTCATCTTGGGATGGCTGGCCAACATCATCATCCAGAAGGTCAGTCGAAAATACCGCCGCGAGCTCTTCAGAAACACCATGAAGCAGGATGTTGTCTTCTTCGATCTCCAACAAAACGCTACCGGCGGAATCTGCGCCCGGCTGCTGACCAACGCCTCAAACCTGAACGACCTCCTTGGCATCAACTCGGGCCTGATCCTGATCAGCTTGGTCACGGTCATCTCTGTCTCCGTCCTGGGCATCGTCTACGGCTGGAAGCTGGGCCTCGTCTGCGTCTTTGGTGCCCTCCCCCCGATTGTTATGAGCGGCTTTCTACGGATCCGCCTTGAGGTCAAGCTGGAGGAAGATACCTCGGAGCGCTTCGCCAGCAGCGCCGCGCTCGCGACGGAAGCCGTCTCTGCCATCCGCACCGTGGCGTCGCTTACACTAGAGAACAAGATGCTCGCGCTGTACCGGGAGAGGCTGGATGTTGTGGCGAAGAAATCTGCAAAGGCGCTGACGCTCACCATGCTCTGGTACGCCTTCTCGCAGTCCGTCAACTTCCTCTCCATGGCTCTCGGCTTCTGGTACGGCGGGTTGCTTGTGTCTACCGGCGAGTACACAAACGTGCAGTTTTTCGTGGTCTTCATTGCCGTCGTGCTCGGTGGAGAGAACGCGGCCACACTCTTCCAGTACACGATGAGCATGACCGGGGCGACAGCCTCGGCCAACTACATCCTTTGGCTTCGTCGGAGGGTCCCGAGCGTCGATAACTCGTTCACGGACGACGAGAATGACACCCAGGGCGATGCGTCGCAAGACTCCCCCGGAAACGATGCCATCGGGGTCCATTGCCAAGCCCTCGAGTTTGCCTACCCTTCTCGCCCGCAGTCGAAGGTGATTTCGGGCGTCGACATCAATATTCAACCGGCCAGGTTCGTCGCCTTTGTCGGCCCGTCAGGCTGTGGAAAGTCCACCATGGTCAGCCTCCTCTCTCGCTTCATAGACCCGACATCTGGCTCCATCGCGATGGATGGCCACCCGATCCACGAGCTGGAACCGCAAGCCCATCGACGGCGCCTCGCACTGGTCCAGCAAGAACCGGTGCTGTACCAAGGCAGTGTTAGGGAGAACATCGCCATGGGCCTGGCAGAGTCCAAGGACGCCACGGAAACCCAGATAGAGAAAGCCTGCAGGGACGCCAATATCCTCGACTTCGTCTCCTCGCTGCCCGAGGGGCTGGGGACCGATGTCGGCACCCGCGGGGCCAGGCTCTCCGGCGGCCAGCGGCAGCGCGTGGCCATCGCCCGGGCGCTGATCCGGAACCCTAAGGCCCTGCTCCTCGATGAGGCGACAAGCGCGCTGGATACGGAGAGCGAGAGGTTAGTGCAGGCGGCGCTCTACGAGGCTGCCAGGGACGGTAAGAGGACGACCATCGCGGTTGCGCATCGGCTGAGCACTGTCAGGGACGCGGACTGCATCTTCGTCTTCCAGAGCGGGGAGATCACCGAGATGGGGAGCCATGTTGAGCTGATGGAGAAGAAGGGCGTTTATTTCGAGATGTGTAAGGGACAGGTGCTGGACAGAGCTCTCGCCTGACGTGGAAGTGACGAAGCCGACATGAGCCGGCTTGGGTCGTAAAGCTATCCCATACCCAACCGTATCCCCCGTGAGCAATAGTCATCTGTATGCTCTAAGAATAAAGAGGCGTTTGAGATTTCTTCACCCGTCACATAGTTCACAACCCATACTAACCGCGATACTTCATACTCTACCTGCTGTATGCCTAATTAGAGATATCTAGGGATAGAACCTCATGGGATTGTCTGCCTCCTGAGATTTAGAACGAGATTATTAATCTCCTACTAGTTCTTAGACCTGCTTAACTTTGCTAAGATAAGCCTAATAGTTTTATACCTTATTTACTCTCTTTTAAATATTTATATATAATATATATAATAAGCTAGCGCTATAAATATATAAGTGCTATACTTTTTTTTAATTTAACTTTATATTTAACGTACTTAATAAGTGGCTTGATTAGATAAGTGACTTGATCACTTTTATACGTTTTAGCTGTGCATGGCGGGGTGCAATACCTAGAAATTGTTAAGGTCGCTTAGCATTTTTTAGGTACTTTCTATATATACCCTCTATTGAAAAATACCTTAGTGATTAACTCGCTTGTCTAATTAACTCCCTTATTAAGTATGTTAATTACTTAATTTTTAATTATTAAATATATTAAACTAAAATATTAAAATTAAAATCTTTTTTATTTTAACATACGTGATAAGCAAGTGTTACAGCAAGCAAGTGTTATAGCTATACTGTGCAGCTAAAAATTATAAACCTTAAATTTCTAAAAACTACTATAAAATAGCTATAAGCTTAAAAAAAGTAGTTTTATAGATCTAAGTAAAAAAGTTATAAGATTATAATTTTTCTAGAATTTAAAAAATTTTTTTCCTTTTTTTAAAAATAAAAAACTAAAAAAAAAATAGTACGAATAAGAAATTATTAAATAATTTATTTTTTTTATTTTTTTTAAAATTTAAAAGAATTACTAGATTAATTTAGATTTTTTAATTAATACTAGCCTTAATCCCTAGCTTAAATATATTTAAATTAAATTTATTAAAGTTTTTTAAAATAATAATTAATTTAAGTAAGATTTATACTATAGGGTAAAAGTATAACACTCGCTTAACTATAACACTTCCTTATTATATATATTAAGTTTTTTAAAATAATATACTTAATAAGTAAGTAAAATAAATAAGTAAGTAAAATAAAAATCTTAACCTTCCTATTAGAAATCATAATAAAAATACTATAGATTATTTAATTAATTAAAACTAATTACTATATTCTTCTCTAGATATCTTAATCACTACCTAATAGGTCCTTGCATTATAGCCGGGCTTACCGCAGATACTATAGCGCCGAATACCCGGTCTGACTAACCTTCCTCGACCACCACTCCTCGACGATTCGGCCACCACCTGCGCATCTATATCCATCTAATTAATTACCTACCAACCTTCCTCTACTATTATTACCCCTCTTTTCTATAATTTAGTCCTTTTTGCCCTCTAGCGCCGGCTTAGTATCTTATTTGCCTCTCGAAGGTTATTAACCTTAGCCTGAAATAATGCTATCTAATGCATGTTTCCCTTTATTGCCTTCGTAAGAGACTTCATAGCCTCTATAATTAACTCTAGGGAGCTACTCTTATGCCTTCTAATCTGCCTTTCGAGGTATTTAGATTGAGATCTAGCCTTAAGCATAGTCTTTGGGGTCCTTAAGACCCAAGGGGTAAAGGGTTTAGCCCCCTCCTCGGTAGGCATTGGAGTCTATAGCTATATATTAAGCTTTAAGACTATAGTTTCTAGGTTAAGGGGAATAAAATTAGCTCCTTTAAAAGCCCCCCTAATATTTCTTTTTATTATAATAGTCTTATATATTATATAGAAGGCTAGAAAGAACTTAGTCTTTAAAACGTGGGTTATAGAGTATCTAATTAATTATTTTATTTCTTAATTATAAGCTCGCTTTAGTATATTAAAGTACTTAATATTAAGGAGCTAAAGTAAATAAGAGAAATAAGGTAGTATATAGAGCTAAATAATCTTTTTTTCCTTATAATATCTCTTAAAGTTAATAAACTAATAACTTTTATAGCTATTAAGAATTAAGAGATAATAAAAACTAATTAATTAATTAGTTATATACCAGTCAAAGTGCTTAAGCTACTTAAGACTAATCTTATTATTAATCTAGTTATTTTAAGTTATTATAATAGCCTAATCACCCGGGAGGTTACTTTCTTAGTACTAGTTAGCAAGGTAATATTAGCCCGCACTAATAATAAATAGCTAGATCGCCTAGCCTTTCGCATTAATTACTTAAATAATTATAATTTATTTTTAGTTTTTAAGCTATATTAATTTTAGCTTTAAATATCTTTCTAAGCCTATAATAATTATTTTACTTATAATTATACCTATAAGAAAGCTAATCTTATTAAAGTTATAAATATTATTTAATTAAATATTATACTTCGCGATTATATTTACTATAAGCTAAAACTAATCGCAGATAATAATTAGATCTTTACACTTAGCTCTCTAGTAGTTATATTTATAAAAAAAATATATCTTAAGGTCTAGGTATTACTTAATAAAGTTATAAGCCTAATACATGCTAACTAGTGGCGCGTCGCGGTTAGTAAGTAATTAATTAGTTATATCTTTAATACCACGTAGCCGGGGGGGAAATCCTCGTGAATCTAGGTTAAGAATGAAGTAAATAAGGACCTCTTCCTCTAGATTAGATAGCCTGCGTGATTTCGTGATGGTATTTCGCCTAGAAAGAATACCTTGCTGCCGACGCTAGAGCGTTATTAGATTGACTGTATAGATCGTTGCAGCGCGTCGGAGCTTTAATTTTAGGTCATTTTAAAGGGCCTAAAGGGCCTGAAGCATTCTAGCCTTATAATTAGATTATGACATACTAGGTGGTTAAGAATCAATTAATCAAATAGATAAGGTGTAGGTTAAGGGATTTTGTTTCACTCGCTTGTCTATTTCACTCGCTTATTAAGTACATTAACTCAAAGCTAAGTATTTAATAACGTACTTAATAAGCGAGCGTCGCAGACAAGCGAGCGTCGCACTTTTCCCTCTTATATCTAACTTTCCATATGATTAATTGATTCCTAACCACCAAATATATCAGACTTAAATATTGAGGCTAGAACCCTTCTTGCCCTTCAGGCCCTTTAAAATAACCCTAAGCTAAGCATCCGACGCGCTGCAGGGACCTACCGGGTCTCTGAGCATAGGCTACGTCGGCGACAGAATGGCATTCAAGCTCGACTTAATACTATCCCAAATTCACGCAAGCTATCTAATCTAGAAGAAGAGATCCTTATTTACTTCATTTTTAACCTAGATTCGCAAGGATTTCCCCCCTGGCTATATAGTATTAAAGATATAGCTAATTAATTACTTGCCGACCGCGATGCACTACTAGTTAGCACGCGTTAGGCTTATAACTTTATTAAGTAGCACTTAGACCTTAAGATATATTTTTTCTATAAATATAATTACTAGAGAGCTAAGTGTGAAGATCTAATTATTATCTGCGATTAGTTTTAGCTTATAGCAAATATAATTATGAAGTATAATATCTAATTAAATAATATCTATAACTTTAATAAGATTAGTTTTTTTATAGATATAATTATAAATAAAATAATTATTATAAATATAAAAAGGTATTTAAAGCTAAAATTAATATAGCTTAGAAATTAAAAATAAATTATAATTATTTAAGTAATTAATATAAAAGGCTAAGTAATTTAGTTATTTATTATTAATATAAGTTAATATTACCTTATTAATTAGTATTAAGAAAGTAACCTCTTAGGCAATTAAGCTATTATAATAACTTAAAATAACTAGATTAATAATAAGACTAATCTTAAGTAGCTTAAGTATTTTAACTAATATATAACTAATTAATTAATTAGTTTTTATTATCTCTTAATTTTTAATAATTATAAAAGTTATTAATTTATTAAATTTAAGAGATATTATAAGAAAAAGAAAATTATCTAACTTTATATATTACCTTATTTATTTTATTTATTTTAGCCCCTTAATATTAGGTACTTTAGTATATTAAAGCGAGCTTATAATTAAGAAATAAAGTGATTAATTAAATACTCTATAACTTATATTTTAAAGACTAAGTTTTTCCTAGCCTTCTACGTAATATATAAGGCTACTATAATAAGAAGAAATATTAAGGGGGCTTTTAAAGGAGCTAGCCTTATTCCCCTTAACCTAGAAGCTATAGTCTTAAAGCTTAATATATAGCTATAGACTCTAACGCCTACCGAGGAGGGGGCTAAACCCTTTACCCCTTGGGTCTTAAAGACCCCAAAGACTATGCTTAAGGCTAGATCTTAGTCTAAATACCTCAAAAGGTAAATTAGAAGGCATAAGAGTAGCTCCCCAGAGTTAATTATAGAGGCTATAAAGTCTCTTACGAAGGCAATAAAGGGAAATATATATTAGATGGTATTATTATGGGCTAAGGTTAATAACCTTTGAGAGGTAAATAAGATACTAAGCCGGCGCTAGAGGGTAAAAAGGACTAGACTATAGAAAAGAGGGGTTATGACGGTAGAAGAGAGGAGGTAAGCAATTAATCAAATAGATATAGATGCATAGGTAGTAGCCGAATCGTCGAGGAGTGGTAGTCGAGGAAGGTTAGTCAGACCGGGTATTCGGCGCTATGGTATTTACGGCAAGCCCGGGCATAATATAAGGACCTGTCAGGTAGTGATTGAGACGTCTGGGAAAGAGTATAGTGAGTAGTTTTAATTAATTAAATAGTTTTTAGTGTTTTTATTATGATTTCTTAAGAGAAGGTTAAGAAAAGTCTGATGCTTGCTTGTCTGCGACGCTCGCTTATTAAGTACGTTATAGTTATATTATTAACATATATGTATAGCGAGCCGGATAGCAAGCGAACCAGATAGCAATACTGTGCACTTAAAAATAGCTAACCTTAAATTTCTAAAAACTATTAAAAAATAGCTAAGAGCTTAAAAAGAGTATTTTTTTAAATTTAATATAAAGAGTTATAAGTTTATAATTTCTTTATATTTTTAAAAAATTTCTTTAATTTTAAAAAATTAAAAAACTAATAGAAATAATATAAATAAGAAATTCCTAAATAACTTACTTATTAACTTTTTTAAAAATCTAAAAAAATTACTAATAAGTTTTAAAATTTTTTTTAATTTTATCTAAGCCTATTAGCTTATAAAGCTTAAAATGTAATTTTTAAGCATTTTTTTTAAGCATTTTTATAATTAGGTGAGATTTATACTATAGAGTAAAAGTGTCTAGTTCGCTTGCTATCTGGCTCGCTATACATGTACGTTATAATAATTACTAGCAGTGTATTAGAGGTTATAAAATGGTTAGTATACTTTAGGTATATTACTAAGATCTAGTAATAGCTTTATCTCTAAGCTCTATATATATATCTAAAGATATCTATAGATAAACTTTAGTTAAGCCTTGAATTAATTAATCTAGATCCCTTTATCGATAGTAATTGATTAAATACCAGCGCTGATCGTGTGTGGGCGAATATGAGTCCGGTAGCAGCGGGACACCAGAGGACGCAAATGCCAATATTGAGATGTCCCAAGTATCACAGGAAATGCCATTGGTCTTCTTTTCCGTCTTGTTAGCGCCGCACAAAGAGCTACTAAAGGAGCTTCGCACATCTACAGCCGAATCGATACCACTATCAATGACCCACTCACCAGCATCCAAACTATCCAGCTCTCCCAACATCTCACGCAAAGAAAAAAGGAACTTCGTCATGTCTTCCTCGGTGCCCATTATAACACGCAAGCAGCTGAAACAGCCGGGCTCGTTCCCCCTGAATCGCACGATCACACCAGTTACCCTCGCGAGTTTCTCATATAACATCTCCGCCACTAGGTTATCTGGTTGTCCCTATGCATTCAAGACCTCGAAGAGCAAAAAGTGGCTACTCGTCCCGCTGCGAATTCCGCCAATGCCGCGGATGCCGGGCAGTTTCTCCAGCAATCGGTTCATCTGGGTTGTGACTTTGTTGCGGTTCTGACGCATGACGGCGATGCCCTCCTGACTAACGGCGGAGCATGCTAGGACGCTGGTCGGGCTAGGAATATTCCACGGGGTCTTAATGTTATCAAGAAGACGAGCTATGGGGATCGGGACGTAGGCAGCGCCGAGGCGCGCGCCAGCCTGGCCGAAAGCCTTGGAGAGGGTGTGGAGAACGACGAGGCTTGGGTACTCCAGAGCCAGCCCGGCAAGAGAGGCGTCATAGCCAGCAAAGTTAATATACGCTTCATCGAGGACGACAAAACCATTTCAGGTCGGGTAAGCAAGAACTTTCTTAATATAGGCCCTGGAGAGGAGCGATCCAGTAGGGTTACCGGGAGAGGCAAAGTTTGCGAGTTTAATAGTGGGATCGTTGGACAAGGCGCGGCTGATGGCTAGGACATCGAGGGAGAAGGTCGGAGGAGCCAGCAGTGGAGCCTCGACGACGCGAACGTCGTTGACCTAAGCAGAGACGGCGTACATGGAGTACAACGGCGAGCATATCAAGATACGGTCCTTCGAAGGGATGCAGAAACATCATATCAGGGCGTCAATGCCCTCAATGCTGCCAATACCGAGACATATATTGTCCAGCACGAGGTCTCGGTCCGTATGAGCGTGGGTATTGCGGAAGTCGCAGAGTCTCTGCTTCAGATCCCGTTGGAGACGGTCCGAATAGCGGTGCAACTGGAGGGGGTTCACGATATCCAGATCGATGCCTGAGATGGACCCCGGCAGTGCAGGGCCGTAGGCATTCTCCTTGAGATCCAACAAAGTCTTTTCGCCATCAACCTCACAGGTGCTGAAGGTATGTCGTCAACACCTGGCTAAACACATCGCTTCGGCGTCTTTGGAACGCTTTGAGGCTTACCCTCGAGCACAATGGTAGGGCTGTAGGGCGAGAATGTTAGGGCGAACGCAAGTCTCCACGTTAAAGGCGGCCATGGTTGAATGTGTTAGATGAGAAATGCAACTTGTTTCGAGCTTCTATGGTTCATAGTGGCCGATTGGCACGGTAAAAGCTTAGCCGTATATCATGCCCTCTCGTTGGGTTCCCAGAGGACCGGCTCCATGAGGAGAAAGTCAAGACTGCTGACAAGACCACGGTTCCCTCAGCGCCACATGGAGCTCACTCAATCCTGCTGCGAGCTTTGGACGATGATTACGAGAGACAGGCGTGGGCCTATCCCTCAGAAGTGGCAACATAAACCCTGGTATGGCTGACTGTCAGCCAGTGCATATACGCTACAGGACGGGCACAATCGTACCCACGGCCCCCAAACTTCATGACAGGTGCTGACGGTACGGCTAGAAGCACCCTGCCATACAGACACCCTCATACACCAAGGCTCTATGTCAACGGATACTAGGTACGATACTGCCAACGCTGTGGACTCCGCGGGCTTTATAATGTGAGGTAGTGATTGCTCTATGGCCACTGCCCCGTAGTACGGAGTAGCTTTGTGACCAGGACTTTTTCTTTTTACCTCAGCCGATATTGCCACACTACCTAGTCAACATGAACGGCGACAATCTTCGCAACGGCACACACACCAACGGGAATGGTCTCCACAGCAACGGTATCAACGGCAATGGGGTTCACAGCAGTAGCCATGTGAACGGGGGCGAACTGCCTGGGTCTCCCGGCGGCTCGTTCTCCCCCATCGCCATCTGCGGCATGGCATGCCGTCTTCCCGGCGGCATCGGCTGCCCCAAAGACCTTTGGGAGTTTCTCATCGAGGGGCGCGATGCACGTCACCGCGTCCCCGAAAGCCGCTTCAACGTCTCCGCCTACTACTCGTCCGACAAGAAGCCCGCCGCCACCAACACTGAGTACGGGTACTTCCTGGACGAGAGTGTCGACCTGGGTGCGCTTGACACCTCGTTCTTCTCGATGCATCGCGGCGAAGTCGCGAGGCTAGACCCGCAGCAAAAACTCCTGCTCGAGGTCGCGCGGGAGTCCATCGACGATGCTGGGGAGGTCGGCTGGAAAGGAAAAAACATCGGTGTCTACGTCGGCACCTTCAGCCAAGATTGGTACGACTCCTTCAATCGAGAGTCGTTAAAGTACGGCCTGTATCAAGCCACGGCCACCCACGACTTCATGATGTCGGAGCGTCTGTCTCATGAAATGGATCTCCGCGGCCCAAGGTATCTATCAACCTACCCGCTTGCTTACCTGCCCGTACCCTCCCTCTTACACAGACTGACCAGGTACTTGTAGCATGACGATCCGCACAGCCTGCTCGTCGTCCCTGACTGCCTTGAATGAGGCCTGCTTGGCCATCAATAGAGGAGACTGCGAGTCGGCCCTCGTTGGCGGAACCAGCATCATCGCGGCCCCTGGTCTGATGACCGCCATGTCAGAACAGGGAGTCCTCAGCCCGGATGGATCGTGCAAGACTTTCTCGGCCGCCGCCAACGGTTACGCCCGAGGAGAATCCATCGTCTCTGTCTACGTCAAATCCCTGAGCGCCGCGCTCCGTGATGGCAACGCTATCCGCTCCGTCATCAAGGGCACTGCAATCAACTTTGATGGCAAGACGCACCCGGTGTCGATGCCCAACCCGGTGGCTCAGGAAGCCTTGATCAGGCGAGCTTACCAGGTAGCAGGAGTGTCAGACTTCTCCAAGACCGGCTACTTCGAGTGCCATGGAACCGGTACTTCCGCTGGCGATCTGATGGAGACGCGGGCCCTCGCCTCTGTCTTTTCCAAAGATGGCATACACATCGGGTCGCTCAAGCCGAATTTGGGCCACGCTGAGGCAGCTTCGGGCTTGAGCTCTCTGATCAAGGCCGTCTTGGCCTTGGAGCATCGGACGATTCCGCCAAGCATCAAAAGCCAGCCCCCGAACCCAAAGATCCCCTTCGAGGAGCACAAGCTCAAGGTGCCCCAGACGCCGCTGCCGTGGCCCGCCGACCGTGAGGAGCGCGTGAGTCTTAACTCCTTTGGCGTAGGCGGCGCCAATGCCCATGTCATCCTCGAGTCGGCTGCCATGCATACGACCAGGGCTCTGAGCTCGGCAGTCGTGCCGGAACGGAAACGCTCCAACGTACCACACCTCCATCTCTATTCCGCAAACACGGCTCATTCCCTGAAAAGCATGATGCAGGTGCAGAAAGAATTTCTCGGGAAGACCTCGGCGGGCTTTGGAGACATCGCGTACACCCTGGCTAACAGGAGAGAGCATCTCGCGCACAGGTCCTTTGCGGTCGTCGCCAAGGACACCTTCGACCCAGATACCGCTTTGGATCAAAAGCTTACTGCCGGACAGCCGGGACAGCCTGCTCCGTCAGTCGTCATGGTCTTCACCGGACAAGGTGCGGCCTGGCCTCAGTTTGGCCGAGACCTACTGGTCTCCCAGCCGACATTCTCTCGCACCATCAACTCGCTCGACGTCCATCTCAAGACCCTCGGCGCTTCGGCGCCAGAGTGGACGCTGGCAGAGGAGCTGGCCAAGCCCGCGAGGACTAGCCGGGTATACGAGGCCGAGTTTTCGCAACCCCTTTGCACGGCTGTGCAGATCGCGCTGGTGGCCACACTGGCGTCTTTGGGCATAAAGCCTGCCGCCGTCGTTGGTCATTCCAGCGGCGAGATTGCTGCGGCTTACGCCGCGGGAGGTCTCACAGCCGAGGAAGCCATCACCGCCGCATTTCTTCGTGGAGTCATCACAAAGTCCGAGACTCAGTCAGGCGGTATGGCCGCGGTGGGCCTGGGCCGGGAAGCGGCGGCAGAGCACCTGGTGCCTGGGGTAGTGATCGCGTGTGATAACGCTCCCAACAGCATCACGCTCTCCGGGGATTCCGATAAGCTGGCGGAGGTTGTGGCGGCTGTCAAGAAGTCCAACCCGAACGTGCCTGCCACCACGCTCAAGGTCGAAAAAGCATATCACTCGCATCATATGTTGGCTTTCGGATCCGCATATCAACAAAGCATGGTAGACTCGAAAGTGGCAGGCAAATCTCCTGCAATTCCGTTCTTCTCCAGCGTGACGGGGAAGCGTTTTGGCTCTGCAAAGGGTGACCGGCTCGGACCCCTTTACTGGCGATCTAACCTGGAGCGTCCTGTTCTCTTCAGGGAAGCCGTGTCCGAGATCCTTCAGTGCACCGAGATCAAGGACCAGGTCTTCCTCGAAGTCGGGCCGCACTCAGCGCTCGCTGGTCCCTTGCGGCAGATTCTCACCCATGCTTCCAGCAAGTCCCCCTACGTCGCCACTCTTGTTCGACGGCAGAACAGCGTAGAGGCCCTGCTCCGGGCCATCGGCACGCTTTGGACCTTGCACGTCGAGATCGATTTCAAGAGCCTGACGCCTCATGGCTCTTGCATCTCTGATATGCCTGGCTACTGCTGGGATCACCAGACCAGACACTGGTACGAGTCGCGAGTCTCCAAGGAATGGCGCGACCCTGCATATCCCTCCCACGATCTGCTGGGGGCCAGGGTGCCCGAGAGCACAGATCTCGAGCCCGTGTGGCGGAACCTGCTACACATCAACAACGCCCCGTGGCTCTTGGACCACAGGATCGACGAGGGCATCGTCTATCCTTTTGCAGCATATGTCGGCATGGCGGCCGAGGCCGCTCGACAGCTGTCCAGGATCTCGGAGGGCGTCCAGCTTCGTCACATCATTGTCAGCAACGCTCTGCTCGTCAACGAGGACTCTCCGACCGAGCTCGTCACCAGCCTGCGCCGCCACCACTTGACTGATAGCCTGAACAGCGAGTGGTGGGACTTCTCCATCTCTTCGCACAACGGCCACGTATGGACGAGACACTGCTCGGGTGCCGTGCGAGGCGAATCATCGGGCCCGTCGCGAAGAACAGGCCACAACAACAACGAGCTGCCGCGTCGGGTCGATATGGCGCGATGGGACAGCACGCTCAAACGGCACGGCCTCCACTATGGACCCAGCTTCAACACTCTCAAGGACGTGACCTGTTCCACGAGCATGCCTCACCGGGCAAGGGGAAGCATGCAGAACAACATATGGGGCGACGAGAGTCGGTACCATCTGCACCCCGTCATCCTGGACTCGTTCTTCCAGCTCCAGAGCATCGCGCACTTTCATGGCGTAGCTCGCACCTACAAGCGCTTGATCGCTGCTCGCGTTGAGTCGCTGACGTTGCACCGATGCTCCAGCGACGATCTCGACATTTCAGTGACCGCCGTCAGCACTGATGATGGGGTCATAGGATATGGTTCATGCGTTGCTGGCACTGATACCATCCTTGAGGCGTCGGGCGTTCGCGTTTCCTTCTTCGAAGAGGGCGATGGCGCGGATGAAGAGCGCGGCCTGCCGATCACGGCGCGGTGCGAATGGGTGCCTCACATCGATTTCAAGAACATCAGCGACCTTTTAGGGGCCTCTCACCCCCAAGAGCCGTCAATATCTCTGCTGGCCGAGCTCGCACAGCTCGCCGTGACTTCTGCCAAGGTCAGATCCAAGGACGTGGAAGCAGGCCCTCCCCATATGGCAAAGTTCCAGCAATGGCTCAATGAGCAACCGGCCTCCGCTGAGATCGAAGAACCTAACCTGTCCGAGGAAATTCAAAAGCTAGTCCAGCAGCTGGACGGGACATCGGCCGGCCACGCCGCCAGAGTGATCATGACCGTCCTCGACCACATTCAGCCGCTGTTGAAGGGAGACGAGACCGGCTTCAAGGTCCTGGGCGCGAAAGGCGACCTGGATAACTTCACAGCATTTACGAGAGAGTTTGACGACGCCAGGTATCTCCAATGCCTCGCCCACAGCAGGCCCAACCTGAGAATCCTCGAGATCGGCGCCGGTCTCGGGGACAGGACAACCGGCACCCTGCAGAACCTCACCCGTCCGGATGGTCAAATTCTCTACTCGCGATATGTATGGGCCGAGAAATCATCAGGGCTTGTCAACTCCGCCGCGGAGCGCTTCAAAGGACTCGCAAACGTGGAGTTTGTCACTCTAGACGTGAGCCAGGATCTGGCAGAATCCGGGTTTGAAGATGGACAGTTTGACCTCATCATCGCGGCAGGGGTAGTTCATGAGACTCCCAGCGTCCGAGAGAGCCTCAAGAACATCCGAAAGCTACTGGCACCCGAAGGACACCTGCTCCTCCAGGAACCGAAGCCTCATTTGCCCTGGGTCAAGTTCGTTCTTGGAACGCTGTCGAGCTGGTGGAGCCATGATCAAGACGGCCGGGCAGAAGAGCCATTCCTGAGCACCCAGAGGTGGTTAGAGGAGCTGGCAGCCTCTGGCTTCGGCGCCGTAGAGCACATCGCGTGCGACTCGGAGACCTCGATAAGCACGCTCATTGTCGCGAGAGCTTTGAGGGCCCAGCCCGCGAGAGCCGCGACCAAGCGAGTCTCGCTCCTGTGCGGTGGCTATGATGCAAACGATCTGCTCCCCATCACCCAAGAGCTCGTTGCTGGGGGCTTTGAGATCCAGTTCTGCTCCCTGGACGATGTCCCGCCACAGGGCCAAGACGTGCTCGCGCTTCTCGATGAGCAGGGACCCTTCCTGGACGACATCGACCCGGCCAGATTTGCTGCATTCAAGACTTTCCTCAGCAAGCTCAAAGATTCGGGCGTCCTCTGGGTCACACGGCTCTGCGGTGTCGGCTGCAAGGACCCCAGGTACGGGAAGATTGTAGGTCTGGCTCGGACTATTCGATCCGAGATGGCGATTGATTTTGCCGTGTGCGAGATGGAAGACCTGACATCACCATTGGTTTCGAAGGCGCTACCCAAGGTCCTGAACAAGTTCCAAGAGCGCGGAGAAGATGGTGCTTTGGGTCCCGATTATGAGTATGCCATCCGCGAGGGCGAGATTCTGAACAACCGAATCTTCCCCTGTTCTCTCGACAGCGAGAACCTGGTCTCCGACTCGTCCCAGGAAGCCACCTTGGCAATCATCAAGCAAGGGCGTCTCAGCACCTTGCAATGGGCCTCGATGACCGCCAGAGACCCTCAGGACGATGAAGTGGAGGTTGAAGTGCATGCCACGGGCTTGAATTTCCGGGTACGTCTTCGGGTCGTCCCAGACCTACGTGTTAGATGTCTTTTTGCTAATATCGTCAGGACATTCTCATTGCCATGGGCATCATCGAGAGCCGCCGACCGGCATTCGGCTATGAGGCGGCCGGCATTGTTCGGCGAGTGGGCAAAAAGGTCACCAAACTCCGCGCCGGCGATCGTGCCGTGCTCCTGGGACTAGAGACTTTCTCAACTGTTGTTACAGCAGCACAGACTCTGTTCGAGAAGTTGCCTGATGGATTGAGCTTCGCCGAAGGCGCGTCTATGCCCCTGGTGTTCGCCACCGCTATTCGCGGTCTCGTCGACGTCGGGCAAGTCTCAAAGGGCCAGGTAAGAAGCGACCAAGCTGGCACTAAAAGCGCACGCAGAACACAGGAGGCTGACTCAAGACTCTCATAGAGCGTTCTCATTCACAGCGGCTGCGGCGGTGTTGGACTGGCTGCCATTCAAATCGCCCGCATGCTCGAGGCCGACATCTTCACAACGGTGAGCAGCGAAGAGAAGGTCCAGTACCTCATGGACACCCACGGCATTCCGAGGAACCGTATCTTCAACTCTCGCGGCCTCTCATTCGTGGACGACCTGCTCCGCGAGACCGGCGGCAGAGGCGTCGACTTGGCCCTCAACTCACTCTCGGGAGAACAGCTCCATGCGACTTGGAAGTGCGTCGCTAAATGGGGAACCATGGTCGAAATTGGCAAAAGAGATCTTCTGGGGGGAGGGAAGCTCGACATGACTCCGTTCCTAGACAATCGCAGTTACCACTGCGCTGATCTGGATCAGATGATCAAAGAGAGGCCTGAGATGATCGGCAGGTGAGTGACTCGATCCTTGCTTGCTTGCCCTGCTTCATGCTAACATTAATCTACCACAGGCTGCTACGTGACATGCTTCGCTACTTCGGTCAGGGCCATGTGAAGCCGGTGCCACTCGCCCAGGTAACCAGTGCCTCTGCGGCACAGGACGCGTTCAGGTACATGCAGCAGGGCAAACATATCGGCAAGATCGTCCTGCAGCTCCGTGATGAGAGCGGAAGGCTTGATCTAGGCCCCATCAACACGTCGCGGAAGGCCGGTGCGCTTCTGGATGCAACGGCCTCGTATCTCATCGTGGGTGGCCTCGGCGGCCTTGGCCGCGCCATCGCCGTCTGGATGGTCGGCCACGGTGCTAGGCATTTCACCTTCCTGTCTAGAAGTGCAGGCACGGGACCCCACGACCAGGACCTCGTTCGGGAGTTGGAGAGCCTCGGCTGCACCGCCCAGCTGGTTCGCGGCGACGTCACGAACAAAGACGACGTCGCGCGCGCTGTTGACGGCACGCCTGGCCCTCTGAAGGGCATCTTCCAGATGTCCATGGTCCTCCGCGACCGGATGTTCGAAGGCATGAGCATTGAGGACTGGAACGCCGTCACTGAGCCCAAGGTACGCGGCACCTGGAATCTCCACGACGTGACCACGGCGCGCGGCGTGGCCCTGGACATCTTCATCTTGTTCAGCTCTCTATCCGGGATTGGGGGGCAGATCGGCCAGGCCAACTATGCCGCTGCGAATACATTTCTCGACTCGTTCGCGGAGTACCGCCATGGACTGGGCCTTCCCTGCACCTCCATTGATCTCGGCGCAATGGAAGAGGTCGGGTACCTTTCGCAGAACCGAGACCTTCTCAGGAAGATGCAGGGCACGGGTTGGCGCATTGTCCAGGAGTCCGAGCTGCTGGATGGCCTCGAAGCAGCTATGATATCTTCGTCTAGGGAATCTCAGGACGCAACCTCCGGCGCTCATACTAGTTTCCTCCTCGGCATCTCCCCAAGCACCCCGCTCAGCAGCCCGGACAGCAACGCCCGCCTTCGCAGGGACGTGCGGATGGCCGTTTACCACAACGTCGGCAGCCGAGACAAGCGATGCGGTTCTGGTGATGAGGGTCTGCGGTTCTTTTTGAGAGCAGCCAAGAATGATCGGGCTCTTCTCAATTCCAGTGAAGGCGTGAGCTTCCTGGCTCTTGAGATCGGCAAGAGGCTTTTCAGCTTGCTCTTGAGATCGGAAGATGAGGAGATTAACATCAAGATGAACACCGCCGATCTTGGGCTGGATTCCTTGATCGCCGTTGAACTGCGGACTTGGTGGAAGACTAGTCTTGGTGTTGACATCACAGTGCTGGAGATGTTGAGTATGGGTACCCTGGAGGCACTGGGAAAGTTCGCTGCGGAGAAGCTTTGGTTGGCTCTTGATGGTTGAAGAGACAACATGTATTTCTGATGTGTTTTATGGTGAGTTGAGTGATAGAAATAGTAAATATACGTCACTCTGGCTGTTAGTCAACGAACGACTTCTTAGCTTCAAGGTGAAAGCCTTACCAATATGCTAGGTGCTATGTATAAGGTCTATGGAGAGTACGTCCCGCCATTAGGTAGAACATATTATTACGACTAAACAGCTCTACCATCAGGCTGGTTGAGAATACTAGTCGAGATGATAGTCACCACGGAATAGCAAAATAGCATGGTTTTTTTATTTATTTGTATTTAATATCAGATCCACGATAGGGAGAGAATACGTACGGACATCTTCTTGTTCTATGGTTCTGTCTTTCAAGTTCAACATCGGTGCTTTGTTTCACTCAGCCGTCAGCAAGTCATCCAGATGGGGAATATTTCTGCTCAATTCTTCCGTGATTTCTCCCCACACCATGTCCCTGACTTTCATGGCAGTATCACTCCGCAGATTGGAGAATGCCAATCTGAACTGTTAGTTGCAGTCGCCTTGAGGGCTCCATAAGGTGCCTCACCTGTGGTACTCGTCCTCCGTGAAAAGTGACTGGATGTATCTCCCCTTGGTGATCACGTTAGTTTATGAGGGAGTATGAAAGACCGTGACAAACCGAAGCGTACATGGTGATCTTCCAACGTCATGGTTGCGGTCACATTTAACCTGGCGCCATAGTCTGCCGATTTTCCCAGAGTTCCAAGGTAAATTGGGGTCGTGATCCTCATAGGGAATGACATCTGGGCAATAGACCGCCCAATATCGGTGTACACGAGACCCGGGCAGACGCTGTTTCTGACCATTCGTAGTCTAGCAAGAGGGAGGGATCAGATCAGATCAGCGCACAACGGGTCCTGGAATGAAAGAGACTCGCGTCCCATCTGCTGTCTTAGGCTTCTCGCACATGACCCCAACGGCGTACATCAACATGAGCTTTCTGTTGGCGTAGTTCGGGTCCATCTCTCCTGTCAGCCAATTTCCTCCTTGCTGAAGTGACGAAGAATACCCCCATCAGCCGAAAGGTCCATCCACGATGAGATATCTGGATCCAGGTGATCGCGGGACGCGACGAAAACAAAATGCGGCGTGCGTCTTGAATCCATGCCAGAAGGAGTAATCCAAGAAGAGTCGTGCTCAGGGTATTCACCTGGAGCGTTGGCTCCCTGTAACAGCTAAGATGCTGGAGCGCAACGGGGACGAGGACTCACCAGCGCTCTGGACTCATCGCAAAGTTTGGGTTGATGATGCCGGCATTCAGAACGGCACAGTCAAGGCCTCGCTGCCCCGGCTCGCTATGCATCAACTCGTCCATGAAAGCGAGGCAACCAGAGTGGGCCGCGCTCATGTCCAATTCCACCACTTGCGGCTTACCGCGGGCGGCCGGGACAGCTTCCTCAACCTTCTGTCTCGCTTGCTTGCCTAAGGCTTTGTTCCGGGCCGTCATGATCACCGCGGCGCCCAGCACCGCGAAATGTTGCGCTACAGCAAGGCCCAAGCCGGAGGTTGCCCTCGTGACGAGCACCGTCTACCTATGGAACGCTTCTTCTTCAAGCAGCGGCCCGGGCCAGACCTTGCCGCGTAGACGCCGAATCCCGACGGAAGCCACCCCGTCCCCACAGAAAACGGAATCCAGGTGGCGGCCCCGACACAGCAGTAAAGATGGGTGGGAGTGCATGGGTGTAGCCAGCAGCGAAGTGTGAAGGGGGAGCGGGGTACAGGAAGCCAAGAGTTGACGCATTCCAAGTGGCAATAGGAGAACAGGGGGAGAGGTGATGGCTGACCATGCATGCGTTTGTTCTCGCTTCTCTCCTCCAGGGAATATGAGACTGCGCCGCCTCCTGTCATTCGCGTCCTGCCAGGCCTCCATGCATTGTCATTCAAGTGCGTCAGGTGGAAGAGTGTAAGTAGTAGGGTATACCTAATGGCGCAACATTCTCGAGTATAGGGGGTATATCAGGTACTTAGGATAAGGTATTTATTGGAAGGGACAGTATAAAACTTAAATTACTTAAATTATAGTATTTATAAGAATAGAGGATAAAGTAATAAGTGTATTTTATATAAAGTACTAACGTGCATGATAAGCTTATGTCCCAGACAAGCATATGTCCCATTAATATTTATACCTTAAATCGCAATTTTAAAAAAGCTCTTATAAAACCAAGCTAAGCCTAAAATAGCTAGAATTAAAACTTTAGTTATTTTATATAATAAGCTACTTATAATAATTTTTATATATTTTTAGAAAAATCTTAGTAAGCTAGTATTTAAAAAGTCTATTTACACTGTGTAATAAGCTATTTCTCTATAAAGAAGCTTTTCTAAAAGTCTATTAAAATTATATATAATTAATATAATAGTTAAATACCTAAAACAGCTTTTTTTAAGTTTATAGCTATCTTAAAGCTATTTTTATTAAGCTTAGAAATCTGTACTTTTAGTGCACAGTATACTTGAGACACATGCTTATCTGAGACACATGCTTATCAAGTACGTTATAACTATAAAATATAGCAAGTATATAAGTATTAATAAGTTAAAAAAATATAATATTAGGTTTTTAATATATTATAAAAACCTTATTAATAGTTAAATTTATATATAACGTACTTGATGAGCGAGTTGAACAGATAAGCGAATTAAACACTTAAATTTTATACTAGTTTATACTAAATAGAAAAGAAGTCTTTAAAAATTTAAATTAAGATAAAAATAACTTAAACTTTTAGATTAGGTAAATTAAGTGAAATCCTATATAGTAGAATTTTCTTAGTTTTTTTTAAAAAAAACCTATTTATACTATCTTTTTATAGTTTTTTAAGATTTAATAGCTAAATAGATTTTCTTAAAATCTTAAAAAAAGCCTATCTTATAACTTTTTTAAATATAATTTAAAATTTATTTTTTTAATATTTTTATAAATTATATAATATATATGCATAGCTTGCGTGATAAATAAGTATGCATAACGTACATGTATAGCGAGCCGGACAGCAAGCGAACCAGACAAAAAATCCCTTAACCTATATTATCTCTATTTGATCAATTGATTCTTAACCACCCAGCATGTCATAGTCTAATAAAGAGGCTAGAATCCTTCTTGCACTTTAAGCCCATTAAAATACACTAAAACTAAGTCTTAGAGGTGCCGCAAAGCTCTACTAAGTTAAGTATTCAATACTATTTGACCGATATAATGGCATCTAAGCCCGAGTTAATACTATTCCTAATTCACGCCGACTATCTGATCTAGAGGAACAGATCCTTATTCACTTTATTCTTGACCTAGATTCGCGAGGATTTCCCCCCTGGCTTCGTGGTATGAAAGAAATGGCTGATTAATTACTTGCCGACCGCGACGCGCCACTAGTTGGCGCGCGTTGGGCTTCAAACTTCGTTAGGCGACACCTAGACCTTAAGACGCGTTTTTTTTAGAAGTATGACTACTAGAGAGCTAAGTGCGAAGATCTAGCTATTATCTATAATTAGTTTATACTTATGGCGAATATAATCGCGAAGTATGGTATCTGATTAGATGATTTCTATAATATTGATGAGACTGGCTTTATGATGGGTATAATTTAGAGCGGAATGGTTGTCATAGGCATAGATAGGCGTGGAAAGCTAAAATCAGTATAGCCTAGAAACCGGGAATGGATTACGGTCATTTAGGCGATTAATGCGGATGGCTAAGCGATCGCGCCGTTTATTATCGGTGCTGGCTAATATTACCTCGCTAACTAGTACCGGGATAGTAACCTTCTGGGCGATTGGGCTATTATAATGACCCAAAATGGCTAGACTAATAATGAGATTAGTCTTAAGTGGCTTAAGCACTTTGACCGGTGTATAGCCAAGCGATCAAATAGTCGCTATTGTCTTCTAATCCTTAATGGCTATGAAAGTCACTACTTAATCGAATTTAAGAGATATTGTGAGGAGAAGAAGATTATTAGGCTTTGTATGCTACCTTATTTATTTTATATACTTTAGCCCCTTAACGTTAGGTACTTTAGTGTGCTTAAGAATGCTTATGGCTAAGAAATAGAGTATCTAATTAGATGCTCTATAACTTATGTTTTAAAGACTGAGTTCTTTCTGGCCTTCTACGCCGTATTTTAGGCCACTATAATGGAAAAGAATATTAAGTTAGCCTTTAGAGGGGCCGGGCTTATTCCTCTTAACCCGGAAAGTATCGTCTTGAAGCTTAATATGTAGCTACGGACTCTAATACCGGCTAAGGAGGTGGCTAAACCATTAACCCCTTAGGTTTTAAAGACCCTAAAGATTATGCTTGAGGCTTAATCTTAGTTAGATTACCTCGAGAGATAAGTTATAAGGCATAAAAGTAGCTCCCTAGAGTTAATTCTAGAAGCTATATGGTCTTTTTCTAAGGGAACAAAGATAGTTATATATAAGGTTGCCTTACTTAAGGCTAGGGTTAAAGAACTTGAATAGGCAAATGAGATACTAAGCCGGCGCTGGAGGGCAAAAAGGACCTAACTATAGAAAAGAGGGGTAATAATAGTAGAGGAAGAAAGGTAAGTAATTAATTAGATAGATATGGATGCGTAGGTAGTGGTAGAATCGTCGAGAAGTGGTAATTAAGGGAGATTAGCGCGACTGGGGGTTTGGTATTATGGTGTCTGCGGTAAGCCCGGTTATAATGTAAGAATATGTTAGGTAGTGATTAAGATATCTGGGGAAGAGTATAGCGAGTAATTTTAATTAATTAAATAATTTATTGTGTTTTTATAATAATTTCTATCTTAAAGGTTAAAAAAAGTGTCTGGTTTGCTTGCTATCTGGCTCGCTATATATGTATGTTAATAGCATATTATATTACTAAAATCCTACTTACCCTAGACCTCTTAACTTTTTCTATAAAATAGATAAAAACCTAAAAAGAGTATTTTTATAAACTTAATCTTTTAAAAAACCTTATAATAATTTTTTTAAATTTTTAAAAAAAGCCCTTTATAGAGAAATAATTAAATATATAATATAAATATATTTTTTTATACTACCTTATAAGGAGTATTATGAGATTTTTAAAAAAAATATATAAAATAATATATTATATAATAAGTCTAATATTAAAACTTTATTTATTTTAAGCTTTATCTTAAATTTTAAGAGCTTTTTAATTTCTTTTTATAAGATATAAATACCTATATTATAAATACTTATTTATTATATAAGCTATATATATATATTAGCGCGTTTTAAAAAATTTAAAATTTAGTTTTTTAGCTATATAATATAAGTATTTAATTTACTTATTTATTTAACTTGCTTATTAAGTATGTTAATTAAATAAATAAAAACTTTACTAATATATATAATAAGCATGCAATGCATCTAAGTATGCAATGCACCTATACTATGCACTAAATCTTAATATTCTTAAGTATAATAAAAGCCGCAATAAAATAGCTATAGGCTTAAAAAAGTATTTTAATAAACTTAATTCTTAAATAAATTATAAATAATTTTTTAAAATTTTTAAAAAAGTCTCTTAATAGAAAAAAAAAGCTACTTATATAGTATAAATAATTCTTTTTCTAAATTACCTTATAAGGGATTTTTTTAAAAAGTTTTAAAAAATTATAATAGGTTTTTTATAGCTTAATTAGTCTAATTCTAAGTTATTAGCTAGTTAAATCTTAAGCTAAATTTCTTAGAATTTTTAAAGCTATTTTAAAATTTAGTATAAATCCCACTATAGGGTAAAATGCATCGCATACTTAGATGCGTCGCATGCTTATTATATACATTAAACATTCTTATAAATAATTCTTATAACATACGTAATAAGCGAGTTAATCAGACAAGCGAGTTGATCACTTTTACCCTATAGTATAAATTATACCTAAATCTAAAATTATTTTAAGAAATCTTAGAAAATTTAGTTTATATTATTATAAGCTAAAAATTAAGAATTAGGTTTAATAAAAAATTTAAATTATTTATATTATTTCTTAAGATTTTTTAAAAAATTTATGAATAAGTTATTTAAGAATTTCTTATTTATATTGTTTTTTTTTAGTTTTTTATTTTTTAAAAATTAAAAAGCTTTTTTAAAAATTAAAAAGCTTTTTTAAAAATCTAAAAAAATTATAAACTTGTAACTTTTTTAGTTAGATTTATAAATATACTCTTCTTAAGCTTACAGCTATTTTAAACTAGTTTTTAGAAATTCAAGGTTTATTATTTTTAGGTGCACAGTACACTGATCAACTCGCTTGTCTGATCAACTCGCTTATCAACTACGTTATATAATAACTATATAAAAGAATTTTAAAGTTATAACTATTACTACTATACTTAAAGAAAGATGACTTTTTTAGGACTATTAACTATAATATACTAACCTAAATTTATTAAACTGACCAGCGACACAATAGCTGTCTTAGAGGTAGTAGGTTGTTCCTTAATACTGACGTGTCAGCCATGAACTCACCGTGTTAGAACAGCTGCAGCGCTTATCATTTTGTATCCAAGGACTACCCACTCGCTTGACATATTGTTTGCCCATCAAGGGTGACATTCATGTGAGAATCTGGATGTTTGCAACGCGTATCGGCTCAGGACTCTAGTTATTTACGACCCTTCTTTCGGCCATACCCAGCAGCACGAATTGCATAGCACTGTTCTTCATCACTTACTCTCTACAATGTATTCCACCCGGGTGTTGGATTCATGGCTCAAGGAGCAAACCCCGCGCGGTCAGTCAATGAAGAATGAGCCAGCCTTTTTCCGCAGGCTAGAGCAGTCGTTGGATATTCCCCGCAAGGAGCATGGGCTCATGACCATCAAGCCGCGCTGGGACAACTCCATTATGGACTTGACGACAAGCGACTTCCTCTCACTGAACCGCACGGGCCGCATTCGCGAGGCGTTCATGGCCGAGCTGGCGCGCAACGGGGAGTACATTCTGAGTGCGTCTGGCTCGCGCGTGCAGTACGGAAACTACGACTACCTGCTGGAGACTGAGCGCATCATCGCCGACTTCCACGGCTCCGAGACGGCGTGGATCGCGCATTCGGGTTTCAACGCGAACGTCGGCGCCCTCGAGGCCGTCCCTCTACCCGGCGATGTCATTGTCTTCGATGAGTTTTCACATGCGAGCACAATGCTGGGGATGAAGCTCAGCATGGCAGCCCAGAAGATCCCCTTCAGACACAATAGAATTGACTCGCTGAGGGAGGTTTTGGAGTCTATCAAGAGCTCAGACTCCGCCTTCGCTTCAGGCGACCGGTCGATTCTTATCTGTGTCGAGTCCATCTACAGCATGGAAGGCGACATTTGCCCATTGCGCGAGTTTATTGACCTGGCAAAGGAGGTCTTTCCCGCCGGAAATTCCCAGTTCATCGTGGACGAGGCCCATAGCAGTGGTGTTGTCGGGCCCAAAGGGTCCGGCTTGGTAATTCTTGAAGAATCCCTTTTCAGATGCGCTCAACTAACTCGTGGCCAGGTCCAGATGTTGGGTTTAGAGAAGGAGATCGCCATTCGAATCCACGTCTGCAGCAAGGCTTTGGCTTCGACAGGCGGTAAGTCATCGGCCTGCTCGACGTTCCTGCACAAACACCGGCTAACGACGAGGATTTAGGTGTGATTCTGTGCAACCAGACGATCCGGAGAGCACTTATCCACCAGTCTCGTTTCCTGACTTATAGTGGCGCGCCTTCATTCCCGATGGTGGCTTCCATCCGAGCTGGCTACCAGTTACTCATGAGCGGCGAGACAGAAAAGGTATGGCCGGTCGATTCCAGCCAGGCGGTTAGCCATCTTCTGACAAACATCGCATCTTGCAGGCCCAGAACGATATCCAAGAGAACGTCAAATATTTCTTCGAGGCCATCACCGGAGACCCTACCTGCGAGGAGGCCATGAACAGTGGTCTTTTGAACATCCCGCTTGTAGAGGACTGGGAAAGTCGCCCTGTGTACTCACACGTCGTACCGATCAAGACGCGCCCGCGCCACGAACAATACCTGTTTTTTCATCTGAGCTCGGACAACATGAACGCTTATGCCATATCTTATCCTATCGTGCCCAGGGGAGCAAGTCGCATCAGGGTGATCTTTCATGCGCACAACACGAAGGAAGAGATCGACCACTTGGTTGCTTCGATCTCTGCCTGGGCCAATGAGATGTTTGATCTCGAGCAAAACAACTCGAAGAATGCCTTGCCGAGCGCTGCACGTCACGTCTATGCTATGCAGGCGTCATTGTCATCGGCGACAGCATGACCTGACAATCCAACTGCTTCACCCGGAAGCTGTGACGAATGGCTCAGAAGTCTTGGGAGGGTTTGTTCAATGGAATTCTTCATGATAGATTTGCTTGTATATACAACAGACTTGGCCCTGCGATTTGTTCGTCTGAATGTAAGGTCAATATTCTAGAGACGTCGAGCCTGCGGCCGCAGCGCAGAGACTCTTTCACAGTGGAGACCACAAGCGCAAGCTCAGCTTCCATGTTTCGGTTTTCAGCCACTATCGGTCCCATTTACAATGTTTTCGAGTAGATGATTTCCCTCGTGTGCTCTTCCGGTTGTCATTACCAGCATGCCGCCGAACAGACCTGTGGAGTCCCAAACGCATAGCAGCAGAACATGAGTCTACCCATATGTCCCCATACATTCATCATGAGACGCGTCTAGAATAAAGGAAAAGGCACAACGCCACCTGCGCAATTTTGTCGCAGTATAGCCCCTCCGGACCCGCTAACTCGGTAAGAAACGGCCAGAGATGGGTCATCTAGTATCTACTTAGTACTGGCAACGTTTCACGGGACGTAAGCCATAGACACGCTGCAGCAAGTGTTACCTACCGAGTCCTGGCTAGCCTCCATCTGTTCGGCCAGCCTCTTGACGTCGCGGGGAACGTTTTCCTTGGAATAGTGCCGGTCGCCGCCTGCGTTGTGCTCTTGGCTGAAGAAAAGCCAGCCCAGCATGGTGAGCAGGCTTCCAGGCTCGATGTCAAAAGGCTCTGTGCACTGCGCCTCGACGCGGTCCAGCTCTTCGGCGGATAGGGATGCTGTGCTGCAGTGTCAGGAATTGCGCGCAGCCACGCTATGGATTCTCGCTGACGGAAAGGGGAAAATCTGACCGGTCATTTCTACGAGACCCTCGTAGAGCCCACGAGACTCCCGTTTGGGCCAAGTCTTGCTGCGCTCATGCAGGGCTCGCAACGTGAACTTGAGGCGGCGGCTCCGACTGGCGCGCTGCGAGATCGCCGGTAGGCTGTTTTCTTCGAATTGCGCGGTGTAATAAGCAAGGATCATCTGATCAAAGTCTTGAAACCCTGCTTTTCGCATCGTTTGAAGTACGCTTTCAAAGTGTTCAGTGATTCCGCGGGAGTTCACATTGCTTTCTGAGACCATGGTCTCTGCGCCTGACGGAGGCGTGAACGCTCCTGCGGCTGCTACGGAACCATTCTCACTGGTTGCAGCTCTGTAGTTCTCGCAGATTAGAACATATAAGGGTGAGGGTGGCGTTGTAGGAGGATCCCGGGAGCCTACCTCGTGAGCGAAGGCCAGGCGACCTCGCCCTGGAAGAAGAGAGGCTGCGGCAGTGACTCACTAGACAGACCTGAGTTAGCCCAGGAGGCTCTTAAATGTCATAATCCATGGCGTATCCCAGCCAGCCTTACTTTGAATATGACTGATCGTGTCGAGAAACTGGGGTTGGCAGGGGCTGGCTTTCGCGGCTTTGCTGCTGCGCTGGGAAAGGCTCGGGAGCTGTCTTAGCCAGGAGTTGGGCGCGGATGAGCTCCACGTGTCCAGGACAAGGTCCGTTTGCATCGCTGCAAGTACAAGACAAAGGCGTGGAGCCAAGCTGAAGTGCGCGAGCTTCTTTCGACATGGGCGGGTGCATCTGCGCCAGCATGGCCGGCTCCGGAGACTCTTGTGGCGACGAATGGTGAGGCGGAGCATCGGATGAGGCGGGAATTCGACCGTCTGTTGTCCCTCGAGCCATGAAATTGGTAGAGGCGAAAGGCGGTAGAAAGTATTGAAAGTCGAGGTAGTTGGCATCGTCGACGGCGGGGGGATTCGTGGGCCAGGGAAGATGAGGTTCCGGCCCTGGCGCCTCAAGAATCCCTTCCTCGGCACGATTTTTGTTGTGCATTTCCTCGGAATCTTCCACATGGGCCCAATCGGCGCCTTCTTTTATCTTGCGACCTATGGGGGCGGGGATGGTAAGCAGTTGCAATTGCTGGCAAGGACACCCCTTTTTGGAAAAGGCGGACACCCACGGCGATTTCGCTGTGACAACCTATTTTGCAGCCTACAGGCGGCCTGGTTAGCTGAGACCGAGGGATTGGACACAAGACACCGACCTCCTTCTCTCGACCGCTCGGGGACTAGTCGAACGACCGAACGTCGCTTTTGCTGGCTTCCCCTGGTCAGCCTGCATGCCTGGGCCGTTTCAATGTGAGATCTTTTGGCGGCTGGCCACTCATCCAGAAGCTTCAACAGAATGCTCCATGAAAAGGACGCGCAGACAGTTTGTTATGTATCCTGTGGGTTGAAAAATACACGGGAATGGCCACCACCAAAATTAGCTGTGTGTTGGTGTAAGCTATTCCTGTGTATTTTTCGACCCACTAGTGTATCCTCGCTTGCTGCGTAAGGTCATGCGATATGATACCTTGTGCCTCAGATCGGCATTCACCGAAGACGTGAGGCATGTTCTCTGGGGAGGTGCTGGATTAACAAGAGCGAGTAGCTGTGAGCGAACGCTTACTCCATTGCAACGGGACCTTCCCCGTCAACACAATCCGCGGAGGGGTATGACTTGCAGGTCGGTCCCGAGACCAATCGCGCTCCGTCAACAACACGCCATGTCAGATACAACACTCCGAAGGATCATGAAGGATTATCTGCAGCGGCACGGCTCATGCCATCTCTCGTTATCCGGTATCCGAAGGATTCTCTGGCGGCTGGGCATGTAGAAAGCGGCCTCGAATGGAATCCCACGGATTGTGACCGAAATAGCGCAGTTTATGACCATTAATACCACAGTCTTCGCCAAGTACCAACATACGGACGGCCAACATACGGACGGCCAACATACGGACGGCCAGCATACGGACGGCCAACATACGGACGGGGTCACTCTTTCGCCAACCAGTTAAATGACAAGCCGGATCCCGCGCGGGCTAAAGTACGTCGAGCAGGGAGGGGGTGGGCTCGCAGCAGGGTAGGGGCCTGTTCTTACTCAGAGCACACTCACCGAGCAGTTCGCAACAATGCTGACTGTGGAGGAAAAAACCGGGCGTATATTGCCTACCTCTGTACTTCTCGTATCGCATCGGCCCACCGTGAAGAACCCCGACCGTAATGGGGCCCACTTCCCTTCCCAAAACGCGTCTCATCGCGCGCCCGAGGAATCACGACAGGATCGCCGATCTCTTGGCACGTCGGCGACCTCAACGAAACTTGTAGCCTACTCTGCTTCATCTCCGTGTCCGAGCTTGCTTGGTGTCACCCTTCTCTTCCTGCGGCCCTTTTTCCATGCCCAAGTGTGTGTTCTGAAGATACCGCGGCCAGCAGACGTGTCAAGTTACGCCTCCACAGGTCCGTTTGTACTGAATCTATGTATGAATGCCAGTAGGGGTGAGAATCGACTTGCAATTTTATTGCTGGCATTGCTTTTATCCAGGCCAGCCACTTAAATAGAGCTGTGCAGAACTATAAGATAGAGCAGCTAAGTAGAAGGTGGCGGCTCCATTGTACGCTTGCTTAGTTATAGTTGGACGTTCGTGGATGGGAGGCCGCAGCGTCGGAGAGTGCCTATCCGCGCTCCCCTGTAGGAAGGCAAAATGTCTGTATATTGTGTGCCGAGGCGGGCAATTGACTCCCCGTGAGGCAGTTGCAGGAGGATAGAAAACTCCTCGGAACCCCCCCGAGCCGGGAAGTCAAACTGCGCAGCGTTGTCATCGCGTGAGGCAACCCTAATAAAACCACTCCCCGACGTCGCCAAGGTGATGCTGCATCAAAGTCGAACGTGTCAATAAAGAAAGGAAGGTCAATGTACAGTAAAACGAGGAGGTCCAGCTCACCAAGATTTAGTTAGTCTCAAGTACGACCCACGGATACGGATATCCCCTTACAATGACAGCCTTGGCATCGTACTGCAGACGTTGGCAAATCCAGACGACAGGTTTAAACGCCCTGGTTGAAATATCGCGTACCCCGTGCAGCTATCCGATATGAGTATGCATTGCGTCAAATCGTTACCCAACTTTATCCAAGATCCTAGTAGATCAGGAAGGTAAGTGGCCGCATCCAAGTCCGATTATGACATCTCCACGGGGCCACATTTTGCAGAATCGAGGGAGACTTAGTGGCTACATATCTAGTGTTGAGTGCATCCATCATCCATTGCTCTGTCACGACATTTGTTGAATTCGACGACCTTGGCGTACCGTATTCCCTCACAACATTCGGGGAAGTCGGTGGAGCCTGGGACCCTGCTAGCTTGAAGCCTCAGATCACTCAGCTGTCCCAAACGCGGTGGGGACCCTCTGCGCCAAGCTTTACTAACATTTGATGCTCGGCGGGTACGAAGCCGCCCTTACCCGAACGGTGCCCTGCCCTCGGGGTCACAAAAAACACGGGAATCGTCCCCACCTATTTGCTGCAGTTTTATATGGGAGCCATTCCCGTGTTTTTTGCGACCCCCAGCCTGCTACGCGGCGGTAACGGCAATGGAGCTAGCGTAGCTTACTAGCGAGACGCTAAACGATCGACACTGGATCGGGCCGATCCGCACTAAGAGAATCTAAAATCTAGCGTGACAGGACGAGGCGATGCGGGATGTGCTGCTTATTCCAGCTTCCTACTGTCAGGGTCCTGCATAATTGACAGCTGTCAAGTGACGTGTAGCCTTATTTAATTGCCTTTAGGCAACCGAGTTTGTTATCTTACTATCACTCTGCGGTGTTCGAAAAGGCCTTGCTATGAGAAAAGAAATAACATGATCTGCAGGTTTGAGGCACGGGCAGTCGCGGCCCGGCCTCTTTTCTTAAGATGTTGGTTGGAAATATGCAGGAATGTCTCCTTTTGCTTATCGCCGATACCCCTGTATTATCAGTAGGTGCACTTTTATGAGGCATACCGCGACTACTTTTCTCTCGTCAGAACAGCTGGCTAACCACGTAAGCCTGTCATGGTAAGGCCCGATTTTAGTATTAATTTACGATGATCTACAGGTTCCACCATTTGGGCCGCATTTCGCTTCCCGCACCCTCCCCTGTTCCCTGTCCCCGCAACACCCAAGCCCCCCCACAGATGGAGGGCAGTCTGATAAGGCTGACATCCTATCTTCATTTGGTGCAAGGGCATCTCTTCATCCTTTCGCCAATGTATAGCTGTAGTGAGAAGGCCTAAAATTTGGGACTGCCAGCGTCAGATAACTACCCGCACTAATATAATAGCTTCCCGATGGCCTTATTTTCTCGCCAACATTTCTCACCAACATTTTTCGTCAAACTCAATTCTCGCCAATCTCAATTCTCGCCACTGCCCTAACCTGGGTATCAGGTAAGTCTGGGTGCTAGCCCATCGCATAATATAAGCTAGCAAAGAATGACTCATAGCCCAGCGGATCGGTGCAAGCAATGCGGGATGTCTAGCCATTCTTTACGAGGGCTCGCCACTTTAGTTGTCGCTTTTTTATTCGTGGGAATAGTTGATTAAGTAGAGGCCGCAAATTGCGGATGACTTTCTTTGACACTGTGTGTATACCAGAGGATTAGACAGTTGAAAGATCTCGTTTTAGCCGAGATCAGACGCAGGGGACTGACAACGCGTTGAAAGCATAGTATTCAAAGCCTCTATTTATCTATATTATCCTTCTTCTGGAAAGAAAATCAATGTGACCGAGAAGGTGACGGAAATTCTAGATTTCTATTACTCCGGGTAAGTAGCCTGCTACCCGTTCCGTTTAGTGCTAGGCCTGGCGAGCATAGCAGCTTAAGGGGGGACTTATATTATCTACAACCCCTTAGCTCGATGAATTACTATAGTAGCTACTACTAATACCGCATAGTAATACTAGGACTAAGTTTTACCGCTATTTGGGACTTAACTAGGCATTTGGCCGCTATCCTCTGACAAGCGCTAGTCATAAGGTCTTATGGGGAGCAGTCATGTTGAGGGTGCGAGGGCTCGTCAATGACGAGTGAGTGCATCTGATGTCATTATGGGTGACGTGGATGTTTATGACGGTACGCACTTCCGTCACCGTCATATTGACCCCGGCAACTTTAACCATGTGGAGCAGTTTGGCACGGAGCCTTCACCTTGGTCCCAGACCCTATCAGCCTCTTTAGCGTCCAAACTTTCTCCAGCATCACCACCAGGGTAGATATGATCGTGGTGCTATTGGTGCAAGTTTCAGTGCAACACGTCGTAAGGCTTGCAGTATCTGCAAGCTCTACGATCTTCTCCCGCCCAAGCATCCATTGTCCAGATCGTCGCCTGCAACTTGCTTGTCAAAGGAGGTCATATTCTGGACAATGCCCGATGCGGCCCTGAAGACCGACGGCTGACGATCGAGGCGCCACAAACTCATCAAACATGAGAATGGACCCAACATCGGGTTTTTCTCTTTCCGGCATCTCGATGAATGCGAACTTGGCGGGGATATAGCCTGGTTCGTCTTTGTTCTCGTTGATTGACTTCTATGTGGCTCCAATGTTGTTGTCCTGGCGGGAGAGTCGAGTGCCTTTACCTCGTGAGCCTTGGAGGAGCTCAAGTCCGCTGTGATAGGCGCCGTGAAAAGCCATCATCTTGCCGCGCTTCATAGGCCAGAATGAGGCCAGGGCGCTTTGACTGGCCTCAGATCCCGGGTTTACGAATCGCACCTTGTCTACGCACCGTCAGTACCCGACTCCAACGGCCCGGCATTCGAAGCGAGCCACGTTTCCCAGTGCGATAACACCTAACGGCATTGGTCAGGGTTTGTGTGATCTCGGGCGGAAAGTGGCTAATTTTTGCGGCGCTGTTCTCCCTGTGGGTTGTTGTCTGTTGTCGACAAGACATTGATCATCCTGCTTCGCTTTTTCCAATTTCACGATACTGATGGTGACATGCGTGATATGCTTATTGCTCCTC
Source organism: Fusarium phalaenopsidis (assembly GCF_050370095.1). NCBI lineage: Eukaryota > Fungi > Ascomycota > Sordariomycetes > Hypocreales > Nectriaceae > Fusarium > Fusarium phalaenopsidis. The sequence goes on along the minus strand of NW_028145417.1, from coordinate 3,587,318 downwards.
GGCGGCCTTACTGTACACGTGCTGGAACTCTTTGCCGTCACCACCACCCTTCTCGCTATTACCAAACAGTCCAACAAGCTAGATGTCGTCTTCTTCGTCGTTCAAGATCACACCGGCTGTGACACCAAAGCCGCAGCGACTTTTGTCAGCCTTCTCCCGAGCGCTTGTGGTTATCATACAGGTATATATGGGCCAATCCATCATTCTAAACAGAATATTAGCAGTTCCGCGTACTTTTATTCCGGGACACAGGTATAAATTCTTGGTAATACTTTCCATCGTTCTCTTACTCAACTTTAGTATAGCAGATCCTACTAAGTGCAAATCCCTCTTATCATATCCACCAGTCCTTTAGTACAGGGAAGCTAGCCTCACCACTTTCTGAATCCATCTCTAGCTATGTGGCTATTCCCCAGCTTTCTCTTGGTCCAGCTGCCAAGCTCATTCTGACGGCACTGACTTGAAGCTAGCCGCTATGATACTCACTCTGGCTGTCATTATTTGGTCTGGAGGATCCTGTATTGGAGGTCGAACGTGTGACCGCGTCACAAGCTCGTAAGCACGCTCCACCCTGCGGCAAATGCATTTCCCAGATTCAAAGTCAATGAAATACACCTCCAATGGCCTCCTCTTGTCTCGTTGGCGTTCAGCTCGTGATGGGTGGTCAGAGTCTCATTTGGCTGCACGCTTGCTCTACAGGCTCGGCCTGTCACTCCTACGAACATGTCGGTTAAATGACAAAGAACGCGAGTTTCAGTACAATTCTCTTTTTCTATGAGTGCCAGCTGGGGTCGGTCTCGAAGTAATATAAGCATGTGTTTCAGCTGGTACTCTCCGGTAACTGTTTGTCATCGAGAAATTCACTATGGGATGAGAAGGGGGGTCGTGACTCATCATGTCGCCCTAGCTGTAGCACAGGCCGTAGAAGACATGTTGCAAAACAAATGAACGGGCCTCTCACGTTTTATTGCGATGGCTCTGTTGTCTCCCTTCAGGGTGACTTGGCGGTAAGTGAGGTATGGACCCAGTCATCATCTACAACGGCCTAGGCACTCTTCTCAACTACTCACCGGCGCCACTGTCAGCTCTTTTACCTCATATCTGTAGAGGTTATCCATGTCGGGCCGCGAGACCGCTTCTGAAATCCAGACGCCAGGGGTGTGTCTCACTTATGGTGAAGGAGGCGGACTTCCACAGGAAGCCTCAAACCTCGAGAATAAATGGATTTGCTTCATAATGAAAACGAGCGTTGGCTTGAATCCCACTACGATTCAACGTAACCCTCGCGTGCGATCTCTCCTTCTCAAGCCATCTTGACACTCTCCAGTTCGAGTCGAAGCTAGACTCCCACATCTGGCGACAGTTGGCTAAATCTTGCTCTTTTGCTTGAGAGAGCGAGGTTATCAGGTGCTTCCGTCTTTTTCGTACCAGGAGCACCAGTCAATCACGAACCTGGTCAGTGGTTGAAAAGCCAGCTCCGTCTATTGGTGTCTGTCGCCGGTTGGTATGCCTGGAAGCTCGGGCGACTCGGTAGGTGTTCCGTTTGGGCGTCGATGAGGTGGCCTTGCGCGAGTAGAACAGACAGGATCCATATTGGTCGTTATCCTTGGATCATCCCAGTTTGACAACACGCGGGAGTGGACAACGAAGAATAAAGAACAATGCGCTTTGACTAACGCGACGCGACGCGACTAAATTGACCGAAAGGAGTGAGTCCAGACCAGTATCCCTACCCTAAACCAGGTCAATATGAAAAGAATCTAGGAACTATTTACCCAGGGGATTAAGTAAGCGAGTTACGCAACCCCTCTATTTATCACAGAGGGGCATTATAACATACATATATAGCTTACGTAATAAACAAGCATGCGTGACATAGGTATTTATATTTTATAAAAAGAAATTAAAAAAGCTCTTAAAATTAAAATAAAGCTTAAAATAAATAAAGTTTTAATATTAGACTTATTATATAGTATATTATTTTATATATTTTTTTTAAAAAAATCTCATAATACTCCTTATAAGGTAGTATAAAAAAAGTATATTTATACTATATATTTAATTATTTCTCTATAAAAGGCTTTTTTAAAAAATCTAAAAAAATTATTATAAGGTTTTTTAAAAGATTAGGTTTATAAAAATACTCTTTTTAGGTTTCTATTTATTTTATAGAAAAAGTTAAGAGGTCTAGGGTAAGTGGGATTTTAGTAATATAATATACTATTACGCATGCTTGTTTGTTACGCAAGCTATGTATATACGTTACCTTAATTTTTAAGTAAAAATGCGCTATTATAATATATATAATATAACATACATATATAGCGAGCCGGACAGCAAGCGAACCGGATACTTTTACTCTATAGTGTAAATCTCACCTAATTATAAAAATCCTTAAAAAATACTTAAAAATCCCATTTTAGGCTTTATTAACTAAAAAGCTTAGATAAAATTAAAAGAAAAACCTAAAACTTATAATTAATTTTTTTTAGATTTTTAAATAAGTTAATAAGCAAGTTATTTAAGAATTTCTTATTTATATTATTTTTATTAGTTTTTTATTTTTTTATAATTAAAGAAATTTTTTAAAAATATAAAAAAACTATAAACTTATAGCTCTTTTTATTAGATTAAAGAAAATACTCTTTTTAAGCTCTTAGCTATTTTATAATAGTGAGTTGGGGGAAAAAGGTGCTAAGCCATTTTGGGCCATTGGGCAATTTCCTGTACGTAGAAAAAGGTCAGAGACCAGTTGCCTTCGGCCATCAGCATCATCATCACCGTCGTCATGGTCAACGAGAAAGGAGCAGCTTTTGGGCTCTTTCTCTGACCAAATTTTCATTGTTATCAATTGATCAATTGCCCTTACTATTTTATATTGTGTTTACCTCACTAAGAAGCGTGTGAGATCCCTATTTTGAAAATCCCCCGAAGAAGGTCACGAAGCGTTCAACCTCGCTGTGGTTGGTGTGTTCTGTTTCTCTAACAAAATAGTTTTAAGAAATTTAAGATTAGCTATTTTTAAGTGCACAGTATTGGTGTCCGGTTCGCTTGCTGTCCGGCTCGCTATACATGTATGTTATATCTATCTATCTAGGGTACTTATACTATTAATAACTTAGGTAAACTCCTTACTAGGTAAATATAATATTAATAATATTACTGCGCTTTATTATATAAATATTACCTTATATTAATTAAGAAATATATATATATTAAAAGCTAAGAAATTATTATCTTTTAATTTTAAAGAAGAGATATTATTAGTACTAATTAGGCTAAAAAAATAAGCTTTAATAACCTTTATTTACTTAATTAAAAATAGCGCTTTTATTATATTAAAAACCTCTAACGTGGATAATAAGCAAGTGAAATAGACAAGCAAGTTGTTACAGAAAAAGTGAGGCTAACCTAGCGCATTGGCCGCTAGGTCAAAAGGTCAGCTATGACCTCGATTATAAGATCATAGTTAAATCAATGCCTAAGAGCCTTCTGTAACTGCCTTCTGACATGTAACACAAGTGAAATAAAAATCTTAACCTCTTAGACTAAAACGGCAATAAAAATACCATAATATAATTAATTAATTAAAACTATTTACTATATTCTTCCCTAGATATCTTAACTACTACCTGATAGGTCCTTGTATTATAACCAGGCTTGCCGCAGATACCATAATGTTGAACCCCCGGGCGCGCCGACCTTCCTTGACCACTACTCCTCAACGATTTAGCCACTACCTGCGTATTAGCATCTATTTGATCAATTGCCTGCCTTCCTTCCTTTACCGTCATAACCCCTTTTTTCTATAGCTGGGTTCTTTTTGCCCTCCGGCGCCGACGAAGTATCTCATTTGCCTCCCGAAGGTCTTTATTCTTAGCAGCTAGTAAGGCAACCCGATGCATAACTGCCTTTGTCCCCTTCTTAAGAGACCTCAGGGCTTTAAGGATTAACTCTAGGGAGCTGCTTTGTGTCATGAGCCTCCCAATCAGGAAATATCTGGGCTGCCAATTGGGCTGCGGAGGCCGACGGAAGCCGGCGGAAGCCCGAGGCATCGGCCTGAGAGAGCAATGTAAGGGAAGGGAAAACGCAGCTAGCTAGCTGCTCGGAAGCCGACCGGACTACGAGGATCTGAGAGCTACTGAGGTTATAAGGGAAAACGCATACAAAGCAAGTAGGGCAAGAATCAAGACTGTCACATCTCATTACCTACCTGCACGCAGCTCCATAGCAGCTTGACCTCCTCACTCTCTTCTACAACCTTTGCCACTGACAGGTTAGTAGTAGTCTGGAACCGAGGTGTTGGGATTGGAGGCTCTGAAGGAAATCAATGGCTCCCTGGTGGTCCTTAAGTGGATCACGGAATCATCCCTTCTTCCTGTCCCAGGGAGAACGCCAACGCCGCCACCTAGCTGATTTGGCCAAGTTTTAGTTCTTTTTCATGGGCCATGGCCTATGCCATTCATTGGTAATGAACATGGCCGGCCCTCCTGTAGTAGGGCATCAAGACTTGTACAAATACCCCATGCGTGGCCAAGAACGAGTGTGAACGCCACCAGCGCCAGTTGTTTGTTGCGTATACTCGTTCGCTGTAGGCTTCCCGTATTCCTGACAGCAAGCGCCACCTTCATTCACCTTGGTCTTGTCATGCAAGTGAGACTCGTCAGCAGTGAGCTTGTGGAATCTGACAGCTATCAGTGAGTGCCTCCCCGTGTGTGATGCCTTGTGGAGGATGACGCCCTGCGGAATTGCTGGGACCTCGCTTAATTCTTCTATTTACAGGCTGCTTTCGTCGCTAGGCGGCACCCTTAGTGGCAGTGCCGCTAGTTGGAACTAATGAAAATTTTCCTAAACTATAGATTACATGCATGGCAATCACCCTAACTGACCGTGCTAGTGTGCTGGTTCAATCGCCGACGTGGCGCTGGAGTTGCGAGCTGAGCTTGATTGCCAAGGGGCTAAATCTCCATCATAGTTAGAGGCCTTGACGCCATGACCTGAGGTTCAGTCGCTACCAGTGAATACCCACCCGGTAATACCACATCAACCAAAAGCGGCCACGGATTTCAGCTCATTACAGGTCAATAGCTTAAGCCCCTGTAGCTAGAAGAGGTAATACACTAGTTAAGCAATTCCGTGAAGTCCCAGAATTATGGATATCTTCAATGTGGCGGCTTTTTGTGTCATCTTAATCTACACGTATTCGTACGTGCATAAACTAAGAAAATACTCCGTCCTGTATCCATGATGCCATATTCTGCTATTATTATTGGGGCTTGGCCTTAGTATCCGAAAAAGAGAGGGGTCCGCGAAGGGAACTGACTGCGTATATAAAAAAAGAACTCCCCCCAAACTGCCATCAAGAATTGTACTATTCAGATGAAGGCTTCATAATACTCGGTTAGAGGTGTTGTCATGATTCATACGTTTGTTTTCTCCTTGTAGAGAATTTCCTTTATTGATTCGTGAGAGAAATTCCCCCCAATATGCCTTCATCATCACCCTCCTCATCTCTCGACAGCCTAGACAGTGGCATCAACGCTGCAAAACTAGAAGCAGCCAACCGCTATGTCCGCTGGAACCTATTATTTCTCCTAATAATCTTCACCTTTCTTCTATTTCCAATATGGATGCCTCTTATTCCCTATGTCAACCAAACAACCAACGTCGTCATCATAATCATAATCGGTCTTTTCCAACTCATCTGGCTGATAGCCACCATTTGCGCCATTCGTCGAACACTAGCCATTAACAGCCGAAACAAGCTCAAGACCACAAAAGCCCAAGATGTCGAATCAGCTGACGCCACGGCCAACGACTACTCAACCATTCGTCACATAGTTGCCATGACCTTATACAAGGAACCCATGGGCGTACTGGAAACTACATTGGACTCTCTTGCGAGGCAAAAAGATGCCAAATCCCGCCTCTCCGTCATTATTGGCATGGAATGCCGCACACCTGATAAGGAAGCCAAACGCGATGAAGTCTACGCAAAGTACGAGAGCAAATTCCTCCGTCTCATCGTCACCTTCCACCCCTCGGGCATTCCTGGCGAAATCAGCGGCAAGTGCTCCAACATGAACTACGCCTGTCGCCAAGGCCTACAGATCCTCCGTCAAGATGTCGACTACAACTATGAGAAATACGAATATATCTTTACCAACTGCGACTGCGACGCCGTTTTCGATCCCGAATACATGCTGGAGCTGGAAACCGAGTACTCCAAGCTAGATCTCGCCGACCGCCACTCCTCCATCTGGCAATCCATCATCATCTACAAGCGCGACTCCATGCCCTTCTTTGTCGACATTACCGGTGTTTTGCGCACCTTTTTCTTCATGGGTATTTTGATTCCCTGGAACATCAATCCCATGTCTCATTACTCTCTCAGTGTCAAGTTGTTGGAGGAGGGCGCCTTTACCCACCCGGCCTATCAGATGGAGGATATTATTGCCTTGATTCGCTACACCATCATAACACGACGACAAATCCGCATCAGGCCTTTGAATCTAATTTCTATCAACGGCCCGACCTCTGGCGCCAACTACGCAGATGAAATCCGCGAATGGGCCCTTCAGGTTCGCCGATGGACCATTGGCGCCGGCGAAGTCTTCCACTACTTCATTGTCAAGACCTACCGAATCCCTGGGCTCTATCTGTCTATCAGCTGGGCCACTCGCTTCTTCACCTACTATGGCCTCGTTCTCTGCGCCAGCGCCATCTTCTCTGTGATTTCCCCCATCATTATTCAGCTCATGAACATGGTTGCTGCCGAACATGATCGACTCTTCATCAGCGATTCTCTTTTTTCAACCATCTGCTTCATCTTCTTGGGAACGCAATACGCGTTTTTGCTCATTGTCACTGTCCTCGTCCGTTGGAACCTACCTGTGCCTGGCGATAGCAATAACAATTACAACAAGGGTCTTCGAGGGGTTATAAGAGGCCTGTTACATTGGATCTTGATGTTGCCGACCATTCTTGCCTACAGCTTTGTAGAGCTCTACTCCTTCTTTGAATTGGCGTTTAGAGGAAAGGATGTTTGTAAGCATAATGCTGCTAGTAAGAACAATCTAGTCCTATAAAAGGTGCTAGGAATTCTGAAGATCTATATATATGCCTGACCCACCGCCTTAGATAGAAGATATTATAAAATTAACTAAGGTTTTAGATCTAATATGTGACGATCGTGTATTTCCCAAGGAGGTACTAGGCATAGTCTAAGCAATAAGAGTATAAGTCACGTCTAGTAATATACTTAAGGTATTATGTATAACTAAGTTATATTAATAGCTGAGGTAGCTTATATATAAGAGAGAGTAGTCAGTGTGTTCTATATACTTAGAGTGGCTCATGGTTTGTGAGCCGTATCTTAAGTCCTGTGGTGAGGCTCACGGTATATACTTATCGGGGCTATGAGCAGACGGCTGATTGGAGGGCCCTGTGGGCCGCACGTGACTCTGGCGGTTGTCATACATGGATGAGGGACTAAAGCGCACGGACAGGGTTTTTGAAACACACGCAGCCAAAGAATTTCAACCAGGATTAACTCTTGGTAATTCCTATGGAGCGCGTGGCTCTTGATTTACTTGTGGCTTAACCCCCTGTCAGTGGCAACTGGGATCCACAGGGAGTCCTTTCCATTGATCTTGGCATCTGCTAGGATTAGGGATGTTAGTACCGAGCTGAAAACTATTGAATTTAAAGAGGGTCAAATTAAACGTGGCCGGCCTTCCAGTTCCTTTGAGCTGTCGAGCTCTACCACGGAGGATTCTCAATATAGCACCTCTTAGGTCATCTTTGGGACTACCTCATCGACTACGTCCGACCATGTTTCAACCTCGACCGACGTTACTTCCAGTACCGCTTCAGATACATCATCTACCGAGTTCGCTCCATCCAGCACTACTGGAGATTCCAGTTCTTGGACGTCCACCAGCGAATCTTCCACATCCTTAGCGTCAGCCACCGAAACCGCCGCATCAACAACCGAGGCTACCGCGTCTACTACCAAGCTTACAAGTGCCGCCGAAGCCTCATCGAGCACCAGTGAAGTTTCTACAACTATTAGCGAAGTATCTACGACTACCAGTGAAGTATCCACGACAACGAGCGGAGCGCCCCCGGCCAGTGCCACGTTTGCCATCCAGGTCGCCGACTCCGCCCGAGAAGTGTCAACGGCAAAAAGGCACGCTATCGAAGCGGCGCTTCTGGCTACGGTATTTACTTAACGGTGGGAGCGGCTTCGGACAGTCTCTTCGTGACTGGTGACTTTCACGTCGAGGACTCTACGAACCGTCTCATGGTCGGCAACCTCTACGCATCGGTTGGCACGTCATCTTCGAGTCTCCTCGTGGCCCAGACCGCCGCTAGCGTCGCCGCAGTCAATTATCGCTTCATTTCATGCACTCCCCCCGTGAGTCTTGGGCAGAAGCCGGAATGTGTAGTAGAAGGCACATCTAGGTCGTAGTTTTATGTTTTGGCTAGCGAACAAGTTTCGACGCCTATATATATAGGTCCACCGGGAAGCCCTCCTACCTCTAACACGTACACTAGCTTGGACATGATTGTGGTTTCGATTTAGGTAGTATACGTGGAGGGAATACTCTTCTGCTGGCTTGACCAGAGCGCCCAAGCCTATATAGATTCTTTTCTGGTTATTAGACTAATTTTGCGTTATAATTGGCAAGACAAGCTGGAATTGTGTAATTATGCTTTTAAATTATACATTTCGCACATAGGTTAGATATATAAAACGATAAGGCTTCTTCATTATAATCCATGCTGACCCATGACTCTTATCGGCTGTCTTATTATATCTTCGTTTACGTAGAAGGAACACCGCTAAGGATTCTGCTGTATGGCATTGGGCTGATTTAAAATGCTATTTTATGTATTCTAAAGTCCTACTTTGCTAGTGTGGAACCCTTTTGTATCTAAGGGTGTAAGGAGAGATAAAAACAACACTGTCAACGTTCCCAAAGCACTCAGGAGACGACTCGCCTCATCTCAGTAGCTGATGCAATGCAGCGCGATTTATTGTTCATGCTGTTAATGTGTGCCAACTGTGCTCTTTAGTGCTGTGGCTGGCCACTCTGCCTGTGGTAAGACCAAGTTGAGAAATCACCGGAAGCGATTTTGTGAAGACTCGTGATTCTAGGAAGGATACTTGGGACAAAAGCGGAAAGATAATCCGCCACTGTGGACAAGATTGGCAGTCATAATGTTGCTTTTGCTGCCACTGCCGCTGCTGTTCTTCGAACCCACGGCGGTACGGCTCTTGAAATTATCCACTCATGTTCTGCCCGAATCTTCTGATACTTATCCAGAATGCTCTTAAGCAAATATTGATCGCTTGTGATAGAGCCGACATCGATGGCCTCTTTCCTTGTGTTGGCGCACACTAAGAGATACTGTAGTCCCCGTCTGTGGTTAGAAATGTTCGTGTTGCTGTTTGAGGCACTACTAAGCTCCGAGGATTGCGACGGCTGAAGGTGTTCCTGCCTAGTCTGCAATGGGCTTGAGGACGCGTGACCTTCTTGGTTAGCAGCTCTTGTACCCACCACATGAGCTTGGGGTGGTGGTCTTGGGGGAACAGAGGTCGGTGGAATTGTGGAAGTAGGATGACGAAGCCTGCTTCTTCCTTGTTGGGATTGGCTGGTAGCTGTACTGAGGAGTCTGGATGGTTCGGACCCAGGCAGAGGTCCTGCTCCGAAGCCAAACTCCGAGAAGCTCGAGTCCGGCCTCGGAAGAGCAAGCCCCACAACTCCGAAATTTTCCGTCAACGCGATGTATCACCATATAACATCAAGTGTTACCCATGCTAAGCTATTCCTAGTCAGTCACCCTTCATACCCAAGAATTGTGTCTGAACGCCAATACCAACAAAATGACATCCTCTACCAGTGCAGCGAGCGGCTACCGTCACCCGGCCACTCAACTGGAAGACCACCCAATAGCCAGTTATCCCGACTTGAAAGAAAAAGTCGTCTTTCGTAAGCGCAAAAGATCGTGGCATAGCCCAGTCCAGAACTGACCATAGCAGTCACGGGCATCGGCCAGACCGGAGACCGTGATGATCCCATGTGGGGTAATGGCGCTGCCACAGCTCGCCTTCTAGCCTCCCAAGGTGCCAAAGTCTTTGGCTGCGACTTGAACCTCGACGCGGCCATTCGGACACAAAAGCGTATTGAAGAGGAGGGAGGGGAGATAACTGTGACAAAGGCCGATGTCACGGTTGGCGAGGACGTCAAGAAGGCGGTCGAACAATGTATCAGCAAGTATGGACGTATCGATGTCCTGGTGAAGTGAGTAGAGGGCCAGTTTGTCCATCTCTGGTCGGCGGTCTACTGACGGGGCTTTCTGCCGAAAAACAGCAACGTCGGACGATCCGAGCCTGGAGGGCCAGCCGAGATGACGGAGCAAGTCTGGGATGCCCAAACAGATATCAACCTCAAGTCGGTTTACTTGACCTGCCACAATATCCTGCCCATCATGGAGAGGCAAGGCTCGGGTGCCATCGTCAACATCGCCTCCATTGCAGGACTCAGATACATTGGAAAACCGCAAGTCGCCTATTCAGCTACCAAGGCGGGCGTCATTCAGTTCACCAAGGCCACGGCTGTCATCTACGCTTCGAGGAACATTCGCCTGAATGTGGTGGTTCCTGGGCTTATGCACACGCCTCTGGTCGGAGTCTTGGCTGACAAGTACGCTGGCGGTGACCACGAGGGCTTCGTGGCCAAGAGGCATAATGCTGTTCCCATGGGCAGGATGGGCAATGCACTCGATGTTGCTATGGCTGCGACGTTTCTGGCTTCACAGCAAAGCCGATACATCACGGGGCAGAAGATCGTAGTGGATGGAGGCATCACATCGTCAACAGGCTGAGAGACGGTGCACACACATAGCCCTCGGGGGCCGGGTTAGGTTGGGATAGTGTACATGTTGAGTAAACAGGCAGGTTATCAAAAAGGCTGAGGGCCATTCTCTTCTGACATGTCTGGGTACCACGTGTTATCGAATCCTATGTCCATGATCATGTCAAAACCCTGTGTCGAGCCAAACGAGCCCCATGCAAGAGCATTGGATGGGTTCTATGCCGTATCAGCCACGAAGGTGTTGTCACAAGTAACGTCTCCAAACTCACCATGCAATCGGCCGGATCCATAGCCGCCTCTTCATCCCAGTCCGAAGGCCAAGCAGTCCGCAATCGCGTCGAGTCTTGCAACACCGGCTGTTCATTCAACAGCATGGGCTGATGAGAGGCTTCTGGGCTCGTCTGTGGCTCAGAGTCTCGCAAAGAAGCTGCAGCTATAACCGATGACGTCGGAGTTTTGATGCTTTGGACAACTTGTGCGCGGTATCTCGATTCCTGTTTCAAGCCATAGTTGTCAGCCAAGGCACGAGCTGAGCTCGGAATGGGACTTACGTCGAGGAGTTTCTGCGCGCTGATGTTGACGCTGTTATCCAGCTTTCGGTGAAAGGCCATAGCATCCTCGACGGCTTCTTCAACTATCAGCCTATGTTCGTGATCTTGACAAAGAGTCAGATAGACGAGGAGGATAGATATGGCACAAAAGACGAAATGAGATGTTATCTGTGCGAGGCCCAGTGTCAGCGAATACCAAGTTCTTGATGTCCCAAGGCTTACCCAAAATGTCCCATTGTATTTGCCATCGTCAACCCCAAACTCAGCCGCCAGCGTAACCATGGCTAGAGCACTTTCCGCGCACTTCTTTGCACTGTCTGACAAAGGGTCGCTGGGAGGTTTATTCAGCTCTTGATGACGAAAATCCCGCAGCAGAGAGCCCCGATAGATCAGCATCCTCGCGAAGAAGAATGCTGCCTGAACAGTTCGCTGCTGCCGTTTTAAAATCCACGGGATGTCGTAGTATTGTTCTTGCCCGCATGGGAGAGGCTCTGCCCTGGGATGGAAGAACTCGGGAGTAGTTTGAAGCCATTGTTGAAGCTCGGCCTCTAGCTCGGACATGATTGCGTCTGCGATTTCTGGAGCGCGGTCTGCTACGGGGTAGAGTCGAGAAGTGGCCTTTCCGATGATCTTGACCAGGCTGTTCAATTCGTTGGGTTAGTCTCGTACAAGCAGCGAGGTGGACAGGTATGGGTTTGCTTGCCCGTAATGGACAGTCGTTCCCATCAGCAGCTTCCTCTCACGGGCGTCGATCTGGGCTGAGATGGAGCTATGGAGGTTCGACGATAGGGTGACCGTTATGTCACTGTCTTGAATGGCCATGGGTCGGCCAAGTATAACAGCGAGATACCTGAAATGTGGGTGTCAAGTTGAGGCCTGGCCAGACCAAGGGCAGGAACTCACCGATCAATCATGAACATGGCCCAGAAGACACGCCTCCTGTAGAAAGCCTCCAGGGAGTCACTGCCGGGCCTTTGCTGTTCCCTCTGGATATCTATCATCTGACCTAGTCTGATGCCCCAGCCAAGAGACATCCAGGCACTGTTGAATCGACCAAGTACAAGCTCACACTGACACTAGAAGCACGTAAGTGGGAGTGAAGGTCAATCTGTACAGATGGGAACCGGGGCCGACCTTCAATAACTGAGCTTGCAACACCCCTATAGTCGGAGGATATATTCGGTCAACATTCCCCAGTCTATTGCTTGCAGCCTGTAAGAAGGGCAACCTTGTTTCTATCAGTACTTGAGGACACCCTTCGTGACAAGATGGATGGATGCCCACGCTTTTGCCCTCCACGGCGCAAGTGTCTCGTTTTTCCATGATGCAGTCCAGACGCAACTAGACCCCGTGTCAGTATGGCGGTTTGGAATAGGGAAGGCGTATCAAGTACCCGGTGCCAATGGCGAGAAGAATGATGGCCGTGTCTACATGGTTTTCTGCCAACTTTTCATCGTTCGCGTAAAGGTTGTCTAGGAGCTTGAAAATGTCATCACGAGGCAAGAAACGACAGGTAGCGTTGCCGTGATCGAAATACGCCTCCAGATAGCTGATCGCTGCGCTCTTGTCAGGGAGAGCCAATGTTTGGATATAGCTTCCTGTATGAACATGGTCGTCTTCTTCATGTCTCTTGAACAAATTTCTTGGGAGGCCTTGGCCAATTTGAGCCAAGTGTTCGGACACTCTTCGTAAAAAGGCGTCTACGCTGGCATCGCCTGTTTCGGTGAGCTTGATGCTGAATCAATGACGTGGAGCCCTACCCGCATAGTCCTCGGCAAGGTCAGAGACATCTGCTGTTTCAGCATCTACCGCAGTGGTTCGGGGTGGGCTGTAAGTCGGGGGGCGCTCGTCGGCTGCGCCAGCGATACTGTTGGAGGTATGTGGCACGCACCTGTGATGTGACTGGCGACGGTACGGCTGGAGGGGTCAGACAGGGCGGATTAGGGGAGCAGCCTTCTGCGGACCTTCTTGGGGCTACCTACAGCCAATCCGCCTTGGACGCGGTTGTACGAAGCGCGATAAGAGCACACTCAAGTTCTTGTCAGAGCTGTGGTCACCCGAGCGCAGGCTGACGCGCAATCATACCGATGTGGGCCTGTGTACAGCGAGCGCAGGGTTTTTTCCCATCACACTTGACTTTGCGTCTTTTGCAAACATCGCATGCTCTTCGTTCAGAAAAAAAAATTAGCCATGGCTCTTGGTTGTCTAGCATCGGCCCGACTGGTCGCATCCGAAGCCCGGGTGAGCAAGCACTTACCTTGTGACATTCTTCCTTTGCATGGTATCTGAACTATCCGTCATGGTGATAATGATCTCGATACGGGGGTTTGAAGCAATGAGGATACTGAGCGTCCAAGTCAAATGAGCGTTGAGGTCAAATGACCCCAGTTCGAGTATGGGGCGGGCATTCCGGGGCAAATGTGCGGGACATGCATTCGGTCTCACCGTGCCGACCAATCACAGCGTAGGTCATGGCCAAGTCTCGAGAGCTTCTTTGTTGACCATGTCTCGTTATAGTTGCCATCTACAAACGACTTTAGAAGTAAATGCTTGAGTCTAACCCAGGCTGTCTGCAACTCAGGCATGATTTAGGGTACCAAGACGTCGCTCTTCGGAATTAACCATTTGTCTCTGACCGCCGAACTCCCCAGAACTCGTCAAGTCTTCCCACCCCCAGGAATGATTGGAGATGTACCAATGTAGTCTAGACCCTCGGAAAAGTTGCCCCACAGATGCGGAGTTCCTTGCTCGGAAATCTTCGGCTGGCCCGTCGGAGCGTCTCCGAGATAAAGGAGCGTGCCAGTTTTCGATCTGGTGAGCAGAGGTGCTCAGACTGCAAACAACCCCAGATTCGTTTCCCCATGGGGAACTTTACGAAAGCAACTGTAGTTGAGTATCGTGCCACCCCGAAAGAGACGGTGGCCATAAATCACACCTTCCGCCCCTTCCTTCTCTTCGGCAGACCTTCAGACTACTTCTGTCTATTGCACAGTGTCCTAATAACTCTTTTCGTCTCGTCCTTTCCAACGTAATCATGTCACCCAAGACCGAAACGCCCCTGCCTCTGGAACCGTCCAACTCCTCGTTCCGAGGAAAGGAGAGCGGCGATGCTGTTCATGAAGAGGCGGTTCTCGAGCTGTCCGACGGCGATCGAGCTTTTCTTAACAACTTCACTGATGAGCAGAAGAAGAGGGTGATGTGGAAGGTGAGGAGATACTCAAAGTTTTTGTTGTGCCCGAAACTCATTGGACATTGTTCTAGCTCGATATCAGGCTTGTGCCTATGCTGGCATTTCTCTATCTCATCGCATACCTCGATCGAGCCAATATTGGTGCGCGGAAATCTTCTCAGGGCAGAAGCTGGGGGTTCGTTAACATGACTTGGTTTAGGAAACGCAAAGATCGAGGGTCTTATGGAAGACCTCAATCTCTCAGGAACGCAGTACAACATTGCCCTCTCCATCTTCTTCGTGCCGTACATCCTACTTGGTAAATTGGTTTCCATCGCTTCTGTCCCGTCGCTTGGCTAATCTAGAGCCGCACTCAAGAGGTGCCCAGCAACACCCTTCTCCTCAAGTTCAAGCGCCCTTCTCATTATATCGGCGTTCTTGTTACTCTCTGGGGAGTCGTCATGACCTTAACTGGCGTTGTCCAGAACTTTGGCGGTCTTTTGGCCTGTCGGCTGCTTCTTGGTGTTTTTGAGTAAGCCCTGAACACAACCTCCCGACCAGGTAACCAACCTCTGACCCTTCGGACTCTGCAGGTCCGGGTTCTTTCCAGGCGCCGTATTCACCATCTCACGCTGGTATCTTCCCAACGAGACTCAAGTTCGAATCGCCCTCTTTTACTCCTCGAGCGCCCTTGCCGGTGCCTTTTCAGGCCTCCTCGCCTTCGCCATCGCAAAGCTTGATGGCGTCGCTGGCATCGAAGGGTGGAGGTGGATTTTCATCCTTGAGGGCATCGCCTCGGTGATCGCTGGTGGCTTGACCTTCTTCCTCTTGGTCGACACGCCAGAGCTTTCCGCGTGGCTCACACCCGACGAACAGAAGTACCTCACGCTCCGGCAGCTTGCTGTCCAGGGGAACAGTATGCGGGTGAGAGAAGCTGAGAAGTCCCGCAAGTGGGAAATCGTAAAGTCGGTTCTACTCGATTGGCAGATCTATCTCCAGGCGCTGGTCTACTGGTCGAATACGGTCCCGAACTACGGCATGAAATTCACAATGCCCCAGATCATCAAGAACATGGGCTATACCAGTAGCAACGCGCAACTGCTTACTATTCCTCCCTACGTTATTGGCGCAATTTCTGCCTTTATTTCGGGTATCTTATCCGATCGGTTTCGGTGGCGTATGCCTTTTATTGTTGTGGCCCAGCTGCTGGTCCTAATCTCATTCGCCGTTCTATTTGCTAAAGCCGACGACATCGCGAATAACATTCCCGTCTGCTACTTTGCGATTATCCTCGCAAGCATCGGGTTCTATCCGATCAACCCTGGTGGCAACGCATGGACGATGAACAACCTTGCCGGACCTACAAAGAGAGCGCAAGGCATCGCGTACATGATCTGTCTTGGCAACATTGGGGGCATCATCGGGAGCTACATCTATATTGAGGACGAGAAGCCGAAGTATCCAACTGGCTTTGGATCCTCGCTTGGATTTGCAGGCCTCGGCGTTATGGCCTGCTTGCTCTTGGAGTTTTTGTTCTGGAAGATCAACCGTAGCCGCGCGGCGTTTACGGAGGAGGAAATCAGGGCGCAGTACTCGGATGCAGAACTCGAGAAGATGGGAGACCGATCTCCTCTTTTCAAATACACTCTCTAAAACGTTTGCGGCTTTGGAGTCTGACTGGGACTGGTTACTGTGCCGAGCAATATTGGCAAGCAGTTGTAGGACTTTGGGGGATTTGAGAGTAGGTCGATTGTTATTGATCTCAACGAAGTCTCCAAAAGAGGATATCAGTCGCAATAGCAAAGAACACAGTTGCCACAGCCATGACATGACGCAGGCGGGGAATCCAGGCTATGGCGTTGATTCTCCCCATAATCGATCTGAGTTGTACCCTGTGGAGAAGTCTGCGGGGATTATACAGTCGCTCGGGATCGACAGGGCGGCGGGATCAACAATATGAGTACAATCACAAGCGGTGTATTTCTAGCTAGCGCATTTGCTCTGCTCACACATTCGGCACTCGGTGTTTAGAAACCCGTCGTCTCATCTTCTGCCAGTGAGAGCAGGGTAGAAGCCAAGCTACGGCCCAACTTCCAATGGCTGGCCCGCTTCAACAGGTGTATAATCTTGAACAGTGGACTAGCATCAGGCCTTCCGTCCATGAATACGGCATCCTGGAGCAATGACATACCGCCACTAATACCGATAGCCTGCAACTCGGGAAGCCTCAACTCTCCCCCAGCACGTAGCGTCGCCTTGTTCACAAAACTGGTGTAGCAGAACCAGGCAATCCCGCAGCGGTACAGACAAAGGGGGAAATGGATTGGAGGCTCCGAGCCAATGGGAATCTGCTCGAAATGTCTCACGACAAGCATGGCGTGTATGCTGCAGATCCTGGCGTCGTCAGAAGTCGCCCAGAGTCTAGCTGCTTCGCGGTGCTTCTCTGCGACGAGAGGACCTTCGCGGCCGCAGAATGACTCCAGGACGTCGACGTTCATGTGTAGTAGCATGAAGATGGAGTGCCAGAGCATCATCAGGCTCGACTCTTGTTTTTGAAATGCTGGGGAATGGCGGTATCGCTTGTGCCATGATATCAGGGCGTCCTGGTATTGGCTGACGGCGCTGGTTCGAGATGGTAGGAGATTGCGCTGTTCCGAGGCGATAGAGCCGATGCATCGTAGTATGACATGCAGCTCGAAGTCGTTTGAAACATGGGGAAAGCTGAGAGATATGGCCGGATCCTCGGCTGTGCGTCCTTCCTGGGCGAAGGATGATGACGCCTGACTGGTCATGATGGTCTTCCAGGATTTGGCATCAGGTGCGGAAAAAGCTTTCTTGGAGGCTGTTTGGGGGAGTTCCTCAATCGAGTGCCGCATCAATGGGTCGTGATTGAGTAGACAAGCAATCTCGGCGTCCTGTAAATGAAGTGCAAGCACAATACTTGACTATTCAGTATCGAACAGTCAAACGAGGTAGTAGTAGTTTCTTACCGTTTCCTCTCTTCGTTCCCTGCCCATTCTCTCCATGCTACCTCTAGGGCTTGTCCCTCAAGCTGTGTTACATCTAGCTCAGGATCTTGCAGCTGTGATAGCTTGAGCTGCCGAGACCACTTTAGTTGGTCAGTTGCAATCGCGAAGCCCGCAGTGCCGTGTCTTGACAACTTACTGCAACACAGGTGCCGTGAAACAAGTCGATTTGAATGAGATCCTTGGGTCGCTACACAGCCCATGATGGTTAGACCGTGTGTGTGAAGCTTGATGATTATACATACCCCCATCAGGAAACCAAACATCTGCCCTATTATCGACGCTTGCAGAGCGAGGATATTTGCAGAGCTTTGTCTTGATGTTGTTAAGTGCGACTCCCACTGCATCTAGATTAGCACATAATATTCATTCTATTGACGTGTAATAATACCGAGGATAGCAGGGCCTTGTGCAGCCTCTCGTAGATACTGATGCCGTAAGATACAGCTCGGGAAGATCCTAGGTACAGACTTCCCACTGAACAGACGGAGAGAAGTAAGAGCCCGTTTTTGCTATGCGGCCGGAACGAGGGCGCGTGTATGATGGGGAAGATGGGGTGGAAATTTGCAAAATATGCCTGGATGGCTAGATTCTAGGCAAGTGTCAGCGAGGATATCCTAATGTCGATAGGTCGACGTACGAGAAATGCTGTCGACGGGACAGGGCCGTCTTGGACCCGTTGCCGCAACCGATCTGCCAATGTCCGATGACATACTTCGTCAACTTGATATCTATCCTTTGAGAGGTCTGGCGTGTCGTATCCCGACGGTGCAGCGTCCGAATACGTGTGCCACCTCTTCTGAACAGAATTCGTACATCTGGGGTTAGGTTCGGGTTCGGAAATAGGCGTAAGCTCAGGGTTCGCAGGCGGCTGAATAGGATTCGGTTGGTCAAAGCCCGTCGCGCACTGGCTTGTATCTGGGATTAATCCGAGCATGGGTGATGCCATCCAGTTCGTGCTGGGTTGGTCTCTGGTGAGTTCGGCTAGCCACTCTGTACTCAGGTTGGTTTCGGTATTCCACTGGGGCAACCAACCGTACTGCTGCTCTGAAAAGTCCATGGGGATAATTTCAGCTGACATGATGTCTAGGCCGGTGTTACTCAGTGTAGCCGGATCATCCAGCAGCATGTTGTCATATGCTGGCAATGGCATGTTGTCCGCGGTATGGTCTTGAAGTATATGGGGTATTTCTCGCGGTAGCGAATCAGACACATGTATAGTTTCTACAGGAGAATTACCCTCGGTGGCCAAGTCGCGGGCCGTGCTGTCGCCATCCTGCGTCTGAGGCGACTGTGACGCTTCCTCGGTGGTCGTTTGCTGGTGAGTCCGGTGAGACCTGGAATGTCTCAGGAGAGTATCTCTTGGGGAGTTCAGTCAGATAAAGCCTTGGCAGCATGCATTGAACGACAACATACTGTCTAGTGAACTTCTTTTCACATACAGGGCATGTGAATGGCTTCTCCTTAGTGTGGGACCTAAAGTGGCGATGAAGATGCTCCGCCTTGGCGAAATGCTGTGAGCAGATGGAACAGACGCGCTCCTCCTTTGTCGTTTTGCGCCTTCGCTGCATCTCAAACGATTAATTGCGTAGAGAGCTACCCGAAATAACACTGTGTCTTGTCGTTTCAGAGCGCTGCGGCCGAGGTGAAGAAAGATGAAGAAGAGCGAGGTCATCAGCCACCAGTTCGAGACAGGGAGCTCCCCGCATTCTACACCAGCGTCTGAGATTAGCCGGAGTATTGCCATTGGTCAGCCTCATCGTCGAGCTAGCTGGCCTAATCCGAATGCAAAATAACGTTCTGGACCTTGCCCACCCCCTCAATCTCGACCTCGACAACATCTCCACTGTTGAGAAATTCCTTGCGGAAATATCCCACGCCCGAAGGCGTCCCCGTCATGATAACTGTCCCCTTTCGCAGAGTCGTACCCCTGGACAAATGACTAATGATCTGCCTGACTCCAAAAATCATATCATCCGTGTTGGAATCCTGCTTAATCTCCCCATTGACCTTCGTCGTGATCCGACTAGCAATCGGGTCGGGTAGCTCGCTCGGATGGACAATCGCATGGCCAATGGGCGCAAAGCCATCAAAGGACTTGGCGTAGCAGAATTGTCCGCCGGAAACCTCAGGGAGCTGGAAGTTGCGGGCCGACACGTCGTTGGATGCTGTGTAGCCCAGCACAAAGTCCAGCGCCGCTGCGTCCGTCACGTTCTTGGCGTCCTTGCCGATGACGACGCCGAGCTCACCTTCAAAGTCGAGCATGGGGCGGGCGTCGGGGTGGACGGGGATGTTGTCAGTGGGGCCGGTGAGGGCGTCTGCGGGTTTGGTGAAGACGGCGGGATACTTGGGGACTGTGAGCTGTCACGACAGTAAGCATCAGACATTGTATTGTTCGTTATTTTGTACCTTGGCCTCTTCAGCGTGGGTCTTGTAGTTCAGTCCAATGCAGATGATGATTGGGGTGGATGCCAGAGGACACAGCAGCTGGTTGATCATTGTCAGTATAAGCACAGAGCTTGGCTTGATTCAAGCAACCTTTTCTGTCTTCAAGACCTCCTCGGTCACTTCCAATTTGATAAAAGGATCGCCCAGCAACTTTTTGACCGTGTATACGTTATCAGCAGCTTCGAGAAGCTCCCCGAAATACGTCGCATCGCCTTGGGCGAATCTCACCAAACGCTTGAAAGCACCCATTGTGGGAGGAAGAGATGAGGAAAATAAGCGTGTGAATTCAGGTACTTGGTTGTTTATTGCCATTGCCAATGCATGAATACCTGTATTTGTAGGAGCTTGCAGCCTTCATCGAGTGATTGCTCCCAATGTGGGGAAGCTGTCTTGATAGGCACCACCGCAGCTTTGAGGAGATCATCGTTGGCGGGGCTAACCCATCTGGTCCTTATTTGATACTGCGGTAACGCTGGTATTCTGGAAAAAGCAGAAGCCTGAATGCTCTGGTAATCGGCGATACCGTCACTTTTCAAAGACTTGAATACTGCAACAATTACGCCCTGAGACATCTACCACAGACAACATGTCAGATATCTTCATCAAGCCAAACTCTGGCGCAGCCGTTCTGGATACTGTCGCTGCCGGTGATGACCATGAGCCCCAGGCAAAGTGGCTGAAACGCCAGGGCGTTCATCTCAGCCATCGAGTCACTCTGAAGAAGTTGTCTCATGTCCGCTATCAGCATCCAGACCTTGATGAAATCTCCAAATTCCTCGCCAGTACGTGTCAAATCCTGAATTATTAACAACACATTATTGACCCAGGGCCTTGGGCAGACTTTGGAATGGAAGTCGCCAAAAAAGGAGATGACGAGATATGGTACAAGGGATATGGTCCCGACCAATACGTATACTACGCTCGCAAGGGCCCCAAGAAGTTTCTCGGGGGTGCTTTCGAGGTAGAAACGAAAGAAGAACTTGAGAGGTGAGATTTGTTCTCTCGTGGCCAACTTCGACATCTAACAAGACCCAGAGCCGCCAAGATTTCTAGAGCTAGTTCTATTGAGGACATGACCAGCGCCCCAGGTGGTGGCAAGTTGCTCACCATCACAGACCCTGAGGGATATCTTTTCAACATCGTATGGGGCCAGCAACCGGCACAGGCAAAGACGGCTCCGGAGAAGCTTCCGCTGAACTATGAGGTGGAAAAGGAGCGGGTTCGCAAGTTTCAGAGATTCCAGCCCGGGCCGGCTGCTGTTCACAAAGTACGTTTTCTTTTTTGAGGGTTGAGTTCCGACGCAGGACTGACTTATGAAAATCTAGCTGGGTCATTTCGGCTACTGCTCAACCAAATTTGACGACCTTGTCTCCTTTTACACCCACAACTTCAACATCGTCCCCTCAGACTGCATTTACGTCACCAAAGACAGCCAGAGGCAAGTAGTAACCATTTTCTTCCACCTCGACCTGGGAAAGACAATGGTCGACCACCACTGCTTCTTCATCAGCGCAAATTCAACTGCTCACGTGCACCACTGCTCCTTCGAGGTGCACGACTACGACACGCAGAACCTAGGGCACCAGTGGTTGGCCCAGCAGGGTTACGAGTCGGTCTGGGGCGTTGGGAGGCATGTTCTTGGGTCGCAGATTTTCGATTACTGGTGGGATACTACTGGGAATATGGTGGAGCACTATACTGATGGGGATCTTGTGAATGGGGAGACACCCGTCGCGTATGTTGAGGCGGGAAGTGAATCGCTTGCTGTGTGGGGACCGAAGCTGCCTGCTACATTCATGCAGTGATTTCTAGTTTGAATAATGTGTTTCTGAATTCAATTCTCCTCTCTTGTCATAGACGAAACCGCCATGAGCTGCGTTTTTTTTTCTTGGTGTGTTGTTGCTCTGATTTATCCTAGACTGGGAGAGACAGGAACAAACAAATGCTGAACTAGTCTCTGGATGTAATGGATGACCTTGGATCGCCTGCTCCAAGCTGTTCGCCTCATCGCTGTTACATAAGGCCCGCCCGATGCTCCTCGTGGTGCCTTTCCTCTCTGTCCCACAAGCCCCGCCGCCGAGAACAACCACATAGACACTGGAGACTTAGCCGGTGGGCTGAAACCGCACCAGGTGGGCCTTTCAAGTCCCTCGACGGGTCGATATCATTCAAGAGTGCTCAAATGCCCCGTGTCCCAAGATCTGAACAAGGCTTCAATCTCACCACGGATACTGGCTTCGACTCAAACATGGCGACCGAAGTAGAGACTACGCAGGTCTTGATCTGCGGGTGCGGTCCCACTGGGGCAATGCTGTCAGGTTTTCTAGGGAGAAATAATGTTTCCAACGTCATCCTGGAGAAGGAGAATGACATCACCATCGATCCTCGTGGGATCGCCCTGGACGACGACGGGATTCGGCTACTTCAAGCCCTCGGTCTTTATGACGCCGTCTTTACCGATATAGGATCATGTAGGTCTCAGAAAGCCAGTCAGCTCTGAAGCGTGTGTGACAGCGACTAATCTTACTAGACGTCCCTGGGGCCCGATTCATCAGCGGTGTTCATACCGATTTGCACCGAAAACCGTTTCTATATTTCAACACAGGCTCCGTGGGTTGCCCCTTTGCAATTCGTAACATCATGGTGTCGTGACATATACATTAACCTGCTAATTCGAGGCTATAGACAGCCGGGAACACTGGCCATGTCGGCGTATTGTGCCACAAGCAACCCGCGCTCGAGAAACATCTCCGATCCGTCATCTCAGCCTCGAGCTACTCGTCTCTCCGGAGCAAATGCACCTTGACATCCATATCAGAGGATGACGACTGGGTTTACGCAAAGTATCTGGACTCGTCCGGAGTGGAACGGCAGATCCGGTCAAAGTTCCTGGTCGGAGCGGACGGCAAGACGGGTTACACGCGGAAGAAGTATCTTGAGCCCAAGGGGGTACACATGCAATGGGCAGAGCGGTAAGCAAAAGACGAACACCTTTATAGAGCGAATATTCGTCGAAGGCTAACCGTAGTACAGCACAAAGTATCAAAAATCATGGGTTGCCTTGAACTGGAGAATCAACCTCCCAACGCCGGAAACGCATCCAGATTTTCCCCTGTGGGAAAAAGGCTATACCCCGCAGCAAGTCTACGACGCCTTCTTCCCACGGCCTTTCTCGTTCCTCTGCAACCCGGATCGTCCCGCCGTTTGCGGTAGGTTCGGCTTGGAATCCGATCGCCTGTGGCGCTTCGAGTTTGTTGTCCAAGAGGGAGAGGATGACAATGAGATGGCGAAGCCGGAAATGATTCGAAAGGTTGTGTTTCCATATCTGAGGCATCCTGGAAGTCGATATGGGTAAGCTCTCTACTCACTGTCTTTACTAGGGATAGTATGCTAAGAGATTTCTAAAGGCTTTCGGAAGACATCGAGTTTCCCGAGGATTGTATTCAAGTCTTGCGATGCCGACCGTTTCGATTTTACGCTAGGAGCTGCGATAAGTGGGCTTTAGGAAGGGTCATACTCTGCGGCGATGCTGCCCATGTGTTTCCGCCATGTAAGCATTGCCAACACGTTACATGCAGCAAAGGGGCTCGGAGGGAACTGACTTGGGACAGTCGGCGGCCAAGGAATCGCCTCAGGCTTCCGAGACGCCGTAGCCTTGAGCTGGCGCCTCGCTCTCATGTGCAAGTCCAGCACCGGCGTCGATCACCAGAAACTCCTGACTGGCTGGTTCCTCGAGAGAAAGCAGCAGCTCGAAACGTCTCTTGCGTCTACCGTGAGGAACGGAGACATGGTCAACAGCAAGAACCCCGTCATAACCCTCCTCCGGGACTGGGGCCTGTGGCTGGTGCAGTTGATACCCACAGTGAGAAAGAAACTCGAGCTGGGGGCTAGAGCTTATGGCCCTGCTGGGTATAAGTATGAGGATGGTATGGGATTCGTGGCTGAGCTCGGCGGCGGAGTCTCTTTTGCGCAGTCGTTTTGCGTGGAACTTGAGGGGCACAAGGAGAATGGCCGTGTTCAATTTACCGACGACGTCATCTTCGCGCCGGAGAAGAAAAAGATGTTCCAGGTCGTCGTGTTGCTCGACGGCTTGGACCAGGTTCCTAACGCACAGGCTCAACTTGATGGACTGGACTCCATTTGCTCACACCTCTCAACCGAGGAAGCAACGTACTTCATCCAGCGGAAAACCCTAAGTGCAAATACGGTGACTAAGGAGGTCCAGAGCGGCGCCGGAGTATTCCGCACGGCATCGGCGATCGAGTTCTCCGAGTCGGATCTCAGCGCTGGGCGGCCAGAGGCGGAAGGATACAGGGAGGATGATATGTGGCGTGCGGTCAAGCACAAGACTTTTGCCATTGTGAGGCTTGACAGGTTTGTGTTTGCGGCTTGTGATGGTAGGACAGAGCTTGAGATGGCGGCAAGGAAACTGGCGGAAATTTTTCTTTTTTGATAGTCTGTATACGTTGCGAGATTACGAGATGGAGAGAGTTGAGTGTGTTCTTTGTTTCTACTTGGATCCTTCCCATACCTAAGGATATACATAAATTTACTGTGTTCTGCGGCATTGCGCATCACGCCTCTCCTTTGTACATCCTTTTTTGTTTCGTTTTCACTATGTTCCATGAATCTCTCCCGAAGAGGGAGGCAACTATATGTAGGTAGGTACGCCTGGTTACTGAATACTCGGCTGTTAGTTGAATAGGTCTGGCGGTGGGCTAATGTGTATCTCAAGTGTCCTCAGTGCAGAAGTTATTTCCGCGTTATACCAACCAGTCTATGGAAATGCTCAATGTGTTTGTCTCCATGCTACGCGAGTCTGTACATTAGACAGCCACCTTTTCGACTTATTGTCTTTCTCTCTTGGCATCGACTCTATCAATGGTTAAGCCCGGGACCTTCTTCCGAACTTACCCTACAAGAAGCATCCATTATTTACCAGAAGCAGCCGTTGTGGCCTTCCTTTAGCGCCATCAAGGAACTGTTGCTTTATTCAATTGGAGGCATACTCCAAGCCTGTCTCATCTTGCAAGCACTCAGCCATCACTGTTAGAAAATACGGGCCTGAAAAACCCACGGGCGCGGCGGAACCAAACCCGGAATAGATCCCACAATCGGCCATACGCACCACCGCCGTCCAGGTTTGTCACCACCATTGACTAAGCTGGCGCACCCAAAAGCCCAGACTTGTTATCTCCTTTTATTTTCGACGAGTTCTCATTGTAAGAGGGGATAATTTGACTAACTTCAGTCTTCATTGTTCCAAGCTTCTACTCATCGTAGGCTTCCAGCCGCACTGCAGAATCAGATCTTGTCGCCATGTCACTTCAAACTCCTCGAAAGCTATGGGAACATCCCAGCCCCGAGACCACTAACATGGGCCTGTTCAAAAAGGCATTGGAAGGGCATTGTGGCGAGTCCTTCACGGTAAACATCTTGCTGCTTTCAAAAACCAAAGTACTACGTGGCTAATGGTAATTAGTTGTTCCACGATATGCATCAGTATTCTGTCACCAGACGATCCGACTTTTGGGCCTTCCTTTGGGAGTACTCCGGCTTGCTCCATGAAGGGGTCTACACGAGAGTCGTCGACGAGTCGGCGAGGATGGACAGCATACCTGTTTGGTTCGACGGCGTCCGACTCAATTTCGCCGAGAACCTACTGCTCCCGCTGAAGGGACAGCCAGGCAAAGAAGACGACAAGATCGCCGTATCTGAGTTCAACGAGTCTGGACCTCAGTCAAGAACCACATTGACTTGGGGCGGGCTCCGTCAACGCGTCGGGCAACTCGTGCATGCCATGAAGGCCAACGGCGTCGTCAAAGGCGATAGGATTGCTACGTGCTCATGCAATAATATCGACACTTTGGTGGTTTTCTTGGCCACGTCTGCCATCGGCGCCATCTTCTCCTCGAGCTCGACAGACATGGGCGTCAGCGGTATTCTCCAACGGCTACAGCAAATCAAGCCTCGCTGGGTCTTTATGGATGACACGGCTCTGTACAATGGGAAACGCATTGACCTGCGAAAGAAGCTAAGAGAAGTGGCTGAGGGCTTGCGGACGGTATCCGAGTTCCAGGGCATCGTCTCCCAAGCACGGTTTAAATCTCAGCCCAAGGACGTGTCAGGGATTCGGATGGCCCAGCCATTCGAGGCTTTTGTCTCAAAGTCTGACCGCAGCGACTTGAGCTTTGAGAGGGTCGATTTCCGAGACCCGTTCTTGATCGTTTACTCCTCTGGGACGACTGGTGCGCCTAAATGCATCGTGCACTCTGTTGGTGGTACTCTCTTGAATTCCTATAAGGAGGGGGCGCTGCACCAGGAGTTCGACCTTCAGAGTACATCGCTGCAGTACACGACAACCAGCTGGATTATGTATCTTGCTACTGTACAGACGCTCCTCTTTGGTACTCATGTGGTACTGTACGATGGCAGTCCCTTTCTTCCACACTCGGCGGCCTTGATCGAGCTAGCGGCACGGGAACGGTGAGTACCGGCGGCAGGACTCGGGCTTCGAAAGCCCAGGATGGCTAATATCGTTTCTAGCGTGACTCACTTTGGAACTTCACCGCGATATCTCGAAGAACTGCGACGAGCAGGCACTAGACCACGAGACCTGGTGAACCTCGAATCGCTACAGATGGTCAGCAGCACCGGGATGATCTTCCCAGAAGCCCTGTTTGAGTGGTTCTACGATGTGGGATTTCCGCCTCATGTGCGGGTAAACAACCAATCCGGCGGGACTGACATTGCCGGATGCTTCGGTATTAGCAACGCCTTGACACCGGTGTACTCTGGCGGATGTGCCGGGCTTAGCCTCGGAATACCAGTGGAGATTTATGACAGTGAGATGCAAGCAGACAAGGCACAGGGACGCCCGGTTCAAGACGGCGTTCCTGGGGAGTTAGTTGCCACAGCGGCATTTCCGAATATGCCAGTTATGTTCTGGGGTATTGGAGGGCAGGATAAGTATCACGAGGCCTACTTTGCTCATTTTGATGGTGAGTTCACGGAGTAGAGTCGGGGTAGAACCATTTCTAACATACGTACAAGGTGTCTGGACGCATGGCGACTTTGTCATGATACACCCAACAACAAAACATCTATTCTTCCTTGGTCGATCAGATGGAATCCTCAACCCATCCGGCGTTCGATTCGGCTCGGCCGAGATATACACCGTCATCGAGAGAGAGTTTGCGGTTGAAGTTGAAGAGTCCCTTTGCGTGGGGCAACGACGACAGAGAGATAACGATGAGCGCGTGTTCCTGTTCCTCAAACTCAGAAAAGGAAACAGTTTCACGGATGGCCTGGTCAACAGGGTCAAAGAGGCCATTCGGAAGGCACTCAGCGCCCGCCATATCCCCAAGTTTATTTTCCCAACTCAACATATCCCGGTACGTGGCAGAGTCGGCCCGAGCCATAATCGTTCTGACATTACTGATGCTTTTATTTAGGTAACAATCAATGGTAAAAAAGTAGAGATGCCTGTGAAGAGGATTATTTCGGGGGAGAAGATTAAGCCTTCGGGGACGCTTGCTAACCCGGAAAGCTTGGATTACTTCTACCAGTTTGCAGAGATTGGGAATGGGACGAAAGAGAGTAAGCTGTAGAGCTTCCCCAGGGCCTTACATAATGCAGTCTATGGCGGTGTTATATATTGCATCGCTGTTTAGTCTAGCCGTGCTTGACTTACCCTCAAACAAGTCAAAGCCATTATTGAAGAACTGAGATTCTTCAGATATCAGGTGTAGATAACTTGGATCAAAAACCCCGTCTTTATGTGGAACAATGACTTGCCCTAATAGTGCGGAGATAAGGAACTTTCGTGGTGATAATGGAATGCTAATTTCATAATAGGTCCCACATAAGGTCGATGACGTGTGACGGAGACAATATCAGGGAGACCTTCGGCACTTGATCCTCTCAACATCTGTGTACCAGTTACTCAACGACAATCGACAATTGACGATCATGGTCGCCAACAAGAGAGTAGCTACAACAAACGTCCGCGTCTTCGACGGCAAAGCCCTTTCCGAATCAACTACCATTGTCATCGACGGTCAATTCATCGGAAACAACCAAGATGTGGCCGAGACTATCGACAACTAGAATGGTGTACTCATTCCGGGACTGATTGACTGCCACATCCATCTGTAGGCCGAGCAAGATTTACGAAAAATGGCCTTTTGGGGCGTCACAACAGGCTTGTCGATGGGCGACTGGCCGCCGGAGAAGCTACGACCTTTACGCGGCCGCATCGGCCTGACTGATATTCAAAGCCCCAGCGCTCCGGCGACGGCTCCGGGGAGCTTGTACAGCAAGATGCTTCCAGAAGATTCTGTGTCTAGCCCGGAAGACGCGACGTCTTACGTCGAAAAGAGGATATCCGAAGGCGCCGATTACATCAAGATTATTGCTGATGTTCCAGGCCGACCTTGGACGCGCTGGTATCGGCGGCGCACGACCGTGGAAAGATGGTCATTGCCCACGCTGCTTAATTCGAACCCTTCGCCATGGCACAAGCTGCTGAAGCTGATATCGTCACACACGTCCCGCGCGACAAGGCTCTTGACCTGGCAGTAGTCGTGAAGACGGCGGCAGACGGTCGAATGGCCGAGCCCAAACTCGCCATGGCAGAAGCCCAGTCAAAGCCCCTTACCTGGGGTGCTATCCAACAGCTTCTTCTACAGCCTGCAATAATTTACACCATCATCCAAGCGAGGCGACGGAGTGTGGGAGATGCGAAATACGAGAACGGCAGAGACTCTGTCATGGCGATGCACAATGCCGGCGTAACGGTCCTCGCCGGGACAGATGCCCACACGGAGCCGACATCGCCGTTTGAGGTTCTCCAGGGGGAGACTCTGCATCGGGAGCTGGAGTGGTTCGTTGATCCTGGAATGACGACGATTGAGGCCTTACAGGCGGCGACCACTTGCTGCGGAATGCTTCGGGCTTGAAGATCGTGGATCCATAGAGGTTGGGAAACGGGCTGATTTGGTGCTTCTATCGGGGAATCCGGTTGAGAGTATTGGTGCTACTCATTCGATTCGGCAGGTATGGTGTGGTGGAGAAGCTCAGAGGGGATCTGGATCTTAGCGAAGTGGCTCACTTGGCTTGTTTTATCTCTATCCTACCCACACTGTAATAAATGTCGATAAGAGCAGTAGAGGAGAGGGGGAAAACTAATATAAAAAACAAACAGGGTGATCTCTCTTTGTTATCTCTCTATCCTATCCATACGGATCAATCAGATGAGGACAGAAGCAAGACAACATAATAGTTTTTTCACGCCATAGGTATCATCAGTGTTCTCTCTTCTTTGTGCTGGGACAGTGGTCAATTCCGTAAAGCTAATTCCTAGAGATGCGCGTGCACGAATTGGTTCAGGACTTTGTCGTTCATATCTTAGGCTCCGCTGTGTAGCCATTCAAGATTGGCCTCGAGAAGCTTCTCTCCCGAGCCCGGGACGTCAGTCCCGGGAAAATTCGGATCAACCTCAAAGCCCCTCTGTTTAAGAACCCAAGCAAGGCACCTACAACTCGGCCTCCACTCTCCAAGATCCGTAATCCTCTCTCCCAACCCAGGAAGAATCGACTGGATCGAGTCTCGATCGTATATCGCCTCCAAGGTCATCATCTCCCACTCCGAGTCCACCTTCTCAAAGCGCCAGACTAATCGAGCACTGGAGATGAGGTCGTATTCCACGTCGTGATACTTGAATCGTGCGAGGATTGTGCCGGTGGACTCTGAGATGGCTTTGGCTCCGTTCACGTGGATAATAACGGGTGTGACTGTGTGTGAAGACGTCATACAGCCCTTGGCCATTCTCTCAGAGCATGAAACGAAATCTTCGGCATTTTTGTTGAACCTACAACCACATGTTCAGTTCCGTCCCGGGTGCGTTTGTTCTTTGTCAGTCTTACCAGGTGATTTTGATGCTGGTCTTTCATGAGTCTGGATGGTAGCATTCGCGCAGGTTCTTCCACTGCGAGGTATCTCTGTAGTATCTTTCGCGGATGACGAGACTTTTGATCGCGGCGTCTCAGATCCAGTCGCATGTTGTTCACGACGCCATGCTGCTTAATTGTGCTTGGTCAATGCCTGTTGTGGGCTGGGCAAAGCTAATCATGGGCAGGAGAAGAACGAGTAGAACGAATGAGAACCCGATCATACTGAACGAGGTGAGATTTTTTAGATGAGGAGTGCGGATTTGTTTAAATATCTCCATCTTGTGAGGTTCTATCAGAGCAGCACAGAAAGAGTAGCGGATTGGAAATGATGCCTCTACATATTGTGTATATTACCGTGTTTTGGCCGTATTCCTGGAGTCCCTTTGACAGAAGGAGGCTAGGTGTGGACACAATACACGAGATCCTTTTTGCTGGGCTGTCGCCTCGGCGAGTCTCATTTTCTCTACTCCGTGGGGGAGGCAGACACACATGCCTTACAATGTGGATAGACCCCACCTCGATCTGGGAAACATGTGGGATCTATTGTCGAGTCCATTTAGACCTTGCATTGCATCCACGGACTCCCCGCAGTGGCATATTCACATTCGTCCTCCTTTATCCATTGTACCCTACCATTGAAATATAAAAAATTTCTGTTAACGTATATGATAAGCGAGTGCACCAGATAAGTGAGTGCACCACAAATCTTAACCTTTGAAATAAGAATCACTAAAAAAATATAATAAATTACCTAATTAATTAAAATTAATCGCTATACTCTTCTTTGGATATTTCTATAACTATCTAATATATTCTTATATTATATCTTATTTTTCCGCATCCTCCATAGCGCCTTTCCCTTAGTCTCGCTGACCCTCCTTGACTACTACCTCTCGATGATTCGCCCTTTACCCGCCTATTTATATTAATCTAATTAATTACTTTCCTTGCTTCCCTTATTATTATTACTTCTCCTCTTTATAATTAGGTCCTTTTTGCCCTCCGGCGTTAACTTAGTAGGTTATTTACTTATTAAAGGTCGCGGTTCTTTGCCCTTAATAAGGCATTCTTATATATTATTGCCTTTATTCCTGTGACGATCGTGTGTTTTCCAAGGGATAAACCGGTCGTGCTGGGTTTATGTTGGCAGAGAGTGCTGGGCGTAGTCTGAGCAATAGGGTATAAGTCACGTCTGGTAATATGCTCAAGGGTATTAAGTATAACCAAGTTATAGTAATAGCTGAGGTAGCTAGTACATAAGAAAGTTACAAGTGAGCGTATCTATATACTAAGGTCATTGCGGATAGATCACAATAAATCATAGGCCGCAGGTTATGATCCGTCGTGAGTCTTCCTTAGATCATAAATAGATCATAGTATCTTAGCATAATCCATCATAATCCTCTAGTGATTAGTTCACGCGGTGGGTTAACTTTTATCACGTGAGTGCGAGTTTATCTAGGTCATAATATAATATCTCCCCTCTATTAGTCTTATCCTCAAGGCCACATCTGCGACCTTATATTCATTATTAGTATATTCCTAACTTAGACCTATAAAAATTTTTCCTACTAATATATCTAGTCGCCTATCCCTTTTAAAAAAGCGTTTAGCTGCTATTAAGTTAGGCGATATTATTAACCGCTTCGGGGGAAAAAAATTTTTTTTTTTTTTTTTTAACCATTTTAATTTTTTATATTTTTTTTATCTGGAATCTTTTTATTTAATAAAGTATATTATTTTATTATTAATTTTATTTATATTAAGGATAGCTTTTATAATATATTCTTCTAGTCTATTAATTTTTATATTTAGTTTTTTATTTATTTTTACTTAAATAATACCTTATATTAATTTAAGTAATAAAATATAAAAATTAAATAGAGCTTAACCTTAGGTAATAAGTCTAATTTATAGTTATATTTTAAGATTTTTATTTAATTTTATATAATCTAATATATTTATAATTAAGTTTTTTATTTTATTATTTTATTTTAATATTTTTTATTATGAGATAAATTATATCTCCCTCTAAGAAGATTAGTCCCTTAATCTATTTTTTATTAGTATAGCTTATTATTTTATTTTTAATAAATTTAAGTTTTATATATATTTCTTTATATAGGTTTTATAGCTAATTACTAGTAAGGATTACTTTAGGGTTAATAATAATATCTCGGGATTACTAATAAATATCTAATATAAATCTAAAATTAATATATATTAATATAATTTTAGTGCTTTTATTAGTTATTATATTATAGGCTAGCTAAGCGGCTAGTAGCTTTTTAACCTAATTAGTTTATTTATAATTAATATAGTAATAAAGGTATTACTTTAATATTTAATTTATGCGTTTTATTTATCTATTTATCTCCTTATAATATATAATAGAGAGTTTATAATTAATTCCTAAGTATCTTATAAGGCTTTATTAAAATTTTAATATAAATAATAGTTCTTAATTAGTAATAATTTTAAATAATAATCTATATATTTTAGTAATATAAAAATAAAAGAGATAAGTAAATTCTTTAGCTATTATTAATTCTCTATATAATATAAAATAAAAAAATTTTATAAATCTATCTATAATAATAAGAATATTATTATAGAGTTTCTAATAGCTAGTTCTTTTAATAAGAGTAATTTAGTAATAAAGTCTAATATAAAAATATAAAAAGCTCTTATAAAACCAAGCTAAGCCTAAATTAAAACTTTAGTTATTTTATATAATAATACTTATAATGTATTAAAATAAGAAAATTTCTATAAGCTTTTCTAAAAGTCTATTAAAATTATATATAATTAATATAATAGTTAAATACCTAAAACAGCTTTTTTTAAGTTTATAGCTATCTTAAAGCTATTTTTATTAAGCTTAGAAATCTGTACTTTTTTAGTACTACTAGAAATCGTCTTATAGTAATTAAGTCCCATAGTTATTATAAAACTAGGAGTAGTTATAATTTTCTATATAGTTTATAGCATTATGCCTTAGTTTTTATATAAAAGTCGCACTAATTAGTAATAATTAAAATAATTTTCTTTATATTAAGAAAAATAAATATTATCTTAACTCATTCTAGGGTTTTATTAATTCCTTAGTATCTATATAATAGGTATTTATATATTTCGCGTATAAGGTTATATTATAATTCCCGCGGTACTTATTATTTATTAGTTTTCTTATTATCTAAGAGGTATTTATTATATTCTAGGATTTTTATAAGTAATAAATTACCTTATTTTATTATATAAGTTATTGCAATAGTTTATTATATAAGGTATCCTTCCCTTATAAACTATAAAAGTTATTCCTTTATCTTAGTTCTTCCTATATCTAGGTCGGGGCATTAACTAATAGCATTAGCTCTGCCGTTCTCTGTTCCTTTAATATAGATAATAATATAATTAAATTCTAAGAGGTATTCAGCGTATTAGAGTTATTATCCGCTAAGTTCTTATATTTTTACGAAGTAGGTAATATTCTTATAGTCTATATATACCTTAATCTAATATTAGCTTCCTAGGAGATAGTATTTAAATTCTTTAAAAGCATTAATAATTACGAGGAATTCTTTATTATAGATAGGGTAGTTTAATTCCGCTCTATATAGCTTATAGGAGTAAAATGCAATTAGGTATAGGAGTCCTTTATTATCCCGTTATCTAATCTACGCGCCTAGGGCGAAGTCTAAGGTATTAATTTCGAGTTTAATTAATTAAGATAAGTTAAATATCTTAAGTATTAGTTTACTTAGGATAAGTTTTTTAATTTTATTAAAGGCGTCCTTAGCTTTATTCTTAAATATAAAGGTTTTATCTTTCTTTATAAGTTTTATTAATAATATAGCTATCTATCTAAAAGCTTTAAGGAATTTATAGTAATAATTAGTAAATCTAAGGAAGGCTTATACTTCCTTAATATTAATTAGTTCTTTCTAATCTTTTACCGCTAAGACCTTCTTAGGGTTTATATATATCTTATTATAAGAGATAATATATCCGAGGAATTTTACCTTTAAGGCATAAAATTTACTTTTCTTAAGTTTTACTAGTAATTTAGCGTCTTATAGTATTTATAGTACCTTATAGATATATTCTATATATTTTTCTTTTATTTTAGAGAAAATAAAGATATTATCTAGGTAATATATAATTAATATATTTAGATATTCTTATAGTATATTATTAATTATTTATTAAAATACTATAGGTATATTAGTAAGTCTAAAGGGCATAATAAGGTACTTAAATAGTCTATACTTAGTATAAAAAGCGGTTTTTTATTTATATCTTTCTTTAATTTAAATAAGGTTATAGGCTCCTTTAAGGTTAAGTACTATAAAGTACTTTATATTAAAAAGTTAATCCTTTAACTCGCTAATAAGAGATAATAATATATAATCCTTAATTATAATAGCATTAAGTATTCTAAAGTTAATATAAAGTTAAAGCTTTCTATTTTTCTTTAAAATAAATATAATAGGGTATTTAATAAATAACTTACTTTCCCTAATATATCCTTTCCGTATTATATCTTTAATATATCCCTTTAATACTAGTAACTATGCTTCGTTAAGTAGGTAGAGTTTACTAAAGCCGGGTTACTTTTTATTAATAAACTTAATTTCTAGGTCATAGTATATATACTTAGGTAGGCCTATTTTAAGTTCTTCCGCGAAGAGTTTCTTATAGATATAATATTACTATAAGATATTTTTAAGTCGCTCTTCTTCTTCCAGGTTATCCTATAGTTTCTTCTATAGAGCTAGGTCCTTCTCGAGTTTATAAAACTATTATATAACTTATACGATTATCCTTTATCGCTATTATTTTTATCTCTTTTAATATTTATATCTTATCCCTATAGGTAGAGAGGTATCTTATATTTACCTCTACCTAACTTCTCTAGTTCCTTTAATAGAAATTTAAGATCTTATATTATATTCTATATTATTATTTACTATAAAAGGTATCTTATTATTAAAAGAGAGCACTTAGCTAATTTTCTAGTTAAAATATAAGTTAAATTATTATAACTATAAATACCTAAGTATAAGATTATATTACTTATTTAATATAATATTAAATAATATCCCTTAGTTTTTTCTTTTAATAAAAACTTTAAGGTAATTAATCTCGCTATTAATAATATTATTATTATAATTAAAAGGGGTTCCTTCTAGGTTAATAACTAAGTAAGGCATCTATTTATACCTCTATAGTAGCTTAAGTTTATTCGCTATTATTAGGTTAAAGTAATTTTACTTTACTCCGCTATCTACTAAAGTATTTAATTATTCTCTTCTAACTTATACTTTTAGTTCTAGATATTATTACTTATATACTCTAGTAGTAGAGTAAAGGGCCTTCTAGGGTAATATATTCCCTTATTTATTTACTTATTGCCTTATATTAGATAAGGTATTTAGTTTTTTAATATTATTAAAGCATAGTTAGTATAATTAAATTTATACTCGCTATTTATATAAGCGTTATAGTTATATATATTATCTTAGCTATATAGCTAGTCCTAGTACTGCCGTTTTTATTTAATTCTTAGGTTTTCTTTATTTTCCTAGCTAATTATTTTCTATTAGTCCTTAATCTTATAAGTAATTTATTTTTTCTCCTAAGTAGCATAATAAAGTTTTAAGGAATATTACGCGTTTATAATACTAATAAATTCATACTAGTATATTACTTTATACCCTTCTATTTTATATTATAAATAGGGTTTATTATTTAGTTAATATAATAGTGAGATAAGGAAATAATCTTATTTTTATTTTTCCTCTTAATAGATTTTATACTAATAGTATTAGCATAATATCTAAGAGATACTAATATACTCCTAGTATATTAAGTATATCCTTATATTATCTTATAAATTAAAAGGTACTTCTAGGTATTAGGGGTTTTTAGCTAATTCCTAGTAATAGGCTTAAATATAAATTTCTTACTTATCTAATATTTTTATATATTCTCATGCGGTCTAGATATATCTTTCCCTTAGGCTATTTTAATACCTATTATTATTTTCGTCGTATAGTTAAGGGTAGTCTTTTTCCTCCCATAGTTCTTTATTACTCTTCTAGGGCTTCTTAAAGCGCTCTTAGCATAGTTCCCTCTATAGTTTTTAAGCCTTATACTTAAACTTAGTTTAATTAATATTACTACTACTAGTTTTAGTAATCTAATTATCGCGTAGTAGTCTACTATGCCGGTCTATTTTTTATTATTTATAGGTTTCATCGTATTCTTATAATACCTTAATCTAATATTAAGGGCATAAGGTATAGTCGTACCGCGCGGGGTTATCTTATTAGCAATCCCTTCGGTGGACTATAGCGGGCACTAGAAGTTATTCCTTCTCTTTATATCCCATAATCTATTTTTTATAATTAAATCCTTCTGCGGCGGCCTCTTAGAAGTTAGCTTATTTGTTTAAGGGTTATTATGCTAAAGGGGATATTATAGGTTCTTCGGTTTTAGGTTCGGCGCGTCTAGTCATGGCGATAATACATTATGGCATTAGGTTGCCTAGTTACTATCCTCTCCTATTAGGCTCTAGGAGTAGTTTCTATCCCATATATTCTATAATATGCGAGCAGTTATTCTTTTAGGGTTTAATTAATTTATAGAGTTATTCCTTCGTGATATTATTAATTATATAGTTGCTTTCTGCTTATTTTTCTAAGAGGTATACTTAGCTATATAGTATATCTAGCTTATTTAGTTAAATACTAGTTTTATTATATCCTTATTAAGCTATTCTAAGTATTTTAATAGCATAGATAGCTATTTAGGGTTTAATATCTTAATTAATAGCATTTAGTTATTTCTTACCTTTGGGGAGTTACTATTATGGCTTTAGTTAATAGCGCCCTTCTTTTATATCTCGCTACTTTTTTTAGTATTTATTAGCCTTATAGCCTTTTTTATAGTAATAATAATATTTAATATCCTTATTATCTTTCTAGGTTACTCTAAGTTCTATAGGCCCCGCGTGGGTTCTATAAGAGGTATTACCCTTAGTTTATTCTCGCCTTTAAGATTAGTTAGCGTTATTCTTATTGCCCTAAATCCGCTCTTTATTAGATTTCTCTATATATTATTTAAACTATTAGTTATTAATCTTAATAGTTATATTAATATAATCTTAGAGGTTATTAGGTTTTTTTATTTTATAGAATTTATCCTTAATCTTATCCTTAAGTCCTTTATAGAAAGTAATCTAGAGGGCACTTATTCCCTAATTAAGAAATAAGGTAACTTATATAAACTTAGCTATATAGGTCAAGGCAGCCTTTATCTATCACAGGTTCTTAAGTTTCTATATAGCCTATTATTCTTTATTAATAGTTTTAAAATTATATCTAATTACCTCTTTAAAGTTTTTATACTTAATAAAAAAAAATTATATTTCCTTAGTAGGTTTATTTCTAAGAAAGTTATATAACTTAGGTTTAAATTAAGTAAGTATATTACTTATAAGGTATTTACTAGCATATAAGACCTTACTTTTAGTACTAACTATCTTAGTAAGAAAGTATTATTAATATACTCTAAGAGATATAAGAAATATCTTAATATAAGTAGCTTACTTATTAAATAGTTCTAGGTCTTTAGGTTTAATAATCTCGCTAATATCTTTATAAGTAATACTAGCGGCGATATATTTAAATATTAGATTACTAAGATTATAAACCTACTATTATATTAGGTTATTTTACTAGGCTTAGAGCATAATAAATTAATTAATTTAGTTTTATTATTTATTAATTATCTACTAGTATTATTATTATTACTATTTTATAGCTTAGTGGAAATATTCCTATATATTATTTATAGATGCCTCTATACTAGCTAATTATTCCTAAGTAATTCTAGCGTTATTATATATGCTATCTAGGAGGTTATTATGCTAGGTGCTTAGGTGGTTATACTTATTTCTAAGCTTATAGACCTTATCCTCGTGTGAGGCCGGGACGATATATTCTTTGCCATTATCATCCGTATCCATCGGGATATTAGGTTCCTCTGGTTTGGTCGCGGGCTATCCCTATTAGGGGGTAATAGGCAGCTTACTGCGAGGGGTAAAAGGAGATCCAGTATTAGGTGCTATGGTAATAATATTGCTCAGAGTATGTAGTGCACTACTGAATAAGAGCTATTAACGTATGATAATTATATATTTTCTAAGGGATAAACCGGTCGTGCTAGGTTTATATTAGCAGAGAGTGCTAGGCATAGTCTAAGCAATGGGGTATAAGTCACGTCTAGTAATATACTTAAGGGTATTAAGTATAACTAAGTTATATTAATAGCTAAGGTAGCTAGTATATAAGAAAGTTATAAGTGAGCGTATCTATATACTAAGGTCATTGCGGATAGACCACGATAGATCATAGGCCGCAGGTTATAATCTATCGTGAGTCTTCCTTAGATCACAAATAGATCATGGTGTCTTAGCATGATCCGTCGTGATCCTCCAGTGATTAGTTCACGCGGTGGGTCAACTTTTATCACGTGAGTGCGAGTTTGTCTGGGTCATGACAATTCCCTTAGAAAGAGACTTTAATGCCTCTAGAATTAACTCTAGAGAGCTACTTTTATGCCTTTTAATTTATCTATTAAGATATTTAGACTAAGATTTAGCCTTAAGGATAGTCTTTAGTATTTTTAAAACCCATATAGTAGAGAAGCTGGCCTCCTCCTTAACTAGCGTCGGGGTCTATAGCTGCATATTAAGCTTTGAAATCACGCTTTCCGCGTCAAGTGGAATAAGCCTGGCTCCTCTAAAAGCCGCTTTAATGTCTTTCTCTATCATAGTGGCCTAGTGCTAGGGTCGGACCGGAGCTTATGCAGCTAAGGTGAACTGGTTGATTGAATATCTAAGACTAAGAAAGGGAGAGAAAAAGGAAAAGAACTAGCTGTGGCCTCGCTGCGGATTTTGTGCAGGGCTCGCAGCGGGGCTACGGAAAAGGATTTCTCCGGTCTTGGTTTTTCCAAGGGGAAACAACCTTCCTCACGGGTTCGCCCGTAACACCTAGAATGCGGCGTAAAAGGCGGGAAAGAACTCAGTCTTAGAAACGTGGGTTATTAAGCATCGGATTAGATATTTAATTTCTCAACTATATGCCTTCTTAAGTAGGCTAAAGTACCTAATATTAAGGGGCTAAAGCAGGTAAGATAAATAAGGCGGCATATAGAGTATAATAATCTTATTTGCCTAGTAATATTTCTTAAACTTAAGAGAATAATAACTTTCGTGACTATTAAGGATTAAAAGATAATAGTAACTAACTAATCGCGTCTTTATGCACTAGTCAAAGTGCTTTAGCTACTTAAGGCCTAGCTCATTATTAGTCTAGCCATTAAGAGACGTTGCAATAGCCCAGTCGTCCGGGAGGTTACTATCCTAGTACTAGTTAGCGAGGTAATATTTGTTGGATATGGCCATGTACAATATGATTAGTCAGAGCCGGCAAAAGGTTGCTAAAGTCTCGGCGAATCCCCGGACCTTGAGCTGCCTTTGTGGGCAGCCCCTGTGGCAATTGGGAACGAGGAACAATGGAGAACACATAATTCTGGCTTGACCCTACTTTCCGACAATATTAGCCCGCACCGATGATAAACGGCGGGATCGCTTAGCCCTTTGCATTTGTTGGATATGGCTATGTACAATATGATTAGTCAGAGCCGGCAAAAGGTTGCTAAAGTCTCGGCGAATCCCCGGACCTTGAGCTGCCTTTGTGGGCAGCCCCTGTGGCAATTAGGAATGAGGAACAATGGGGAACACACAATTCTGGCTTGACCCTACTTTCCAACAGCATTAATCGCCTGGATAATAGTAATCCATTCCCTATTTCTAAGCTATACTAATTTTAGTTTTTCACGTCTTTTAGAGCCCATAATAATTATTCCGCTTATAATAATGCCTATTAAAAAGCTAACCTTATTAAAGTTATAAATATTAGTAAGGTTAATATTATATTTTATGATTATATTCTCTATAAGCTTAAACTATTTTTAAATCTTAGTTATATCTTTATATTTAGCCCTTTAATAATTATATCTATAAAAAAAGTATATCTTAAGCTTATTATATTACTTAATAAAGTTAGAAGCTTAGCGCTTATTAATATGTGGCGCATTGCGGTTAGCGAGTAGTTAGTTAGCTATTTGTTTTATACTATATAGTTATAAGAAAAACCCTCCTAAATCTAGGTTAAGAATAAATTAAATTATAATTTATTCCTCTAGATTAAATAATTTATATAATTTAAAAGTAATATTATGCTAAGACTAAATACTATTATGCTAATAACGCAAGGCATAATAGTTAACCTAATAAAGTCTTATAGTAAGTTATAGCTTTAATTTTAGGTTATTTTAAAAGGCTTAAAGTATAAGAAGTAATTTAGCTTTTTTATTTAATTAAGATATATTTAGTTATTAAGAATTAATTAATTAAATAAAAGTAAGTAAATTAAATAAGTAAGTAAATTAATTTACTTTATAATAAGATTTATATATAATATAAAATTTATTTAAAGATTTTTATAAAAATTAAACTAAGCTTAAAATATTTAAAATTAAAAATTTAATTTAATTAATATACTTAATAAGCATGCAGATTAAATAAGCATACGAATTAAAAATCTCAACCTCTAAGATATAAATCGCAATAAAAATATAATAAATTATTTAATTAATTAAAACTACTTACTATATTCTTCCCTAGATATCTTAATTACTACCTGATACGTTTTTGTATTATGACCGGGCTTGCCGCATATACTATAGCGCCAAACCCCCAGTCGCGCTGACCTTCCTTGATTACTACTTCTCGATGATTTAGCCACTACCTGCGCACTAATATCTATCTGATTAATTACTTGCCTTCCTTTATCTAGAGTTATCTTCCCTCTTTTCTATAGGCGGGTCCTTTTTGCCCTCCGCCGCCGGCTTAATGCCTTATTTGCCTATTGAAGGTCTTAGATCTTAGCCCTTATTAATGCTATCTTATATATAACTGCCTTTGTTCCCTTAGAAAGAGACTTTAATGCTTCTAGAATTGATTTAGGAGAGCTACTTTTATGCCTTTTGATTCTTCTTTTAAGGTATTTAGACTGAGATTAGGCCTTAAGGATAGTCTTTGGGGTCTTTGAGACCTAAGGGTTAGAGGGGCTAGCCTCCTCCTCGGCAGGCGTTGGAGTCCGTAGCTGCATATTAAGCTTTGAGACCATACTTTCTGGGTCAAAAGGAACAAGCCTAGCCCCTTTGAAGGCTGCCTTGATATTTTTCTTCGTTATAGTGGCTTGAAATGCGGCGTAGAAGGCCGGGAAGAATTCGGTCTTTGAAACGTGGGTTATAGAGCATCTGATCAGATGCTCTATTTCTCGACTATAAGCCTTCTTAAGTAGCCCAAAGCAACCGATATTAAGGGGCTGGAGTAGATGAGATAAATGAGGCGGCATATAGAGCGTGATAATATTATTCTCCTCGTAATATATCTCAAAGTCGGCCGAGTGGTGACTTTCGTGGCTATTAAGGATTAGAAGATAATAGCGATTATTTGATCGCTTGGCTATGCACCGGTCAAAGTGCTTGAGCCACTCGAGACCGGTCTCGTTATTGGTCTAGCTATTTTGGGTCGTTGTAATAGCCTAATCGCCCGGGAGGTTATTATCCTGGTATTAGTTAGCGAGGTGATATTGGCCGGCACTGATGATGAACGGCGTGATCGCTTGGCTATCTGTATTGATCGCCTGAATGACCGTAATTTATTCCCGGTTTCTGGGCTGCACTGATTTTGGCTTTCTATGCCTATCTATGCCTGTGATGACTATTCCGCTCTGAATTATGCCTATTATAAAGCTAGTCTTATTAATGTTGTAGAAATCATCTGATTGGATGCTGTACTTCGCGATTGTATTCGCTATAAGCGTAAACTAATTACGGATAATAGCTAGATCTTCGCACTTGGCTCTCTGGTAGTCGTATTTCTGAAAAAAACGCGTCTTGAGGTCTGGGTGTCGCCTGACGAAGTTTGAAGCCTAATGCGCGCTAACTGGTGGCGCGTCGCGGTCGGTAAGTAATTGATTAGCTATTTCCTTTATACCACGAAGCCGGGGGGGAAATCCTCGCGAATCTAGGTCGAGAATAAAGTGAATAAGGATCTGTTCCTCTAGATTAGATAGTCGGCGTGAATTAGGAATAGTATTGACTTGGGCTTAGATACTATTATATTGGTTAAATAGTGTTGAATGCTTGACTTGGTAGAGCTTTGCGGCACCTCTAAGACTTAGTTTTGGTGTATTTTGATGGGCTTGAAGTGTAAGAAGGATTTTAGCCTTTTTATTAGACTGTGATATGCTGGGTGGTTAAGAATCAATTGATTAAATAGAGATAATATAGGTTGAGGGATTTTTTGTCCGGTTCGCTTGCTGTCCGGCTCGCTATATATGTATGTTATATAATAAATAAGTAAAATAAATAAGTAGGTAAAATACTTTTTTTAATTTTTAAAATAAAAATTACTATAAAAATATAATAAATTATCTAATTAATTAAAATTTATCGCTATACTCTTCCCTAGATATCTTAATTATTACCTAATAAGTCCTTGCATTATAGCCGGGCTTACCGCAAACACTATAATGCCAAACCCCCGGTCGCGCCGACCTCCCTTGACCACCACTCCGCGACGATTCGGCTATTACCTACGCATTAATATCTATTTGATTAATTGCCTACCTTCCTTCCTCTACCGTCATAACCCCTCTTTTCTATAGCTAGGTTCTTTTTGCCCTCCGGCGCTGACTAAGTATCTTATTTACCTCCCGAAGGTCTTTATTCTTAGCAGCTAGTAAGGCAACCTAATATATAACTGCCTTTATTACCTTCTCAAGAGACCTTAGGGCTTTAAAGATTAACTCTAGGGAGCTACTTTAATGCCTTTTAATTTATTTTTTAAGATATTTAGACTAAGATCTAGCCTTAAGCACGGTCTTTAGGGTCCTTAAGACCTAATAGGTAAAGGGTTTAGCCCCCTCCTTAACCGGCGTTAGAGTTTATAGCTATATATTAAGCTTTAAGAGTATACTTTCCGGGTTAAGAGGAATAAGCCTAGCTCCTTTAAAACCTCCCTTAATATTTCTTTTTATTATAGTAGCTTAATATATAGCATAAAAGGCTAGAAAGAACTTAGTCTTTAAAACGTAGGTTATAAAGTATTTAATTAGATACCTTATTTCTTAATTATAAGCCTTTTTAAGTAGCCTAAAGTACTTAGTATTAAGAGGCTAAAGTAGATAAGATAAATAAGGCGGTATATAAAGCGTAATAATATTATTCTCCTCGTAATATATCTTAAAGTTAACTAAGTAGTGGCTTTTATACCTATTAAGGATTAGAAAATAATAGGGATTAGTTAATTAGTTAGTTATATACCGATTAAAGTGCTTTAGCCACTTGAGACCTATCTTGTTATTAGTCTAGCTATTTTCAGACATCGCAATAGCCTAATCGCCCGGGAGGTTACTTTCTTAGTACTAATTAGCGAGGTAATATTAGCCTATAACCACGATAAATAGCTAGATAGCCTGGCCTTCCGCATTAATCGCCTAAATAACTATAACCTATTCCTAGTCTCTAAGCTATACTAATTTCAGTCTTCTACGCCTTTCTATGCCTATAATAACTATTTTGCTTTAAATTAGGCCTATTATAAAGCTAGTCTTATTAAAGTTATAGATATTACCTAGGGTAATATTATATTTTGCGATTATATTCTCTATGAGCCTAAACTAATTATAAATAATAGCTAGATCTTTATATTTAGCTCTTTAATAGTTATATTTATAAAAAAAATATATCTTAAGCTCTTAGTATCGCTTAATAAAGTTAAAAGCTTAGCGCTTACTAATAGGTAGCGCATCGTAGTCGGTAAGTAATTAATTAGTTATTTTTTTAATATTATATAATCACGGGGGAAATCCTTATAAATCTAGGTTAAGAATAAACTAAATAATAATTTATTTCTTTAGATTAAATAGTTTCTATGACTTTAGTATAATATTATATAGAAAAAGAATACCTTATTATTAGCGCTATAGTATTATAAGATTAACTTTATAGATCTTTATAGCATATTAGAGAAATAATTTTAGGTTATTTTAAAGGGCTTAAAAAGTAAAAAAGATATTAGCTTTTTTATTTAATTATAATATACTAAGTAGTTAAGAATTAATTAATTAAATAGAGATAATATTAATTAAGAGATTTTTATTTTACTTACTTATTTATTTTACTTACTTATTATATATATTATAATAAGCGAGCATTATAAATAAATAAGCG
The DNA here is from genome assembly GCF_050370095.1 of Fusarium phalaenopsidis. Lineage (NCBI taxonomy): Eukaryota > Fungi > Ascomycota > Sordariomycetes > Hypocreales > Nectriaceae > Fusarium > Fusarium phalaenopsidis. The sequence continues at coordinate 3,542,912 of NW_028145417.1, read as the reverse complement.
CCGCACTTTTTTTAACTCTCTTTAGTAAGATTATAATAAAAATATAATAAATTAATTAATTAATTAAAATTACTTATTATACTCTTCCCTAGAGGTCTTAATTATTACTTAATATATTTTAGTATTATAACTAGGCTTACCGCATACTCTATAGTATTAAACTCTTAGTCACGCTAACCTTCCTTAATTATTACTTCTTAATAATTTAGCTATTACCTATATATTAATATCTATCTAATTAATTACTTACCTTTTTTTTTTTATTATTATTACCTCTTTTTTTTATAACTAGGTTTTTTTTACCCTTTAGTACTAGCTTAATATCTTATTTACCTATTAAAGATCTTATATCTTAGCTCTTAATAATACTATCTTATATATAATTACCTTTATTTCTTTAGAAAGATACTTTAATGCCTTAAGAATTAACTCTAGGGAGCTACTTTAATATCTTCTAATTTATTTTTTAAAGTATTTAGACTAAGATTTAGCCTTAAGCACTATCTTTAAGGTCTTTAAAGCCTAAGGGGTTAAGGGCCTAGCCTCCTCCTTAACCAGCGTTAAAGTCTATAGCTATATATTAAGCTTTAAGACTATACTTTCCGGGTTAAGAGAGATAAGTCTAGCCCCTCTAAAAATAGACCTAATATTTTATTTTATTATAATAACTTAATAAGTGATATAAAAGGCTAAGAAGAACTTAGTCTTAGAAATATAGGTAATAAAGTATCTAATTAAATACTTTATTTCTTAATTATAAGCCTTTTTAAATAGGCTAAAGTACTTAATATTAAGAAGCTAAAGTAAATAAGATAAATAAGATAATATATAAAGTATAATAATCTTATTCTTTTTATAATATTTCTTAAAGTTAATAAAATAGTAATTTTTATAGCTATTAAGGATTAAAAAATAATAATAACTATTTAATTACTTAATTATATATTAATTAAAATACTTTAACTACTTAAAACTAATTTTATTATTAGTCTAGCTATTTTAAGAGGTTATAATAATTTAATCACCTAGGAGGTTACTTTTTTTATACTAGTTAGCAAGGTAATATTAGCCCGCACCTATAATAAATAACTAAATTACTTAGCCCTCTATATTAATCGCTTAAATTATTATAATTTATTCCCGGCTTTTAGGCTATATTAATTTTAATTAACTATGCCTTTTTAGGCTAATAATAACTATTTTACTTATAATTATACCTATAAGGAAGCTAATCTTATTAAAGTTTTAGATATTATCTAATTAGATGCTATACTTCACGATTATATTTGCTATAAGCTAAAACTACTTTTAGATTTCCTCTAGATCTTTATACTTAGCCCTCTAGTAATTATATTTATAAAAAAAACATATCTTTAGCTTTTCTTATTACCTAATAAAGATAAAAGCCTAGCGCTTACTAATAAGTAGCGCATCGCGGTTAGTAAGTAGTTAATTAGCTATTACTTTAATAATATATAGTCACGGGGGAAAACCTTATATATCTAAGTCAAGAATAAATTAAATTATAATCTATTTCTCTAGATTAGATAATCAGCGTGAATTTAGGATAGTATCGCGTCGGGATTAAATGCCCTGCTAGCGGCGATATAGCCGCTGCTTATTAATCTTATATATCCCTATAGCGCTTTAAATGCTTAGTTTTAGGTTATTTTAAAGGGCTTAAAGGGCAAGAAGCATTCTAGCCTTAGTATTTAGGTTTAATATATTTAGTAGTTAATAATTAATTAATTAAATAAAAAGTTAGGTATAGGAGGGAAAAATACGACGCTTACTTATCTGCGGTGCTTGCTTATTATATATATTATTAGTTTTTAATTTTATATATTTTTATAAAAACCTTAATAACTTAGTATTTAAAAAACTTTATTTATATTATATAAATAGTTATTTCTTTATAAAGAAGCTTTTTAAAAATCTAAAAAATATATAATATATATAATAAGTATAACATATATAATAAGCAAGCGCCGCAGATAAGTAAGCGCTGCACTTTTCCCCTATAATATAAATCCTATTAAAAAAATTCCTTTAAAAATTCTAAGAAATTTAAATTATGCCTAAATAAGATATAATTTTAAAATTAAGCTATTCCTTTATAATAAAACCTACCTTAATTTTTATAGACTTTTAAAAAAATTACTTATTATATATATAAGAAAATATATATTTGCATTATATATTTAGCTATTTCTCTATAAAGTAAATTTTTTAAAAATCTAAAAAAATTATATATAGTTTATTTATATATTAGATAGCTAAAACCTTACTTTTTAGGTTTCTAGCTATTTTAATGCGGTTTTTATTAAGATTAAAATATTTAGATTTTAGTACACAATTTAGGTGCAGCGCTCACTTAACTACGGCGCTTACTTAACTGCGGCGCTCGCATATTAAGTATATTAATATATATAATAAGTAAGTTAGCTATATAAGCAAGTTAGCTAAAAATCTCTCACTTAATATCTTCTTAATTTAATTAATTAATTCCTAATTACCTAGCATATTATTTATAAATTATAAAGCTAAAATGCTTCTTACCCTTTAGGCTTATTAAAATTAACTAAAACTTAGCTTCTAATAAGCTATAAGAGCCTATAAGGTTAATTGTAATACTTTTATTAATCGCTATAAAGGGATTTAATCTCGACGTAATATTATCTAGAAATCACGCCGGCTATCTAATCTAGAGGAATAGATCCTTATTTACTTTATTCTCGACTTAGATTTATGAGGATTTCCCCCTTAGCTTTATAGTATTAAAGAAATAGCTAATTAATTACTTACTAACCGCGATGCACTACTAGTTAGCACGCGTTAAGCTTATAACTTTATTAGATAATACCTAGAGCTTAAGATATATTTTTTTTTAGAAATATAATTACTAGAGAGCTAAGTGCAAAGATCTAATTATTATCTATAAGTAGTTTTAGCTTATAGTAAATATAAGCATAAAGTATAGTATTTAATTAAATAATATTTAAAACTTTAATAAGATTAGCTTTTTTATAGGTATAATTATAAGTGGAATAGTAGTTATAGGTATAGAAAGGTATAAAAAGCTAAAATTAATATAACCTAAAAATTAGAAATAAATTATAATTATTTAAGTAATTAATATAAAAGGCTAGTTAATCTTATTATTTATTATTAGTGCGGGCTAGTATTACCTCGCTAATTAATATTAAGAAAGTAACCTCCTAGGCGATTAGGCTATTATAATAACCTAAAATAGCTAGACTAATAATAAGACTAGTCTTAAGTAGTTTAAGCACTTTAACTAATATATAACTAAGTAAATAAATAGTAATTATTATTTCTTAATCCTTAATAGCTATAAAAGTTATTACTTAATTAAATTTAAGAGATATTACTAAGATAATAAGATTATCTAGCTTTATATATTACCTTATTTATTTTATTTACTCTAACCCCTTAATATTATATACTTTAGCATACTTAAGAGGGCTTATAGTTAAGAAATTAAGTATTTAATTAAATACTCTATAAACTATATTTTAAAGACTAAGTTCCTCCTAGCCTTTTATAATATATTTTAAGCTATTATAATAAAAAAAAATATTAAGGTATTTTTTAAAGGAGCTAGGATTATTCCTTTTAACCTAGAAATTATAGTCTCGAAGCTTAATATATAGCTATAGACTTTAATGCCTGCCGAGGAGGAGGCTAAACTATTAAACCCTTAGGTTTTAAAACCCTAAAGACTGTGCTTAAGGCTTAATCTTAGTTTAAATACCTTAAGAAATAAATTAGAAAGCATTATAATAGCTCCCCTAAGTTAATTATTAAGGCTATAAAGTTAATTACTAAGGCATTAAAGAGAAATATATATAAGATAGCTCTAGTGAGGGCAAAGATCTAAGAGCTTTAACTAGTAAATAAGATATTAAGCTAGCGCTAGAGGGCAAAAAGGACCTAATTATAAAAAAGAGGGGTAATAATAATAAAGAAAGAAAGGTAAGTAATTAATTAAATAGATATTAATACATAGGTAATAGCTAAATTATCGAGGAGTAGTAATTAAGGGAGGTTAAAGCGACTAAGTATTTAGTATTATAATATCTATAATAAGCCTAGCTATAATATAAAAACCTATTAAGTAGTTATTAAGATATCTAGGGAAAAATATAATAAATAATTTTAATTAATTAAATAATTTATAATATTTTTATTATAATTTTTAATCTTTAAGATAAAAAAAAATAATTAACTTACTTATATAATTAATTTACTTATTATAATATACTTAATAAGTAATATATATAATAAGCTTATATCCTAGACAAGTATATGTCCTAAAAATCTTTACCCTTTATATTAGAAATCGCTATAAAAATACTATAAACCATTCGATTAATTAAAACTACTTACTATACTCTTCCCTAGACGTCTTAATTACTACCTGACAGGTTCTTACATTATGACTAGGCTTGCCGCAGACACCATAATGCCGAACCCCCGGTCGCGCCGACCTCCCTTAACCACCACTCCGCGACGATTCAGCCACTACCTACGCATTAACATCTATTTGATTAATTGCCTGCCTTCTTTCCTCTACTGTTATTACCCCTCTTTTCTATAGTCTAGTCCTTTTTGCCCTCCGGCGCTGGCTTAGTATCTCATTTGCCTGTTTAAGATCTTTGACCTTGGCCTCGAGTAAGGCAACCTTATGCATAACTATCTTTGTTCCCTTAGAAGAAGACCATATAGCTTCTAGAATTAACTCTAGGGAGCTACTTTTATGCCTTTTAACTCGTATCTCGAGGTATTCTGACTAAGATTAAGCCTCAAGCACGGTCTTTGGGGTCTTTGAGACCTAAGGGGTCAAGGGTTTAGCCACCTCCTTGGCAGGCGTTGGAGTCCGTAGCTGCATATTAAGCTTCGAGACTATACTTTCCGGGTTAAGAGGAATAAGCCTAGCTCCTCTAAAGGCTAACTTGATATTTTTTTCTGTTATGGTGGCCTGAAATGCGGCGTAGAAGGCCGGAAAGAACTCAGTCTTTGAAACGTGGGTTATAGAGCATCTAATCAGATACTCTATTTCTTAACCATAAGCGCTCTTAAGCACGCTGAAGCACCCAACGTTAAGGGGCTAAAGTAGATGAGATAAATAAGGCGGCATATAGAGCGTGATGATGTTATTATCCTGGCAATATCTCTCAAAATCGATAAAATGATGACTTTCGTGGCCATCAAGGATCAAGAGACGATAAGAACCAATTGATCGATTGGTTATACACCAGTCAAAGTGCTTTAGCCACTCTAGACTAGTCTCATTATCTATCCAGCCATTTTAGGTCGTCGCAATAGCCTAATCGCCCGGGAGGTTACTTTCTCAGTACCAGTTAGCGAGGTGATATTAGCCCGCACCGATAATAAACGGCGGGATCGCCTAGCCTTCTATATTGATCGCTTAGATAACTATAATCCATTCCCGGTTTCCAGGCTACACTAATTTTGGCTTTCCACGCCTATCTATGCCTATGACGACTATTCCGCTTTGAATTATGCCCATCATAAAGCTAGTCTCGTCAAAGTTGTAGATATCTTCTAATTAGATGCCATACTTCGCGATCGTGTTCGCCATAAGCGTAAACCAGTCACGGATAATAGCTGGATCCTCGCACTTGGCTCTCTAGTAGTCGTATTTCCGAAAAAAACGCGTCTTAAGGTCCGGGTGCCGCTTGATGAAGTTGGAAGCCCAGCGCTTGCCGACGGGTAGCGCGTCGCGGTCGGCGAGCAATCGGTTAGCCATTTCTTTAACACCACGTAGTCGCGGGGGAAATCCTCGCGAATCTAGGTCGAGAATGAACTGAATAATGATCTATTCCTCTAGATCAGATAATTTACGTGATTTAGGAATCCAATCGCGTCGAGATTGCATGCCTTTCTGGCGGCGACCTAGCTTTTTAGGGCAGACATTATAGATTAATGCAGCGCATCGGATGCGTAATTTTGGGTTATTTTAAAGCGCTTAAAGGGCAAGAAGTATATTACCCTCGCTATTGAATTCAGACATATTTAGTAGTTAAGAATTAATTAATTAAATAGAAGAGAGAGAGATTGAGGGATTTTTGGGATATATACTTGTCTGGGACATAAGCTTATCATATACGTTATATAAATTAAATAAGTATATAAATTAAAAATCTTAACCTCTAAGATATAAATTATAATAAAAATATAATAAATTATTTAATTAATTAAAACTACTTACTATATTCTTCCCTAGATATCTTAATTACTACTTAATATATTCTTATATTATAACCGGGCTTACTATATATACTATAGCGCCAAACCCCCGGTCGCGCTAACCTTCCTTAACCACCACTTCTCGACGATTTAGCCACTACCTACGCACTAATATCCATCTAATTAATTACTTACCTTCCTTTATCTAGAGTTATCTTCCCTTTTTTCTATAAGTAGGTCCTTTTTGCCCTCCGCCGCCGGCTTAATGCCTTATTTACCTATTAAAGGTCTTAGATCTTAGCCCTCATTAATGCTATCTTATATATAACCGCCTTTATTTCCTTAGAAAGAGACTTTAATACTTCTAGAATTAATTCAAGAGAGCTACTTTTATATCTTCTAATTCTTCTTTTAAGGTATTCAGACTAAGATTAGGCCTTAAGGATAGTCTTTAGGGTCTTTAAGACCCAAGGGTTAGAGGGGCCAGCCTCCTCCTCGGCAGGCATTGGAGTCCATAGCTACACATTAAGCTTCGAGACCACACTTTCAAGGTCAAAAGGAACAAGCCCAGCCCCTTTAAAGGCTACCTTAATATTTTTCTTCGTCATAGTGGCTTAAAATGCAGCGTAGAAGGCCGGGAAGAATTCAGTCTTTGAAACGTGGGTTATAAAGCATCTAATTAGATGCTCTATTTCTCGACTATAAGCCTTCTTAAGTAGCCCAAAGCAACCGATATCAAGGGGCTAGAGTAGATGAGATGAATGAGGCGGCATATAGATCGTGATAATATTATTCTCCTCGCAATATATCTCAAAGTCGGCCGAGTGGTGACTTTCGTGGCCATCGAGGATCAAAAGACGATAGGGACCAGTTAATCAGTTGGTTATATGCTAATTAAAGTGCTTTAGCCACTCGAGACCTATCTCGTTATCGGTCCAGCCATTTTGAGACGTCGCAATAGCCTAATCGCCCGGGAGGTTACTTTCTTAGTACCAATTAGCGAGGTAATATTAGCCCGTAACTACGATAAACGGCTAGATAGCCTGGCCTTCCGCATTGATCGCCTGAATGATTATAACCCATTCCCGGTCTCTAGGCTGCACTAATTTCAGTCTTCCACGCCTTTCTGCGCCTATAATAACTATCCCGCTCTGAATTAGGCCTATTATAAAGCTAATCTCATTAAAGTTATAGATATCTTTTAATTAGATGCTATACTTCGCGATTATATTCTTAATGAGCCTAAACTAATTGCAAATAATAGTTAGATCTTCGCATTTAGCCCTCTAATAGTTATATTTATAAAAAAAATGCATCTTAAGCTCTAGGTATTACTTAATAAAGTTTCTAGCCTAGCGCTTACCGATAGGTAGCGCATTGCGGTTAGCGAGCAATTAGTTAGCTATTTCTTTAATACCACGTAGTCACGGGGGAAATCCTCATAAATCTAGGTTAAGAATAAATTAGATAATAATTTATTCCTCTAGATTAGATAGTTTGCGTGATTTAGGGATCCAATCGCAACGCACAGATATGCTATGCTATCGGCGATAGAGAGTAATATAAGAGATTTCATAGACCTTTGCGGCGCATTAAAGACTTAATTTTAGGTTATTTTAATAGGCCTAGAGCGTAAGAAAGATATTAGCCTCTCTATTTAACTATGGCATATTAGGTAGTTAAGAATTAATTAATTAAATAGAAATATTATAAGATAACATACATAATAAGCTTATATCCCAGACAAGTATATATCCCAAAAATCCCTTAATCTCTCTCTCTTCCATTTAATCAATTAATTCTTAACCACTAAATATGTCTGAATTCAATAGCGAGGGTAATATACTTCTTGCCCTTTAAGCGCTTCAAAATAACCCAAAATTACGCATCCGACGCGCTGCATCAATCTATAATGTCTGCCCTAAAAAGCTAAGTCGCCGCCAGAAAGGCATACAATCTCGACGCGATTAGATTCCTAAATCACATAAACTATCTAATCTAGAGGAACAGATCATTATTTAGTTCATTCTTGACCTAGATTCGCGAGGATTTCCCCCGCGACTACGTAGTATTAAAGAAATAGCCAACTAATTGCTCGCCGACCGCGACGCGCTACCCGTCGGCAAGCGCTAGGCTTCTAACTTCATTAAGCGGCACCTAGACCTTAAGACGCGTTTTTTTCGGAAATACGACTACTAGAGAGCTAAGTGCGAGGATCCAGCTATTATCCGTGACTAGTTTACGCTTATGGCGAACATGATCGCGAAGTATAGCATCCAATTAGAAGATATCTATAACTTTAACGAGATTAGCTTTATAATAAGCATAATTCAAAGCGGAATAGTCATCATAGGCATAAATAGGCGTGGAAAGCTAAAATTAGTGCAGCCTAGAAACCAGGAATGAATTATAGTTATCTAAGCAATCAATGCAGAAGGCTGGGCGATCCCGCCGTTTATTATCGGTGCGGGCCAATATCACCTCGCCAACTAGTACCGAGAAAGCAACCTCCCGGGCGATTAGGCTATTGCGACGACCCAAAATGGCTAGACAGATAACGAGACTAGTCTAGAGTGGCTAAAGCACTTTGACCGATATATAACCAATCGATTAATTAGTTCCTATCGTCTCTTAATCCTCGATGGCCACGAAAGTCATCATTCTATCAATTTTGAGAGATATTACTAGGATAATAACATCATCACGCTCTATATGCCGCCTCATTTATCTCATCTACTTTAGCCCCTTAACGTCGGGTGCTTTAGCGTACTTAAGAGCGCTTACGGTCAAGAAATAGAGCATCTAATCAGATGCTCTATAACCCACGTTTCAAAGACCAAGTTCTTTCCGGCCTTCCACGCCGCATTTCAGGCCACCATGACGGAAAAAAATATCAAGTCAGCCTTCAGAGGAGCTAGGCTTCTTCCTCTTAACCCAGAAAGTATAGTCTCGAAGCTTAATGTGCAGCTACGGACTCCAACGCCTGCCGAGGAGGTAGCTAAACCCTTAACCCCTTGGGTCTCAAAGACCCCAAAGACCGTGCTTAAGGCTTAATCTCAGTCAGAATACCTCGAGACACGAGTTAAAAGGCATAAAAGTAGCTCCCCAGAGTTAATTCTAGAAGCTATACGGTCTTCTTCTAAGGGAATAAAGATAGTTATGCATAAGGTTGCCTTACTCGAGGCCAGGGTCAAAGATCTTGAACAGGCAAATGAGATACTAAGCCGGCGCCGGAGGGCAAAAAGGACTAGACTACAGAAAAGAGGGGTAATGATAGTAGAGGAAGGAAGGCAGGTAATTGATCAAATGGATATTGATGCGCAGGTAGTGGCCGAATCGTCGCGGAGTAGTAGTCAAGGGAGGTCAGCGCGACCAGGGGTTCGGCATTATGGTGTCTGCGGCAAGCCTGGTCATAATGCAAGAACCTATCAGGTAGTGATTAAGACGTCTAGGGAAGAGTATAGTGAGTAGTTTTAATTAATTAAATGGTTTATAGTGTTTTTATAGCGATTTCTAATATAAAGGGTAAAGATTTTTAGGACATATACTTGTCTAGGATATAAGCTTATTATATACATTAAGGGATTTTTAATTTATATACTTATCTAATCTATATACTTATTAAGTATATTATATATTATATATTAAATAAGTATATATATTAAAAATCTCTTAATTATTATTAATATTATTTAATTAATTAATTATTAATTAAAAATTATATCTTAATTTTATTTTAAATATTAAGTCCTTTTTATATTTTAAGCTCTCTAAAATAACTTAAATTTAAGTCTCTAAGGCGCTACTAAGCTATACTAAGATAACTATTAGGCCTTATATTACTAGCATAATAGTATTTAATCTTAATATAATTAAACTCTTAAATTATATAAATTATTTAATCTAGAGAAATAAATTATTATTTAATTTATTCTTAACCTAGATTCATAAGGATTTCCCCTGTGACTATATAGTATTAAAGAAATAGCTAATTAATTATTTACTAACCGCGATACACTACTTATCGGCAAGCACTAGGCTTCTAATTTATTAAGTAATACCTAGACTTTAAGATATATTTTTTTTAAAAGTATAATTACTAGAGAGCTAAGTATAAAGATTTAATTATTATTTATAATTAGTTTATAATTATAATAAATATAATTATAAAATATAATATCTAATTAAAAGATATCTATAACTTTAATAAGACTAGCTTTATAATAAGTATAATTTAAAGTAAAATAGTTATTATAGGTATAGATAAGTATAAAAAACTAAAATTAATATAGCCTAGAAACTAGGAATAAATTATAATTATTTAAGTAATTAATATAAAAGGCTAAGTAATCCCGCTATTTATTATTAGCGCGGGCTAATATTACCTCGCTAACTAGTACTAAAAAAGTAACCTCCTAGGTAATTAGCCTATTATAATAACCTAAAATAGCTAGACTAATAATAAGACTAGTCTAGAGTAGCTAAAGCACTTTAACTAATATATAACTAATTAATTAATTAAATCTTACTATTTCTTAATTTTTAATAATTATAAAAGTTATTATTTTATTAATTTTAAGAGGTTTTACTAAGATAATAATATTATTATGCTTTATATATTACCTTATTTATCTTATTTATTTTAGCCCCTTAATATTAAGTACTTTAATATACTTAAAAATACTTATAATTAAGAAATTAAGTATTTAATTAAATATTTTATAACTTATATTTTAAAGACTAAGTTCTTTCTAGCCTTCTACGCTATATTTTAGGCTATTATAATATAAAAAAATATTAAATTAGCCTTTAAAAGGGCTAGGCTTATTCCTCTTAACCTAGAAAGTATAGTCTCGAAGCTTAATATATAGCTATAAACTCTAATACTAGCTAAGGAAGTAGCTAAACTATTAACCCCTTAGGTTTTAAAAACCTTAAAGACTATGCTTAAGGCTTAATCTTAGTTAAATTACCTTAAGAGATAAATTAAAATATATAAAAATAGCTCCCTAGAGTTAATTCTAAAAGCTATATAGTTTTCTTCTAAGGGAATAAAGATAATTATATATAAGGTTATCTTACTTAAGGCTCAGGTTAAAGACCTTAAATAAGTAAATAAGATACTAAGCTAGCGCTAGAGGGTAAAAAGGACCTAATTATAGAAAAAAAGGGTAATAATAGTAAAGAAAGAATAGCAAGTAATTAATTAAATAGATATTAATGCGCAGGTAATAGCTAAATTATTAAGAAGTAGTAGTTAAGGAAAGTCAGCGCGACTAAGTATTTAGCGTTATAGTATCTATGGTAAGCCCGGCTATAATACAAGGACCTATTAGGTAATAATTAAGATATCTAGGGAAAAATATAATAAGTAGTTTTAATTAATTAAATAATTTATAATATGTTTATTATAGCTTTTATCTTATAGATATAAGAAAAGTAATATATATACTTATTTAATATAATATATATAATAAGTAAGTAAAATAAATAAATAAGTAAAATAAAAATCCCTTAACTAATATTATCTCTATTTAATAAATTAATTCTTAATTACCTAGTATATTATAATTAAATAAAGAAGCTAATATCCTTCTTACTCTTTAAGCCCTTTAAAATAACCTAAAATTATCTCTCTAATACGCCGCAAAGATCTATAAAGTTAGTCCTATAATGCTATAGCGCTAGCAGCAAGGCATTCTTTCTCTATGCGATATTATATTAAAGTCACGGAAATTATTTAATTTAGAGGAATAGATTATTATTCAGTTTATTCTCGACTTAGATTCGCGAGGATTTCCCCCGCGACCGCGTAGTATTAAAGAAATAGCTAATTAATTACTCGCCGACCGCGACGCGCTATCTATTAATAAGCGCTAAGCTTCTAACTTTATTAAGTAATACTAAGAGCTTAAGATATATTTTTTTTATAAATATAACTATTAGAGAGCTAAATATAAAGATCTAGCTATTATTTATAATTAGTTTAGGCTCATAGAGAATATAATCGCGAAATATAATATTACCCTAGGTAATATCTATAACTTTAATAAGACTAGCTTTATAATAGGCCTAATTCAGAGCGGAATAGTTATCATAGGCTCAGAAAGGCATAGAAGACCAAAATTAATGCAGCCTAGAGACCGGGAATAGGTTATAGTTATTTAGGCGATTAATACAGAAGGCCAGGCTATCTAGCCATTCATCGTAGTTACGGGCTAATATCACCTCGCTAATTAGTACTAAGAAAGTAACCTCCCGGGCGATTAGGCTATTGCGACGTCTGAAAATGGCTAGACTAATAACGAGATAGGTCTCGAGTGGCTAAAGCACTTCAATCGGCATATAACCAACCGATCAACTAGTCCCTATCGTCTTTTGATCCTTGATGGGCATAAAAGCTACTACTCGGCCGACTTTGAGATATATTGCGAGGAGAATAATATCATCACGCTTTATATACCGCCTTATTTATCTTATCTGCTTTAGCCTCTTAATATTAGGTGCTTTAGGCTACTTAAAAAGGCTTATAATTAAGAAATAAAGCATCTAATTAAATACTCTATAACCCATATTTTAAAGACTAAGTTCTTTCTAGCCTTTTATGCCACATATTAAGCCACTATAATAGAAAGAAATATCAAGGGAGGTTTTAAAGGAGCCAGGCTTATTCCTCTTAACCCAGAAAGTATAGTCTTAAAGCTTAATATGTAGCTATAGACTCTAACGCCGGTTAAGGAGGAGGCTAGCCCCTCTAACCCTTAGGTCTCAAAGACCCTAAAGACCATCCTTAAGGCCAGGTCTTAGTCTAAATACCTTAAAAGACAAATCAAAAGGCATCAAAGCAGCTCCCCTGAGTTAATTCTAGAAGCCCTAAAGTCTCTTTTAAAAGGAATAAAGGCAATAATATATGAGAATGCCTTATTAAGGTCTAAGGTCTAAGACCTTCGATAGGCAAATGAGATACTAAGCCAGCGGCGGAGGGCAAAAAGGACCCGCCTACAGAAAAGAGGTAAGATGACTCTAGATAAAGGAAGGCAGGCAATTAATCAAATGGATATTAATACGTAGGTAGTAGCCGAATCGTCGCGGAGTAGTAGTCAAGGGAGGTCAGCGCGACCGGGGGTTCGGTATTATAGTATCTGCGGTAAGCCCGGCTATAATGCAAGGACCTATTAGGTAGTAATTAAGATATCTAGGGAAAAATATAGTAATAAGTTTTAATTAATTAAATAATTTATTATATTTTTATAGTGATTTTTATTTTAAAAGTTAAGAAAAGTATTTTACTTACTTATTTATTTTACTCGCTTATTATATATATTATTATATATATTATATATAATTTATTTAGTAATTAAATAGTTAAAATTACTTTTTTTAAGCTTATAGCTTTTTTATAGCTATTTTAATTAAGATTAAAAATCTCTACTTTTAGTATATAGTATACTTAATTTACTTACTTATCTAATCCACTTACTTATTATATATATTATCTTAAGCTCTTTATATTACTTAATAAAGTTAAAAGCTTAGCGCTTACTAATAAGTAATATATCATAGTTAGTAAGTAATTAATTAGTTATTTCTTTAATACTATATAATCGCGGGAGAAATCCTCGCGAATCTAGGTCGAGGATAAACTAAACAATAGCTTACTCCTCTAGATTAGATAGTTTCCGTGACTTAGGTATAATATCATATCGGGAAGAAATGCCATGGGTTCCGCGCCAGAGTGAGCCATAGGAGGCCTGGTAAATCTCAGCTGCACGATGGAGACCTAATTCTGGGTTGTTTTGATAGGCCTGAAGTGCAAGAATGATATTTGCCTCTTTATTTGATTGAGATATGATTGACTGTTGAGAATTAATTGATTAAATAGAAATTTTATAGGGTGAGGGATTTTTGGTCTACCCGCTTATCTGGTCCACTCGCTTATCATGTACGTTATATAACTTTAAAATAACATAATAGCTCTAGTAAGAATAGCAGGGCTTAGGGCCTCCCCTTCGTCGCTCCCGTTCGGGTTTAAGAATATGGAACCATGCCGATTGCCTGCTGAGTCGCCTTATTGATGGTTGGGGGACCATAGGGATGAAGGACGTTCCAGTCTGCCATCTGGTCTTCCTTCAGAACAAAGTCAGTAGGGTCGTGTGACTGCGCTTGGATCAGTAGTATTCAACATGGATTCGTGTTCCAAGACTCACTGTCATGTATCCCCGCTTGAAAGCCTCTACCTTGCGCTCTCTTTGCTCTTCGGTCAAGAACTCGATAGGCTTGTAGCAGGTGTCTGTCCAACATGAGCATTGATTCACCGCGGTCAGCGGAGATACTTACAAACAGCCATGCGTTTGTTGTCCCCGAGGGGCGCAGCGCCGTAGTGGACAGCCCGTGAGTCCCAGAGGATGAAGTCACCAGGGTCCATGCTGGGCTTCACCCACTCGCAGCTGCGGTCCTTGAACCATTGGAGCTCCTTGTCCGTCCAGTTGAAAAGGTCTCGCTTGATCCAACCGCCCTCGGGCTAAGTCTATTAGCACCATTAGGTCAAGAGTTGGTACAAGACTTGAACTTACGGGTTGATGCTCTTTGAAGTACTGCTCGAACAGAGGAGCAGTGCCCGTCATGACTGCGAGGCCGCCGTCTTCGGGGCCGTTGGGGAGCTGCAGCTACCTGTCAGAAAAGCTGCGGAAGAGGCTTGAAAGCGCATCTGGGATGGCGTACCAGATTCAGCAGGCCTTGGATGCAGTGTTGCCAGGGCCGGTAGGCACTTTGATCCGACTAGATTTAAGTTAGTGTTGGTAGGACGCAATGTTATTGCTTCATACTCACGTGAGGCCAAGGGGCTCTGCCGTGGTCGGCCTCATCGGGGGTGGGAAACGCAAGCGTGCCACCATCTACCAAGGTCAGTAACAAGATCGGCGAGAACGACTCGGATGTGCCATACCATATGAGACAGTTAGCTCGTCGGTACCCCAGATCTTGGCAAAGATTTCTCGGACCTTTGGTTCTGATTTACAGTCCCAGACAAACTGCGCGTGAGCAAAGGAGAAGCTTCATACGGTCAGCTGGAGTCTGACCAAGACTTTGCCCAGACCTACTGGTCAAAGAGCCCTCCATAACGGTGTCGGGGGATGTTCTGGGACTTCCAGGTTGAGCGGTCGTCACGCTTGTATCCCATGTTGAACCCCTCGAGCCAGTCTTCAGCCTTGTCGGCATACTTGAGGGCTTTCTCATTAGGGACTGCGTCTTTTACTAGAGCCCACTAGGTAATCAGTCAGCGTCATAGACTGGCGTCGCGATCGAAAGTGGCACCCACGCCATTGCGGTGAAGGTCATGAAGCCACGGTGGACTCTCTGGGCTCAGGGGAGCAAGCTTGGGGCTTGGTCTGTCGATGCCCAGAGGCCCACTTGGGTCCTCCCAGTGGTCTTGTTCTGCCCAAGACACAACGGTTCGAGTTGTTGGTCGGTCGACTGTCGCCCGAAGGGGCTGGACCTTGCGGAAGGCAGAGGTTGATCCTCGAGCTAACTTGGTGAGAATCATGGCGTCAACTCTTGAGAAGTAGCTAAAGCAGATAATTGCAGCGGAAGCCTGTCTGGTACAGTACTCGAATAAATACTCCCGATAGGTAGTTATGAGCGGCAATTAGATACCCCTTTTGGAGGCAGCGTCCGCTATGGTCTGAGTGATCGGGGCTCAGTGGTCCGATACAGTCTTATTGGTCCGCGGCCAAGTTCACAGTTCTCGCTACTGTAACTAGAAACATCCATTCCATGTTGCTGCCCCCTCATTGGGGCAAATTGGGACCCGGATCTCTGTGGACTATGGGGAAGAATCCGGGGAAACATGCTAAAGTCTCATACAGCTTAGCATGCGGGTTCCCATAGTGTATATAGATGAATACATGACATTGGGAGACGTCTTCAAGAAAGGAGCTGCTGCATGTTTTGAGGTGATCCGAAGGTGAGATGCTAATGGACAGTGCTAGACTTGATTTGAAGATGAATTTGTTCTGGCTAGGAATCTCTCTGATAGTCTGATTTATCACTGAAACCATCATCACCCGGCGTAACCTTCCACCCCCAAGTCTATCTATCAATTCTCTTTTCTTCCCCTGCCGTCCGTCAAATGTCCTGCTACTACTCAGTCATTACTTGCGACGAGGCATCACCTCTACAACCAGTGGCCCCGGGTTAGAGTTGAACCGTTCCTGTGTTTCCAGCTTAAAGCCATTGGGAACAATGCAGTCGTAAAACTTGACAAGCGCGGCGATGACAACGATCTGCTCAAAGTAGGCAATGTTTCGGCCAATGCAAGCGCGGGGTCCCGTGCTGAAGGGGAGATGGTTGGTCATCATCCGATGCTTCTTCTCGGAATCATCAGTCATCCAGCGGTCGGGGTCATACTCAGTGGCGTGCTCGAAAACAGACTCGTCCCGAAGAAGAGAGTAGGTTGGTACTGAAACAGTAACGCCCTCGGGGACGAATTGGCCTGCAATATGTCTGCCTCCCTCGGGGACCACACGGGGAAGACCAAAAGAACTTGCTGGACGGACACGCAGAGACTCTTCGATACAAGCACGAAGATAGGGGAGCTTTGACGCAGCATCGTAAGACGGAATGTTGGCCCCGGGAATAGCAGTATCGATCTCTGCTCGAAGCTTGGCGAGAACATGTGGGTGTGTATACAACAAGTACACCGTGTTGGTCATGGCGGCAGTGGTGGTCTCAGTTCCCGCATTCATCATGGCGGAACACTCGGCGATAATTTCGCCAAGAGACAGATTCAACTCCTGGCCCTTGCTATCCTGTAACAGCTTCTTGAAAAGATCATCGCCCGGAGCATGGTTGGCCATCCTTTCCTTGGTGTTGTGGTACACGATGTTCTCCCAGTCTGTACCCTTTTTCTTGTATGGATGGTAATTAAGGAGTGGCTTTGTGATTGAGAGAAGCTTGGGGGCGAAGGCGAGGACTGTGTTGACCACAGTTGCATCCAGAAGAGACTGGATAAAGGGGACTTTGTAGATTCGACCATCTCTAGGAGACTCGGCGTCAAGGAGGTCGTTCTCACGCTCAAGGCAGCCTAGCTTATGGCCGTACAGGAGGTTACCAAAGAGGTCGATGGTGAAGTAGTTCAACATCAATCTCATGTTGACCCGGGTACCAGCAGCGGCGTGCTTATCCATTTGTTTCATGAAGATGGAGAGAGTCTCGACAAGAATGGGCTCAAGACCAACGACTGTCTTGGCAGCAAAGGCGTGGGCAAACATCTTGCGCTTGGCTTGATGCTCGACTTTGACGCGGGTGTCGGCAAGGTTTCGATGGGCACCGGCGCCAGCGTCATACCAGGCCTCCTTGAGCATATTGGCACCGTGCCCATACACCTCATTCGGTGCCCGGGGGTCGAGGATAGAGATGTGGTTGGGCGCAATGCGGACATGAGTGCCCAGGCGCTTGTGGGCATTATCTACTGCCGCATAGTGATTGTAGTGGAGGTTATGCCAGACACGCCAGAAGGAGGAGAATGCGGCGACAGATGGCGAAGGGAACTTTCGAAGGCCATTAGGATCCCACAAGTATCTAACTGCTGGAAAGACCAAGAGGCCCAGGACGGCGAAGGACAGGGCGTATGGAAGAAAGAAGAGGAGCATTGTGACTTGTGGAAGAAGAGACGATAGAAGGTAGATCGTCGATGTTGAACAGGCTCTGGTGCGATGCCGTAGATGATCAGGATTATTGCCTTTATACCTTAGCATGCTATACCCTCTTGCAACCCGTCATGGCCATGACCTCCGGATGTACGTCGAGGCTTGAAGAGGCATTCCGCTAGTGCAGCGGCGATAGCCAGATTAGGAAACTCTCATCCGCATGTCCCTCAAAGGGCCTAGACCAACTCTATCTCCAGGTAATAGCCGGGGCACATAGCGTGTGGGGATGATGATGTTGCGGGGCATAAGGCAGTGTCGGACATTCTCTTCCCCTCCCTCTATCTCATCAATCAGGGACTTTTCAGCAAGGATTTAGACATGACAAGCGAATTCACTTTCGTACATCAGAATCAGCGCGTGCGGCGTGTCCGGTCAAGAAGAGCTTGCGAGCCTTGTCGCAGCAAAAAGGTCAGTCCAAGTCCATGTGCCATTGATTGTCTTCAGTCGCGTTGGAGCAGGGGTTAATCGCCATGTAGAGACGTTGCACCCATCACGGCCAAGACAAGTCCAGCAATGTTCTTGTTTGGCGACGTTCAACCATTGATGCCAATCAATACGGTCACGACTCTCAATGCGAGGCACCGCAGCTAGAGTCTGCTCCAGAGCTAGACACCTACCACGAAATACCATCGACGGCGCACTCTGAACAAGACCAAGGCCGGCGCGAACCCCTTAACCTTATGCCGGCACTGCAAGAACCCGCATCGCCAGATATTCCCGGCTCTCCAATACCACGCTTCATAGGAGATCTAAACCCTGCAGCCAGGCTTCTTGACGAGCCGTCTACCCCCAATGAAGAGCAAGACACAACTGCAGATGAGGTAGGGCTTTGGGTTCAACCTCGCCACTGCAACGAATGCAGTTCCTCGACTCACACTTGTTCTCCAACCTATTCGACCGAAGGCAGACTATCGGAGCGCCTTACACCCATCTCCGACCTCATTTCTGAGCGAACTATCACGAAACTATCGGATCTCTACTTCGCCAACGTGCACCCTATTATACCTATTCTAAACGAGCATGAGTACCACCAATCTTTACGAACCTCGAGCATCCAACCCGCCCTCATCCATGTGGTCTGCCTCATTGCAGCCAAAGACCACGCCGCTCGACCTCATCTTCGACTTGTACAGTCCGGGACATCGTTGGTGTCCGTCAGGGAGTTTTGCAGTGCCCTACATGCGTCTGTCATCTCATCCCTCGACAAGCGAGCAGGCATAAGAAAGATCACTCTCGTTCGGCTTCTGGCTCTGATTTCTCTCCACCAAGAAGGCTACGATGGTGCAGAACAAGGCTCAGGGTACATCGCCCAAGCAGTACATTGTGCCCAGACCCTTGCTCTCCACCTGTCTCGGCCACGAGATGGTGACTACGAAATGAGAAGGACGTTCTGGTGCTTGTGGACTCTAGACCGACTCAATGCGGCAATGAACTCGAGACCGTGTATCATGTCAGATATAGATATATCGGTAGAGCCCTTGACTCCTTCTCAGTCAGGCTCTGTTACGTTTGATATCTGGTTCCGCATTGCCCAGATGCTGAACCACGTTATTGGGCTTTACCGGCCTACAAACCCCGAGTCAATCACGGGTTGGGACTTTGAGTATGTGGGCTTTGAACAGATTGTGGATGAATTTAAGGGTTGGCATTTATCATCCTCGACTCTGGGTAAGTCAAATGATGCCTTTCGATTCCAACGAGCCTGACAATATTTCCATTAGCGACATTGAACATCTTTTTCCTCGCTACGGCTACTCTTGCTCATCGCTTGAAGAGTATCAAAACCTTGCCCACGCCCACGCCTGCAAGGCTACGACAACAGCTCTCGGCAATCCAGATAGTCAGATTCATGAAAGATCCGGCGCGCTTGCAGACTTTGCATCCTATCCCAATAGCCATCTACGCGACATCCCTAGCCCTATCAGTTTCTTACCAACAGCTCCGATATAGCCGCTTGCCCAGCGATCAAGAGGACGCCCGTCAGGATTTCAACGATGCTTGCAGCATTCTGCAAACTCTGCGAGTCAACTAGCCAGCGGCCGACGCCATGGCTTCGTTGGCACAGAAGATCTCGATTGAGCTGGATAAGATCCCCAGTCTTGATCTTTTGCGTATTGATCGATCTCACGTGTCAGATAGGGTTGCCAGATCGGGCCGTCAAGGTATCAGGACTCGGCGAGATTCAATGGTCGAGAATGAGAACGAGAACGAGGCCATCTTGACTGGGGGTGAGCCATCCAAGGATCGACAAGAGAGTTTAATGAACGTGTTTGATAATCTCGAAACTTTTAATCTATTCGGAGGAATGGATGATATCTCATGGATGTACCTCGATGGGGAGAATCCTGTTAATTTTGAGAACCTTCTGTTCCGGGACTTTAACGCGCAGGAGCCGTAAAATGAAGATAACTATACGCATAAGGGCTATGAATTCGTATCCTTGTATACATGATGTGTAGTGACTTCCTATGTGGGAAAGTCGAACGAAGTTGAACTAATTCTGTTCGACTTCCACAACCTGATATGTAAATTAGGTTTGTGTTTGACTTGTCTAGTTAGTGGACAGAAGTCCTTTTAGGATTCTGCCGTGCCTGACCGCCTGCTCTAACACTTTGGGGTTTAGGATCTAATTCATTCGAACGTGATGATCATTCCATTATTTACCTACAAACTTACAAGGCTAGCTTGTCCATCTCCAACGTCAGGTCTTGACCCTATGCCGGGTCTCATACCTCTTGTTTTCCCGATCAGGAACCAGCCTGCTTGAAGGATAATGCAAACAGGGAGTTCCCACGACGAAGGCCGTCAACGGCCGGCTAAACGAGCGCGGCCCTTGCTTGCTTGTCACGGTTGTCGTCAGTCAACTTCCGAGTCTTTTCCGGCCCACTACTCTACTGCTTTTCACCTCACCTTCTTCATCTTTGTTTGACTGACCATTTCTTCGCATCTAACTTCTAATACGTCTAACAGGGATAAGAAAGATATCATGCCGGGGCGGTCGCCCATGCACTCGATGCACGCAGGATGACCGAGAATGCACCGATATGGATCTCGCTGAAAGGACGCCTCTCACGCGCAAGCGTATGACTGAGTTGGAAGAGAAGTATAACAACTACTCTAACACAGGAGCGATAAAAGCTAAGCAACTGACAGGCTTGGGGAATACGACCGTATATGGACCGCTCTGTATCCTCAATTCTCATTCAATGCCGTTTGTGCCAAGATAGCAGTAGTTGGACTTGATGAGACAGTCAACGAGATAAAGGCTGCACAAGTGTGTTCTACTACACCACGACCAGTAGGTCTGAGCACCACTGTTTAGCATTGCTCACCATTTCGCAGGCTCATCTGTCCGAGCGAAGGTCTACCAGGTTGCTCCCTGCCGGTTGCGCGCACTAAAAGCTCAGCCATGGAACCAGTTAGTGATTCGTCAAATACTCCGAGAAGGACGGGTGTTGGGCCAGCCGCATACCCCCCAACACGGCCTGGATCGCCTCGTACTTTGTCGCTTAACATTGCCTTCGAATACCCATCGACTTCTCAAACGGCTTCAAGCGAATGGAATGAGGACCAATCCCCTCGGGAAGATGCCTCGCAGTTGTCAACAGCTCATGCAATACCGAGTAAAGATTTTGGCACAGGAGTGGGAGAGAGGGTTGGTTACTTTGGTTTGTCGTCAGGGTCCACCTTGCTTCGCATGATACAGAGGCTCGCTCTTGAAAACAACGTCACTTCATCCTTTCGGCTGAATCCAGGGCCTGACCTTTTTCCAAGAACCCCGGATTCAAGGCTAGGCGGTGGGAGACGTGAAGCTCTTGTACTACCGCCTGCTAGGGAGATTAGGCCTCTCGTGGACTGTTACTTCCAATACTTCCGTTAGTCCGATCATTCTGCTTTTCGCTGGGATAAGTTGATGCAGAGAGGCTAACCACAACAGATGCCCTGACGCCCATCTTGCATGAACCGACTATTCGAGCACAGCTTACAGGAGCCCTTCCTCTACCCACCTGCAGCGGCAGCCGTGTTCTCTTCAATATGATCTTTGCGATGGGAGCCTGCGATTATGCTACCGATAACGAACCTCTCAAGGCCGGCTTCCAGTATTACGAGCTAGCTAGGGCAGCCCTTCAGCACGACTTACTTGAGGGTGGATCTCTTCTGCTTCTCCAGGGACTTGCAATCATGGCCATCTATCTCCAGCGGAATGACAAGCCAAATACAAGCTACATTTGCCTTGGACTCGCTATCCGCATAGCAATCGCACTTGGTCTTCACGTCTCGACTCCAAGCGGCAACGGCAAGGGGCTGACCGTGCTTGAGTCAGAAATGAGATGTCGCATCTGGTGGGGATTGGTGACGCTGGAGACTGGCATGTGTATGACATACGGTCGACCTCACACTCTGTCCCTTCCCTCTCTCTTCTCAGTTCGGCTTCCTCTGAATACCGAGGACGAATACCTCACTGTGTCTAGTGCCCAGAAGCCTCCTGATATGCCAGGCATAACGAGGTATACCCCGTTAATCAAGCAAGCCAGGCTTGCTCAAATGGCACTGCACAGTCTGGATCGTATCTCAAGGTCTCTGCCTTCTCCTACTGTCGAACAGATAAAGTGGTGCGGTGACTACTTTCGAGATCAGTTGGCAGCATTGCCGAACTACATGCAAACGATCGCTCCTCCACCAGATGGACTTGCCTGGGCAATACAAACCTGGAGAGCTCGAGACTACATGTCTATTATTTATCGACCGGTCTTCATCTCGGCTGCATGGAGCTCTGGTGGGAAAGGGGTTTCAGATAAGCAGGTTGGCGAAATCGTCGAGTAAGCTTTGCAGTTCCCGAGGAATCCGAAATGTTACGACTAACACTACGCAAAGCACCTGCCGGACTTTGGCCATGGAGAATCTGCGAGACATCGCCCAATTCGTGCGAGGCAACCCTGATCCACGCAGAGGTTGCGAGTGGTATACCCTGTATTTTGGAATTCAAGCCTCGCTCACCTTGCTCTTGTCTATTGTTTGGGACCCTCGTCACCCTTGTGCAACATCATGGCGTGAGCATATCATGGACACGATGGCATGGCTTCGTCAGCTTTGGTCTCTGAAACCAGTAAGGGAGCGCGTAGTTGTTGCGATTCGGACTATGCCCAGCTAATGACTAACAGCTAGGCATGGCGTGGGTTCAGATTATGGAGAATGTACTCTCTGCGCGACCTGGCCCCCAACTGGGGTGTCCAACCGAGGGTCAACAACCATTGCAGGTTGAAGAGAACCTTGTACCAGATATCGACACATTCGACTTTGAGCGCTACTTGTACGTATTGCCCTAGATGGTAGTTGTGGTGAATGAACTAATATGAAAGTGTGTAGTTCTGAGATTTGGGACGACCAGGCGCAGACCACTGGTTTAACCAGTGAGTTTGGTTTAAGTATTTGGGAAGATACGGTTATGGGACTACCGGGAGCCTTCCATTGAGTGCCTTGTGGCCGATTTCCTTGTGCTATGGGTGCAGTTTTGACTTCAAAAAAAGAGGGACAGATGATGTGTCATGACTTTTTCATACAGTTCGATAAGGTCTAAATCATTCAAGTAAGGCCATGGTGCGAACGTGATGAGGATCATGTTGACGTCGGCTGCTAGAACAGATCTTCCGACAAGCGATGCACGTCACGTTGGGATGATCTTCTGATCTACATGAATGGTCTTTTCATCGTTTTCGTTGCAAGATCCCAGGTGCCCATTATCAGAGATCAGAACCCAAGGATAGCATTGCTGCAAGTTGATTAGCCAATTGGTTGCATCTAACACACATTTGAGAACACTTACGCTGCCTGTCTAACTGACCTCTCAGTCTCAGACATATCACCGTTGAGCCTGAAAGGTACGAGGCCCATGCTGACTTGGTCAGTACCCGTATGCATCATCCAGTCGGAGTCAACTATGGCTGAAACTCACCCTTCTTTTCCTTCCACGGTCAGCAGGTCATTTCCCGTGCCCCGGCCTTTGAACTCGCTTTCCCCGATGCCGCCGGGAAAGTCTGGGGCTGGTTTTCCCGAGAGAAATGTCGCTCTCTGGTCTCGGATGTAATGCGCATTCTTGAGAGTGAGAGCAACAGCTGGAATGTAGAAAACTGCCGCAGCGTTCTGCCCACGATGTTGTGATTCTACGGCATGAATGACGTCTTGAAAAAGGTAACCGGGTCAGTCAGCCGTTCGCAAGAGAGGGAGGGTCAGTAAACCATAACTCACCACTATGCCACCACACTGAATCGCCAGGATCTACCTTTGGCATGCATACCATGGTTCGCAATAGTTCCAGGTGAGGGTGTGTCACGTCGTTTAACTCCTGGTTGCGATGGTGAGGAGAGCCTGGGAAGTTAGTAGTTTCAAAATCCAGCTCCCAGTTATCGGGGGCTAAGAAAGCCTTTCCGCCCTGGAAGTCGGACTTGGGCTTCTTCGGCTTGAACAAAGGACGCATCAGCAGATAGGCACTGTGTTCACGAATGAAAGGGTAAACGAGTAGAGTTCCCTCAGTGGGACCTGTCTCAGAGAGGGAGGTCCAGCCTTGCCACGAGCGGAATAGACCTGTCTTTTCTCAGAGTCAGCAACGACAAGGAATTCGGTAAATATTGACTAAGAGTGCTCACACTACCAGGCCCAGGATACGGGTCTTGGACCGCATCGGCACGCTTGTCTATCGGAATCAGCTGAGTCATTTCCCCCCCCCACCAAAAAAAAAGTCCAAACTTACCCATCTCCCAGGCGTCAAACTCTTCCCATTTCCCTACTAGGATCTTCTCGTAAACCTGGCGGTAAGTGGTGTTCTCCCATCGCTCAATACTACCTCCATCTATGTGAGGACACAAGGCGAATTTAGCGTCTCCTGGATTCCTAACTCGAAGCCGATCCGAATACACCAGCGGAGTGCTAAGCGAGATGTCTGACTCGGGAGGGGCGGTGAAGATAGATAGAAGCGCTGCTTGCGTCTTTAGCATCCGGGGATGAGAACGTGCCTCCTGCTGGGCTTTAGACCAGCTGCTCCCTTGTTAGTAACACTGGGTTAAACGCAAGGATGTAGACAGGCATAGAAGGTGATGTGATGAGAACAACGCACTAGATCTCGTAAACCTGCTTGTCGTCCTCGGGGAACCCTTTCACTTGAGGATTCAGCTTGATGTAGTCTCGAACATCGTCAAGCCATTTCAATGCCTACACGGCGTTAGCGAGTGGACTGAGTACGCAACGCGGCAAGTTCGGGTTTCTAACCTGGTCCTTTGAGACGGTCCCATGGATCACTACTGACCCGCATTCCCTGATACGGTTGATAAGCTTAGGCGAGGGGTTGTCGACGAGTTCATCGTAGGTAGCTTCCGGGATTGTCTAGCCATGGTGATCAGTAAGCGATGGAAAACGCGATAACGTGCATGATAAGCTTATGTCCCAGACAAGCATATGTCCCATTAACATTTACACCTTAAATCGCAATTTTAAAAAAGCTCTTATAAAACCAAGCTAAGCCTAAAATAGCTAGAATTAAAACTTTAGTTATTTTATATAATAAGCTACTTATAATAATTTTTATATATTTTTAGAAAAATCTTAGTAAGCTAGTATTTAAAAAGTCTATTTACACTGTGTAATAAGCTATTTCTCTATAAAGAAGCTTTTCTAAAAGTCTATTAAAATTATATATAGTTAATATAATAGTTAAATACCTAAAACAGCTTTTTTTAAGTTTGTAGCTATCTTAAAGCTATTTTTATTAAGCTTAGAAATCTGTACTTTTAGTGCACAGTATACTTGAGACACATACTTATCTGAGACACATGCTTATCAAGTACGTTAGTAATGTAAGTATGAGCTAAGATCGAACGTACGCGTTGCTGCTTTTCCTCAATTTCCGCCGACAGCTTGGCAAGTCGAGAGGTCAATCGTGCCCAGGCTGCAATGAGAGCCGCCTGGTTGGCTTCGTCACCAATGAGCTCACTGGGGGAGGCTCAGTCAGCCTGGTTGACGCATGTACCAAGGAACCATGCTCACCGCTTGAGATCCAGGTATCTTGCAGGGAGCAACGTCTCCTTCTCTCCTGCGAGAGAGGCAAACGAGTTACCAATCTGGGTAGTGCATCAGTATCCCCTTGAAGAATATACAGAAAGGCTTTTGAACTTACGCTCCCCTCCTGCTTCTCGGCGCGCGGCTTGGAGGACATCATTTTATCGACGGTTGGAGTGAAATGGGGACAGAATTTAAATCAGCGTCGTCTATGGAAGTAAAGCGTAGCGTCAACCAGGGGTGAAAGCTAGCTTATAACTCTTTTACGCCTTAACTTCACAGAGTGAAGCCTCGGGGCTTCTGGTTGTTCTGAGCCCGGCTGACAGTTGGCTGGGGGTTGATCCCGAACAAGTGCCTTCCAATGGCCCGGATGACAGCTTTCCGATTGATATTCAGCGTCAGTGAGGTCACACATATGATCAAGCCTACCTAGGCGGACGTCTATCTTCCGGCTGAAAGGTTCTGCCAATCATGAGGCTTGCTTATAGAATCGGGTGGTAAAGGTCCCTCAACTGTCGGAGCTCTGTGGTCCGAAAGTGGATCTTCTGCGAATCACATTATCTAATTTCAGGATTAGGGCCGGGAAGTGATACCTTTCGGCTCTGTAGATTGGCGGACGCCTGCCGTCCGGTGAGTATCTTCTACAATGGGAGATAGCACCCATCGTCTTAGAGAGCAAAGGCCACTGTGTTAGCATTGGGATATGATGCTATGATGTGTTGATAATGTGTTCTTTGTTATAGTTGATGCCCAGCCCTTGATGGGGTAACTGAGCTAGGAGACCGAGCCATGTCACCGCAAGATATAGGAGAAATGGAAGAGTTAATAGAGAGCCTTATCTACCTCTCTATCGGACCGCCAGTAGATATATAGAGAAATACCCGAGAGACACATCTTTTAGATATCTACTCGATGAGCCCTGACTAAATAATGGGGCGCGTTACCGCGATGCCCTTCGTAAATTAGCCCTCGGCCAGCGTTACCGCCAAAACCGAGTGGGATTAGCGACGTCCCAAGTTTTCAGGCATGGGTGTAGCGCTGGATTAACCGAGGTGTAACGCTCCCTGATAAGCTGCCTTGTCATGGTTCCAGCGCATGGACTATCATGGGAAGTTGGTAGCACGACGAAGTATGAAATGGGAATAAGACGCTCTTAAAGCGTCATGTTCTTGAGAAAAGGCCTTAGATGACTCCAGTCATCACTATAGTCGGCTGTATCTAGTTCTGAAGTTGAAAGAGGCCCAAGAATGTCTTTTTGAGAGATGTAATTTACGCGCCCCTTAACTCTCATCTTGACGTCCACTCCGACCTTATCTTCACGCCCACTCCAAGATAATGCTATCCCACAGAAAGCCTCTCCACTTGGTATACCGCGTGACAGTAAACCCAGCCGTATTGACGCCCTCCTTCAACGCGTCTGGCTCAATCTCGTACTGAACGAAGCGCCATTCGCCACTAGTCTTGCCGGACCGGTAGAGGGCAGGGTCACTCGTCAAGACGTTCTTGCTCAATGAGCCGTAGACTTTTCCGTTGACGTCTATGTCAAGTGCTGCGCTTTGTGAGTATCCAGCGAGCGAAACGCTCAGCAGCGCTGCCTTGTTGGCTGCAATGTCCTCTTTTGAGATCTCGAACTCGATGGTCCACGTTCCGATTGCGGAGGATGCGTAGTACCAGTCTGAGTCTTGGGACTTGCCGACGGTAAATGTCAAGTTGGCAGGGCTATCC
This sequence comes from Fusarium phalaenopsidis, assembly GCF_050370095.1. Classification (NCBI taxonomy): domain Eukaryota; kingdom Fungi; phylum Ascomycota; class Sordariomycetes; order Hypocreales; family Nectriaceae; genus Fusarium; species Fusarium phalaenopsidis. Next base: position 3,515,199 of record NW_028145417.1, on the reverse strand, counting down.
TCGGCCACGCCATGTTGGTATGGAACCCCTCCGTTCTTGAATCCTCGCGCCGTTTTGTCAAAGGCCCCGACTTGCCAGATCCGCTTGGCTCTGTCTTTCACTTTCCAGTTCAACTGGCCCAAGTTCAGGGTCTTGTCCTTGGTGATAGTGATATCTGACTTGGTGAAGTTGGTGTAGACATCAGCGAGCTTTCCTCCGCTTGACCAGGCATAGAGACCGTAGGACCCGGTTCGGATGTCATCGAACGAGAATCGACCTTTATCGTTGGTGTAAGTAGTATAGTAGTAGTTGCTTCCCTGAACAGATGGCCGAATAGAAGTGTCAGTGTCGCCGAGGAAGACGGCTGCATTGGAAGCTGGGCGGCCGTCAGAAAGGCGAAGGGTTCCTTGCACGCCGCCTCTCGCATTATAGGCCTCGTTTTCAAGCCAGCTGTATGGGAAGTGTCGAAGCTCCTCCTGCCGTTTGTGTGCAGCGTCGACTTGACTGCCATTGTTCTGCTTAGGGTTATCTTACTAATCCATCAGAGCCAGCGGATGGAGACTTGCCAGGTACCATAGCCAAGGACCCCAGATCTTTCCAGCTGGTTGGAAAGTCTTTTGGCCAACACGGAAGTGAGAAGTGTCTTGCACGACGTTGAGCTGCACCGCATCGCCAGTCTTGCTCTCCCGGTGAACAGTCAAAGTTTGACTGAGGTGATCGCTATTGTAATACTCAGTCGAAGGATGAATCCACCAGGAACCGACTTTTGAGCCGTAAACCCCATAAAAGTCGCGGTCCCTGACAGCATTGGACCAGTCATACTTCGTGATGTATGAACCATCGGCGAGTTGCCAGGTCTCATCTTGCACGTTGGTGCCCGTGGAAAAGAGTGAGAAGTCGGGGAGTGGCTCATCCTTGAGATGAGTTCGCCCGTGAGTGAAGTAGTCTGGGGATAGCCTCCACAGAGTACGGAAGATGCTGATATCGGGCAGGGCGCGGTTGACAAAGTACTGATATGCTCCAGAGAGATCGTCAAAGATGACCCAGTGGAGGTCTCCAGCGGTACTTTCAAAGCTGACGTCAATAAAGTGCGTCCCTTTTGCTGTCACTTTGGCGTCAGTGAAGACAAGGTTGCTCTCCCCATCTATAGAAACAAGATTAGCTTTGGACTCCCGGAGGACAAGACAACGTACCATATCCGACATAGTGGCCAGAGGCAGATCCGACCAAGTCAGCCCCAGGGATCCCTTGCCAAAAGAGGTTCTTGGCATAAACAGGTCCTTGTGTAACATTCCATAGATCATTGCCAATGACCCAAGAACCGTCGCCTGTCTCTTCCAAGAACGGGCCTCTGCTCGCACCCACAAGAGGGCTGAGAAACGGCAAGAGGGAGAGTAGTTGGAGCCGCATCACGAAAGGTATCATCTAGGGTTTCGACTGTTCTACACTATTGCGACGCAGATCCTAAGCTTTTATATACTAATAGAGACAGGCCTAGAGTAGAATCATGCCCCATCACACCAGGCCGAAACGAGATGGTGACAGCCATGCCGAAGATTGGTCAACAATGACGGGATTGACGACACCTAGAGTATGATAGCTGGAATAATTGAATGTTGTTCCTTTGTAAATATTTTGCGCTCCAATTGCCATGGTTCATTCCTCGGGTGTACTGCCATAAATGGAGATGGACTTCTCTCTGGAGCGGTCGAATCTCCGACCCAGGCGGTCGCGTCATCGATACTGGGATCTGGGTTGGCCAGAGAAATTGACCCTAGCTATAATCGCCATAGGTGCATGTCTTGCATCATTGAGCTTTATAATTTACTCGGCCAAGTTGCCTATACTGCCCCACGGCCCCGAGATCCGAGCCGACGTTCCGAGTTTTGGAAGACTCTGCCTATGGACTGTCCGAGAGGTGTGCAACGGTCGAACCGTCGAACCGTTGATGTGTATTGCGGACCCGCCAAGTTACCGCTCTCTGCGCCCACTCTCACATCTTCGGCTCTCCGGCACCACCAACATCATTTGGATTCCGAATTCTCTCCCCGGACTCATCTCATACCACGAAGAGGGGAATCATCATGTCGGTTGCATCGGGCTCCCACGGTCCGCGATTATTCCGACATGGTCACACCAAGCTGGGCATTAGCCTAGGGTATGCCGTCCGGTTAACTTCACGACACGAATGCCTGGATCCTCGAGATAAGATCTACGAAGTCTTGGGCTTCTTGAAACCAGAAGAGCGAAACCGCATTCCGGCGAGTTACAGCTTTTCCAGACTCAAAGTGTATACTGCGGCCGTGGGGCATATGCTGCAGGCTACCAAGAGCCTGAATATCATTTACTGTCCTGTCCTAGTGTTGTTGGTCCTCTAGAATGAGAACAGATATTCCGATATGGCTGTCCGAATTTTCTATTGCAAATATGCACAAGAGTACCCAGTCTTGGAACAGCTTTGATGCGTCGAGAGGCCTGCCTGTTGCGGTGTCAATCTCTTCAAGACGGCGAAAGCTCAAGATGCTTGCCATCCCCATTGACAAAATCGTCAATCGCTCAATCTCTCTCTCTCACCTAACACCTCCTACGACGGAATCTTGACAGCTTTCCTTTAGTGGGGCTCAGTAGTTACCGCTGAGTACGAATTTTGGGAACCGGCGCACTAGGCGTTGTGCAGCTTAATGCTTGCAGACTCTGTATTTACGCTAGTGGATGTCACAGCAAGAGGGTGAATGAATGAAGTGTATGGTACCATCAACTATCTACAGGAACTCTGGATCCATGGGCTGGAAATCGATGGCTGGATCGGTGCCTTGGCCCGGGAGTTGGAGGAGACTGGGCGTACCCGGACACTAGGATCATGAAGGCCTTGGATCCGATAGTGCCCGGTCGGCGATTCTGTATCACGGAGAGTGGGAAATATGCCATTGTTGCTAGTAGTGCCCACGAGGACGACAAGATCTACGTGCCCTTGGGATGCTTGACCCCAATGCTGTTACGCCGGGAGGGCATGGAGCACAGATTTGTTGGTGGGGTATATATGAAAAAATACATGCACGACTTGGCTATTGATGAGCTTGACAGGCGGGTGAGAAGTTACGAGACTGTCATGCTGGTTTAGCTTTGCACACAGCTCTGTAGTTAATGCCGATACTAAACTCGAAAGCGACGAGGATGGACTCCATTGGATATGAAACGCATAGCCGCCAACGAAACTGGTGAATATGTTGCACGCGGCTCCTCTGAAGGCGAATATCCAGAAAAGAAGGAGGAAACCACAGTGTGCAAACAACGTCCAGAGAGCCCAATAATCGAGACGTTGCTGGTGGGTGTCGAGAGCCAAGTGTCTAGGCTATGGGGGAGAGAGTTATCGGAAGCCTGTTCGATCAAGAAATATATAATAAACATGACTGTCTGATCCTACAAGTGCCCTTTCTCTACTTCCCGAGAGCTGTAGGTTGCCTCCCATGGCTTGTATTCCTCTTCAGTCATGAGACGCTGAATTTGCCGTCGACGAAGCCCAATATTACCCCCATCAAACAAAGGGTAGCACATAGCCTCGTTCAGCAATCTGGGGAACGACATGTCCTTTGCATACGACTTCATGCCAACCGCCTTCATCGCATCCACAACACAGTCGACAGCGCAATCTGTCGAATAAATCTTGGCCTGCATCGAGATCTCGAGCTTCGCCTTCCAATCAACCGCAGCGTCATCAAGCTTACAAACCGCTTTCCACACCAGAAGACGGCTCGTTTCAATCCGCATCTTGCAGTCGATGAGCTTGTCGGCCACACTCTGGTGCTGAATGATGGGCTTGGAGCCACCGCGCGTGTCAGACTTGGCGAAGGCAAGGGCTTCATCAAAGGCTGCGCGCATTGTACCAACAGCCATCGCACCGACGAGGGCCGCGGACATGGTAAAAGCTGTCTCGACGATAGGTGCACCCTCTCCGGGAGGACAGAGCAGATTTTTGTGAGGGACACGGAACTCGGTGAAGCGAGTGTGCGGGCCAGAGGTAGTGATGTGGCCCGCAAGCTCTGGCTCCCCTAGAACCTGGTATGCTTCTTTCTGGTTGTTTGCGATGACCTCCGGTGTAACAAGGAGGATCATAATAAGTGAAGCGGGGTCAATATTGGGGTCTTGGGGCTTGGAGGCATCATCGGAGAGCCTGCACACGACGCACGCAAGATCTGCTCCCTCTTCACCCCAACCGGCGCTGTTTGAGGTCCAAAGCTGGATATCGATTAGTATACATCCGGTTGGAGTCAAAAGCCACAAACCTTCTCGCCATTGATAATCCATTCATTTCCAACCTTCCTGGCTGTTGTCTGGAGGCCTCGTCCTCCCTTCTCGAGCCAATTTGCAGTTCCTTTTGGTTCCGAATGCATCAAACTAGCAAGGGGCTCACCTTGCCCAGACAGGAAAGGCTTCAAGTACTTTTCCTGTAGAGCAGGTGTGCCGCCCAGAATGAGTGGCATCAGTCCCAGGGCCGTTGCGACGATTGTAATGGAGGCAGCGGGTTCAACCGCGAACAACTCTTCGAGGACGATGGCGGAGTGAGTTAGACTCTCCATGGTGCCCCCCAATGGGACAGGGATTTGGCCCTTGACCAGGCCATGCTGCACTGCTTGCCTGTAAAATGGGCGAGTCGCCTGGAAGCGGGACTTCTGGTCGTGATGAGGGCTGTACTCAGCAGCAGCCTTCTTGAGGACAGTTAACGCAAATTCCCGAGCGTTCTGCTGGGCATCTGCCTGAGATTGGGTAAGAGTAAAGTCAATCATGATGAGGGCCAAGATATAAATCGATGTCTGCAAGGCAACGTCCACCAGACCAGGCTCGCGATGTCCGTCTTGTTATATGTTAAGCAGTGTTCCAGTATCAATGTTGGTTGCGGGGTAGGGATAATTGATATCCGACAATGGAGATCGTTAGATAACCATCTTTCGACGTCGGAAACCACGCCAATTATGATTCAAAACTCAGCGCTATCTTGGGCCGTATCTCTGATGTCGGGTAGTAAACCAATTGAGATAGGATAGAAGAGGAACACATCCGAGACTTGTCGGAAAGTCGGGTCAAGCTGAAAGATCTGGTTGATTATCTCTTCCTCTCGCGCGTACCCCCAATGCGGCAACTGGGCGGACGCGTCCACCACATCACGCTGGCGTTGGGGCAATCTCAGCTTCCGGTCTCTAAGAGCCCAACGTCCCCAAATTTCTTCGTCACTTGGCCTCAAATAGTCCATACCGTAGCTTCATTCCCATTGGCCTACTCATGCACCATTCTGGTTCAGTTCTACCATCAAGGGTCGGGCTTCAATTATAACGAAGAACACATTATCAACACATCGTAGCATCCCATCTCAATGTTAACTCCCTGAAGGCACCACTGATCTCGTAATCTATTCCTCAAGGGTTCCTCGAATCGACTAAAATCGAGACGCCTCTGGCTGGTATCTATACTATAGTAAGAGTTTTTTTTTTTTTTTTTCATAAATTGCCCCAAGTCCTCCAAGCCCTCAAAAGACTCTAACGTCTTCACATTTATATAACACTCCGTTGCTCTGCCCAGTCTTTCATACTTTGTTACATCCATTTGCGACTTCCCTAGAACCAAATATATCCGCAGTGCTTTTCTCTGCTTAATGTCCTCCCCTTCATAATCTGCCCATAGGCCCTGGCCGTGCCCTAGAAGCAGAAGAAAAACAGGGCTCTCAGACACAGCTGGATGTTTGTTCGAGCCAACGGGTGACCGCTGAACAGATCTTTCAGCAACACCTTGGGTTATCAGTTCGAATGTCTTTAAAGCTGTGTCTGCCTGCATATGGAGATCTCGGGCTCCTCTTCGTACATAGGAAGTGAGTGATTGATTCCTGCTTCGCATCGGGGTGAGTCGCAGCGTCGTGGCCAATGCCAGGCCGTGTAGAGTGATGTGGGCGCTCTTGACAACACCAAGGGGGTTCTTGCCCACGACCATCGATTCAGCCTGGATAAGGGCAGAGCTTGCAGGCACCCAACCCCATAATCTTTCCCACAGTACCTTCTCGTCGATCGAGACCCAAGAGAAGGTTGGCCCGCGATATTGGGGAAGGACAAACCTTTCAGAACTCCACGAGAGCATTTCAGATGATGCGGCAGCCCAAGCTAAGTCATAGCTGAGGTTGTCTGACCATATCCCTGCAAGATATCCAGAGTGAGTGATGTCTTGAATAATTCGTGCAATTCCTGGGATGGCAGGTAATTTGTCCATCCGCCAGAGTTCTTCTTCGGTGTATGTTAACACTCGCCTCGAGAGCTGGCTCTCCTGAAGCGTCCATCCTCGGAGATATAGAGGTAACTCCTCTCCCCCGTCTCTATTCTGGGTATGCGCCGCCTTGTCAGGAATGATCCTTGCACCCAGAATGAATTTTTCGCCTTTTCCGTACTGGCACTCAGCCCTGAAGGGAGGCTTCTGACTTGCAGCGAGATGCCGATGATGTAGAAACCCTTCTGTTGCTGAACTTGCAGTCCCGATGGCAATGGTTAAGTAGTCATCTCGGTACACAGAAGCCATCCTGGCTGACTCATACTCCCAGTCCGATAGTGAGTCTTGGATGATGCAGATAGCGTCGACCCATAGATGCCGCTGCCTGAGTTTCCTGGTCACCTCGATCGCATCCTGGATCGCTCTCAGAAGGCGGGACACTTTTATTCCCTTTTGCATGATTCGGTAGTTTGTCGATATAGTCTTGACTACCTCGGACTTTCCCCAACAATAGCTAAGGGCAACATAACGGTATTCCGCCGTGGACGTGGTTTCCACAAGTCGTACCTCAGTATCGTTGAGCGAACCGACATCGATAAGTCTGGTTGGAACGTCGCGTGTAGGAGGATAGCACGATGAATGTCGAGCACATCTTGCAAGGCGGGACTCGATAAAAATATACGCCTCCTGAGAGCCCGCATATAAACTCATTTCGTGGCTGTTGACGAGTCCTTCCTAAGTGGCCAGTTGGTCTTGGAGCTTCATGTCAGAAGGTCACTAAGAATTATTGTACTAGACTGACCGATTGGCGTGTAAATCTGCATCGTGATGGACAAGGATGGAGAAAATACCGCAACTGCGCCCGCTTCGGTGATGGAGAGGTGAACTGTCGAATCGTCGGCAGGAAGCATCCCAAAGTATGATACTGCCTCGAAGAAAAGTCCAAGCCTGGTATATCTCTCCACCGCCGGCCTAATTTGTGACGGCTACGCTGCGGTGAGAACTTGAAGTCGAAGCAAACATCGCACGACGGATTTCTGTAGGTCGGTTCTGTCATTTCCTCTGCGTGAGCGATTGGTCGCTAATGGGTGGCAGTTCAAATTCAGGGGAAGAGTGGCGGACTTAAGTAGGTAGCAGATGCGTCTACTAGTTACCTCCTCTCCATGGTGAGACGCCGAGCCATTAGGCGCCAAAAGCTGCACATTTCAGCCTCATAGCTTCCCAAACATCCCAGCATGGCGTCTTCCAATCAGTATCACGTTTCGTCATACTGCATCCGCACCCAATGACCTCACAGCCCGGGCTTCCTCAGACCTGTCCTCAAACTTGGCCTCCAAGGCAGGCTGCAGGCCAATACCCAAAAACAAGGGCAAGGTATGGTATGATCAAATCAAGTGAAATCAGCGAATCAGCCGGCCAACTGAATATTATCGGCTCTTGCAATAATCAGTGTTGTGAACTTCGTGGCTTGAAGTCCAGCTATTCCCAAGATATTAGAGGGAACGCAATTTTCGTCAGCGGAGAGGCTCACCGGGTCTGGTCCTCCAAAACTTGGGATAACAGGCTCTAATTATAATGCCCAAGGGGACGTCCTACCCAGAGCTATCTTTGCTTGTTGCCTTTCTCCAAATGGTCTTGAACACCGGCTTGACAACAGAGGTTAGTTGGGAACTCGCCCGTAAGGAGATCTCATTTTCGGGCAACTATACAACTAATCCTTACTCATTATGAACAAAGAGGTTATTTTGATGCTTAACTTCATCGAAGAAAAGGCTATGTTCACCATCTTCATATTACTACCATTATACAACGTACTTAATTAAGTAATGCATTCCTCAAGGGTTAATGGGATGCCAGCTAGACGAGGGCATACCAAAACACTCTCCCACAGTCACACCTCTCATGCCCCTTGCCTGTATCGCGGAAATAATTCCGGGAAGCATATCGTCCGCCATTTTGGGGTGCGTGCCATGCAGCAATGCAATCGTTCCTCCCGCATCTAGGCCGTTTACGAAGTTGTTAATGGCCTGTTGAGGATTTTGTTGTAGGTTCTCATCGTCTACAGTGATGGAGGAAAACATGCTTACATAACCAAGATCTCCAAGTACTCTCATCGGCTCGGTATTGTAGCGTAGGTATGGCGGCCGCATGTAGCTGGGCTGCACGTTGGCGATGGAGATGAGAGCGTCTTCCAGCTTGATCATGTTATCCTGTATCTCGATGGGGGTCTGCTGTGTAAGGTTGAGATAGCGCCAGCTATCAACGCCATTAGGAGTGATCAATTGCCATCTGGACCTTAAGGACTCACCCAAGAGAGGCAAGCTGGTGGCCTTCATTAAATATGCGCTGGATAATGGGCACGTGGTCATGTATGGACCCATGATTTAATCCATTCACGAAGAAATTGGCCTTCATGCCGGCAGCGTTCAGCTTGTTCAGAATAGCGGCCGTGTACTGGGTGGGACCCTCGTTGAAGGTGAGGGACACGACGCCGGGCATGGTGCACCAATCCATCGGTGTCCCAGGGGGAAGGCCTCCCCTCGGCGTTCGAGTTTTGAGCGCTGGCGGAGGACTGGTGGATGTTGTGGTGGTTTTTGAAGTGCTGATGTCGGCCGAGGTGGCAGCAGAAGTAGTGCTGCGGTCGTTGTACTGAATGCTGAACTCGTGTGGCTGAGGCTGTCGGTCGAAACTTTAGAGGCGGAATAAGAAGCGGTGTCAGTGCCGGTAGTGGTATCGGAAATCCAGGTACTAGATAAATACGCGTTGCTACTTGTCTCGGCCGTGGTCGACGTCACCGATCCGATCTCGCTCGAAGTTTCTATGACAGGGTCCGTCTCTGTTTTCGCGGTCCTGCTCGGCTCGATTGTGGTTGAGAAGCTCCGAGTAGTAATCTTGGTGGAGGAAGGACGGCTAAGCTGACAGGGCCCGGCGATGGCTGTCGCTGCCAGCGCAGTGATAAAGACAGTGGTGAGGATCATTATGCCAGCTTGATGGGACAAAAAGTCCACATTAGCGAGGGCAGAAAAAACGAATGACAGCCACTGGGGGAGAGGAAGAAGAAGCTTGAAAAGCTGCTTTCGTGGGTATGATAAGGCCCTTGGAGTCCCTGAGGTTACTCGCAGTCTCTAATTTGATTCCAAGACATGCCAAGGAGTTCCAGGTGCGCCTCTTCCTCAGCCGTGGCAGTTTCTGGACAAACTTTCGATCGGTGCTTGCAGTAGCCCTAACCAAGGGGGTAAAGCTGGCCCGCAAGAAGCCAGATAGCGAATGATGTCTAATGCCAAGCGACTCTCGAAATGAGCACTGCTAAAGAGCGGGTTTGCTTGAATAACCTTAGACATACGGTTAAATCCGCCATCCTCAGCGCGCACTTTGTTTGTGAGAACCCCTAATCGTGGAGCGGTAAGCCGCCACAGAGGCATGAGCCGCCCTGAGCAAAAAGCCCAGGTTTAAAATAACCGTTCCTCAGAGGTTGGACTTTGCACGAGTGTGTACAGTAACTAATGTCTTAGTCCCCCCATAGATGAGAGATGAGATCTACAATAGCAACCAAAGAAGGTTATTTTAGGCTATGGTGTTTTTCGATTGGGGTTTAATGTCGGCATGTGTCAATGCATGCGTCCTTTGTTATTGTGGCTGATGATTTCTTTCAGAAGCGTCACCAAGTTCACAACGAGAATCATGTAGCAACATCTGAGCTGAAAAACATCGAGCCAGTCAACAGGCTCATTGAGACCCAATTATTCTGTCCGTCATCCTCCAGTTTGAACAGCCAGCGTGGAAGCCGTTTCAGACGAGAGGTCATGAATACATGTAGACATTCACACGGCCTCCTAAATGTGTGATCCGGTCATCCACTTGCACGCCGGAAGTCGCACACCAACACCATCCGAGGCAAACTGGGTTTGAGAGCGGCCATGTCATTGGCACGGTGCTGTCAGGCCTCGGCAGAGTCGTGCGGCGCGATAACTGGTTACCTCGCCTTGGTATTTCCAAGACGACCCCAGTCACGCCTTGAACATTTAGAGCAGTGAGAGGGCGTTCTCCGAGGCGTTTTATGGCTCATAGCCAACCGAGAAGCCAGTTCGAGCTGACAGACGAAGCCTCTCTACATCAAGCAACATGTCACAAGCGCGAAATTCATACCCCTTCTGTCCGTCTCTCCCTCAGGATGTCAGGCAATACGATGCCTCCCCTTTATTCCGTGCATTGATTAATTTCATGAGGCTTCTTGCATCATATTTCTCACTTTGTTCGGGTTTTTCCCCGATGAGTGTAAACCCTTCCAATCAAGGCCATGCCTACTTCTTTAAGAGTTTTTCTTTTCGCCTCGACAAACAGTCACAGGACACAAAGGGGGAGAAAAAGCATTTCAACTAATGCCAAAGGCATAAGTGTCAGGAGATTTGTTCAACTGTGAGGGGGGCAGTGCAGAGGTCCAAAAAGCTGAAACCAAAGGCGATATAATTAATCTGGATGCTTTTCTATTACTGAAATGAGATAAAAACGGGATGAAACCTTTGGTCTCATTCTGACACCATCGTCCCCATCCCAGCATACCTTGCATCAAAAAAGACAGTTCTGGCCACTAAAAGCACTGCTCGAATGAAATTCCCATTTGAGCAGATCCAACTATGCTCCGTGTTTCTCTAGGCTAGGTAGGTTGACCCACCCATGGTGAGCGGCAGGGCCAGGTAGGTCGGTACATGTCCGAGCCGCTGATTTGCGGATGAACGAGTCCAAGCTTGGCATGATCTGTTGATCTCAAAACCCTCCAATCGCCGTAAAGAGGCACTCGTAAAAGCTCCTGATTCCTCTCCACCATCATGTAGGTGGTGTCTATGCGCGCTCTGACACTCTTCGCAAGGTGTGACAGAATAGGCAAGGCGGCTTTTCCGGGGTTTCATCTCTAAAACCAAAACCACGCTTGTCAAAGTGACAGCTTACAGTCGGATTCGATGATTGGGCTCTTTCATGTTTGCGGGGAACGTTCCATCCTACCGGTTTAGCGATCGGCGCGGGTTGCAACTAGAAGCGGAAGAGCTTGCGGGGAGGGGCACGGAGGAGGTTTCCTGATGCGAGCAGTTTGCCTGAAACTATCACGACTCATAGCTGCGAGCGCATGGTCCAGTATCAAGAGTTTTGACATCCTTTGATGAAAATTGCCCCCCTCTCGACGGTAGAAACCGAGGAAATGGATCGCGAGCCGAGGCTCGATTTCAGAGCTTGGACGATGAGAGTTTCATCTGTTCAAGCTTAAATATCGTTGTGCCAGACCACTGGGAACGGAACCAGACAACCACACATACCTTCACTTCGCCAACAATCACTTCTACTCCCCAACACTGACTTTTCGCTCTTTACCATCCTCACCATGAAGTTCTTCGCTTTCACCACACTTCTCGCCGCCACGGCTTCGGCTCTGCCTACCTCTAACCTTGCTCAGGAGCTGGAGGCGCGTCAGCTTGGTAGAACAACTCGCAACGATCTGACCGACGGCAACAGCGCTTCCTGCGCCGATGTCATCTTCATTTATGCCCGAGGTTCAACAGAGACGGGCAACTTGGTGTGTAGAACTTGTTCTAATGACAACATCACTTTTCTTACGCATGCATTAGGGAACTCTCGGTCCTAGCATCGCCTCCAATCTTGAGTCCGCCTTCGGCAAGGATGGTGTCTGGATCCAGGGCGTTGGCGGTGCCTACCGAGCCACTCTTGGGGACAATGCTCTCCCCCGCGGAACCTCGAGCGCCGCAATCAGGGAGATGCTCGGTCTCTTCCAGCAGGCCAACACCAAGTGCCCCGACGCGACTCTGATCGCCGGTGGTTACAGCCAGGGTGCTGCACTTGCAGCTGCCTCCATCGAGGACCTCGACTCGGCCATCCGTGACAAGATCGCCGGAACTGTTCTGTTCGGCTACACCAAGAACCTGCAGAACCGTGGCCGAATTCCAAACTATCCTGCGGACAGGACTAAGGTCTTCTGCAATGTAGGCGACCTCGTATGCACAGGTAGCTTGATCGTTGCTGCACCTCACTTGGCTTATGGTCCTGATGCTCGTGGCCCTGCCCCTGAGTTCCTCATCGAGAAGGTTCGGGCTGTCCGTGGTTCTGCTTGAGGAGGACGAGATTTTTAACAGGCGGGCCTGTTAATTGTTTCGAGGTTTCAAATTTTGTTTTTCTGTGGAATAGCGAAGATAGATTGGTTCAACACTCAATCTATTACAATGCCCATGTTTCAAATTAAAGAAGCAATGAAATGTGATCTACATATCGCTTTGCCCAAGAAACCTCAACCATAGTTCCATACCCTGAGCCAGTCGAGCACAAATTTCATTGCTCTCGTTTGAATCTTGCCAGGAAAGGCTAATAGACAGATCTTGGCCTTTGACAGACAGGGCACTTACCTGCACGAATGGTCCCGCCAGGTGTGCGCTCAAGGCGAAGTTCGCCTGATTTATAGACCACCTCTCATTCCCATCATGCACATCTGTCCCTGACTCGCTTCCCCCATCAATAACACCGAGATTGGTTACAATCCAGGATAATTCGCGATCCCTCTTCGCTTGATCTCCGTGATACTCCTGCCAGTCATGCACAAGCTTCATCAAGCCAACAATGTTATTTTTCAGGCCGGCGTTCAGCCTTTCTTCGATGTCCCCACGGGCGATCCCTGATGCTGACCATATCTCCTTCTCAAGATCCCGGACAGGCTGGGCTTCCCAATTGTTGGCCCGGGCTTTGGCTCGAATATCCGCAACCAGGTCGTAGTCAAACGTATGGTGGATAGTCGACACGCAGTTCTGCACGCTCCGCTGGGCATCAGCTGCATTGTCTTTTCTCGGGTACATGAATCTCCGCTGGTCCATTGCAGTGGCGGCGGTGAAAGCGCGGGCCTTGTTTTCAGGGACGTAGCAGGCCAAACATGCCAGTATGACGCCGTGAAGGATACCGGTTAACGTGGTATCATGCTGCCGACAGGCAGCAAGAATGCGACAAAGGGTTGCATTTTGGATGTTGAAAGAAGTTGTTTGGGAAGCATATGACCCGAGTTGAAGAGGAGCCCACGTGGCCTTTGCCGACTTGGAGGAGAGTAACGATGGGCCGAAGGTATGCCATACTTGTGAAAAAGCAAACCCGAGAGTTATGGGGTGTTTGGCCAACTTCTCTTGGGGAAGAGGGAGATCTTGCGCGGTCAACGCAGTCGGGATTGCGCTCGAGTCCGGAAGAAAGGAACCCCAGTTGGTGGGTTGATTGAGACTTTGCAAGAGTGAGAGATGAAAAATCTTGCCGCTCATTCCATCGCAGTTTGCGTGATTCCAGATGAACATGACGTCAACGAAGCCGTCTGTTTCAGTGCGCATGAGAAGGAGCCTCCAGCCGGGTCTAGTCTCCAGGTGTTCGAATTTGGCATCAAGCTGATATAGAAGATTCGCGTTGTACTGCTCGTCGTAGCCCGTTGAGTCGGCGAGAATATGCCACTGGATGTGATCGGCCAGATCAATCGTCGGAAGCGAGACCCAAGAGGGCCTTCTCGAGCTCTCGCCAACAAGCCCAACTTGCAGCATCGGAAACTGGAGTATAGTCTGTGCGACGGCATTTTCAAACCTTCGCACTACTACCTTTTGCATGTCGAAACTTGCCAATGATGGAGGGAGTAGATAGCGGCAAGTGACAGTGGTGCCGCAGTAGTGTCGGACATTGTGCAGGGCGGATTGATACAGTTCACTAAGGCTTGTTAACACTTCTCATACAATCGAGCAGGGGAATAAGACAGTACAGGCAACCAAGTCGGCGTAGGCGAGTCTTTGCTACGGGCAATTCAACAGTAGAATCCAATCCGGCCATGATGAAATAGATATAATGAGGTTGTTTATGTTTAAGGCTTATGCGATAAAACAGCCAAGACGGCCGCTTATATACGGTTCTTTACCCCTGATTGCTGTGATACGGCTGCGGAGGTTTTGGCTAATCTCCGTCCCCGGAAGAGGGTTTTGAGGCTCAAGTCCGGTCCCTACGCGCATGAACCGCGTGGCTGCGTCGCACTTTGACCCTGGCAATACGAGAGTCTAAACTCTAATCCGACGCAAAGGCACCAGAGTACTAAAGAGATCGCTGTTGCCTTAAGATCTCACTAGTGACATTAACCGAATTACGGCCAGGGATGGCCCTAACACTGGGTGCGTCATCGCGTGGTCGCCCTTCCACGGGCTCCCGCGGGCGCCCGCGGGCTCCGTGATCACTGATTGCCAGTACTCTCCGATCCACAGAGGTCCCACAATATAAATATCAGAGGCGGCTCGCGATCAGGCTCACAACGGTGACCTGTGTTGGTACTTGCGGCGGCGCCCAGTTTCTTATCCCTCTCTATGACATTGGTTGAAGCTCCTCCAGGATCTAGCCTCGGGCTCCGTTCAATTGGCAGATTTTGCTGGCTCTTTGTTTTTCCAACTAGCTCCACGACCAAGCTTTGCACTTGTCTTGTTCCTCAATCGCACTTTTCTATAACGACAACGACACGACATTTACGACTGCTCACAGCCTGGCGGGGCTTACGGAGGCTCTTTCTAGATTTCACGACACTTTCATGCAATCTACAATAATCAAAATGAGTCAAGTATTATCTGATGGGTCCAGACAGTGGAAAAGATGGACATTAGTGCCGATCGGATGCAGAACGTTGTAAGGGCCGGATCCAAGGCTGGTTTGGGTGCTTATTGACAGGCAAAGTTCTACAAAACTCTCGGCCTATCACAAAGTGAGAGTAGCAGTTTCTAAGCAGCTCTTCCTATGAAGCAAGAACAACAGATGGAAAACTAGGGTAAGAGGCTCATTCTGTATTGTTGTGACTGTTCTGATCGCAAGGTGTCTAAACCATGCCGAAATGCATCAAGAGATGCGAGTGAGTCGGGGTCAGTTGTCGCTATCCTTCTATCATATCTTTCCGCATGGTCACCAAGTATTTCCAAAAGAGCCCGCGTTAGGTTTTACATCTGGTTAATAAACTCTGTCTGAGGCCCTCGCCGCAGCCAGGTCCTCCGGTTTGTTTGTCTCCACGCCCATGTATTTGTCGGTCTGACCAATTTTGGCCCAGGGAGCAAAAGCCTGCCATACAAGTTAGCAACAGTACGCATCTTATTAGACTTGAAACGCAGCTCACATTCTTAACATTATGCAGTGGCCCAGCAAGTTCAGGGAAATGCCTGCAGAGCACATCTTTCATGGTGTTGTTCTGCACCCAGTTGATGCCTTCATGGGTGTAAATCTCTGGGCACCAACCATCGCCGGCAAGGAAACGGTCAGACTTGATACGGCGACTGGCCATCAGGATGAACACACGGAAGGCAGTGTCACTGAAGCCGAAACCTTCAGGCAGAGG
The DNA here is from genome assembly GCF_050370095.1 of Fusarium phalaenopsidis. Classification (NCBI taxonomy): domain Eukaryota; kingdom Fungi; phylum Ascomycota; class Sordariomycetes; order Hypocreales; family Nectriaceae; genus Fusarium; species Fusarium phalaenopsidis. The sequence goes on along the minus strand of NW_028145417.1, from coordinate 3,499,595 downwards.
CTCGCTGAGAGTGCCGACAAGGAGGTCCACGGCCTCAATGTCACCGTTGTAGACCTCATCCAGATCAGCAGCCAGCTTCTCATCGCCACCAGTGAGCTCGATAAAGGTGCCGGCGGGGGGCATGTGAAACAGACGACGGAAGGCATTGTAGCGAGGGACGCCGCGTTCACGATCCCGAAGGATGTCGATAGCACCCAAGTCCAAGTGGCGGCCCTCTGGGAAGTCCTTGTCTTTCGGGATAGCCAAGTCACGGAGGAAGTTGGGCATGTTGTGGGCACGTATCGCACCTGGGTAGTTAACACCGAAGGAGTAAAAAACGTCTGCAAAGTCCAGTCCCAGGCGTCTGTTATCTCCCTCCTCCTCTTCAGCCTTTGCCTCTAGAGGTTTGCGGGCGGACTCGAAAGCAACTTCCTTGATCGGGAGAGTGCCCTCATGCTGGCCGTCCTTGACGTTGAAGAAGGCGATGTTGTCAGGGATGAGAGGGTGGAGACGGTAGACAGACACAAACTCCTCGGTGAGAGAGTATGGAACATTATCGTGGTTGACATCCGAGCCTGGAATGCCGGAAAGAACCTCGGACTTGTTTCCAAAAGGCCTTCCAAAGACGTGCCAGAGCTAGTATAACCCGATTAGTTTTCCATTTACTGAATACGACTTCTTTGAACAACAAAGGCTTGTCAGACTCACCTTTTCACCAAGAAGCCCCCACCAGTTCGCATCCATGGCGATCTGTAGGGTGGGGTGTTGCAGGATACCAGGCGTCCACTCAACGGTATGGATCTTAGCCATAAGCGCACAGTTGACTAGTCTAGCAGTGTCGAAGATCCGATCGCTCGGCCAGGTAGGATTTGAAAGGTGAAGCTGCTTAGCGATGGCGTTATGCTCGAGGGCGAAGAGGGTGTGCAAAAGTTCAAGCCCAAGCCACCAATTCTGCCGAAACCCTGTGAGGGGAATATTGTCTGGTCCACGGGGTAAGAACTGCTCTCCATCGCCAACAGTAACAGCAAGCTGTCCGGGATGAGTCTTGTCGCACTTGGCCCGCAGTTCTCTGGTCTCGGCCTCAGTAGAGCCATAGATCTGGGAGGCGTCCCACCAGTGTGTGTTCTCGTTGTCGTACGCTGGTGTTTCGGCATCCTGCTCAGAGAGATCATCGGCCTTTTTAGTGCGTGGAACGGCCATCTTCTTATCGGACCATCCATCATCTGGGTGCAAGGGAATGTCAATGTGAGTCTCTTTTCTTGTGTCGAACATGTGCTGCGCCCAATCGTGCACCTGGAACTGGATCCAAGCAGCAGCGAGCAAGTTCACAATGACAGCAGGCTTGAACTCGCCATCGGGCCGCGCAAGGATTCTCTCGGAGATGACTCTCGGATTTGGTGTGAGAAGCTCCTTCTGGCTGGGTGGTTTGGTTTGATCTCTCGGCACATTGCGACCGAACCTCATTCCAACACATCCCATCTTGGGTGCACTAAGATCATTGAAATAGCCATTCGAATTTCGCGAAGAAATGAACTTTGAGTCCTTCATTGGGCATGATGCAACGGTACCCTGAGACCCGGCGTCAGGATAAGTGTCGTACAAGTTCTTTTTGCGAAGCTCGTAGCGCAAAGCGAGTAGGTTGAAGATGCCGATCCAGGCGGGGAGTTTGTGCCAGTGAATGAAGGTGTTGACGATCTTCCAGAAACCAATAAAAAGAGATTTAAAGATAGGCTCAAGGAAAGAAACCATTGCGAGGAAGAAGGCGCTCAATATGGCAAAAAACGACCTGGAGGCGGCAAGGCCACCTTCAACAATTTTAGAAGTCATCGGTTTTATGTGAAAGATGTGTCAAGGCTGTCAATGCCTGTCAGAGAAGTAGTTGGGTAAGGGCCATGAGAGTCTTTTTATACACTTTTGAGGTCATGCTTCTTACCATTTAGTATGCAAGGCTCTAGTTGGGAAGCCATTTTCACATGCATCCGAGCCATATGCTGAAGATTAGTATTGTCCTTGACTTGATAGGCTTTTAGATGGCCCTTTGGCCCTCCTGGTGTATCCCGTCTTAGACATGGCTGAATCAAGGAACGGCCCAGACCGGCCCTACCAGTCATATTCACTCGTGTACATACCAAGTCACAGACCATCAGCCAGCCACAGCTTTTCAGCTAGCTAGCCATACTCCACCAGACTTATCTTGTGCAGGCTCGTATCGAAGAAATGCATAAAGGGCTTATGCATCCAACATAGTTGTGCTAGGTAATCCCAAGGCTCTAGTACACAATCTGTGACATCGATTCCCCAAAGTGTGGTAAAGGATCACGGAGCCGCTCACTGCTTATTCTTGGCGTTCGTCCAGATGGTAAGAATGCGACTGATGCGGCCGACATTCAGCCGCGCCTTTTCAAGTGCCCACCCGCGCCTCCGCCAGCCCATGACCATTGACCTTTTATCGATTTTACCCCCTTGGATATTGTCTCACCCCGCGCAAGCCATGTCCGGTCTAGAGCAGCCACAGTAGGTTTGCCGTAAACAGAAGCGGAGATGTGACAAGGGGCTTCCACAACTCGGCACCTGTCGCCGAAGCGGCAGGGAGCATGACTACTCGTCCGTTGCGGAGAAAAACGACGAGCTCAACTGGCTACGGACGCGCGTCGCTTCCCTTGAAACGGCCCTTCGGAGCGACTCTTCAGTTACGACCACAAGCAACTCGCGGCCAGTCTCGTCGCCTGTGGAGGAAGAAGATCTGGACATGGGGATCGCCACTTGGTCCCCGCGAATCGTCTATACCCCACCCGGGAGCTTCTCTGCCGTGCTCCGCTTTCTTTCTCGACAATCCCGTGTTTCGGCAGAGAGGTAATTTTCTGACTCTCCCATTCGTGTCCATACCGTAGAGGCTTCTCGATGAACTGGATTCAGCCGCGGAAATGGAGGAAATTCCTAACGTATATTTCGACAGCATCCACCTTTGGTTCCCCATTGTGTCAAAGCGCAGGTTGGGGCGCGAGACCAGGGCACCTGGAATGCAGCCTTGGTGCTTGAAAGGTGAATGAATTATTATTTGGTGTTACCTTATCTTGAGTGGCCGGTATAACCATTAGTGAATAGCGGATTTGCTATGCTCATCTCCCCGTATTCCCGAGACCGATAAGAGAAAGGTTCCTGTTAGATAGCCAGGGCAGAACTATCCTGGTCCGAGCATTTATGATCAATGAGGGGTAGTCACGTCTGGTAATGTGCTTAAGGGAGTTGAGTGTAACCAAGTTGTATTGATAGCTGATGTAGCTACTATATAAGAAAGTGCAAGGAGTGTGTACTATATACTGAGGTCCCGGAGGGTTGAATTACGGTGTGAATAGTGATCCGAGTCGTAGAATTACGAGGTAGCTTATGTATAAAAGCCCGCTTTACCCTACTACTAGGGCTCTTTCTCACAGCAGAGGCCCTGCGCTTTTCCTACTTAGTAATAATAATCCGTTTTACTATTATGACCACTCGATTCGAGCTGAAGCCTCTTTGTGGGTAGAGTTATATTACGCATCAGTCCTCGTTGCGAAGATGGCGGCTGACTTGATCACACGATTGTCATACGTTCCAGGGATCGAGATCCAAGGCCAGAAGCTTATTGCATGTCGAATCGCAGAGATCTGCCTCCGCCCCTTCCCCAATACCTGTGCCAATATATCCGCCAACACCGTCGTGACTTATCAGCCGCAGGGAAACTTTCTAATATTGGTTCGCTTATCCCGACTAGGAAAAAGTGAGGCTGTCTGTGTCACCAATGACATAGGTACCATTCAGCCAACCCATAGGTACGCCCTCTTTACTCGCATTCCTCATCAATTCGAGAGATATTGACTACTAATATTGGGTAACTCTTTTTCGTTTTTGAATCAAAGTGGGAATCCGTCATGTTTGGTTGATCCGGAGGCTTTTCCCTTGCAGGGCTTTAAAGATGCTCTACTCCCGCCATCTTTAAATGCGTGCCATGGTTTTTTCATGCACGCACCGTGTCCTTTCTTCAGAGAATTGCATTATTACTTCCAGAATCCACCTGCTATGTCCTCTGGCGAAGAAGGCTCCAGCGGCTCGAGTGCCGCAGACGAGGCCAACCGGCTGGCCTTGGGGGCTATCGTCATCGCTTCGGTAGCTTTTATCGTAGCCTTCCTGCAATTTCTGCTTGAATACTTCGCGTCTTCCGAAGCCCGTAGCAAATGTACATACGAAGCAATCGGGCCGTCAGCAAAACACGTCAAGTTCCACCCCAACTGGAGTTTCTTCAAACTTCGTGTCAAGTATCCTGGCAAGGGACCGACAAAGAGGCAGAATCCGAAACCCCAGCCGTGCCGCTTGCTGCCATTTCCGATCCGGCCGGTGGGATGCAGGGCCACAAAGGAGGGAACCAAGGACGCCAACATGGGACTGTGCGTGGGAGTGTAGCAGCAGCAGGGCAACATGGGTCAGGAAGTGATGGCACAACCGATAATGCGGGCCGTCACCAGCATACGGATACTCATCCAGTGGAACCCAAGATCGTTTGGGACCTCGCCGGCAGCCTCGAAAAGCAGCCCAATTTGTTCCGCACACTACAGAGTGAGGTGCGCCAGGAGAGGCTACGCAAACTCGCAAACTTGCTGCAGCTGCGCACTATTTTCTACGCGGCATTCCTAATGCTTAACCCGGATTCCAGCGACGTGTATCGAGCTGAGTTGAGCAGTGTAGAGATGCCAATTATTTAATAGAAAGGGCTCTTGGCTTGTTTCTTGGGCTAAGCCAACCTTAGACCTATCCTATCTTACTTAGGGAATAAAGCTTGGGCCGCACGATATTGCGAGAGTGGTCCTACACGTGTCCTGGATATCTCCTTGAACCAGAACCTTGCCTTCATCGTGATGGTAAGGCATATATAACCAGAGAAAAGACATCGATAAATGACACTTTGCTCGGGGATCAATGATTAAAACGGGGGCTCCCTAATTTCCAGTCCAAGACGACTTGGAACTCGAAGCCGGAGCCAGGCCAATTCTGCAGTTGCCTTTGGAGCTTAGATCCCCAGGATGACATCATCGACGGTTTAGACATTGATTTGGCGATTGAAGACATCTTGCTTGTTTTCATAGCATTCTTCACCAACCGGAGGCCTCTGGCTTGGATTTTATCTCGAGGCGTTAACAGGGATAAACTGCACGCCGGGACGACCTTGTAACCACTAACATTAGTCAAGTTTGCGAGCGTCATCTGAGAACTTGTCGGCGCCGACCTACCTAAACCAGATGCCCGTGCTTGGTCAAGGGGGCCATTCCGAGCCGCCCGAGGACGGTTGATGATAAATCCACGTCACCTGAGAATTTATTGGTCCCGAACTACCCAAAGCATGGGTAGTCAAATGAAGCTAAGTTAGTACAGCCTCATTATAAAATGCTGGTGCTGCAAGCAACCTTTCATTTCTGCCATCCCCCTTAATTCACCTTTACCTCTCGCGATCTTCCACATGGCCTTTAAACTTCTTCCTGTTTTACTCCTTTGTCTCGGCTTAGCAACATGCTCAGCGGCCCAAGATGCCTACATTAAAGTCACGCTGGATCCTACCTACCGGACAGTGCCTCCGCCCAACGACGACTTCCCCCAAGACCCAAGCCACATATGGGTTATTCAATGCATTCTATTGCCCATATCACTCACCTGTGTGGGTCTTAGTCTCTGGGAAAGTAAGCGATGGGGTTCGACGGTGCCTGCGGCCCTGACAATTGGGTCTGCGTCATTTGTCTTGGTTGAGGCAGTAAATTGCTTCCTTGGCAACGTCTACTGGAGTACATCCCACGACCCTAAGAAGCTCATGTTCACCCTACTCGGAAGTGATTTTGATATATACGTCGGTATTATCTGGTGGTCCTATGGCGTAGTTCTGAGCTACGGGATTTTTGCTGCTTCGAACCGGCTGGCTATGGGCACTTCTGGCTTTTGCAGGATTCCTGGACATAGTCCTCGAAGAATGCATGCTCATCTACGGCGGCGTCTACATCTACTACGGTCACCAGCCGCTGGTCTTCAACACATTCCCTTGGTGGTGGGCCTTTTGCAACGTTTCAAGCATCTTTCTCGGCATCTCCATCACCTATCGGTACAGGCACTTGCTTCAAGGATGGAAGGGCCTTCTGGTTCCCCCCATCCTGCCAATCTGCTACGCTGGTCCTCAAGTCCTCGCAGGCTTACCTACCATGTATGCCGTCCAGGCAGACTACTCCCCACTTGTCACCGAACTTTGCGGCGTTGCCAGTTGTGGTCTCGCTGTGATTCAGGTGGGTATTATCATGGATACTATTCTTGCACGCAACCCAGCCGACGTGAACCAAGCTGGTCCGAACCGTCAATCGAAGTTGGCTCACCGAAAGATACTGTGAGAGATAGTGTATCACTCTGCGGTTATGGTAATGGATGCGCGACGGCCGCCCTGAGGGAAGCAGCCAGGGAAAAGAGCAAGATATACTGGTCACATGGCGCTTGTCACGACTATGACGGGGCTAAGGCTATAAACCATAGCAGAACGCTATATCTTAATAGGATAAGCGATTATAAACGGGCCCAGGGGGAGTCTAAACGAGTGTGCGAGGTCCGAGCGAGTCACTCGGCATGATAGACAAGTTCATTGGCAACCATTGAGAAGATAGCTTACCTGATGACCGGGCCAGATCCGCATCATGATGGAGAAAGAGGTATCCCTCATGAGGTCTCGGCGCACCATCATTGGAGCCTTGAACGGCATACCTGAGAATACTGTAGAACTTAGTCACGCTTTGCCACTGAATATGCTCATTGGTGAACGGCAATCGAGGCCGACGTGGAATGAAGTTTGGAGATCAACAAACTAGATTTGACTGCGCTAATATACATAGAAAAAGTCGGGGTTATTCCTATCAGTGAGAAGCTCCGGAGCCTGTTCCTGGACAACCTCACCACTGTCTCGCGCCACCATGACTTTCCTGTTTCGTACGCCGTAGAGAATCCTAGTTAAAATACTGACAACGACGGATCCACCACAAACACAGAACACGGTGACTTTGGCCGGAATATAGCCTGGTGCGTCCCTGGCCTGAAATGTTTGAGGGCCAATAATATTAGCAATGGAAAACCCGATTGCAATAATGGCATTAGTAGTGACCTTCTTCGTGTATCCCTGAATATTGGCTCCCACCAAGGCATAGATCAGTGCTAGTGGTGCCACGTCAAAGTTGATCAAATAGATACCAGCGAGGGAGCCAGCTTGGCTGTCCGGATAGAATGACATCAGTCCTGCCCCAATAAGAGTGGGGATCATGAGGAGACAAAGGCCAAGCCAACGTGGAAAGCGGTACAGGATGGCGAATGTGCTGAGCAAAGTGGCAGCTACCGATACCAGGCCGGAGGGCATGTTCAGCAAAGCTGCTTGTTTCGGGTTGTATCCAAAACTGCGGATGAGTGTGGCGGAAAATGTTGTGATAATCCCAGATGGGATGACAATTAGGATGGTGTTGAGGAAGAGAAGCCAGACCTGTAGATCCTTGAGGGAATCCCAGATACCAGAAGCGTGAAAGACCTTGGCGCCGTTTCCTCCCTGGTCAGCGCTCAGAGCCTCTTGAAGCACGAGCCGCTCGTGTTCGGTGAGGAACTTGGCCTCTTTAATACCCGAGGGCATCCAGAAGACGACAAGAAGGCCGACCAGCATATTGAAGGCCCCAACCGATACAAACATGATACGCCAGCCCTCAAAGCTGCCGACTCGGCTACCATGTTGAGCGGCAAAGGAGATGAGACCTCCGACGGTTTGCCCAATGCCCAGACCACAGTACCAGATGCCAGTTCTGGGAGTGGCTTGGCTTCTGGTATACCATTGCGACGTTATCATGATAAGAGCAGGAGAGATCACAGCCTCAAACATGCCGAGTAACGTCCTCGCAGCTGTCATCCCAGGGAAGCTTTGAGCCGCGGCAGAGCAACAGATGACTGTGCCCCAGAGAACCACATTGACGCCAAGGACTTTGCTGACGGGAAACTTCTGAATGAGGAAGCCTTGGGGAAACTCGGCCACTGCGAAACCGATGAAGAAAGCCGTGGCCATCCACGAGAAGTCATTTCCGGTGAAGTTGAGCGTCGTAGAAAGGCCCATGATATTGGCATAGTTGATGAGAACTTTGTCGAGGAACTGGAGGCAGTAACAGACTAGCATCAAAGGTACAAGATGGTAGTCAACTTTGCGAGTGATGTTTTTCAAGGATTCATTAGTCGTCATGTCCCGCACCGACCCCATGACGATGGATGGGGGGTCTTTGTTCGTTTGAGTCTTTTCCATGTCGTTGAGAGTCATTCTGACGCTCCTCGGGTACTGATGACCTCGAATGTTGGACTATTGTTGAGGTGTCAGTATTGTCCGATGAGGATGGTTGAAGGACTATGTCCATTTACCTGTGAGTGCTCACTGGACTTTCGGAGGGAGTAATGGGCCTCGATGAATGGGGCTGGCAACCGGTGGCAAGATAAATGTCTGACTTGTAGGCCTGATGTGACCAAATGATAGCGCAAGGAAGGAGTCGTTCGTCAACTTAAGTACTTGGGAATGGCGATGCGACCCTCAGATCCCGGGATGCCAGGATATCTTGCAGTGATAACACGGCGTGTTGGAATTGCCGAGCTCAACCAGGTCTGGCCAATTCCCAGGCAAAAGGCCTTGACAGTGAAGACGGCAGGCTCTCCCCAAACGGGCTAGACCGAGATAAGCTCTTGTCTCGTGCTTGTGTCTCCAAGCCAGCGCGCCCAGACCAGCATCTCACCTGTTTGCGGGGTAGAGGCCGAGTGGCCACCGTCATTCCGCTACTGCAGCCGTCGGATCGAGGTGGAGTAGTCCGTCGCTTCAAGCGTTGCCGATAGGGTTTTGAGTTTGTCATGACGATAACGATCCGCGCGGTTGGCGGATGCGGTGTGGAACCGACATTCACGCGGAATTAACGAGAGTCACGCCATGAAGGAATCTCAGGCGTCAAGGAGGCCACCATCTTCAGCTAATCGCATCGAGAGTGGATGGAGAATTGCTAAGAAACCAGAAAGCCAACACGGCTCGGCTAGAAAGCTTAAGAGGGGCCGATGGATGACATGGTCGCCAAGTGCCTTGTGGTAAATCACCTTTCGACGTCAAGTTGAGGATTTTACTCTCGGATTTCTCGACAGACTTTCATTTCACTACAAGAATTGTTTGACTTCCGTGTCTCGACACGCTCTTCGAAAATCTCTGCATCAACTTGGAATATTCCCCTTTCCATTCATCAACGAAAGATTCACTTCCAGACCAATATGCCTGCACGCACTGAAACGTCTCTCTCGATCGGCATCATTGGGTCTGGCCTCGGCGGCCTCTCTGCCGCCATTTCTCTCCGTCGAGCCGGTCACCAGGTCACCCTATACGAACGTTACGACTTCGGCGGTGAAGTTGGGGCGTCTCTGTCTGTCGCTTCGAATGGCTCTCGCTTCTTAGAAGAATGGGATATCAACATCCCTGCAGCCAAGCCCGTCATTCTGAGAAACCTCATCCGTCACGATTACTCGACTGGGCAAGTCGAAGGCACATATCCCCTAGGGGACTATCGCGAGCGCTTTGGCACCGACTACAACAACTTTCACCGCATCGATTTACACAACCATCTTAAAGAAGTGGCGCTGTCCAACAGTGGGAAAGGGCGCCCTGCTGTTCTGAAGACATGGCACAAGGCGTCCAAGCTGGAACCCGAAACGGGGCGAATCACGTTCGAGAATGGTACAGAGGCAACACACGACGCGATAATCTGTGCTGATGGTATTCGGAGCATGATGCGTCAGCACCTTGGCATCATTCCACAATTTGTACCAAGCACGTCTTGCTGTTATCGCTGCATCATTTACGCTGACAAGCTCCGCGAGCTGGGACTTGAAGAATTCATAAACAACAATGCCATTGAGTTCTGGGGTGGTGACACAAAGACCAAGATCGTCCTCTCAGCATGCAGCGACAACAATGTTGTTTCATGCTACTGCTTTTACCCTGCCGAGAAGAACGACCTCAAAGAAGACGGATGGAACATCTCGACTACGGGGGAAAACCTTGCGGCTACGTTCCCAGGGTTGGATCCCAAGCTCATTACCCTCTTCCTCAACGCCGAGGATATCAAGATGTGGCGGCTGTACAACCATGATCCTTATCCCTACTGGAGCAAGGGTCGATGCACTCTGCTAGGAGACGCTGCCCATCCCATGATGCCTGACCAAAGCCAAGGTGCATGCATGGCCATCGAGGATGCCGGTGCGCTGGGCATTCTTTTCTCGGAAAAGTACTCTGATCTGACTGTTGAGGAGCGTTTGAAGCTTTACGAAGCGGAAAGAAAACCACGGGCAACAAGAGTTCAAGAGGCTAGCAAGCGTGCCAGAGAAAACCTCGATGAGAGAATTGGATGGTCGAGTAAGAACACCAAGCCTGGCATGTTGACGATTGATGAGGTATGCGGTTATGACATGCATTCTCACATTGCTGGATTGGTCGCCGATCTGAATGCCTCGGCAACCAAGGTTGAAGCCAGCTTCTAATATGAGATTCATGGTGTAAATTTATCAGGTACAACTTACTCTAGGATTCTATAGATTGACCGAGTTGCAGTCAGTACAGTCTTGAACCCATGCTCTCTCCTTTGCCGTAGCCTCATGTGCATCCCCGCCGGCTCACTGTTATGGGACTGAGCTCAATACTTTGAACGCCTTCAGCTTATGCTAGCATTTATACGAACCCAATCTCCGTAAGTAACCCCCAACTCTTTAGTATGTAATGAAAAACTATTCGTACTTGCCAGGCTTGATTGTGAGGTAATACGCAGTACATCCAACCAAAGATTAGTAAAGAGCCAAGCCGCCCATCTCCTCGTATCGGATCCTCGCCCAGTTGACTATGGGCTCTGTTTCTCTTCTCTTCCATACCTTTTCCACTAGTTCCCTGCTCTGATAAATGTACCCAAAGCCACAAGTCCGCTCCATAACCATCAGCCTATCCTGCACGACCAATCTCTGCCCAAGACAGTCGCAAGAACCACCAGCCATAACAAGTGGAAACAACAGACAGCTTTCCACAGAACTACCGTAACGGACCTTTTGAGCTGACTCGATAATGCGTTCTACACATTCGGATACCTTATCGCCAAGCGAGTAACCTTCTGTGATCTGGTGTAGTCGGAGTCGAAGTGCCCATTCGTATGCAATTGTTGCGTGAAGAACGTCATCGTTGCTTGAGGAAAGGGAGGCAATGGCGCCGGCAAGTCCTCCGTAGTCATAGGCCCAGTTATCTAGTTGCTCTTGAATCTTTCCCGCTTCGTGACGGAACAAAGCCTCTGAACGATCATCGACCCTCGTTCCTCGCTTGCTAGCCAGATTGTTGATGCGATCAACTAAATGGAACAACTCCTTTGGTATCCCGTACACTGCTGTGTCCTCGCCGTTGACATCCTCAGTCAGCTCAAGTGAGGTTGTCACCGTTTCATTGTCAATCAGAGGAGGTTTGCATGTGCTTGTCGTAGCTGCACTATCCAGAAATCGAGCCAACTTGACAGAGAATTTGAAATGCCCGGTCAACATATCGCCATGCTGAAACTTGAGTGTTGATAAGAGACGCTTCGCTCCTTGGAGATGAAGTTTCCACCCTTGTGAAGTGCCATCAAAAAGCTCTGTCATGCAGAGCAATAGACATGATGCCAGAGCAATGTCGACTGAGTTGGCATCAACATGCGGAAGCAGACGAGCCAGCGATTGTGTTGCTTGACCTTGGTGAAACAATGCCCGGTCCCGCATGCATGGCTGAAGCCTTTGCCAATGTGTGGCACTCAAGGCTAGTACGCAATGGAGGATAAGTTGGTTTGACATGGCCATTGGCAGAATATAACCAACGTAGGGATTGGATGCTGTGTTCGTACGCCTCGACAATACGGAGGCGACAATGGTCGAATAGTGATTGAGTAAGGCCTTGTCATGGGGAGACGTCATGTCTGGAACTAAGCTTGGTGTGTACAAGCTGAGTGATGTATCGTTCATGCTTACTGGCGGGCTCGCGTTGGCAGGGGGTGTTTTCGGAAGTATGTCAAGCCAGGCTGCATCAGGTGATAAGGTCCAGTATGGCTCCTGGGTTGGAGCGGCTTCGTCGATGACCGGTGCATCAAAGGCAGAGGCAGATGACATTTGACAGAGCAAGTCGGCGATGCTTACGTCAAGATTCGATTCGAGATTCGATTCGGCCGAGTCAGTCGAGTGACTTAAACTTCGCGATCTTTCTGTCGATAGGCCAAGGATTTGATCTGCATCTGACCATATTTCATTATCCCGGTCTCCAACTCTCCTCCGTCCCGGCCTTTCAGCAGGCCACGAGCATTGCAGGCAAAGCCTCCTGCAGTCGCCACAATGAGGCTTCCTACAATCCTGATCAGTGTGGTGGGCCGGAGGAAGACGGCGTGCCAACAAACCTTTCATCGCATTTTTTCTTGCGTGCTTTGCATGTCAAGCAGCCAGTCTGGACTCTTCGTATCTTTGCCTTTGGCTTCTCTAGCAAAATGTTGTCGAAATCATTCAAGATATGTACACGTGGTTGAGAGGCCACCGGGTTCTTGGGACGGCAGGGAAGACTCAACCGGGTGCATCGGTCGCAAGGGATGCCACCTTTGCAGCCTTGTTTGATCTCAGCGCATCGCAGGCATGTGCCACTTGGTCGAGCGCAAAACGCCATTCTCATCACCCATCAACCGTGGGGAAGCGCGTTCAGGTTGATTGACGTGGCGTGGGCAGTTGGAAGCAGACTACGTGTGAGGAGGCCGGGGATTATCTGGGGTGGGAATGGACCGATCAAGTACCCTCGCTAGCTTACCAAAGCCTAGCTAGACCATTGTTAGTTGGAGGGGTGGCTTGCTTCTTATCATCGGCTATGATTGAGGGGAAAGGGCGCGGTCCGTTATCAGTGACCAGCTAGGCTAGATAGGGTGCGATCTGGTTACTGACGGAGCTTCCAAAGTGGCAAACTTGATTGATGTCCATTCACTCGTGCTCTGGTACGTGACGATTTGACGTTCAAGGGCACTTGCGGTATTCAACTTTGAGTGGGAATTTTCTCAGACTCATGAACATGAAACCCAGAGCGCTGTAAATGGTATGCCTCCTATCCTACTCCGCCCACAAAGACCCAGGTTCTCGGCATTCCTCGCTCCCTCCCAACATCAGGTTATAGCCCATGTAGTGCAACCCGGATAGCAGCAGCCGTTTGCAGTATAAAATCTTTTGCCTGCCAAAGATCCTTATCCATGTGCATGAATGGGTGCGGCACCCCAGGAAACCGCTTGATCGTCACCTCGTTTCCATGCTCTATTAGCTTCATTCCATATGCTTCACCTTCATCTCTCAATGGGTCAGCCCCAGCCGTGTAGATGACTGTTTTCGGAAGATTGGTGAAATCTTTAGCCTTGAAGAGGTTGGCAAACATTTCAGGAACTTGTTGCCGCTTCTCTGCGATTTGTTCTGGGGTCGAGCCGAGGGAGCTCCATTTTAGCTTGTCAAACCAGGTCAGGCGGCCCCAGTTGAGCGTTGGCGCATGTTCGTTCTCCTGCATGGATGGAAAAGGTGAGTCAGACGCAGATGAGTACTGGGACAAATCGTCAACCACCGGGGTTCCGACTGCGATGAGTTTGAGAGGAATTCCTGCATCGCGCGCCATGTGTCCCAGCGCCAGACTAATGAACCCCCCAGCTGAGACGCCGCCAACAGAAATGCTCGTAGGGTCGATATTGAACCTCTCAGCACCTTTCTCGTAGATGTACTTGAGGGCAGCGAAGCTGTCTGTGACGCCACACGGAAACACATTTTCCGGCACGAGACGATATGCCACGTCTATCACAGCAACTCCGGCCAGGTTGCAAATGTGCTTGCAGATATGACTCTCCGTGTCGAGATCACCAAGACCCCAACCCCCACCATGGTAGTCGATATGGACAGGCCATGGCCCAGTGGTATTGGGCTCATAAACCCTCACGTCCAAAGCGACACGCTCGTGAGTGGTGATTTGGGTCTCATATTGACGGGCAACATCTGGCGCAGGACCAGTGCCATAAGAATAGAGGACTGAGTATTTTGATCGCAAGACGGAGAGGTCAATGGGCTTGAGCGGCGTGTTGGCAACGTTATCGTTGTAGAGCTTCTCAAAAACGGGGTCAAGCTTGCCCTTCATGGAGGGGTGGATGGGCTGAAGAGCCTCGTGTTTCTGGTCTTGGGTCATGATGGTTGTGATGGTGGCAGCGATGTGCGTGATGCGTTTGTGTCGGGAAGATACGAGCTCACGAGAAGCGATCAGAAAATGGTGGTTATGAAGACTTGGGTGTCAGTGAAACGAAGAATGAAGGAAGAAATAGACTGTATATTCAAGGGGCTGCTGTGTTGTTCAAACCTTTGCGTGCGATGTTTCCGCAATTACAGTTTCTCAAACAAATCCCATCCCACGACTGTTCTTGGGTCTTTAGACCAACTGCGGCGGATCGGATTCCCCGCCAGAGCTAGCGGTCCGGCGGTACCCTTCACGTGGAGCGATTGTCATTTTCCGACGGCTGCATAACGCCGAGGACCCGACGGAAACGAATGCAGGACACCTCCACGCTTCGCAGTCGGGTCACGTCGGAATGAACCATTGTGCTGGGTTTCCTGGTCCAATCAAGGAACCGTTTTTTCTCGGTCGGATCAGTAGATGCTGAGCAAGTCCCTGTGTTGATCATGGTGATACAACATACCTCGATTCGTTCAAGAGCTATATGACGCAGTCGTGGCGTCCTCCAGGTACTCTCAGCCCATGCGGGGTTCGTTCCGTTCAGCTATCATTACTCTTCCGATATCGTATCCTAATTAGCTTCCCAAAACCCTTGCCCGAGCACTTCAGCGAACCAGCCGGTCAAGACATTATAACCACCACCTCTTACTTGCACTGTCTCTGGCGGATCTGTCGCAGTTCCCAAGAAACAAACCCTAGCTTGAAGCCCAACAGAATCAGCACAATGTCACACGAGCGCAAGCCAATTCTCATCATCGGTGCCGGAGTTGTTGGTCTTGCACTTGCCCATGGCCTCAAAATGGTGAGAGCTCTTCCTCAATCTACGGGCTGTGTTCCACCTGAACACGCTCCACACGACATCCCTTCACCATCACGCATATCGACCAAATTTGCTGACATTTTGCAAGCTTGGCATACCATACCGAATCTACGAGCGTGATGCTCATATCAGCTCTCGTGGCCAGGGTTGGGCCATAACACTTCATTGGGTCCTCCCATTTCTGAAGGAGCTTTTATCCGACGACACTTTCAAGGACGTCGAATCCGTCCAAGTCGATCCAGAGGCAGACCGTCAAGGACTCGGAAAATTCGTCTTCATCAATCTCGAAACCCTAGAGCCAAAGTTCCTCATTCCACCGGGTGATCGACGACGAGTCAACAGGGAGAAGCTACGGAATGTTCTTCTCAAGAGTGTGAGCGATCAAGTTATGTGGAGCAAGCGCCTCACCTCGATCCGTGACAAAGACGATGGGGTGGTGGCCATGTTCGACGACGGAACCCAAGCCGAAGGATCTCTGATAGTAGGCGTCGAAGGCAGCAACTCAAGCACACGAAAATTCTTGGCGCCGGAATCCTACCGAAATGTTCGACTGCCCATACGATTCACAGGTGCTGCTCTCGATCTCACGCCAGAGCAAGTGAAGCCGTTGAAAGACATCGATCCTTTACTCTTCCAGGGATGCCATCCCGTCACAGGGACCTTTTTCTGGTTCAGCATGCTCGAAACACCAAAAGTCAACGGTACGGCAGGAACAGGTGATGAGCACTATCGCGTCCAAGTCATGATATCATGGCCTATGAAGACACCAGACGACGAGGTAGGCGTTACAGACACGGAACGCTTAGCAAACATGAAACGACGAGCAACAGAATTCAATCCCGTGCTACGGGATGTTGTGCACAGAATCCCCGAAGGGTCTGAGGTGATTGAGATCGTCCTCCAAGATTGGCCATGTCCTCATTGGGATAACCACCATGGCAAAATTACTCTTGCTGGTGACGCCGCTCACGCAATGACCATGTATCGAGGCGAGGCTGCGAACCATGGCATTCTCGATGCGTATCGCTTATGCAAAGCATTAGAAGCGGTGTATCGCCAAGGAAAGGATCTTGAGGAAGCTATTGGGGAGTACGAGACGGAGCTTAGAGAGAGAACGAGTGTTGCCGTCTTGTTGAGTAGACAAGCTTGCTTGGATGCACATGACTGGGCGGGGTTGAATGAAAACTCAGCTGTGCTGAAGAAAAGGGCAGTTACTGGTGTTTAGTTTTACCCCGTTGAAACCCTTTCGATCGCTAGTTGTTCACCCTCGGATCACTTTCTAAACCAATCAGTGTGTAAATATCATCCGATAGAGTCAAGGCCCAGAGTCACAATTTCTGTCAAAATGAAAGTCGATATCTGTTTCTGCACAGATGCTTATCAGGTCGCGCTGTTCTCAATTTGGCACTTGTCAAAATGACGTTGACGCTGACATGCCGCGCTCATGCCGGCTTCGGTCCCGCTCAATGAGGCCTAGAAGGCACAGTCAATCCCACAGTCTCGCCGTCAATTACAAGAGCTTGGTTAAGGAGCTTTCATAATTGACCAGCTGACATCCTTATCGATTGCAAAAAGATATGACCCATCTCATCATTCTGTAGTCACAACCATGTCACTGGTGGAGTTCTCATGTGTCTAGGGTAACATACCCACCAATTTTTCTACGGCATAGAAGGCTGCTTGGTATCCCACAACTGAGGAGTTTATAACAGTCCCTATAGAAATAAACAACGGAAATCTCAGCGCCTGGCAATTTTCTTCATTCAAACGTTTGGAGCCTGGATCCTTGATTATTTGAACCTCACTTCATGTCGGGGGGGAAACGTGAGCTGAAAAGGTTACTCGTGGTGTCTGGGCGCCATCAAGTTCAGGCTCATGGAATAGGCTTAACAATGCTAGCAGCCAAAGAAAGACCCAAGTACAGTACTGTTTGGCCATGGGCTAATGGCCCCCATGGACTGTCCCCTAGCCAATCGGGGATGTTCGGAAGATGAATGTCGGATGTCGGTGGAACGCGTCACCCTGTGACTGCGCGCCGGACCGCGCTCTACTCCACTTTTAGATAGAGAGCTGATTGGTTATGACCCTGCTGCACCCGTCGCATCGTGGTCTTTCCGACGGACTGCCCAATTTTACCGTGCTGGGGCACAAAAATGACAGAGCTAGGAGGGCCGTGCTTGGACAGGGTTGGAGCTGCCATGGCCAGATGGTTTGTATCTTTTAATCATTGTGGCCATCGAGCTCCGTTATCCTGTCATCTCAGACCCCTTCGTCCGTCCTACAATCATTTGTCGGTATTCTTGTCAAATTTCTACAGTAACTCTCACTTACTCTGAAAATGCCGTCAGCGCTTCCAAACCCCATCCTGCCTCCCTCTTTGGTCGTGGTCACAGGAGCCAATGGCTTCATAGCCCAGCATTGTATTGCTCTACTTCTCTCCGTGGGATACAAAGTTGTTGGTACTGTTCGGTCTCCGTCCAAGATTGAGCAAGTCCACGCTATTCACGAAAGACACCCCAACCTTTGTGTTGTGGTAGTTGAGGATATTACGTCTGTCGAATCCTATGTCTCTGCCCTGGAGTCAGTTCGGCCGAGCGCAATCTTGCATCTCGCCGCCCCTTTTCATTACGACACGACTGATCTGGAAAACGATCTTATGATACCTACCATCAAAGGTGCAACAGCCGTTCTCTGTGCGGCTAAACAACTCGGAGGTGTAAAGCGCATTGTTCATACCAACTCATTCGCCGGCATCTATGACGCCTCAAAAGGGCCACAACCGGGCAAGATCTACACTGCAAAAGATTGGTCACCACTGACCTATGAGGACGGCGTAAATGCCCCTGCTGCAGCCGTGGCATATCGAGCCAGCAAGACTGTTGCCGAAAGAGCTGCATGGAAGTGGATGGACGATAACCCATCGGCAGAGTTCGACCTTGTGAGCCTCAACCCAGCCATGGTATTTGGACCGTTTCTGCCCGGTGCAATCCCAAACGGTCCAGAGAAGCTCAACACCTCCAATCAAATCGTCTACGATGTTGTATCTGTCGGAGTGCATGGCACGATACCTGAGACACGAGGCCCAGTCTGGGTCAGCGTCAAGGACGTCGCGCTCGCGCATCTCAAAGCTCTTCAAGTTCCCGAAGCTGGCGGGGAGCGATATCTTTTAGCTGCAGGAATATACTGCAATCAAGAGATCGCCGATGTTGCACGAAAGATAGCAGGGGAGCACAAGGCCAAAATTCCGCGAGGGTCTCCCGGGGCGAGGCAGGCTGATACGCATTTTGGTGTTGATGCTAGTGAGACTGAGAGGGCCTTGGGAATTAAGTGGCAGGGTTTGCCTGATGTACTGCCCGAGTTGTTATCACAGTTGTTTAGCATTCAAGGAGGGGCTAAGTAGAGTTTTGTTCTTATGTTTATCGCAGTGCATCTTCGATTCTGCCGTCAAGCTGATTGACTTGAGAGAAACGGCCTCGGCCTCGAGGGCAAGTGAAAACTGATGTGGAGCCTATGTTGCGCTTGAGTGCTTTGCAGTTGGGAGTAGCTTTTGGGTTGTGCTAGGTAGATGGCCACAAGGCTGCAGGCCTCGGCCACGTCACCTCAGACGGCCAGGGTAGATTCTAATTGGACACAAGAATGACCCCTCTTACGAAACTTCAACAGTTGAGTTATTTGTTTCAACAGACACCAGCGATATGAATCATGGCTCGGTGTGACTTTTGCCGCCTGCTCACTCTCGAAAAGCTACGAGGGCGCCTAGCCTTTCATCCCAACCTCGCGTCTCTCAAGAAGAGTGCCGATAATGGTTGCGACTTCTGTTTCCTTTGCTGGGAAGGCTTCAAATGGGAATGGAGCACATCGGAAATTGACTCTGCACTCAACGATGAAGCCCCAGAGGGAGTGGAAGACTTTGATCCTACGATCTGGATATACGGTCATTTTCAAGACTTTTCCGCAAATCTCTCCCAGCCACAGGTAAAGGTGGCATGTGGAGAGATATCTGCCATCACTGGAGGTCAAGAGAGGAACGATGTCCTGAACTGGGTGACCCTTGCCGTTTATGCGTCAGTATATATGTTCTGTTCGCCATTCTTCTATGATTCAAGCTGACCGACCACAGCGAAAAGGGGAACCGCCATATCTTAGGCCGGCTCTGTACAGCAGATCATGACCCTCATCTTTACGTTGATATGATCCACACATGGCTCAGTCGATGCGAGAGGTTACACAGATCGTGCGACTTAAATGGCACAATAGAGATGCCTACCAGGCTCATCGATGTCGGCAATCCCCAAAAGAGCCAGCCTCCGCGACTTGTGATTACGACACCGACAATGCAGGAGAAATATCTTGCTTTATCATACTGCTGGGGTCCTGCAACGGACACTTTCACTCTCAACGGCTCAACTATGGAAGGAATGCTCATCGGTATCGATGAATCTTGCGTCGTGGCAGCACATCGCGATACATTTGCTCTGGCTCGTACACTCGGCATTCAGTTTGTTTGGATCGATGCGTTATGCATAATTCAGGGCGATATCCAAGACTGGGAACACGAGTCTAAACTCATGGCAAGAGTATACGGCAACGCGTTCCTCACGGTTATTGCTGCGAGGTCTTCAGATGCCCGCAACCCTTTCATTGTCAACCATTTTCAACAGCGGGCACCTCCTTGCCAAATACCCATTGATGAGTCTGGCTCAGAAAGCGCCTTTATAGGAGTTAAAAGATCGCGTGACCTTGGTGAAACTGAGACCCGGGGTTGGTGCTTTCAAGAAAAGCTGCTTGGTTGTCGGACCATCATCTTCGCATCGGAGCAACTCGTTTTCTCGTGCCGCAGTCGCAGTTACTACGAGGATGGCTTCGTTGGAGATGACACGAGCACTACGTCTCTCCAAGCCGTTCTTCACAGGGGAGATACGGATCTCTCAGTGAGAAGGGAGAAACTTCTCAAGCAGTGGGACTGGATCATTTTCACTTACACTAAGCGGCAGCTGTCAAACCCCCATGACATTTTTGCTGCTATTGCCTCGATCGCCTTGCCTATTTCGGAGGTCTTAGGGTCGCGATATCTGGCTGGTCTATGGGAGTGTGATCTTGTCCGCGGCTTATTATGGAGACCTGGTCATCTGATGGGATCCCGTTTTGGTCCAGGGACAAGACCCCTACCAACAAGGTTCGCCGCTGCACCTGTGGTTCGGGCACCTTCGTGGTCCTGGGCTGCTATCCAAGGCTCCGTCTTGTACGTGAGCCGTGATGCGTTCAAACGCAAGTTGGTCAAGTATCAGAGTCAAGGCTTCATCAAAGTCAAGCCAAAGTTGCGAAACCCCGATCGATGGTCACCAGACGTTCATTGCAGCCCCAATACCCTTCATATGCCATACTGTGAGATTCAACTTTGGGGGCGCATGGCAGAAGCCATTGTTCTGGAAACAACTGACTCTGAATACCTCAAGAACCTCAGCAAGCGGTACTGGTACGTGCCCACAATGACCTGGCACGGATCGCTGCTTGGGCGTAAGGATGCAAAGCAAGGTACTGCTAAGACAGATCTCTCACTCTTCATTGCCCTTGGAGCGTTTGATTTCGCTGCCGAGAAGGTTCAGGAAGTATGGTGTTTACAGCTCACGGCCGAAGAAGGCCTAATGCTCCGCGAAACAAGGGACGGCAAGTTTGCGCGTTTGGGATGGTTTATTTTGGATAACAAGGCGTGGCTTGACAACATCGGAGAAGTTGAAGTGAGTCTAGTATAGTCTACTAAGTAAATGGGGCTCGTTTCACATTCTCCTAATGCAGCAAGCCATCGTCTTTGACCTGCTGGACATACTTCCAATAACGAGCGACACTGGCCCTGCGAAAATGGCGGCCCCATCTGATGAAGACGATAAATAAGGACAGCTGAGCCAAAGCAGCGAAGGCTGCAACAAGAAAAGCATTCTGATAGCCCATGTTCGTAACCCAAGGCGTAACTCTAAATAGACTGCATCAGCAACGGCTCGTCAAGTTGAGATAGAACAACCTACCCGTAACCGATGGCAAAACTCATAGTGTTTCTGATCAGAATCACAGTGACAATGGCGTCGGATCCAAGATCTCTGTAGCAATCAATACAGTAGCTGATGGGCAGTTGACAGCCGATTGTAATGGCCGCCCCGAGCGCACCCATGGCAAACATCATCCCAACCCAGTGAATCTGATGGGCAGCACCGACGCCCCAGAGAAGCATACCACCGGGTACCATGATGACCAGGGCAGTATATAGCCAGAGACGGTACTCGGGTTCCATGATTCCATTGTTTCGGCGGGCCTTCCAAAGGACAAACTTGTCGCCCAATGGTCCGGAGTAATATGTCCTGCGACTCTTTCTCAGCAAAGATTCAGTAGAGTGAGCGAATTTACCCACCCGAAGCACACTCCGATAAGAGCTGATACATACGAAAGCCCTACAATGCTCGAAGAGAAGTTGTAAGGGTGTCCGGAAAGGATAAGCGACGCTGTAGCATTCAGCACATTGAAGTAGCACACAACTGCGCCATACATAAATCCAGAGAACACAACAACAGGGAATGAGAAGTACACAAATGTTCGAATGACCATATTCGTCAATGGAACCTTGCTCCTGAGGTCTTCTCGACGGATGATCTTGAGTTTCTCAAGGTACGTCTTCTTGGTAGAAGACATAACGGTGCCATGATCAACGTCAGTGTTAGCAGTACTCTGTACTCTAGTAGCCTTCTCTTCATCGGAGCAGTTGTCGGTCAACTTATTTGGCTGAAGGCGGTCCTGATCTGAGTCGGCGATCGGCGCAGTAGCAGACCGGTGGTAGTTGGTTTCTTCCATGCAGAAAAAGATGATTACGAATGCGATGCTGTTGAAGATGGAACACCAGTGCTGTCCTCGGTGTCAGATCCAAGTATCGAATAAGGAGTTGAACATACCAAAACCCATTGCCATCCTTGCCCGTCATTGATGAATCCCGAGATGACAGGGGCTAGGAAATTAGACCCAGCAAGGAACAGAGCATAGAGTCCCATGTAGGTTCCACGCTCGTGAGTAAAGTACTATGTAACGTATTAGATAGAAGAAGTGGGCTGGCTCTTCAATTTCTCATCACTTACGACGTCGGCAACAGATATTTCGCACAGGGACTCAATGGGCGCGCCAAACATTCCTTGGATGACCTTGTTGGCGATCCATTGGCCATTAGTTTTGGCATGAGGAGCCCATAGCATCATTCCCTATCAACACCTCAACTGACGCTCACATCTAGAAAAGCGGATTAGTCAACTTACCAGAGTGCCCAGCAGTGACAAAAGATATACTGGCCGCTTGCCAATCTTCTGAGCCAGCGGCTGCTAGATCAGACATCCCCAGCCAAATGCCAAGAACATGTAGCCGGTTCCGGTATTCAAGTCGCCGACAGTGAGATTGGTAGCAGCGGAGATGGGAACAAGGACCGAATAGATAGCGGCCGACGCGATACCTACCGCAAGACAGTACCTACAAAATTAGCATTGGTTCTGCTTAGAAAGAGGGCAATTACAGTGCAACTTACACGCAGATACAGCTAAGAAGGAGAGTCTTCCTTCGGTGGCTCCAGTTCAATGGATCGTCTGGATCATCCGAAGGTGCTGGAACAAGGACTATGTCGCAAGTCGAGCCCTGAGCATGACGGGAGTGCATGGTACCATCGAGGTCAACAAGGTGGATAGTGCCCGGTATGAAGTCCGGCGAGGGAGTTGCCGAAACGACTGGTGAAGCCATGGCGATGATCTGATATAAGATGTAGCGCAGGGAGAGAAATACGTAAGAATACTCAAAGAAGCAATAAAACTTGGTTGTAGCTGTGCTGTTCTGCAGATGGAGGCACAGATGAGGTCTTGGGATTTCTTTCCGCATTCAACGAGTATATATAATGATTCGACGGTGACGGGCGGACCGAGATTCATGATCGTTAGACTTTTCCATTAGATGGCGGCGTATCGCTGCTGTACGAACAGGTGGACTTTGCCGAGCATGGCACTATCAGGAGACTATCTCCTCCAGACACCTCATGATGCTCTCCCTACCGACACCCGTTATCTTGGACCAAAGTCCGGGTTGGAGATTACCGGCAGCTTGGTGGAGGGTCATTTTGCGGAAAAGCAGCCAATGGTTAACGATTGCGAGATTTAGCTTGGACAGGGGCTAAACTCGGGGGAAGATAGCGAAATCCGGGGTATGACCCTAACACGGCTATCCTGGCCAATCCGCAACAATAGCGAGGTCTAGCCAATGGCCTGGAATTGCGAGGCAGGTCAAGCTAGGGAAAACAGGCGGCGCTATCTGCAAGAGGTGTTTGGCTAGGGTGGTCATCCAGGGCTGAATGGCCATGCTATAGATCGATTCCAGCTCTCGGATACGGCAGCGAAACGGCACATGGCACGGCTATTGAGAGTCAACAACTGCCCTTGACGGTCCGGACTCGGTCCGCCAGATAAGTTCCAATCCCCCCGAGATAGTAGGATACCGAGATAGCGGTATAAAGATGGCACCTCAAGTTCGTTATCTCCCACAACTTATACTCCTTCTCCGCGCAAAGCGAATCTAGCCAGACGCCTACCTTCTATCTCCCAATTCAAATCAGAATTTTCTTTGGGATCCTCCAGCAATGGGTTCCTTAACCGCAGTCTCCTGGGAGACCCAGGCAGAGAAGTGTCGCACAGTTCTCAGAGACTCGATGAACCCAGCCTGGCTCCTGTCACCCAAGGAGCTACCACCCGCCAGTCAACTGAACGTTTCTACCTTCATAGAGGCATGCAGCTTGCTCACGGCACGAGAGCTGGAGATCACAGCAACCAGCGCTACTGGATTGGTTCAGCAAATGGCTTCCGGCTCGCTCTCGGCTCTTGAGACTACCACCGCCTTTCTTAAGAGGGCACACATTGCCCACCAGTTGACCAACTTCGCAACCGAGTTCATGGTTGAGGAAGCTCTGAGTGCTTCAGCTGAACTCGATGCCTACCTCAAGAGAACCGGAAAACTCAAGGGACCGTTGCACGGCCTTCCTATCTCTGCCAAAGAACACATCGGGTTCAAGGGTCGCATTGTTCACTCAGCATATGTTGCATGGATTGACAACATTGCAGAAGAAGATGCACTCATGGTTCAGCTGTTGAAGAAAGCCGGCGCAGTCTTTCACGTACGAACAAACGAGCCTCAAAGTGTCATGGTAAGCCCACTATTGCTTTATTGATGCTCAAGCTAAGTCATCAGCACATCGACTGCAGCAACCCCATCTATGGCACTACTGTTAACCCTCACAATCGCGCACTCACCTGTGGCGGTTCCAGTGGTGGTGAAGGAGCCTCTCTCAGCCTTCGCTGCGCCGCGCTCGGCATCGGTACCGACATTGGGGGCTCAATTAGAGTCCCGGCGGCATTCTGCGGCGCATACGGCCTTCGACCGACGTCATTGCGAAACCCATACAATGGAATATGTCTGGCCGGAGCTGGACAAGAGAGCGTTCGCTGCGTCATCGGACCGCTGGCCAATACCGTCGAGGATCTGAACCTCTTTCAAAGGGCTGTTCTTGATCAAGAGCCTTGGGAGGTTGAGACATCTTTAGTGCCTCTGCCTTGGAAGAAGGTTGGATCCTTCCGTCCAGACCAGATTACTGTTGGGGTTATCTGGGATGACGGGTGAGTGTCACAAGAAGAAGCCGATAATATATGTCGGGATGCAACTAACATTCTCACCAGTTTGGTGCGCCCACATCCTCCCGTTACACGCGCCTTGCACCATGCCGTTACCAAGCTCAGGGAAGCTGGCGTAGAGGTGGTCGATTTCGAGCCGTATAAGCATCAAGAAGGATTCGACATCATCACGTCCCTCTATTTCCCAGATGCCGCGCGCACACAGAGGGATATCTTGGCACAAGGTGGAGAGCCGATCGCGGCGTTGACAGAATGGGCTTTTAGCTGCTCCCAGCCAGAGCCCCTCTCCATACCTGAGAACTGGGCACTGAACGTCCGGAGAGATGCATATCGGGAAGAGTACATGCATCTGACCCAACTGCGAACTCGCTTTGCTAACTGAAATCTCCAGGTACCATCGCGTCATGAAGGAAAGAGGCGTCGACGTCATCCTCTGCCCTGCATATGTCGGGGCCGCTGCAACGTTGGGCTCTGGACAATATTGGCTGTATACAGCCATTTGGAATATCCTCGACCAGCCTTGCGTGGCGTTCCCTACTGGCCTGAAAGTCGATCCAGCTATTGACGTCGTCGAGGACTGCAAGCCTCGTTCTGAAGAAGACGACAGAGAATACAGAAAGTGTCAGTCAGGTTTCCCTTCACAGCTCTCAATTCCACCCTGACGCTTTTCTAGACGTGCCGGAAACGTTTGCGGATGCTCCCATTGCACTACAACTTGTGGGCAAGCGCTTCCGAGACGAAGAGACAGTGGCAGCAACCGAATTGGTATCCAAGATTGTCCAGTCGTGAGATCGTGGGCTTTAGTATAGCCGTTTGAGCTGGCTGGATTCTGGGCAGAGCAGCCATTTTTTTCCGGTTAGGTCCGTGTAGTCATTCGAGGAGGCCCTCTAGCGACCTCTCGTGCATCATAGGAAGCAAGACTGAGATCCAACACTTGATAATAGCGACTGTACTGTGTATACTCGAGCCGGTAGTTGAGTAAGCTTGGTAATGTCTCTTGTAGCTATCAACAACCCGTGTGTAGTGCCTTAAAAGCTCTCCAATAATCTCCATAGTTTATACCAGATCTACCACAGAGGGGCAATTTTGGCCTTGAGCGGCCTGGGTCTCGAAGCGCCAAATACGCTTCTCCGATCAGATCACCCAAGGGTTGTCCAGGTTCAATGTTCGGCTGGATTGTAGTTGATAAGAGTGCACTAACAATCCATAACTTCCGCCGTTCCGTTCACGTGCCAGCAGCTAACGTGATAACGTTATCACCAAACACGTCTTAGCCCTTTGCAGACCCCAAAGCATCTCGACCGATGGAACCCCGCTTTTGATAGCCGTCCCTGTACAGCCACTAGCAACCTAGAGGAACTCAGCTTCATCACATCAATGCTTTCAGCATTTAGACATAATTAGCAATGACCAAGGCAATGCTACGTGCCAAGACTGGATGCTTTACTTGTGAGTTCTTTCGCACAGGCTGCCCTTGAATACTGACAACCCCCGTAGGCAGGAAACGGAAAGTCAAGTGCGGCGAGGAGAAGCCATCTTGTCGGAATTGTTCTGCCTTTGGTCGCCAATGTGCCTGGCCAACTTCAACAGACCTTTGCGATCGGCGGCACCGCTCTCGGGCGAGTCCAGATCTATCCTTTGCCGGGCCATCGCCCTCAAGTTCCAGTTCTGCATCAGAAGAGTCGAAATCCCCTGACTCAAGCCGCACAGCCATCGTCCCCTATTGCGGCAGATCGCCTTCTCCGGGACGCTCTCTCTTTAAACCAGGCATCGAAACTGAGCTCATTCATCACCTCCTCAACTACTACTTCTCTGTTATTGTGCTCCCCACAAGCAACCTGGAGCACGTCAGACGAAGCCGATCGGAGCTGGTTGACATGATGCTTCATTACCCCAGCGTCAGAGATGCGGTTTTTGCTTGTTGTGCCTGCAACAAGCACGTCCTACTAAATGACAATCGGCATAAGAATGTTGCTCTTCATTACTACTCTAAAGCAGTCCACGAGCTTAATCAGGCGCTGGCCAAATTTCAGCCAATGGATAAACAACCTGATTCTTCACTGCTAACGACAGTAGTCTTCTTATACGTTCATGACGTATGTGCTCCTCGCTCTTATGTGGTTTCACTAGGGCTGAAATTTCTTATAGTTATGGTCACTTGACGGCTCGGTCGATCCTAGAAACCACGTCGCCGGTGCTGTGACACTGCTTGACCTTGTGTCTAAGCACGGGGCCTCGCCCGGGTCTATGACCCAAGGCTTCGATCGCATCATTGCAGAGAGTATTCTCTACCAAGCCTTTCTCCTGTCCACGCGGAGGCCCTTTGCGCCTTACTTCCACATCGATCCACAGTTTGTCACAAATGTGGAGAGATTGCTCGCACCGCCAAATTCGCAAGACGCCTCATACGCGGCTTGCAGTCCTGTCTTGGGTATTCCTACAACGCTGTACCGTTTGAAACTGAGAATCATCAATTTCCACAACGTGCCCGCACAGCAAAGCCCCGAGAATCTTGCTCGACTACGATCTGAGATGGATTACTGGGTAGCATTGGTAGTACCCAGAGCTGCGCCTCACCTCACATCCGCCTCCGCTGCGCACACGTTCGATCTTGTGATCCTTGCCACATCACTACTGCTCGACCTAGTCACAGAATGTTTTACCTACCAACTACCAATCGACCTTTTAAGTCTCTTGAATACTAACAATTCTCCCCGATGGCAGGTGGAAAGTTGTTTAGAAATTTTGCGGCAGCCTCAGGAGGTTGAAAAATGGACACGGATGTTTCTTGGGCTTTGGCCCTTGCTGATTCTTGGATATGCTGTGAATTCAGATGAAGATATGGCGTTAATCCAGGGCATCCTAGGTCAAATGCGGGAACGGCTGGGCTATGGTGAAGTACATAGAATACAACAGGAACTAGGGAAGGTCCAGGATTCTAGGAACTATCAAGCCATTGGTATTAATAGTAACATATCAATCTAGGTTTAGGGAAGCCTAGGGATTGTTTTTTTTTGCTCAGAGACAAATATTTATTACCTATCTATAGCTTGCATTTAATAATATATAATACATTTAGTCAAGCTCATTCCGATAGAAGCTGCTACAGTGATGCAACAAGTCCTGACGGATTCCCCAGATGTGTAATGAAACAAAACCCTTGGGATTTAAGCAGTAATCAATGAGTCTTGCTATTTAGACCTACAACTAACCGCCATGCCCGGGGTCTCTTGGTTCCTCAGCCAGGCTGAACAGGTCCGGGACCCCTTTCCGAAGGCCAATGTCGGAGATGATGGTGTGTCCCTCAGCGAATGTTGTTAACGCATGGGAGCACAAATCCTAGGCCTGAGCCAGCCATCGAACATCTGTCAGACATTCATTGTCCGGTTTATGCTTCGATTTAAAGGCCTTTTAGGCACTCATGTTCCATGCGAGACAAGTTCAGTCAGGATGGACTTTGCTCGGCTGGCACGCGTCTGACACGCGCCACGATGCGCGTCTTCGTGTCATCGAAACAACCTTGAGAAAGACACTAGACTGTCAAAGGCTAGACTGTCTTTTGTGCATTACGGTTATGCACGAGCCAAGAGGCCACTAACCGTTGCCAGACGGACAAAGCAAAAGAGCAGCCTACAGGGTATGAAAACATGCTCGAGCTATAAAGACGGAATTTAAACAAAAAGTAAATATATAAAAATATAGAGTAAGTAAATCATGCTTTCATAGATATATATAGCCTTAGTTTCATAATCCTAAGTCGCATATACTTTGATATGAGTGTGATCAGACGCTTCGTTAAGTATGTCACTCGTGTTCTTTTACAGTTGTGCTATTTGTACAGCCAGTTGTTGTTTACTACTTGCACAGCTCTATCACGTGCAAAGCCACGTGCGATTAGATGAGCCCAGAGAGCGCAATTACATAAGCAGTCCAGGCAATTTTCAGCCCGCATAGCTAAAAACCATCTCGCGATAGCCTCATCAACGCGCCAATTGCGGCGCCATTTCCGGCATTAATTCCAACGCGAATCGTGGCGCAAATGAGGTCTAAGATGCGCCATAAGAGAGGCCATTTTCAGCGCACATAAGCCCAGTTATTATGGCATCGATGAGGGCCCTTATTGCGCCGTAATTGGTGCTATGATGAGCCTGGCCTGATTGTGATAGAAAAGGAAGAGGAAGTTAATAGCGGGCTCATTTTGCTATAGTCAAACGGACCGGCACGTTACCTTCGCGTGACGAGCTGTGCGAGAAGTAAAAGAGGGCTGTACAAATAACATGACTCTATACTTCTCGTACTGTTTCATTGCTGTCGTCTAAGGCCTATAGTGATAAAACGCCAACCCTAATTAACAATCTTTGCCAAAAACCAAAAAGCCTCTTCTACAACCTTTGCTTTCCCAGCCTCCGTATCTATGGGGAATACGTCTACTTCCTCCACAGCCGCATCCTCATGTAGATCAACTTGTCCGTTGACCATAGCTGCGCTCATGTAGTGTCCCGCACGTGTTTCCAAACGTTGAGCCAGGACATCTGCGCTGGCTTGCAGGTCTATGAACAACACCTTGACGCCTTGTTTTTGCAACTGCTGGCGCATCGTGCCTCTGTAAGCAGTTGTCAAAGCAGAGCAACTGAGGACAACCGAGTCGTAGCCAAGATCAAAGAGGGCCTCTTGAGCGCGGACACACAGCCTCTTCAACCATGACAATCTATCCTCATCAACAAGCGCCGTGCCCGACTTCATCTTCTCCACCGCTGATCGGGTATGGAGTGAATCACCTTCGACGAAAGGGACTTGCAGCGAAGATGACACGGCCAAGCTAAGAGTCGACTTGCCAGAGCCACATGGACCGGCGATGACGATAGCAGTCTTGGCAGTGTGGTTCTTGACTTCCGTCTTCCAAGATGTGCCGAGGAAATACGAAACAAACTTGTTGACGAAATCTTGATCCAATACACTAGCATTGGCTAAGGCCGGTGACAGTTCGCAAGCTTTCTCGGTAGCAAAAGCCTTTGAAGGTGTAAACTCGTCCTTGTCGTACTTGGATGCGAAGAAGTCAACCAGCTTGATGGGGGGATTAGCCGTAGGGTCAGGGTTTGACGTCCTAAGACGCTGAACCCATTTCTTTGGCTCCAGCTCATCAAATGTCAGACCGGCGTTTCGTAGAGCAGGAAGAAGGTCTTGCGTCCAGTCAAACGTCTTGGGGTTGGCGATGTTGGTAAACACGCTGCCCGAGTCCGAGAGGGAAATGTCAACAACAGCGTCGGCCACGACATCAACTGGTAGCCATGATGGCGTCTCTTTAAGCTTAGGAAGAGCACCAATGGTCACCGCTGTTTGCATCATCATGGGAACGCCTTCTTGGGCGTTCCAGATTCCCTGGCGAGTATCAGCGACAATCTGACCGACTCTGAGAACGCGAGTGGTGACACCCGCTTCAGCCGCTTTGGCGCAGAGGTTTTCAGAGACCGACTTGGACTGGGCGTATCCCATTCCCTGCGCCCACTCAAATGGCGGAGCTGATTCAGGTACCGGAGCAACGGTGGCTCGGGAACATGTGCTGACTGAAGAGCAAAAGTTCATCGAGGCTGTAGGTCCCGCGGCTTGGCACAAATCGATAAGATGCTTGACACCTGCAATATTGCCCTTCTCAAAACTCGAGAGTTGCATATTGAAGTTGACCGACCACGCGCAGTGAATGACAGACCGAAGGTTTGTCGTGACGGATGCATAAGCCTCACTCGGGAGGCCAAGATGAGGATCCGAAAGGTCCGAGGGCAGTGCGACGATCTTGCGACGAGCCTCGAGAGGGAGGTTGTGGTAAACCTTGCGTTGGAGCATAGACTCCTTGACTCTGTAGAGCGCTTGCCCGTCATCGGAAGCTCGAACAAGGCAGTAAATCTTGTCAATCGAGGGATCTGTGGCGAGCTTTGCGACGACGTGAGCGCCGAGTGAGCCAGTAGGACCTGTGATGACCTGTAAAATGTTAGAAGCTATTCTCGAGGCAGGAGGGTTCAAACATACCACTGAAGAAGGCTCCCGTTCTGTAAAATTTCCATACTTCTCAAGCAGCTGTCCCATCTCTTGCTCAATTGAGCCAGTCTTGATCGAGTCCTGGCCAAGACGAAGTCCAAGTAAGAACTGACTCAATTGCTCGATGGAAGGGTGCTCAAAGACGACATTCTGTCCCAGTTTGTTGTTTCCCAACTGCACTGTCTTGAGGATCTCGCTTCTCATCTGGATTGCCTGAAGAGAGTCCAAGCCCAGAGTGAAGAAGTCCACGTCATCTGCGGGCGCATCCTTGAGAGAAAGAGTCCCAACAAGAAGTTCTCGAAGGAAAGTCTGCAAGTCGGGAAGATCCAGATCTTTCAAATCACCTCCTTGTACATCCTCAGAGTCGTACGCTTCGTCAATCGTCTTCTTGAAATTCTTGTAGCAAGCCTGACGAATAACGCTGCCCTTATCGGTCCGGGGATACTCGCAGTCCCAGGGGAGCAATTTGACCATGGACTTTGAGATGCGAGCGAAAGAGTCTGCAGACTGATTGCTGAGTTCAACAACAGGCCAGACAGCTTCAAGAATGTCGGACTCTGGCTTGCCAGCCCAGATCTCTGAGGGGACGATAAGAGCTCCGAGGTAAGGTCGGCCAGCTCCAAACACGACGGCTTCCTTCACGTTCTTGTTGGATCGGATAGAACCCTCCATCGCAACTGGATTGAACTTCTCGCCGTTGACTAAGACAATGGTGTCATCCATTCTGGCGATGTACTTCCAAGCTCGAGGAATCGTAGGGTGCGGCTCGAAGAGATCTTTGGTTGCGTACGAATTGTCGGGCTGATTGGATTGCACCTTGGCTGGCCAACCATCTGTGACGCAGCACTCATACAGGTTGGTCCCTCGCGGCACCCACTTGAGGAAAGGGGAGATCTTGTCGCTTTCTCTGACATAGTTCCAAGCCTTGTCTCCCTCGGGTCGGAAAGAGGTCATGAGCTGTCCGACTTCGGTTCTATGGATATGTCAGCAGAGATCGTCAGTCGGGCCTATCATACTCACGCTCCGTAATGTCCGACGAGATTCACTCCATTGTCAACCAACAGGTTACCAAGGTCATCTGGGCACGCTGAGCCTCCGTACATGACAACCTTGAGGTTTTGTAAAAGCTTGATGCCTTCTTCTGTCTCACAGAGAAGCTTGAGAGCATATGGCACACCATAAAAGATCTCAAAGTTGTGTTCCCGCATAATGCTGACAAGGTGGTCTTGGGTAAGTGGCAGGTCGGCGTTGTATAGGTGTATAGCTTTGCGCGAGTGGATAGCACGGAACATGTTGCAGATGCCGTGGTTGTGGAATAAGGGCAAGGTGATGAAGGACTTCATGTCCATGTGAATGGCGTAATTTGGCAAACATGACTTTTGCGTCTGGTAGATTGGCTTGGGAAGGCCGGTTGAACCTGAGAGCACAGTTAATAGGTGGCATGGGGACAAGGCCAACAAACATACCACTCGAGTGAATAATCCATGCAATATTCTCGGTTTCAACCTCTGGATCCAAGTGTCCGTCCAATTGCGTGTCTCCATGAGCTTCGATGGGGTATTCGAACGTCTCTCTGCCAGCAATCCGAAGAGACTGTATAGTTGGGATGGTCTTGCTGACATTGTCTGCAAGTTCAATGAAGCGTCCATCAGCAATTATGGCCGTAGCTCCTGTCGCGTTGACCAATGACTCGACGGCAATTTGGGGAATCCTTGTTGATAGCAGCAGCGCTGTATGGCCCAGTTTGTTGAGCGCTAGCATGGTGATGAGGTACTCGAGATTTGAGGGGCCCAGCATAGCAACAGCTGTAGGCTTCTGGCTTGACGATGCTCGAATTGGTAGCTCAGGTTCATAGTACTTGGCTACTCTCCAAGCAAAAACGTCCAGTTGCTGAAGGGTGTAATCGACATAGTTGATGCCTGAGGAAGGGTATGAAACGACATGATCATGAGGGTACAAAGAGGCGCGGTGACGAATGAGGCCGTCTATAGTGCGGAGCTGAGAGTCATCATGTTCTCTGATATGGGCTCGCACAACAGGCTTGTCATGGCCGACCACATCTGTGTCATTTGGCAGATTCTCGAGCGGACTCGGAACGTAGATTGTGGCGGGCATCTTGATGGTTGAAGGTATGAATGTCTGTGGTGATGCTGACTGAAGGAAATGGGAAGATCCTTCTAGTCTTAAATCAACAGGTTCGGATTCATGATCATGTCAATCCGTTAACGTAGCAATTTCTCTCCTCGTAAAACGTCAATTCCTGTGTTGGCTTTTTCCGGTCAATGACATTGCCCAAGCCAGCGGACAAGTGTCCGTCAAGATAACCCAAAAGTTCCCCGGAAATTTCTGGGGTTGTCAAGCCAAAACCTGGTCGAGACTCCCCCAAGTGGATTTTTCTCCAACCATGCACTGATGCCAAGCCAATAAATGTGCGGCGGCATGTCTCTCCCATGGGGTGACTCTGACGAACACGGGGGACGGATTAAGCGGATAATAGTCCGCTAAACTCTGGCGACTATCCCCCGGATCTAACTCATGTCGACTATGGAGTCATGATGGAGATGAGACCATGCGGGGTACGGGGTAAAGGAGCCGGCCCTCGGTTTCCCCGTGCGTGCCCGACACGAAAAGTCTTTGACATAGGTCTAGTTGCACGACACATGGCACACGGTAAAGAGCGGCCTCGACCCGATCTTGATGCAACCTCCGATTTCTTATAATATGAGCTGGCATCTACCATCATCATTCACTTCTTGTCTCCTCATCCTCACCATCCCTTCAAGACATCTCTGTTCAGAGCTCAGATTTTGACAAACATCACCCTTTCCTTCTATCGCAACATGACTGCGCATAGCATTGCTCTTGAGAAACCTGACGTTGTCATGGTTGACGACATGGACATGGACCGCACAGTTCCTGACCATGAGAAGGCTCCCCAGGCCAGGACGATTGACAACATACGCGTCCTGGGTCTAACCGACGAGGATGCCGACTTTTACAATAACACTACCTCTGAACAACGCAAGCAGATCATCAAGAAGGTACGTCAGAACATCAACACGATTCAATGGTACACTTCTGACTTATCCTACGATAGGTTGACCGCCGATTGGTTCCCCTTCTCGCCGTTCTGTACCTCATCTCACATCTCGACCGAGCAAACATCGGCAATGCCAAGATTGAAGGACTAGTCGAGGACCTGAACCTTGTTGGCAATCAGTACAATATTGTTCTGAGTCTCTTCTTCATCCCTTACATCCTCCTCGAGATCCCCAGCAACATACTCTTGAAGAAGTTCACGAGGCCATCCGTCTATCTTGGCAGTCTGGTCACGATCTGGGGTGTCATCATGACTCTCCATGGCGTCGTCAAGGGCTTTGGCAGTCTTCTCGCTGTCCGCATCCTTCTTGGTGTCTTCGAGGCAGGATTTTATCCAGGTGCCGTGTACCTATGCACATTTTGGTACATGCCAAAGGATCTGGCTACTCGCATTGCCTATTTTTACTGCACAAGTGCTCTATCCGGTGCTTTCTCCGGCCTTCTTGCTGCTGGTATTGCCCAGATGGATGGAGTCGGTGGTTATGAAGGCTGGCGGTGGATCTTTATCCTAGAAGGCCTCGCAACTATTGTCCTCGGAGTCATGTGCTATTTTCTCCTCATTGACTCTCCGGCCTTATCTGGCAAGTGGTTGACTCCCGATGAGATCCGCTTTCTCGAACTCCAGAGCTTCATCAAGCAAGGCGGCCGATTTTCTCAGGAGTCTGATGACAAGAAGTTTGACTGGCACGACATGAAGATGATTCTCTGCAACTGGCGACTCTATCTTCAAGCCTACATCCTCCTCTGCATTTCGGCTTGCTCTTACGGAACCAAGTTTACTCTTCCTTCCATCGTCAAAGCCATGGGCTTCACCAACACCAACGCCCAGCTTATGACAGTTCCCGCGTACATTGCTGGCGGTATCTCTTCTGTCTGCTTCGCCAAGATTTCCGATCACTTCCATTGGCGAATGCCCTTCGTTGCTATTCCTCTAGCCCTCATTGCTATCGGATACTCCGTTGTCATGGGTTTCCAGGGTGATATGACTGGCAGCCATACCGGACCAGGATACTTTGCCCTTGTGCTCACTTGCATCGGTATCTACCCTGTTCAGCCTGCCGGCAGCAGTTGGGCCGCCAACAACCTTGCACCTTCGAGCCGAAGAGCCATTGGTGTCGCCTTCAACATCTGCGTCGGTAACATTGGAGGCATCATCGGCTCCTACATGTACCTGGACAAGGAAGCTCCCCGCTACCAGACTGGTTTCGGCCTGTCGCTTGCTTTTGGCGCCTCTGGAATGCTTGTTGCGCTGCTCCTCGAGCTGAGCTACAAGTGGGGAAACAAGACAAAGGCAAAGTTGTCTGAGGAGGATATTCG
This sequence comes from Fusarium phalaenopsidis, assembly GCF_050370095.1. NCBI lineage: Eukaryota > Fungi > Ascomycota > Sordariomycetes > Hypocreales > Nectriaceae > Fusarium > Fusarium phalaenopsidis. The sequence continues at coordinate 3,464,320 of NW_028145417.1, read as the reverse complement.
ATCTCGATACACCGAGGAGGAGCTTCTGAAGCTGGGCGATAAGAGTCCTCTCTTCAAGTACACCCTGTAAAGAATTGTGACGAAGTACTTGAGGAACGCTTCAACGTCGGCAAGTATATAGTTACTAGTCCAATGAGTAATGCCAAAGTGGTCGCAATATCTTGTTTATCTCTCGGACGGCGACTAGAAGCAATTAGGCTAGTGGCTTCAGGCTGGGTCGGATTGTCGTAGCATCATAAGACAGTGGCTTAAGCTTTCATTCTTGTCTCAAACTCAACCTTTTCTGTGTCTCCAACGGCCGCATTTCTAGCTGTCCCATCCAGGAGGATATCGTGTTTCATATTCGCTTATAAAACAAGGCTCGATGAGGGCCCAGAAGGGGTCTTTTGAGCAGCCCAGCGTACATAGCAGTAGTAACACAACTAAAGCTTATACTCAAGCTGCGACAACACAATAACAGGTCGAGGAGGTTTACAGGTGCCGTAAATAACACCTTGATAGCCCGGACAGGGCTTCTTCAGAGATGGACATAGAAATCCTCAACGAAGGGACGTGATGTAAGAAGTGACCACCGCAATAACACAATATAATAACACGACGGTGTTTGCAACACAACGAGATGTCTCGCATCCACCGCTGCTTTACGAAATAGTTATCTTAAAGATGTTCATTTGTGTGAGGCCAAGCCTCGAGGATTGTATGTTCAAAATTTCAGTTTTTAAGCATGACAAATCATCAAATCTACCATCCACATCCTATGTTAAACGTCATACCTTGCCCGGCTCCCCCACTGATAGGCGCCATTGTGACAATGAGCATAGTTCTTGACGGATTTGGCTAAGGGGGAAATAAAGAGCGCAAATACTTGGATTTCCGGCTTCGTGGAGACTCTCTATTCTGCAGAGTAAATCCGTACTCTATATAGTGAATCGCTACTCGGAATCACTGTCTGTGATTCCGCGTCGTGTTTGTCAATGACGGATATAATGAGTGACGGTGTGCAAATGTTATTTCATAGGGCCTGGCCCACAGTGTGGGCGGATTAATATCCGCAAATGTCACTAATAATCCGCAAACCCGATTCATGCCGCAACTGTGTTTGGACCGAGTCATTATGAATCTACGGATTTTACGCAAGGAAATCTCTATGACACTGGGTTTAAAGAGCATCATGATATCTCTAAAAGGGCAAATATCCCGATCCTCACTCATCTCAGCATCGAACCATCCTCACAACATCATTCCTCAACACAATGCCTCTTCAAACTCATTTCACCCTTAACACTGGGGCAAAGATCCCAGCTGTCGGTTTTGGAACATGGCAGGCTCCCCCTGGCCAGGTTGAGAAAGCCGTCGAGATTGCACTCCGCAGTGGCTATCGCCACGTTGATTGCGCTTCGATTTATCGAAACGAAGTCGAAGTCGGCGATGGTGTCCGGAAAAGCGGTGTTCCCCGTTCGGAAATCTTCATCACTGGCAAACTATGGAACACCAAGCATGCTCCTGAGGATGTGGAAAAGGGTCTTGACAAGACACTGAAGGACCTTGGTACCGACTACCTAGATCTGTTCCTTATGCACTGGCCTGTGTAAGCCCCCCTCTTCATGCATCCATCTCTCGTCCGGGCGCTGATAGTTTGTAGGGCGTTTAAATCCGGCGATGACTGGTTCCCCATCGACTCAGATGGTGTCTTTCAATTGGCTGATATTGATCCTGCTATTACTTATGCAGCCATGGAGAAGCTCCTCAAGACTGGCAAGGTCCGCGCCATTGGCGTGTCAAACTTCACAAAGGATCGTCTAGACAAACTTCTGTCCAAGACTACAACGGTGCCTGCAGTCAATCAAATCGAGGCCCACCCTTACCTCCAGCAGCCTGAGCTCTTTGACTACTGCAAGTCCAAGGGTATCCAAATCGCTGCTTACTCCCCCCTTGGAAACAACCAAACCGGTGAGCCTCGAACGGTTGATGACCCTCTTGTCGCTGAGCTCGGTAAGAAGCTGGGATTGGATATCGGGCAAGTCTTGTACTCGTGGGGTGTCCAGCGAGGGTCTGTTGTATTGCCAAAGAGTGTCACTCCTAGCCGCATCGAGTCCAACCTCCAAGTTTCCGAGCTGCCTCAAGATGCCTTCAAGCAGCTGAATGATCTTGAGAGGAACAAGCGATACAACTGGCAGACAAGGTGGGGTTATGATATTTTCCAAGAGCTGGGAAAAGAGGAAGTTAAAAAGGTGGCAAGGGAAACAGGCCCTGAGAACTTGGAAAAGTTTGGAAAGAAATAGAGAGATGTATCATTAGGTTAAACATGTATTGTAACTACTAAATAATCACATGATGCTGCAAACTGAGCACTCTCGGCTTCTCTTCTTTGTCAGCTGTGATTGGCTAAAAGTGAGCCTACTTTTACTCCCGAAAGACCACCAACTCACCAGAGAGGGAGGGGGTGGTGTAACTCAACGCATAGGTGGCTTGGCTGCAACGACAGTTACAGGTTTTTATACGCGTATTATCAATGCTTATTCCTTAATCCTTGTTGATTACTTGAGAAGTACATCTCCCAAGCGGTTTCAGCTCTCCTTGGCAGTCCTCAGCCATTGGTTGCCTGGCCTTGGCAGAAGGCACTGATAGCATCACGAGGGGGGCGCCTCTCCCAGTATCGAAGTATCGATGAAGGTGGGCGGAACACAGTAACCACAACGCCATTGGCAAAAGTGAAAGATACCGTTCAACATGTAATGCCATTTATACTACTTAACACGACGAGACTTCTGATATTAGGTAGTAGTTACAGAGTAAATATGAGCTATGGCAAGAAAGAAGGTTATTGACACATCGCTACAGTATTACTGACTACCGTAGAACACCATGGCGGAGTATGCGAGCTGGCTTCGGCAGAATTTGGGTCTTCCTGCTTACTTTAGCTCAAACATCCGCTTTCCCTTCAACTACTCTATTTGCCCTTCCATGCGCCCTGAAGCATTTCCCTCACAGTGGTGACCTTGATGTTAGGGAACTGCTTGTTCAGCAGCTTTTCATCGGGAAAGTCAAAGATGCTCTCAGTCACCCAGATGCCAAAGGCCGAGAACAGTTTCCGCGCCCATTCTTTGGGGAAATACGAGTATGCGGCAACCTGGCCTGGAAGTTCAGTGATGCTGCCGGCCTTAAGCTTCTCCACGCTGTCATAGATGACAGTGAACTTCTCCCCTAATCCCGTGTGTGGTTAGATCTCTGCAGTTCTCGGTCAGGTGGTTGATCTTACCTCCTCGAGCTTCCTCAGCAATTTCGACAAATTCCTCCCACGTGTACTTTTCACCAATTGCATAGGTATCTCGTTCCCACTTGGGGAGGTCGAGCGCCGCAATCACAAACTTGGCCACGTCTTTGGTGTAGGTGAATGACATTTTCTGCTTGCCGTCACCAGGGATCGAGGCATGCCTATTGGCCATGTCGGCGACGAACGTGCTCTGTGGGATGTATGTTTCGACATCCGGCATAGCGTAGTACTCGAGGAACCACCCAACATTGAAGGCTGTCCATTCCAGCTTGGTCTTCTCCAGTTCTGCGTACGAAGCCACGTGCTGGAAGCCGTGGGGAAGAAGATCGAACCACCTGTCCAACGCTGTCAGTCATACCGGATCATGAGTCTCAGGTGATATAGGGTGACGTACTTGAGCTCAGGTCGAACTGCCCAAGTGCTTGTAACGAATCGCTTGGTGGGCTCGCTCTTGTCGGCGGCCTTGATGAGATTAATCTGGGCCTGGCCCACGCCAATGATATGGAGAGCGAGTGCCGAGATAACGGTGTTAATTTCATGCTTCTCCAGGACAGCTTGAAGCGCGTCGACGTCGTCATAATCGACAGCCATTACGGGAGCGCCAAGGTCAACACCCTCGGGGACCTGCACGCAGGGGGTTAGCTTGTCCGAGGACTAACTCTTGGCTCGGATCGGGGAGACTTACGGTGCGCGATAGGATGATGGCCTTATGGTTCGGGTCGTCCTTGAGGGCGTCGATGATGGTGCGACCAACACCTCCGGTGCCTCCAGCAACTGCTACGTTGACCATATTGGAGAAGGAAGTTGTCTTGACAGCGTTGTCGAAGCGATAAAAGGGGAATAGTACTTCAAGTGTACCAAAAAAGTGCGAAGCCGACACAAGAGAGGATGATGCATTGAAATCGGTGCAACATAGAAGAAAGGTATGATGAGAGTGGCTGGCGACAGGAAGTATACATATAGGCAGTTTACACTTGGATCATGAGATTATTGATCGAGCCGTTCTCACCGCAATGTATTCAACAACAATTAAAACATCTTCGTCCGAGCTTCGGCCGCGAGTTTCGGCCGTGATTTACACTGGGGGACCGGTGTGGGTTCAAGAATCGGGTCGATGTTAGGCCGTCGGTGGGCGAGTTGTTCGAGTTCAACACGACCACGACACGCCAGGGCCGGCCCCAACAGCTTATACGTATGAGAAATCATTGTTTTTAAAAAGCAGGGACATCTCCGCTCCAGTGTTAATCCAGACCAATATCCGGGCAGGATAAGACGGGAAAATACGCATCAGTCCACGCCACCTGAACATCAGTCACCATCACGCCACAATGGTTGCCACTATCGCAGTCGCAGGAGGCACTTGAGGCATTGGCCGCGCCATCGCTGAAGCCATCAACCGAAAAGATGACTACGAGGTCAGGGTGTTCAGTCGATCAGTAAGTCGCCCTGCATGAGCCACCTCCTCTATCTGCCGTGAGCCTTATTAATCTTCATAGCCCAATCCCACCCTCGAGGCCGAGAATGGCATCCCCATCATCGCCATCGACTACACTGACGTCGACTCCATGACCAAGGTTTTGGAAGACAATAAGATAGACACTGTCATCTCGACTTTGTTTGTCACCTTTGATGGCAAGCCGCAGGTGAACTTGATCCATGCTGCTGAGGCTTCCAAACACACCAGACACTTCATTCCCAGCATCTGGGGTATCCCGTATTCGAGAGAGTAAGATAAGCTTCTAGCCACTTTCCTAGCCCTCGCCAGATCCCTTAAGCACTTCTCCAAGCCAGGCATACGCTAACCAATGGTTTTACAAACAGACAAGTGGGCGAGATGCAGATGACCATCGGGCAGTCTAAGCTTGATGCGGTTGAGGCTTTGGAGAAGAGCACTCTAGAGTATACCCTATTCTACGTGGGATACTTCCTTGACTTCTGGGGCTACCCTCGCGTCCAGTCTTACCAGCGCCAGAACCTCATCGTCGTCGATATCGAGTATAACAGGGCCGCCATCCCTGGCGATGGCAACACCCCCGTCACCTTCACGCATACCTTTGACGTTGCCGAGTTTGTCGCTGCTAGTCTTGATCTACCTAGTTGGGAGAAAGAGAGCTATGTAATCGGGGAGTCGATTACATGGAACGAGTTTCTTCGCTTTGCGGAAGAAGTCAAAGGTATACCATCATGAGACCCTACAATTGGCTCTGCTAACCCACCCTCGTAGGCGAGAAATTCGAAGTCACCCACGACAGCCTGGATTTGCTCTTATCTGGACAAATCACCGAGTTGCCATCGCATCCATCGCTGTATTCTCAGATGCCCAAGGACCAGATCCAAGCCCTCTTTGCCACGTTCGGGGTATGGTTCGAGAAGGGCTTGTTCGAGCTGAAGCCAACGAACAAGACGCTAAACGAGGTGTTCCCCGAGATTCATGCCCGAACCGTCAAGGAGGTACTAGAAGCGGGATGGGGCAAGCAGTAGTGAATTCCTAGTTGTGACACCTATCTAGCTTATTTAGACAGCGTGAGGCTTGCATGAGTTATTAAGAGGACTTTGGTGTTAGATAAATCAAGTAAAGATAATACCACCGTCAACGACAAGAGTTTGCCCTGTCACATAGTCGGAGTCTGGCCCGCTCAAGAAACTAACCATCTTTGCCACGTCCTCCGGGACACTCGTACGTCCCAATGAAATCAAGTCGTCACTGTGCTTCTTGATCATGTCGCCCTTCTTGGCGCCATGCACCTTTGCCAACTCCTCATCAATAAGATCCCACATGGCCGTCCCTACGATTCCCGGTGCATAAGCATTGACGGTGATCTTGTGGGGTGCCATCTCCATGGCAAATGCCTGAGTGAAACCACGGACTGCAAACTTGCTTGCCGAGTAGTGGGACAGCATGGGGAATGATTTCATAGCGGCGATGGATGCAGCCCCAATGAGCTTACCGGGTGAGCCCTGCTTGATCATTTGCTTGGCGGCAACTGAATAGCAGTTGAATGTGCCAAAGACGTTGATATCAAACATGCGACGAAGATCATCTGTCGTTACATCGAGAATGGGCTTGACTTGGGCGATTCCAGCGTTGGCCACCATGGTTGTTAGTGGGCCGAGCTCTCGAACTGAGGCTGCAACCATCTCTTCGACTTGGGCAAGGTCAGATACATCAGCTGCATGTCCGTACGCTCGACGGCCAAGCTTTTGGATCTCAGAGACTGCTTCGTCGATTCCGGCCTTGTTCGCCTGAATGTCTGTAGGGTGGGGTTAAGGCCGAGGCGATGGCTAGGTGATGCATGGGTGTCTTACCGTTGATGCAGACGTCATAGCCATCCTCGGCAAGGCGAAGAGCAATCGCCTTTCCTCTAGCGACCACGCGTCAGTTGATCCATTTAGAAGCATCAGAGGGTGTAAACACACATGCCCCGCGCCGAACCAGTAACAATCACCGTCCGTGGCTGCGAAGTCATTGTCTTGGAGGTTTGCAAAAGGCAGGAAAACGTGGTTGGGGTGTTTTCAAGATGGGTGGTAGATCAAGAACCAGAGGGGACGAAAGAATGGGGCTGGCGGGAAAGGATCTAGCAGTATTTATACCTTCTGTCTGCAGGAGATCGATGCCAGTAGCATGCATCGCCTTGATTTCGGCAGTTACAACATCATTCTGGGGGCCTCATAAAGATGATGCATCAGGGCGGGTCAACGGAAGCGGGAAGCTTCGTTCTTGGTGGAAGTAAGGACGAGGGTTCCTAGTTTCATGCCGACTTCATCTTGTGACCTTGATCCGGTTCATATTGCATGACAACCCCGCCTTTCCCTCTGTCGCGAAGTATAAACGGGTTCTTGAGCATGCTCCCCGCATCTTCTTCCCCAGGTTGATGATGCGGACCCGATTGAGGGGGCGAGACGATGATCGGAGCCGATCAAACTTGACCGAGAACCCACTTCCCCGCAAGAGATGGCCCCGCGATCTGCAGCGTACTGCAGGAGGAAAGTCCCGTGTTCATAGACTGATCGAGGTTGGTTGTCGTGTTGAACTGATAGTGGGCCCTGATCCCGTCCAGATTTAGCTTCCTGATCTTAATAACTCAATGGCTCATACTACAGCCCCTTGTCTTGAACATACCGCACACTGCTGTCTCAACAGGTATTCACGGTCTTAGGGAATGAAGATTTGAGCAACAAGCCAACAAACACGCCTCTTACCCACTTCTACTAATTCTGCGATGATCCCTATCCTTGGCCAACACTTTGTCCGGTGGTCCTTAATGACTCCAAATTTCGGGGTCTTATAATGATCTGGCTGCACAATTTCGTCTTGGTCTTTTATACAATAGGTAAACGTGTAATTGAACTCTGCGCTACCTAACTACTAGTCTGCCGCCGGTGGGTAAGGGTTGCCAACTGACCCCCCGCCCTCAAAGACTCCAGTGCATTCATATCTTGAACGCTTCTGAAAGAGCCACTCAGAATACAGCATCTAATGAGTCACGATGATGCTGAAAAAGTGGGTGTTGGTAGGTCCTTCGCCCTGGTTGTAGTTGCCAGCCTTGAAGTAGCTGTCCGGTCCATTGAGATCAAAGGTGTCCAGCTCCTTGTAGGAGCTATCGTTGATGCTAACGGAAAGCTTGTTCTTCTCGTATCGAATTTCGTAGTGGAACCTCTGACCCTTGGGGACCTTGGCGAGGACACCAGTTCTGGCTTGGCTGCAGGTGCGACACTTCTGAACACCGACGGTGAACTCGCCCTTGGAGTTGTAGTAGAGTTCCATGACAGGCTTGGTGGAGATGGAGTCGTCGATATGAATCTGGCCCACGACGATCTCATCGTCATTCTGGTTGACGACGAGATCAGCGTAGAGGCGATTGCGAGCATTGAAGGGGCTCCATTTGCTAGGGTTGGCCTCCCGCAGCTCGGTGCGGCAGTGCTTGCTGTTGGGAGTGGTAACACACTGGGACTTGGCCGGGACCTTCATAGCAAGAGCTCCATCTTTGCTATTGGTGAAGAAATAGTCAAAGTTCTGAAAGCCATTGCATCCCTGAAGATCGGCGCTGGAGATGGTCTTGGGCTTTCCAGGGCTTCCGATAGGAAGCTGCAGCTTCCAGTGGGAGAGGTCAAAGTTTCCACCAGGGGCGCATTTGGGGTCGAGTGCGGCAACCTGCGAGAGGTTGATGATGTTGAAAGAAGAGGCCAGAAGACCAGCCGAGAGAATTTGAACAAAACTGGGAGCCATGTTAAAGTCGTGGTGTCTGAAGGTTAATGGATGAAGAGTTGTTTGGATGAAGTCAAGATGGAAACGGAACGACATTTATACCCTCGAGTCCTTCCTATGTGAGGCGGGATCACCGGAGACAGAGTGGATGATACGGGTCATAGCTTTGTGTTGTCACGTTCCACTCTGATGTTCATGCGATTCCTTTTTGTTTCGGTGTCTCAAGACGGTCGGCCTCGCACGTTTTGGTCGGGCTTGCTGACAGTGAATGCGACATGCTAGATTAAGGACATGGTTTAATGGGCCCTTTGCTGATCAGTATACGAGAAACAGCAGCACTGACCCATGGAGCTTCCTATCAGAGGTAGCGCTTACAGCGGATCTTTTGGTGGACCGAGGTGATGAGACATATTCAACGTAGCAGGCGGCTTGGAATAAACCCCCGTTGCCGTACTCAGCCATGATTATATGGCACCTAACGGGCGCCCTTTAACCCGCGATTAAAGCTGTCCGCAATAGCTGTTCGGGGAATTCATTTCAAATTCATGCAAATTTAGCTCAGCACAAACACAAGGATCGTGAGCACGGCCAAGCATGGTATGATGCTGGTCACTTGTTGACACGGAATAGATATGGCCAGCAAAATATGACGAGTTTAGCCAATAGATCACAGAAAGAATAGACAAGGCACAGGTTTGTGTTCTGAAGGATTCAATTGTAGCACCAAAAGGCTGAACGTCAACACACCCAGAACGTGACTTGGTTTCTAGCTTGAGCTGTCACGAAAAACACAGATGCGCAGCAAACCATATAAAAATCTTAGAAACAAGGTTCTAAGTTGAGTACGATACAAAGCTAGCCACTGTTCTAGAACATTATTATTAAATAGATTGCTGTCTCCCCATTTGCCTCGCATCTGTGTTCAAACCTGGGCGCCATGATGCTGAATACCCTGTACCACGGTGAGCGGAAACAGGGCGGAATTAACTCCTTGATCCGGGTTTAGCCTTCGGATGCCGTGATTACACCTTTATCAACTTATCAATGGGCGTACCGATAACGGAGGCTCTGATGACAGATATTTTAACTGTTAGAACTGTCAGAAAGGTGAAGATAATAGTTACCCCTTATCAGAATCTACAACTTTCTTTCGCAATTCAAAACATGCAATCACCATCTGCATCAGTCTCAATTCGTCAAGCAACAAGCCCCGCGGACTTGGCATCTGTGACCGAGTGTTTCAAGGCTTACACGCAATGGCTTGACGAAGATATTTCTTTCCAAGACTACAGCACAGAGTTAGAAGGGCTCCCAGGGAAATACGCACCTCCGTTCGGCGCCCTTCTACTTGCCGTGGATGACGCACAAGGTCAAGTCCTGGGATGTATCGCCTTGCGTCCACTCACCGTGCAAGCCGAGTATCGTCAACATCACCCTGTCGACCAACGGTACTGCGAAATCAAACGGCTCTTTCTGTACCCAAGCGCTCGAGGTCGTCAAGTCGGGAGGAAACTTGTCAGAGAGGTGTTGAAACGAGCTGAAGCCGAGGGCTACGACGTGGCACTTCTGGATACGCTGTCCAAGATGACATCGGCCATCAACCTTTACAAATCGGAGGGATTCGTCGAGGTTGAAGCATACGCATACAATCCACTACAGGGAGCAATGTACTTCGCAAAGAAAATCACGGATGTTGCTACGTGAATAGGCTTGGCGGTTTGAGCCTTGGACCTTTCATTGATAGCAGTCCAACTCCTTATTGCTGTCAGCGCGTATTAATGCTTACTCTGCCAACAAGCGGTTTAGATTTGACCAAGTGAAAGAGAGGAAAAGAATTTTATACCCCCGAACGCCATCTATTGATATCTAAAAACTTAATTCAAGCACTGCGAGTAATATTGGTTGAACTGCTTGCAAGTTCCCTGTGAGCAACAGGTGGCTCCAGTCCATGCCTGACCACCGCATTGTCCCCATAGAGCGGCACAGTTGGTATCCTGCTCCTGGCCACTGCCCTGTTCCTGTCCACTTCCTCCTTCACTGCTGCCTCCCGTGGTCGTCTCCTGAGGAAGACTGGTCGCACTCGGGCTACCACCAGCGCTATCGTCGGAGCTGCCAGCAGAGGGTTGAACGGGAGCTGTACCCTCATTGGAGTTGCTAGTCGATGGCACAGCGGGAGTGTCATCATTCGATCCACCAGCCTCACCAGAAGCACCAAGCTTGCTGTTGACGAAAGCCAGAGCCTCCGTTCCGTAGAGAGTAACGTATTGCTGATGGTGGTTGGCATCGTTTCCGTTGCAGCAGTATGGATCCTCAGCATCACAGTACAACTGAACCTTGCCGGCGTTTGGGCATACAAAACCTGATGGTCGAGCATCAAACTATCCCAATGGTGTTAGAGCGAGATAAACTTCATTAGGTATTCTCTGAGTTCACTTACGCCGCCAGAAGTGCAGGTTCCAACTCCATATGCGAGCCCGCTGACATAGCGAGGGTCGCCAAGCAGAATAGCTGCCTTGACCTGGGCTACTGCGCTGGCTGTGATAGGAACAGCCGTGTCAGAGATACCGGCTCCAGAGTCTCCTCCTCCGCAGATGGCGTTGTGCATGATGTGGCCGCCCTAAGTATTGTATGGTGAGCACTTTGAAGTGTTAATGGAGAGGCTTGGCAACAAACCTGTGAATATCCAACCAAAACGATCTGAGAATCGGGACAACGAGAGTGGAAGTCATTGACGGCTGTGGTTACAGCCTCGGTGCCTTGTCGCGCAGAATCGCCGTACTGAACACCACCGCAGGAGGACTGGCCTCCACAGGCAGGGTACTCAATAGCCTCCGCGGTAGCACCTGAATGATCGGCCTTGATCATGTCAATCAGTGCACCAGCGGATCCAAAGCCCGGAGACACGGTGGTCTCGCGGGCGCCAAAGATTTGAATGTCAGGGCATGACTGCGCCTTGGCGACGAGGGCTTGCGCCAAGAGAAAGAGAAGGGTCTGATCCAGAGAAGTTCGCATGTTGATGGATGGTGAAATGCACTTGATGTCTGAGTGTTTGTTTCCAACTCTAAATCTACTCTCCGGTTCTCCCAGTATTTAAAGCCTGAGCATTGAGTTCTAGAAATCCAAATTGCAGGGACTGCATCTGAGACCCGAACGGTTATTTCGGAACCTAATCGTCCGTGACGAGGATGGCGCATAGGATTTACCAAACAAATCAGCAGACACATCTCGTTTATTTAACTATTTTCCGTAGGCCTAGAACCTGGTGGAGCCATTCGTTTCATGTCAATGAGGGCATTGGTGGGTAAATCACTGTGCCATCAATCTGAAGATGAAACAACAACCCCCGGACAAGCCTGAAACAACTCGCGTCTGGCACTGGTTTGCAAACATATATGACAGCGTTTTAATTCATGCGAGATCACCATTTCATGGGCCGTCGGATCATTAACCGAACCGGAAGTCGCGTGGCTCAGCATCGCTGTTAACCAGACCCATTAACCTCGGTACGGGGTTTCGAAGCACCAATAATGGCTTGATTCAAAGACTAGAACTCACCTATAGTCGAGAATAAAGGGATCTCTCGCCCTGATTTTATTGCTCTCGGCCAATTGAGATGCTCCTGCTGCTTAGAACTTGGCTTGTCCACCATCAATTATCACCATGACTGGGCCGCCACTCGCTAAACCTGGAAGCAGGGCAACGACGCCTCATACCCAATAATAATAATTCCACAATTTGAATTCTCTCATGCAACTTAGGGAATAGATTGGGCACATCATGTAAGTTTGACTGGAGTGTATGGAGGTTGTGCGTGCCAGGATGAGTCGCTTCTGCTAGTGCGTTCCTCCGTGATGTTCACATTACCATTGACATGGGCATATTTCCAGGCAATTGGTGTAACCCGCAACTCATGTACGTGGTTTAACGTTGCGGTCTTGCCGTCCTTGACTGATCAACGTACTCAAGCACCCGTTCAAATCCGCGAGTCGGCAAATAACCATCTCCATTTTCCGTGAAATGGCCATCAATAACGACGATCCCCCGCATTCTTGAGCTTCAACTGTTCCTCGTGACAGCCAAAGGATTCAGGCTAAATCGGATATGCTTTAGGCAGATATGGTCTAAGTCCCGGCATCGGAAAACTTGTATTAGTTTGGCTGTTGACTACAGACCGATGATCCAATTGCCAACATATATAGAACGGCGTTTGCCGTGGGGACATTGTGCAAGACGTCTGGGGAGTTCATATCTATTCTATAGCAATTATGAAGACTTGCTTACTTGTACCTGCCATGGGCTTCTTGGCACTTGGTGCTGCCACAAACTCAACCTTTCAAAACCCGATCCTGAGTGGCTTCAACCCAGATCCTAGCTGTGTCTTTGTGCCCGAATTCAATGACACATTCTTCTGTGTTACATCGAGTTTTCTCGCCTTTCCTGGCCTCCCAATCCATGCAAGTCACGATTTGGTGAACTGGAAGCATGTTTCAAATGCTTTCAGTCGCCCAGACCAGCTGCCTGGTATGGCGTTCCTCCCAAAGGCTACCAGCGGCATATATGCACCGACGCTGCGGTTTCATCAAGGCACTTTCTACTTAATGTCAACCTTGGTCAACCAACAACTTCCCCGTGTCAATGACTCTCGATGGGACAACTTCATCATCACCACCACGGATCCTTATAGCTCAGATGCGTGGTCTGATCCCGTCCATTTCAGCTTTCCTGGCTTTGACCCCTCACCGTTCTGGGACGATGATGGGTCTACATGGGTTGCAGGCGCACACACAGCGGCGTACTATCCTGGAGTGATGCATGCACCACTGAACTTTGAGACTGGGGAAATTGGCGACATCATAATGCCATGGAATGGAACTGGGGGAGCCTCTCCTGAAGCACCTCATATTTGGAAGCGCGATGGCTGGTATTACCTACTTCTGGCCGAGGGAGGAACTCGAGAAAATCACATGGCCACTATGGCACGGTCACGCAGCATCAAGGGGCCTTATGAGCCGGCACCTCAAAACCCTCTTCTCACAGCAGCCAACGACACGAGTTCCTACTTCCAGGCTGTTGGACACGCAGATCTCTTCCAGGATGCTGACGGTCAGTGGTGGGCATCTGCCTTGGCTGTTCGAGCTGGGGGCTCCTATGGCCAAAAGCCCGGCCCATACTTTGGAAATCTGCCAATGGGGAGAGAAACAGTGCTTACTCCCGTCACGTGGGAGGATGGCGAGTTTCCAGTCTTTTCAAATGTTACTGGAACCATGTCTGGATGGAAGTCACCTCTTGAGTCATATGTGCATGAAGGGGAGGGACAGCTCAATGGCGCTGACGACCTGGTTGCGTTTCCTTTCGGAAGCAACCTACCAATTCACTTCTTCCACCTACGACTACCGAAGAGCAGAAATTACAAAATATCGCCTCCGGGTCACGCGAACAGCCTTGCTCTGAAATCTTCTGTACTCAACCTCACTGCCTTCGACGGCGATTTTGCACTGGGAAGGGGCCAGACGTTCATTGGTCGACGAATGGCACACTCCATGTTCAGGTACAGCGTGGAAGTCGACTGGGCCCAATCCTTGAAGAAAGAGGAAATGGAAGTTGGTGTTTCATTGTTCCAAGACCAATCTCAACATATTGACCTGGGCATTGTGATGCTCAAGCCAAAGGGGAGTGATTCATTGCAGCCTCATCTGCGCTTCCGTGGACACTCGGAGACCCCCTACCGTGGTAGGAGTGTCATTCCAGAGAACTCGATATCTATTCCGGCCCACTGGGTTGGAAAGCAGCTTCGGCTGGAAATCGAAACAAAAAACAGTACTCATTTCGAGTTCAGGGCCGGCCTGGCTGGCTCGACAGGCGAGGAAGAGGTCAAAGTACTTGGTCATTGTCGCGGAACTGACGTGGTCCCATATTATTCCGGTAATTTGGATCCCTCCTTCAGGCCTTCTTACTGTCAGAAGGCCTCTGCTTCTGCTAATCTGCTGACACTTGCTAGGTGCAATTTTGGGCGTCTATGCAACAACAAATGGAAAGCATGGCGAGCAGGCGTTCGAGACATACATCTCCAACTGGAGATACCAAGGGCTCCGGCAGTTCAGAAGCCAAGAAGATGTAGATGAGGCTGATGCGAGCTGAGATTAATTGTGAATCGGGATGCGATAGGGTTAGAAAGATAGTCGGGCGTTGCATGTCGCCAGCACCTTCATTTCTGTCCTCTTTCTGTCAGTGATTGGGAAGAGTACATCATACCGAGAAAGAATTCATCACAACTGCTCAATCACAACGAAGCTTGAAAGAACGATGACCCCCCAGTTTTATAGCCCAGCTGTTACTGTCCAAAAGCTTGAAGGTTACTTGTCATGCTACTATTCTCCCAGTGCAACAGACCTATGCTTCGATAGTTCCTCCGGCACTTCCTGTGCGGTGTGATCTACTGCCCGGCACCAAGCAGGGGGATGCTAGAACCGTGGGTTGACCGCCTCGTATTTCTTCGTTTATTCCGGGAAGGTCGCATTTGAACCGGCCGTCACAACTCAAAATAGATCTTGGCATCCGGTATCTGGGTGGAAGTCCAGGGTGCATTGAACCACTGCTACGCTGGAAAAAGGAATGATCACGCCCATCCCCACCTCGTATTGGCTCGACAAGGGGGACCGTATTTCTTGGATAGGTACTATAGCCGGTTGGCCGATAATGCATGTTCTTCGACTAATTTCCGAGCCGCCCTGTTCTATATAAGGACCGGAGCTGTCTTGCCAACAGGAGACTTGAGCGCTCTAGTTTCCAGATTGTACAAACTCACCATTTTCATCATGTTGTTCTCCCAGGCCTTGGCTTCGGCCGTCTTCCTCGCGATTGGTGCCGAGTCGCACTCGCCCGTCAATGCACGATCAGTGGAGGCCGCCGGCTTGGCTGTCACCTTATCTCCTTCCTCGGGAAAGGCAACCGAAGTTGAGGTTACCATTAAGAATGACGGATCTAATGACTTGAGTCTTCTAAGAGTAGGCACCATCCTAGATGAAAGACCTGTCCAGAAGATGGTAGTGGTGGACGATGCTGGTAAGCATAGTTCTTCGAACATGAGACGAGGAAATCTGACCCATGGCCATAGGAGAGCAGCTTCCCTTTCAAGGAATTGAACTAAGTGTCTACTATGAAGGCCTGGAATCTAAGCATTATGAAAAGTTGGCTGCCGGATCATCCATCACTCGACTGGTGGATCTGTCCTCGGTCTACGACTTCAAGCCTGGAACCTACTCCATTGTCGCTGAAGGAACCTTCCCCTCCGTTTCTGGCACATCCAAGGAACCGAATTCGATCTCTTTCAAGTCCAAGGCCCTATCAATTACAGTTAAGGAAAGTTCCGCGGCCGAGGTGAAGCAAATTTTGTCCCGACGGTCGATTGTGGAAACAGAGGACTGCCCAGCCGATAAGCTCAAGGCGAACCTCGACGGAGTACGAAACTGCGAGACTCTGGCCCGAGCTGCCGCTGCCGATGCCGCCGATGTTCGCTCGGCAAGATTTGTCGAATACTTCAAGTCGAACGAGACTGAAGCTCGGGAGCATGTTTCAGGCCGTCTGTTGGCTGTTGCCAAGGAGTGCTCCACGACCGACAGCGGCGATACGAGACTCCTGTGCCGAGACGACCTCAACGTCTGCGAGACTGATGGTCCTCTTATCGCTTACACCACTTGGGTCAACGGTTACATCGTCATGTGCCCCCTGTTCTACGATACCTTGCCCCCGCTGCCCCAGAAATGCCACAAGCAAGACCATGCTACTACGACGATCCACGAGATGACGCATGCCAGGGCTGTGTATGAGGATAAGGCCCCCGCTACGGCTGACCGGGCATATGGTTATGAGAACAGCACTGCTTTGACATCGGAGGAAGCCATGTACAACGCAGACAGCTACTCGCTGTATGCCAATGGTAAGTTCTCTAATCTGGATGATGGTCGTATACTAACTATCTCCAGCGGTGTACATAGATTGCTAAGCAATTTATTGGGCATATGTCTGCGGAGGCCAGGATTGGAGGCCGCATCAAGTAGCTACCCATCATCACTCAATAGAACTATGCTCTTCCGGGGTTCCAAGATGCCACTCTCGCCCACCCAACATCAAAAGCACTATACACTATTACGTAGCAAGAAACCGCCATGTTGAAAGTTCTGGAACACACTCTCGGGATCGTACTTTGCGGCTAGCTCTTTCATCAGCCTCACTGATCCATCACCGTAGCTGCGTAATACCTTTTGGGAGGCACCCGCAAAGTTTGGAAGCAAGAAGTCGAGCAATAGACCCTTCTCCCGTGCCATTGACTCCACCTTTTGAAAGATTGAGCCAACAGCCTTGTGTGCCGCAGCACCCTCGCATTCGCCCTTGGGCCATTCGCAGGTAAACACCCACCCTATCAAGTAGATACTTTGTCAGTATCCTTGTCGGCTAGGAGAAGGACTATAATCTCGAGGTCGATGTGTTGACTTACAACACTGCGGGGTCTCTTGCGGTCCCATCAAGTTGCCTCCTTTAGCCTTGCCAGCTTGAATGCATGCCGTCCCTATTGGCTGGATAGTGTAGTGTAGAACAGCGCCTTGTGGGAGGTCTTTGACAGTCTCATTCCATGCATTGTACACTTCAACATAGAGGCTTTCTGACACTGTCGTAGTGACTGTGACAATAGATCGACTGTAAAGATGTCAGTAAGCCCTCTTTGATGGGAATGGGAGCTAGGGTAAAAGCTCACTTCTTGGGCTCCTGTTTATGGCCCATAGCCCGAGCGAGTGATAGCAAGGTACCGTTGGTTTGGGGAATGGCAGTTGACAAAAGACTACCAAGCTTGTAAAAGGGCTCAAAGGCCTTGACCTGCTCAGTTGGTTGATCGGCGTACAGAAGTCCGACAGTCACGAATCCAGGATTAAAGTTTGTAAAAAGTCCAATCTTGGGGTCTAATTCCATAGAATTCTGGACTTTAACCGTTACGTTGATGATGCCGGTATTGTCTTCCGGGTTGTAAATGTTGATGGTGTATTGGACTTTCAACGATGGCTGCGTCTCGAGATCGACGCTTGTGATGATGCCTATTGACGAAATAATTAGGATTCATGGCGGGTCATTTCCTCCCAGCGTTGGGTGTTTGCGCACCAAAATTTGAGCCACCTCCTTTCAAGGCTTTATACAAGTCGGAACTCTCACGAGAATTGGCGTTTACAACCGTACCATCCACCAGGGCAAGCTAGGAGAAAAAACCGAGCATGTTGGTGATTAAAAATCAGGTAAAGGGGGATGGTCTCACCTCGAAGTTCTTGACGTTATCCGCCCCAATTCCATGAAGGTTTGGAAAGGTTCCCAGGCCGCCTTTTTCAAGTCAGCTACTGATTAAACCACGACGCCCTGTTATCGCAGGACCTGTGAGTGATGAAATACCTCCAAGAAGGAAGCCAGGCAGGCCGACTTGTTGATCTCTGCCACCAACTGCTGAGTGTTGATGATCCTCGAGCCAGGAGTACACCTCGCCCCAAGTATTCCCTGCTCCAACACGTGCGACATTGTCTTGGGTCAATTCTCTAGATTTGAGCCGGCAAAGGTCAATAACAATGCCAGTCTCATCAGTGCTTCTGAAACCAAGATTGGGGTTGTGAGCTAAAATCCCAGATAGACTGATCTACGATTGGCATCAGGGCCTAACTGATTGACGACGCTTAATGCTAGAGATAACATATAGAACTAAATGGAATATGTGTCACATGAAAAAAGAGGAAGTTTAATCACTAACCTCCTAGCATAACCCATTTCACTAAGAAATTAGGTTCTGGCTGCATTACCTTCATGTGCTACTCTCTAATAAAGTAGATGACCTGTAAGCCATGAACTTCTCACTGCCATGTAAGAAACTACTTCGAGTCCTGCCCCAGCATGAGAAGATTACTAATACCAACTGGATTTATAGTTGGAAAGACCCCAGAGGCTGGCGCGGACTAAATGCTCTGGATTCTGATGCTTCCAAGGCTGGATCAGGCTCTGAAAGGTCCTGAAGTGGTGTTTCAGTCAGAGCAACCCAATGGAACTCATACAAGTGTGGGACAAGAAGATCCTTCTCATGCAAGGTCGACGCTACGATTGCGGCTGAGAGCGAGGGGAAATCTTGCCAGAATGATGTCACAAGACGGTCTCCCCCCTGCAATCCAAGCTTTCTATAACTAGTTTCTGGACAGCTCAACCTCAATCAAGCCAGTTTCTGGTGGATGAAGCATCCACTAGCCTCTTGCCGAAATGCCAACCAAAACCCCTGAAGCGACATCGTTGATGGTACAGGATGAAGTTACAGAAGAAGCCAACCTCGACCCGGCACAGCGACTGGGCCATTTCGACAGCCATTCTGGCTGTCAAAAGCTGCCCTGTTCCTCTTCTTTCTCACGTTCATCGCTTGTGCCATTGCCCTCGTCGTTCTGGACCGTGTCGTCAGTTCTCGAAATGGCCTACCGCTCACTATCTCAACCAGCTCATACTCGTGGACCTATGGCCCAACGGCAATCGTCATCGTCATCCTCAGTCTCTGGAGACGTGTTGATTACCACTTCAAAGCGATCCAGCCATGCCGTGAGCTGCTTGCCGAACCCTCTCCGTCTTCCAAGTCAATTCTCCTCGACTATATCATCCCATTTCAGGTGATAAGCATCACTCAAGCCCTCAGGCACCGCCATTACGCCGTGGCCTTGACGATCGCGGCGTTTTGCCTGCTCAAACTGGTTATACTTATCTCGACAACGCTCTTTGTTATGAGGGAGACAAGCCTCCGCGTGACATTTAGTATCACCTACCAAGACAGCTTTAACGCTACTGGCTTATGGGCGTTGTACTCCCCAGCAAACAAAGTCTATCCGCGCCCGGATTTCATTCCTGCGTTCTCTAGGGGTTCTGCCGCCCCAATCTGGACGTACCTGGGCAGCTTGAACAACGTCACCAGCAACGAGACCCAGTGGCTACCACTGGATGATCAAGTGACACAAAGGTTCTCCCTGTTTTCTTCAGGGGCCAATGTTACAACATTACACGCTCTTGTGGACGTGTTTTCCCTCAACATTACTTGCGAAGACGCTGTCGTTTCGGCGCCTCAATCAGCACGAGCAGGCAGTGATAAGTCGCCATCAATTCGAGAGTACAAATTCGTTTCGGAATCATGCAACAACAGTGGAGTGTACCTCAATGTATGCGAGGTGTCAAAGTACGGCAACTTGCCACTACCTCCTGGCAAGCAATTTGGGCCGTGCCAGCCTGAAACGCGCGCCTACACAGTCCATCGCGTCAACTGCTCTGGCATAAATGACACACTCGATATTCATGACATGTCCCCAGAGAGTTGGGCGAAAGACGTCGAGAAGTATGACTCACGTTATGCCATTACGGCCGCCCAATTCGAGCCAACTTGGGAGGGCGACGATGACGACATGCTCATGGCGATTGACTTGATCAATTCCGGATGCATCATCTGCAAGATTGGATACGGAATCGAGACCTCCGAGGTAAAACTTGATGTGATAACGGGCTCAGTCACTCTTTCTCCTACAGGGAAGAAGATGACGACACTTCGAGATCTTCCTGGTAATGCATTTGCTGAATTGTTATGGAACACCCCCGAACGACCCGCTGATTCCCTCGTGGTCGGAGACAAAGTCCCTACCCCCAAAGTAGTATCCGATCCAACGATAGGTCCCGTGCCGGGGGCCGAGGCTGTACCCTTTCAGCTCATGTATGCACAACTCGGGCGGCCAACCAATCTGGAGATCCTTTACGAAAGGCCAATACTCAAGAATGCCAGCATCTGTAGCTCGAGAGTTTGCCCGACAATCACTCCTTGTCCCCAAACTGCGAAGGGCGGATGCTAAGGGTATGAAGACCGAGAATCGACTGCATATGAGGCGCCTAGCAGTGTGGATTATGGCAGGTGGTTTCCATGTGTTGGCCATAATTTTCCTGCTATTGCTATGGTCGGCTCAGCCTGTTGCTTGAATCCCACCCATCTCGGCCTCTATCGCTAGCCACGCAGCTATACTCGCAAACAGTCCGGACGCACAGGCTGCCTTGGCTGGTACCGGGCATCTCTCCGAGTGAGTTGAAGAAAAGACTCGCAGGGCTTCAGTTTTCTGCTGCCGCGGATTAAGATGGTCACTTGCGGCTTCGTACAGGGACCCTATCTGCGTCCTTCAGTCCTCTATCCCGCCCGCAGCGAAAGACTAAGCCGAAGAGACGTTTCTGGCTTCCCCTCGCTGTCCATCTCCCCGTTGTCGGGATCACCTTTACTGCACCGTTTGTTCTGATCGGGATTCTTGAGCTTCTACACCGGTTTCTGAGAGACAAGGATCATCTCTTGGTAGTCGGTGCCAAGGACTCCGTCGCATCATCATCCATCATCCGGCTCATATCTACCTTGATGATATTTGGTCTAGCCACAATGATCAACAATCTTGACTTCACCATCGTCACCTTTGCATCCAATGCTGCAACTCTCATTGCTGGCTTCTTGACCATCATCGTGTCTGGTCTTTGGGTGCCTATGGACTCTCGTGTCGTCGAACAGCCCACGAAAGTCTCAGTTGACAGTTGGGATTTGGCTTGGCTGGCCGGTCCAACTAACGACGGTGGTGCGGGAGTCGGGTTGAACTTGATCCGACATGGCGGTGCGGTCACACCGGTCACGATCTGGAAAGATCTTGTAGTGCCCCGGATCTCTCTCCCACTCAATGATACGTACGACGCTTATTGTGAAGTCAGTAGTACCTTTGATGTACTTGCTTTTCAACCGGTCCTCAACTGTACCGTGCTTCCGCAAGAAGCCATTTCGACCCCCCCTTGGAACTATGGCGAAGAACGCGGTAAAATGGGTCAGCACGTTCCGGTACCGGGGACAATAGTCAGGGTACTTCCTCCAGAGATCGAGCCAGAATGCTGCTTCGTAACTAACAACAGCATTGGGGCCCTCCCGTTTGACAACAGTTATAAAACTGGAGACAGTATCTGGGTCGGCCAGTGCGTCGACCTTTTCAATTCGGTCGCTGGCCAAGTCAGCAACGAATGCCCGTCGATCGGCATGTTTTTCAGCCTCATTAATAACACCTAGAGTGCTAGGATGAACCTAATAGCTCTATTATATAGCCAAGGGATCAACCAAGTTCTAATGATGATTACCTACTAAGGGAATCTGGCCCTCGGAGTAATTAAGAGCCTTCAGGTATAGGCTTAGCCCCAAGCTCTTAAGAATAAGACTAGTAGTTCTTATACCCTAGGCTATAAACTTAAAGGATTTATAGACTTAACCCTCTTTAATTTTATAAGAAATAACCTAAATTAAGGGATTTTTATTTTAATTATTTATTATAACTAACATAACGTACTTAATAAGCATGCGGATCAGACAAATATGTGGATCAAAAATCTCAACCTCTAAGATATAAATCGCAATAAAAACATAATAAATTATTTAATTAATTAAAACTACTTACTATATTCTTCCCTAGATATCTTAATCACTACCTGACACGTTCTTGCATTATGACCGGGCTTGCCGCATACACCACAGCGCCGAACCCCCGGTCGCGCCGACCTTCCTTGATCACCACTTCTCGACGATTTAGCCACTACCTGCGCACTAATATCCATCTGATCAATTGCTTGCCTTCCTTCATCTAGAGTTATCTTCCCTCTTTTCTATAGGCGGGTCCTTTTTGCCCTCCGCCGCCGGCTTAATGCCTTATTTGCCTATCAAAGGTCTTAGATCTTAGCCCTCATTAATGCCATCTCATATATAACCGCCTTTGTTCCCTTAGAAAGAGACTTTAATGCTTCTAAAATTAATTCAGGAGAGCTACTTTTATGCCTTTTGATTCTTCTTTCAAGGTATTTAGACTAAGATTAGGCCTTAAGGATAGTCTTTGGGGTCTTTGAGACCCAAGGGTTAGAGGGGCCAGCCTCCTCCTCGGCAGGCGTTGGAGTCCGTAGCTACACATCAAGCTTCGAGACCACACTTTCTGGGTCAAAAGGAACAAGCCCAGCCCCTTTAAAGGCTACCTTAATATTTTTCTTCGTCATAGTGGCTTAAAATGCGGCGTAGAAGGCCGGGAAGAATTCGGTCTTTGAAACGTGGGTTATAGAGCATCTGATCAGATGCTCTATTTCTCGACTATAAGCCTTCTTAAGTAGCCCAAAGTAACTAACGTCAAGGGGCTAAAGTAGATAAGATGAATGAGGCGGCATATAGAGCGTAATAATATTATTCTCCTCGTAATATATCTCAAAGTCGGCCGAGTAGTGACTTTTATGGCCATCGAGGATCAAAAGATAATAGGGACTAGTTAATCGGTTAGTTATATGCTGATTGAAGTGCTTTAGCCACTCGAGACCTATCTCGTTATCGGTCCAGCCATTTTGAGACGTCGCAATAGCCCAATCGCCCGGGAGGTTGCTTTCTTAGTACCAATTGGCGAGGTGATATTGGCCCGTAACCACGATGAACGGCTGGATAGCCCGGCCTTCCGCATTGATCGCCTAAATGACTATAACCCATTCCCGGTCTCCAGGCTGCACTAATTTCGGTCTTCCACGCCTTTCTGCGCCTATGACGACCATCCCGCTCTAAATCAGGCCTATCATAAAGCTAGTCTCATCAAAGTTATAGATATCTTCTAATTAGATACCATACTTCGCGATTATATTCTTAATGAGCCTAAACTAATTACGAATAATAATTAGATCTTCGCATTTGGCCCTCTAATAGTCATATTTATAAAAAAAACGCGTCTTAAGCTCTAGGTATCGCTTAATGAAGTTTCTAGCCTAGCGCTTACCGACGGGTAGCGCATTGCGGTCGGCGAGCAATTAGTTAGCCATTTCTTTAACACCACGTAGTCGCGGGGGAAATCCTCGTGAATCTAGGTCGAGAATAAATTAGATAATAATCTATTCCTCTAGATTAGATAGTTTACGTGATTTAGGGATCCAATCGCAACGCGCAGATATGCCATGCTATCGGCGATAGAGAGTAATATAAGAGATTTCATAGACCTTTGCGGCGCGTCAGAGACTTAATTTTAGGTCATTTTAATAGGCCTAGAGCGCAAGAAGGATATTAGCCTCTCTATTTAACTATGGCATATTAGGTGGTTAAGAATTAATTGATTAAATAGAAATGTTATAGGATAAGGGATTTTTGATCTGCATGCTTATCTAATCCGCATGCTTATCAAGTACGTTATATAATAAGCATGCAACGCATCTAAGTATGCGACGCACTTTTTACTACCCTATAGCATTTAAACTATAATAAAAACGCAATAAATTAATTAATTAATTAAAACTACTTACTATACTCTTTCCTAGACGTCTTAATTACTACCTAATATATCCTTGCATTATGCCCGGGCTTACTGCATATACCATATCGCTAAACGCCCGGCCCAACTGACCTTCCTCGACCACCACTTCTCGACGATTCCGCAACTACCTATATATCTATATCTATCTAATTAATTACTTGCCTTGCTTAATCTATTATTATTACCCCTCCTTTCTATAATCAGGTCTTTTTTGCCCTATAGTTCTAGCTTAGTATCTTATTTGCCTGCTAAAGGTCTTAGTTTTTAGTAACTAATAAGGTAGCCTTATATATAACTACCTTTGTCCCTTTCTTAAGAGACTTTATAGCCTTAATAATTAACTTAAGAGAGCTACTATAATGTGTCTTAATTTATTTTTTAAGGTATTTAGACTAAGACCTAGCCTTAAGTATAGTCTTTAGGGTCTTTAAGACCCAAGGGGTCATAGGGCTAATTACCTCCTCGGTAGGCATTAAAGTCTATAGCTATATATTAAGCTTTAAGACTATACTTTCTAGGTCAAGAGGAATAAGCCTGGCTCCTCTAAAGGCTAACCTAATATTTCTTTTTATTATAGTAACCTAATATATAATATAAAAGGTTAAAAAGAACTTAGTCTTAAAAATATAAGTTATAAAGTATCTAATTAAATACTTTATTTCTTAATTATAAGCTTATTTAAATAAGTTAAAGTATTTAATATTAAGAGGTTAAAATAAATAAGATAAATAAGGCGATATATAAAGTATAATAATCTTTTTTTTCTTATAATATTTCTTAAAATTAATAAAGTAATAACTTTTATAGCTATTAAGAATTAAAAAATAATAAAAATTAATTAATTAGTTACTTATATATTAGTTAAAGTACTTAAGTTACTTAAGACTAATATTATTATTAGTCTAATTATTTTAACTTATTATAATAGCTTAATCGCCTAAGAGGTTACTTTCTTAGTACTAATTAGTAAGGTAATATTAGCCCGCACTAATAATAAATAGCTAAATCACCTAGCCTTTTATATTAATCGCTTAAATAACTATAATCTATTCTTAGTTTCTAGGCTATATTAATTTTAGCTTTAAATACCTTTCTAAGCCTATAATAATTATTTTAGTTATAATTATACCTATAAAAAAGCTAGTTTTATTAAAGTTTTAGGTATTATATAATTAAATATTATACTTCGCGATTATATTTACTATAAGCTAAAACTAATTATAAATAATAATTAGATCTTTATACTTAGCTCTCTAGTAATTATATTTATAAAAAAAATATATCTTAAGCTTATAGTATTATATAATAAAGTTATAAGCTTAGTACTTACTAATAGGTAGCGCATCGCGGTCGGTAAGTAATTAGTTAGCTATTTCTTTAATAAAATGCTATCGCGGGGGAAATCCTCGTGAATCTAGGTTAAGAATAAACTAAATAATAATCTATTCCTCTAGATTAGATAATTAGTATGACTTTAGGATCTAATTGCATCGCGATTAAATGCCTTATCTGCGATAATATAGCCTTAGCTTAGAGACGTTATAGATTTTTATAGCGCATCGGACGCTTAGCTTTAGGTTATTTTAAAGAGCCTGAAGGGCAATAAGGGTTTTAGCCTCTGTATTTGAGTCTGATATAGTTGGTAGTTATAGAATTAATTAACTAAGTGGAAGGTTAGGTATAGGAGGGAAAAGTGCGTCGCATACTTAGATGCGTCGCATGCTTATTATATATATTAGTAAGTTATTAAACTTATATTTTATAAGTTAAATCTCTTAGAATTATTTATATAAAAGACCTTTCTTATAAAAGTCTTTAATACTTTTTAAATAAGCTAGCTAGTAATAAGGCATAAGTTTTATTTATAGGCTAACTTATAGAAGGCATTATAATAATATAGATAGAACTTATTACTAGGGACTTCTTATTAAAGAAAGAAATTAATTAGGACTAAAATACTATTAATATCTTTTTAGATTAAATAAACTTTAAAGCTAACATACTTTGTTGGAGGAACAGAACACACCAACCACAGCCAGTTTGTATGGTCGTGTAACTTTTCTCAAAGACTTCTAAAGAAGGATCCCACACACTTCTCGGTGAGGCAAACACAATATAAAATAGTAAGGGCAATTGATCAATTGATAGCAACGGAGATTTGGTCAGAGAAAGAGCCCAAAAGCTGCTCCTTTCTCATTGACCATGATGACAGTGATGATGATGCTGATGGCCGAAGGCAACTGGTCTCTGACCTTTTTCTACGTACAGGAAATTGCTCAATGGCCCAAAATGGCTTAGCACCTTTTTCCCCCAACTCAATACATAATAAGCTTATGTCCCAGATAAGTATATATCCTATTAATATTTATACCTTAAATCGCGATTTTAAAAAAGCTCTTATAAAACCAAGCTAAGCCTAAAATAGCTAGAATTAAAACTTTAGTTATTTTATATAATAAGCTACTTATAATAATTTTTATATATTTTTAGAAAAATCTTAGTAAGCTAGTATTTAAAAAGTCTATTTATACTATGTAATAAGCTATTTCTCTATAAAGAAGCTTTTCTAAAAATCTATTAAAATTATATATAGTTAATATAGTAGTTAAATACCTAAAACAGCTTTTTTTAAGTTTGTAGCTATCTTAAAGCTATTTTTATTAAGCTTAGAAATCTATACTTTTAGTGCATAGTATACTTAAGATATATACTTATCTGAGATATATACTTATTAAGTATGTTATACTTAAGGATATATTTAAACTTATATAAAATAAATTATATATTACTTATATTACTTACTTTTAATAATTTATCTTAAAAATAAAATTTAAAAATAAATTTCTAATAAAAATCTTTTATTAAGGATTAAAATTAGAAGTTAAGAATAAGCTTTAATATATATAATAAGTAAACTAGTTACTTTTCTTAACCCTTAAGATATAAATCACTATAAAAACATAATAAACTATTTAATTAATTAAAACTAATCGCTATATTCTTTTTTAGATATCTTAATCACTACATAATAGGTCCTTGCATTATATCTAGTCTTACCGCATACTTCATAGCGCCTTTCCCTCGGTCGCGCTAACCTTCCTTAACCACTACTTCTTAATAATTCAGCCGCTACCTATGGATTAATACCTATCTGATTAATTACTTCCCTTCCCTCGTCTATAATTATTTTCCCTCCGTTCTATAGCTACCTTCTTTTTACTTGGCGTTACTTACTAAGGACCTTATTTAACTATTAAAGGATCTAGTTCTTAGACTTTAGTAATACTATCTAATATATTATTGCCTTTATTTCTTTAGAAAATAACTTAAGAGCCTTAAGAATAAATGCTAGGGAGTTACTTTAGTGCCTTTTAATTTATCTTTCTAGGTATTTAGACTAGGAGCTAGCCTCGAGGACGGTCTTTAGGGTCTTTAAGACCTAAGGGTCAGAGAGGCTAGCCTCCTCTTGAACCGGTGTTAGAGTTTATAGCTATATATCGAGCTTTGATATAATACTTTTTAGGTCTAGAAGAATAAGCCCGGCCCCTCTAAAACCCCCCTTGATATTACTTTCTATTATAGCGGCTTAGTAGGTAGCATAAAAGGCCGGAAAGAACTTAGTCTTAGAAACATGGGTTATAGAGCATCTAATTAAATGCTTAATTTCTCGACTATAGGCTTTCTTAAGCGGCCTAAAGCACCCGATGTTAAGAGGCTAAAGTAGATGAGATGAATAAAGCGGTATATAAAGCGTAATAATCTTATTTTTCTCGCAATATATCTCGAAGTTAACTAAGTAATAGCTTTTATAGCTATTAAGAATTAGAAGATAATAGTGACTATTTAATTGGATGCTTATATGCCGATTAAAGTGCTTTAGCCACTTGAGACCTATCTTATTATTAGTCTAGCTATTTTAAGTCGTCGCGATAGCCTAATCACCTAGGAGGTTGCTTTCCTAGTATTAGCTGGCGAGGTGATATTGGCCCGCAACCACGATGAACGGCTAGATCGCCTACCCTTTGGCATTGATGGCCTGGATGACTGTAGCCTATTCCTGATTTCTAGGCTAGACTAATTTCGGGTTTCTACGCCTTTCTGCGCCTATAATAACTATTCTATTTATAATTATACCTATTATAAAGCCGGTCTTATTAAAGTTATAGATATTAGCTAGGGTAATATTATATTTCGCGATTATATTCGCTATGAGGGTAAACTAACTACGAATAAGAGTTAGATCTTTATATTTAGCCTTCTAATAGTTATATTTATGAGAAAAACGCATCTTAAGGTCTAGGTATTATTTAACGAAGTTAGAAGCCTAGCGCTTGCTAATAGGTGATGCGTCGCGGTCGGTAAGCAGTTAATTAGCTATTTCTTTAATACTACGTAGTCTTAGGGGAAACCCTCGCGAATCTAGGTCGAGAATAAATTGAACTATGATCTATTCCTCTAGATCGGATAGTTTCCGCGAGTTAGGTATAGTATCGCATCGCGCAGGGACGCTATTCTCTCGGTTAAAGAGGATATTATAACGGACTTAATAAATCTTTGCGGCCTATTAGAGGCTTAATTTTGGGTTATTTGATAGGCTTAAAGCGCAAGAAGGATATTTACCTTGTTATTTGATTGTGGCATATTGCGTGGTTGAGGAGTATCTAATTAAATGAGAAGAGGAGAGGTTAAGGAATTTTTGACCAGTTTGCTTGTCTGACCGGCTCGCTTATTATGCACGTTATAAGATAAATAAACCTAATAATTATTAAAGACTTTTATAAAAAAGGTCTTTTATATAAATAATTTTAAGGAATTTAGCTTATAAGATATAAGTTTAATAATTTACTACCTTAAAGTATATTATTAGCGCTATTTAATAATATACTTACCTAAGCTATAATTACTTAGATAAATAAGATATTACTAAGTTAATATTATATAAACTTCCCTCCTAGGTAATTCTAGACATATAGGGTAAGTTATATAACCTAGACTTAGGGCTTTATTTAAAGCTTAATAACTTTATTTAAGCTAGTCTTTTTATATAAGTATTTTCTATCTAGTTTTTAATACCTAGAATATAAAACCCTATAGGTTTTATCTTTCTTATATAATAGCCTAGCTATTAGCTATTTAATTAATATATATTATATATAATTAAAAGGCTTTAGAAAAGAGCTATCTGCCGATATAACTTTTATCCAAATCGGGCTAATAGATTCCGAGCTATTAGTTATAAAAAAATAGCTTTCCCTTAAAATAAGTTTTCCTTCCTTAGCTTTTTATATATTAAAGCAATATAAGCATAAAAACCACTAATTAGGAGCTAGCCTTTTACTCTATACTCTTCTCTATCTTATGACTCACTTTTATTAGCTTATGATCCCTTATCTAGCCAATTAGCTTTTTATAAGGACTACATTCTCTACCTATTCTCCTCCTATTTTAATTACCTACCCTACACCTTATTCAGACCTTATAGTCTATATTTTTCAATCTTTTATAAGAAGAAATAAAGCACTCTTAAGAAGAATGGCCTTAATATCTATTAGACTTATGATGCTAAGGTATATATATGTATACGTCGGAGAGGCGAGAAATATGAGTTTAAGTCTACTAAGAAGGCTTTGCCACTGTTGGATAAGGAAAAGGTAAGAATATGGCTCAGTGGTAGGCGGATTGCTACTAATAGAGCCCGACAGAATAAAAGCTTCCCGCTGCTAGTGCTCGTGACTGCTGCAGATATTGCAGATGAGAAGAGTGGCCTAAAAGTTTCCACATTGGGAAAGGAACGGGGGCGAGAAATTAATCAAGAGTTATATGTAGGAAGTCCATTAACTAAGCTCGAGCAGAGTAGTCCTATTAATATAGAAGAGATATAAGAAAAACATTGTTTAGTTTCGCTTTGGCCCTAATTTTCTACAAGGATAGCTTGTGACAATGGTCATGTCAGAGACAGAGGGAGGAAGACAGGGCGGGCCGGAAGCTGACAACCGTCACGGAGGCGGCAAGGAAGCGATGGTCGAGAGAGGAAAGGGCCACCAGTCGATAACTTTAGCCTGCCCCTGTGACGCCATCCACTAAAGTCATATCCCTGGATTTAGCGCAGCGGTTCCTGGGCTAAAGCTAATCTGGTTTGTTGGCATCAGACACCAACCCAGTAAGTGCCAGCTTCTCCGTCCAAGCTCATATGCTGTCTTACACCTGTGCGCTATTCGTCCTGGCGTGCTCACGTACATAAAGGCAATTGATGAGCCGGCGCATCTGTGGCATCATCTGGGGAGTGTGTTGGCGTGTTGGGGACAAGAAAACATCCACAGTTTGCTGTTGGTTCTATCCATGACTAAGTGGTTTTAGAGTGTGTTAGAGCCAACAGTTTTCGGGCTTTTTGTCCGTATTCGAAACTAGCGCCACATGACTAGGATGAGAGTAATTCATGTTATTTAGTAAGACATTGCCCCACGATTCATTATCCTTTGGCGTCGCTCTGCAACGAATAACTATACTGGCGGCAAGGTTAAGTCCCTATGAAGCTTTGTGGTATTATTGTCGCGACGAACGGCAGGGAGGATGCGGACGAGGCGGGATTCGGGATAAAATTACCCGAGGTTTGACCTAAGATTTCCTTTCTAGTGGCCTCACCTCAACTTGAGCAGCTGTGGAGCCCCACAGGTCTCGTCCGGGGCCACTGGCCCCAGCCTCAGCGACTTGACTGTCTGCACTGCCACAAGCAAAAACGCGTCGCGAGTGATATGATCGCGTCACATCTCCCATCTTGACTCCATCCCCCTGCCACCGCACCCCTTCCTCGATCCGCCGAAGCACAGCATAACCAAAACGACAATCCCTACGAACTCCTGAAAACCCACACGAATGGCTCGCCGTCCCAGTAGCCCAGACGATTTCCCCGTCGCGATCATCTGCGCCTTACAAGTGGAATACGATGCTGTCTCTCTTCTGGTTGACTGGTGGGGATATAGAGACCGATACGGTGCGGTTATGGGAGACGACAATACCTATAAGACTGGCCGGATGGGGAATGTGAATATCGTGCTGGTCCGCCTATCGGGCACAGGAAAGTCCATAGCAGCAGCAGCGGTTGCTCGTCTCCAGTTATGCTTTCCAAGGCTGAAGTTGATCCTGCTAACTGGAGTCTGTGGTGGCGTACCAAGTATGGTTACGGATCGAGAGATGTCGCTTGGCGATGTCATTGTTGGTGATAGCGTCGTTCCATATGACCATGGCAAACAGTATCCCAATGACTTCAAGGTGAGTCATCACGTCGGGGATCGAGTTGAAGAAACGACGAGTGTTCGAAGCTTAATTGTCACCTTGGACAATCGGCGCGAACTTATCGAAAACCAAGTAGCAGGCTTTCTTCAACGACTGCAGAACAAGGCATCGTCCAAGGGAGAGCAAGCCAAGTACAAGTATCCCGGCACTGCGAATGATCGGCTGTTTGAGCCTGGTTATCACCACAAGCACTGGCTGTCAACTCCATATGGTTGTGCGGAGTGTTGTGACAGTCCAAGCTCGACATGTGAGAAGTCTCGAGAGTTATCCTGCGAAGAACTTGGGTGTAGTGACAACTCTGTTGTGCGGCGGAGCCGCCTCGAGTCAAAACGATGTCTTGAGGAAGACGGGCTCCTTAATAAAGCTCAAGCCCCTCTCGTATTTTGCGGTCGATTCGCATCAGGCGACACGGTAATGAAGTCTGCAGAGCATCGTGATAAGATCGCTAAGCAATATGGGGCCATGGCATTCGAGATGGAAGGCGCCGGCGTATTGCAGCAGCAGCTTCCGTACATCATTATCAAGGGCGTCTGTGACTATGCTGACAGTCACAAGGACGAGGCCTGGCAAAGATTTGCGGCTGCAACAGCAGCCTCCATGACACGTGCACTGGTAGAGCATCATTCCTATTCCTTGCTAGCGGGAGCGCAAGGTCGACCAACACGACGGGCACACTATACCCACGTCATGAGCCTGCCGCGAGTCCGCAGACAGCAAGTCTTTTGCTATCGTTGCGACTATCGTAGTCATAAACGACCTAATTGTTTCGCGAGGGAGGAAACTGTCTGGGAAGGCCGTGCAAAAAGGAAGGACGAGGGCCGCTGTATGAACTGCGGTGCTTCGGATCACTGGTGGAGGGACTGTGACCTTCAAGATTTGCTATGAAAACAGAGTTTACACCGCCAATTCAGGCATTCATTAGAAGAGCGGTATATATCGTGATGGAAAGTATATTTATTAGACTTAGAATGTGTAAAAGACAACATGATTTTTAATAATATAGAGACTGGCCGATGTCCCCTCCATAAGTATTGACACCGGGGTTGAGATTCTGTGGTCACGTGCTGATAGCAATCCGGTTGTGTGAAGGCTGCATAACCTGTGAAATCAAGTCTGTGGATTGGGCCGTGCTACCTGGGTGCCAATGCACGCCTCCAGAATAGAGTTCCGGTTTATTGATATGCTTAAGTTCAGCGGGTATTCCTACCTGATTCGGGGTCAACATTCAGAAGTTGGGTGTTTTACGGCGTGGCCGCGCCGCTCTCCAGTTGCGAGGTGTTAGCTACTACGCAATGGGGACGGCGTGTGCCCGCAGGGGGCTCTCCGCCGATCCCCAACGCCAGGCCCGGGGGGGTAGTAGGCCGCACCGGAACGTCCCACTGTTGGTACAGATGGACGAGTACCAAAGATGACCAATAGCTTGGGCGAACGAGGATGGAGCAACCGTCTGTCAACTCAGCACAAAACTTCACCTCCCAGCCCATTACCGTCAGTGACATCAAAACAGGCAACATCCTACTCTTCCATCCCTCGATTCTTCCTCTCCTAGATCTCCATGACACCCCATCTTACGGCATGTTTCGCCCGCCTTTTAGCCACCATGAGCCATGCGAGGGCCGTCGGCCGGTACGGTGCGATGGCTGCTCCTCAGCGACCTCCACTTCAAGCATCATGACTTGGATCGGGTGCGGCAGACGGCGCGCAGTGGATCGTTGCGGAGGCGGAGCGAAACCAGGTCAGGCGGGCGGTGGTGTGTGGCGACCTGCTGACGAGCCGCACGATGCAGCCGACGCATGTGCTGTCTGCGTGTTACCGCTTCATCAGCCTCCTCAGCGACGTCGTGCCGCGAGTTCATATCGTGCTCGGCAACCATGACCTCGCCTACCGTCGCGACTACCAGACTACGGCCCTTGACGCCCTCAATATCAAACGCCTGGCCCCGTACGTGTCGCTACATAGCGTCGTCGCTCACCACGAGTGGGATGGCCGACGCGTCTCGCTGCTGCCGTTTCGCGAGGAGCAGAACGAGCTGACGGAGGCCGTGGCTGCTCTCGGTCCCAACGAGGCGAGCAAGACGGTAGCCTTTGCCCATCTCGCAATCAACAAGGCCATCACGCAGCGGTATGTGGTCGGTGCTGGTGTCGATAACCCTCGCGAGGCGAACTCCATTACGCACCGCGGCTTAACGGGCCCGGATCGGTTTGCCTCTCTGGCCCGAACGTTCACGGGGCATTTTCGCAGCCACCAGACCATCACCCAGGAACAATCCGACAGCAATAAGGTCGATCTACGAGGGAGCATCACATACCTAGGCTCGCCCTTGCAGCTGAGCTGGGCTGACCTCTACGACGAGCAGCGGGGCGTCACCCTGTTCAATCTGGAGACGCTCGAGCACGAACTGCTCATCAACCCGCATGCCGTCGGCTACACAACAGCTGACCTGCAGCAAGTTCTCGGCGGCCAGGTCGACGAGGGTGCCGTGATGGACAAGCATGTCATGCTCATCAGCAAGCTTACCCATCTCAAGTATATCACGGCTCGTGACAAGCTTCTCTCGCTGGGCGTGCGGAGCGTGCGGAGCTAGACTCCTATGGGCCTTGCTTTGCACGCCGACCGATCTTCATTCGGCGGTCTCGGCGCGTCGGTGCCGGCGAGTGATGCCGCTATCCAGCCCTTGGAGGAGTCCACCAGGAATGAGACGGGTCTAGCCATAACCACCGACGGTGTTTCAGGCTCTGACCCTGGCTCCGAACCTCGGGCTGAAAGACTCGACCTCACCGCAGAGGCTCGCGAATATGTCGAGTCGCTGGATCTGGACGAGTCTCTTCTCTTGCGACGGGACGAGTTAGTGCGGGTTGGCCAACGCATGATCTAAGTCTCCCGCGAGATCGCTGACCAGGATGGCGAGGATAAGGTTAACTATTAAGACTTCCTCGATAGGTTATCTTAAGTTGTCGGCATAAGAACCGCCACTGAGCTGGCAGGGCCTTCTACCCACGTCTTCGTCGCCGAGCCGCCCATGCTTATAATCACTAACTTCCTCGGCGTATAGAATACTATTAATATTGACTTCCAATAAGACCTCCCGCGCGGATTGACCTTCCTGGTCGGCGATAATGGCTCCGGTAAGAGCACACTCGTCGAGGCCATAACGTGGTGTTAGTTCGGGCGGTGCATTCGCGGCGGGCTAGCGGCCAACGACGTCGTCAACGATAATATAGGCAAGAACTGCTCCGTTAAGCTGGAGTTCGCCAACGGATATACCATTGAATAGTATCGCAAGCATAAGATCTATAAAAACCGCGTCGTTATCTCGCTGCGTGGGGAGCCATAGCCCTAGCTAGAGCACCCAGACGTGCGCATAACGCAGGCGGCCATCAACGAGCTGCTTGGCACCGACTACGAGATATACGTCAGGACGGTCGTGCTGAGCCACGAGAGTGCAGCGAGCTTTTTGAACTCGATGCCAGCGCAGCGGCGCGACCTAATCAAGGTATCGCTCGGGCTGTCGATATTAGATCAGTGCGGGTAGGTATCGAGGCTGCTGCTTAAGGACATCGACGCCGACGTGAATAAGGTAGAGGGCAAGCTAGAAGGTTTAATCCGAACGATAGAATACAATGAATGACGGCTCGAAGATCTAGACCGGACACAGAAACGACTCGAAGATGAGGCGGAGGAGGCTATCGCGTCTTTAGAGGCAGCCATTCAAGACCATGTAAGCAAGGGAACCTGGGCCCCCGAGCTCAACATGGACTTTCGCGTTGAGATTTTGGCGCTGCAGAATCAAATCCACACCGAGCAGGAGAATTTATAACGGCTAAGGAGCTCTTATGCATAGATGCAGGAATAGAAGCATGCCGAGTCGATGTCATGGCTAGGCTAGCTATAGCAGCAACTAAGTCAAAGACTCAAGGCAATGGCTGCGGCTCACCCCATAGGCCTGCATAAACTCTTTCAAGCCATAGAGACCTCCATTCTCCGCGTCCTTCTGGTGACCTTTAGGGGCCTCTTGCCCACATTCGGGATTCCAAAGGGCCGCCCTCGGGGAACAACTAGCACCCAAAACCATGACCAGGAAGCGGCTATTGACGGTCTTCGTCGAGACATCAAGATAAGCACGTCGCGGTTGCAGAGCCTAAAGCACGAGGAAAAGCTGAGTATTAACCACGCCATCATGATTAGCGAGCAGCTTGCGCAGGCCATCCGGGCTCAAAAGGCATGCGAAGCCTTGTAGCAACAGGCTACGATTAAGCAACGCGACGCAGCCACATATAAGCGCCTAGCTGAAACCGAGCAGTCATCTCTGCACTCCCTTCGCTCGGAGCATAACGCGCTGGCCACCAGGCTTCAAAAGCTTGCCGCTAATCGCGAGCTCTTTGTCTTTTGGTCCTCCGTCCTGGCAAAGCGCACCTGCCGCGCCTCTTCGTCTTCCTCGCCTAGCTCCACGACGAAGGCAACGGCTAACTTCCGCGAGTATATCCTCGTGAAGTCATTATCAGAGCTCAATGCACTCCTCGCGTAGGTCCTTACAGTGCTGTATGATGATATGCGCTACGCGTACATAGCAACGGGGATGCTGCGTTTACTGTTCGACTCCGAGTCCGCCGACGATATGATCGATATATCCCTCTCGGGATCCGTTCTCGGTCCCACCCTTGCCATTTACCCCTCGCTTGCCTATAATAAGCGCTCAAGTAGCGAGCATAAACGCGTTAACTTAGCGCTCTTCTTCGCACTATTGCAACTAGCGCGGGCTAGAAGTGCACACCGCGCGCACTATATGCTCATTAACGAGGTATTTAATAACCTAGATAAGGCGGGCTAGGCGGCTATAATCAGGTGGTGCGGCATTATATCGCAGACGGTGGTCGGCTAGATCGTAGTAATCACGCACAGTCAATCTTTGGTCGAACGAGATCCGGGGGAAGACGCGAGCAAGGCCTTGGTTGTGGGGGCAAGGATGGGGCAGGGAGGCACGGAGCTATTTGTCAACGGACATAGGATTAGTGGAGATTAAAAGGCTTTGCAAACCGTCCTGGTACATAAGGGTCGAGTCTAGATACATGACGTAGCGCAAAAAGATCAAAACCAGTCTGCCGCAATCTCAGGGGTAAGTAGATGGTGTCAGGTGCACGTAATACTCAGGTTGACACGTGATCACGTGAGTTTGTGACACTGACCTGGTAACTCGCCGGAACTTTCTAGAACAATATGACCTGCTGGCATGGTAGGCTGCTGTCATTGCAACCTGCTGTTAGTGTAATCTACTGTCATTGTAATCCGGACACATGGTAACTCGCTGGAACTTTCTAGAACAATATGGCCTGCCAGCAAGATAATCTGCCATCATGGCAACCTGCCGGCACTCTAATCTGCCAGCATGGTGGAATCGATGGAAATTTCTAGAATAACATTGTCTGCCAGCAAGATAATCTGCAGGCATGGCAACCTGCTGGCACTGTAGCCCGCTGCAATGCGAGGGTCTCGCAGGCTGGGAGACCGTAGTCGACATGTTGCAATCAGTCGCTGATGGGCCTGTGCTCTAAACATGGCATTGAGCACGGACTGGATGCCGATGGTATCGCGGGAGAAACAATCATCACTGACGCGATTGACTTGCGTGGCGATGGGCTGTTTGGTTTCAATTGTTGTCGTCGTTTGAACGGCGACCAATGCGGGCTTGGCCGATATTATAGCGATGGCAGGCCGACAGGAGCAGCGGCCGATACGGACGACAGTCGGCTTGGCGGATGTAGGCGGTCGATACGGTGTGTCGTGTCGGTCGGAGTATGTAAACGGAAGGATACAGAAAACTCAACCAACACTGACCAGGCCGACCCCACCCCTACCGACCGTGCGCCATCGCTGTATCGGCCGGGCTCCATATTGGCTCTTTCAAGGTTGATGCATGCAATGGCCGATGTAGAGCCCGGCCGATATAGCGGCGGCGCAAGGTCGGCGGGCGTGGGGCTAGCCTGGGTCCCTATCGGTCTGTTTTTCCGTGTCCTTCCGTTTACATACTCCGACCGATACGCCATCCCGTATCGGCCGCTAATACTCGCTAAGTACCAACCTAACCAAGTCATCCTTACAGTCATCCTTACAGTCATCCTTCCCTCCTGGCCGAATTTTATATTCATTAAAGAAGATATTGACCAAATGTATGTAGGCGCGGATACGCGCGTTCCTAATCGGGCTAAGTGCCGGGAGAGGGAAGTCATGTGACCACCCGGAAGGCGACCACATTTGACAACTTCTTATTAGTTAAACTCTTTTTATAGCTTAAAGACTAAGTCAAAACTTTTAAAAGCGACCTCTGTAGTAAAGGAGCTATATATAGGCTTTTCTATTATAGTACCTCCTTATCACCTATTAGGACTATCCACCCAAAGCCCTGCATTGACTGCATTATCTCAGGGGTCGGTCTGCCATGATAATACCTGATGACGATTTTGTTCAGAGAGGGAACAACCTTCAACTCCACGTCGACCTGTGATAAAGCCTCATGACGAGACTGTGAATCGCCAGGCGCTTCTCCAATGAGACCGAAGGCATTGTGCTTATGCACGTAAAATTCCAAAGTCGTAAGATTGATACAATAGTCTTGAAGAAGCTTCAGGGTGCGCATCCCATCCTGCGTAAGTCCTAGCGCTTCAGGTCGTCCCTGGACCTCCTCAAGTGCAGGAAAGCTGAGGGACATACGGGATAGCAGACGCGCATGGTCTGGTGTGGGTGAGACTAGAAAGGCCCGTAGGATCGAAGTTTCGCGTCGCGTCGTGGTATCAACGAGGTTGAAGTGATTCGAGCCGTAGAAAACCGCGTTGGTCTCTTGTTCATTATACTCTCGACATTTCGCCAATGGCAACGCAGGCTATTGCGTTGGCTTGCCGGGCACAAAGAATTCTATCGGTCGGCTTGCTGATTCTTGGAAGACGAATATTGGACTCAAGGCGACGAGCATTTTGTTGTAAGCGTCCTTGCGAGCCTCTAGTGACATGTTGGAGAGGACATCCTTGGCGCCCAGTCCGGCTTCCTCGCTGGATGCCATGGTTTCGAGAGCGCCTGCGGGTAGGCGATGGTTGTGATTTCAGGGAATGGGAAGGGGAGGGGAAAAAAAAAAACGAACCAACATGGGGAAGTGGAGGTTTGCTGGTGCCTAAACATCCACCACAGTCTTATCGCTATCATGTGAGTGGGGTTGGCATTCGTGCCCAATCATGGAGAGACTGTTAACCTTATGCTTTACGGCAAATAACCGGGATTAAACAAGCCAACGTTGCGGCTGATACTGCACAGCCATTGGTGAGCCTCAGAAGCTGAGCTTTTGGACCGTGACGCGTCATACATATAATTGTGCAGGAAACTGCTCGAGTTAACTGATCTTATGTTCTTACTTCAGTGCAGGAAGCACACCACGCTTCGAAACCAGGAGCTTGGTCAAATTCCGGGACGTCAAAATCTCCGAACATTACTAAGCGACCGCAGAGTAGCAGCAAAGGCCGTCAAGTTCATAGAACACACCCAAGTCCTTGGGCAATTCAGGATCAGCCCGTAACCAGACGAAGCCGAGCGCTGGGGGGAGACTGTATGTAGGAGGACCCCATACATGAGCCACGGTGCTAGCTTCATATGCGCCTAGGGTTTAAGGGAAACAGTGGTCAGATGGCGTTGGCGAAGTGGGGTGCGAGGGATAAACAATCGGGACGCAACTCCGCTTACCAGGCATGGCTGTCGGGAAATGGCGGCTAAAACCGAGTAGGAATAGAACCTGAACCTGAACCTGAACCTGGACCTTATCTTCTGTCACACCACCCTATTCAGTTACTTACGCACAAATGCCGTCCACCAGCCCACACGAAGGCTTTCGGTTCAACTTACGCCGGCGGCTGAATCTCTTCCGTCAGCGCGGTGACAATTCTAGCCCGGAGATTTTGACAGATGACGGTGCTATTGCAGCTAGGTTAGATCTTGTTCAATCCTTTTCCCCAGCTTCCGGACGGGATTGTTAGTAACCGAGTTATGCGATACAGTCCTAACACTCCTTCTACGTATGCCTCCTCTGCGAGGAACACGGGTAGCGCTGCTCGGAGCGAGACAGCCACTGCTCTTGACCAAACTGGCGAAAGCACCAACCGCACTACAATCCCTGTAGGCGGTTCAGCGCCTCAGAATGGCTCTGCTTCTGCCGCTGTCTCTGGAACAGCCGCCGCCTCCACTTCTGCTTTCACTACTGAGGTGGTGACTACTCCTGAGCCCGGCATCGAGGTGGCCGTTGCTCCTTCGGACCTTTGGAGTAAGGCTTACCAGGAGGCTGTACAGAACATGGGTCAAGATGTGGATGTTGCTATCCTCAAGGGAGAGAACATTGCACAGCTATTCAAAGAACTTGAGAGGGTTGACAAAGACGCAACGGACGAATCCGCATTCCTGCGGGGAGTGAGATATTTAAATTCTATACGGATCCCGTTGGAACGATTCAAACTGGCATTGGACCTGACAGCGCCCTTGACAGCTCTTGAGCCTACCACTTCTACCGTCTTTGGAGTTATTAGAGGTGTTACAGCGGTAAGCATCGCTGCAAAGCTCACGTTGTGAATTGCTCTGTAAGTTTGGACTGACTGGATCATATGCAGGTAGCCATCAGCATTTCTACTGCCGATCTTGAGTTCGCGAAAAAGATCGGAGAAATGTTGGAGCAGATTTCGTACATTGATGATTGCGATACCCTCGGTCAAAAGGAAGACAGAGCAGATATTCACAGAGTATGGTCTCGTTTGGTTCCTCATCCCTAGTGGATACGCCTTCTAACAACATACAGGCACTCGTATCGGTCTATCAAAAACTTCTCGAGTTCTATATGTCTGCCTACGATTTTTTGTCGAAGAGAAGGACCAGACTAGTATTAGCTGTGATAGCAGATACCGGCACGCTACCAGATATTGTCAAAGACTTTTTGAAACAAGCCGAACATCTCCGAAAGCTTGTGGAGAAAGCCACATTCGATATTGTCCAAGATATCAAAACCATGCTTTACGACGAGAAAAGTATGTCTTCTTGTTTCCAGTCATAATTCCAAGACTTTTAGCACGCCCTTGCTAATCCAGCTTAGTCTCCCAATGGTTGGGACGTGATAAGCTGCCTCAGCAGAGTCGCTATCATGCCGATCTACAGTCCCTTCGAGCTGATCCAGCTTGCGAGTTCCTTCTGGAAAAGTCTGAGTTCAAAAGTTGGTACCGAGCATTCGATTCTCAGCAGCTAGCAATTCTTGGAGATATAGGAAGCGGCAAGAGCGTCGCAATGAGCTTCCTTATCGATGAACTGTGTCGGCGAAGAAGCCATCAGCTGCCACAACCCATGATTCTGTACCACTACTGCCAGAACGACGAAACGGGGCACGCGTTATACATGTTCTCTTCCTTGATTCTGTCACTTCTAGAGCAGTGTGTTGGGTTGAAAAAACCCTTTTTCGATTGGTACAAACAAGACCTGCTCACCGGAAATTTCGAGCCTTCGACAAATGTCCACAAGCTAGTTGGGTTCTTTCAGAGGACTGTTGAAGAGCTTGATCGACCGCTCTACCTGGTGCTCGATGGCTTAGACGAGTGCGACACGGGATCCCGGAATATACTTCTTGCATCACTGCGAGGTTTATCACAAAAGACCTCGGGGTTGAAAGTTGTGCTATCGTTCCGTCCCTGGGGAGAGATACTGGATCAACTCAACGGTGTTCCGAAGATTGACGTCGGTTCCGATCCGGAAAGAGATAGGATTATCGCCGAGAAGACTGTCGAAACAAAACTAGGTCCTCTAGCTGCGGCTACCAAACAGCTCGTCGTGGAGAGACTCTCTAGTTTTGCGCAAGGAAGTGCTATATGGACGAAGATGACAGTGGAAGTCATTGCTGCCCATAAGATTAGGGCGCCTGGCCGCATGAAGAAGTTCCTAGACAATATGCCACAACCACGGAAACTCTCTGAATTATACGCCAGCCTGTTCCTTCAATGCGCTGGGGAGGAGCCGGAGGCCCAGGATATGGCAGCTACGGCGTTGGAAATTTTGGGGGCAGCTAAAAGGCGGCTAAGCATTCTCGAACTTGCTTGGGCTGTCGCACTCGGTACAGCTGATCCAGATGTGACCACTGTCGCTGAAGTTGCTGAACTGGTAGATGACCAGGGTATCATGGCCCTCATTCAACCGTTCGTTGCCGGCATCGATTTCAACGATCTCAAGAAACGTCAGATCATTGTTGTTCACCAATCAGCAAAGGAATTCATATTGAATGACTTGGCTTTCAGTCGACCAGGGCTTCAGAATGTGGAAAAAGTTGCCGCGGCAGGAGGAACAACAGCGGTCCCGCCTATTCCATCAAGGCTGGAGAACAATATCTTCAATATTTGCGTCCGATACCTGCTTCTCGACGAAATCAACCATGTCCCTCTGTTTTCTGACGAGCAGATTGCTATAGAGGCATTACCCCAAGACTTGGATCTATTCAGCGATGACAATGACGCTGCTGCCTATACTACCGACTGTTCGTGGGAGAACTGGGAGGAGGGAATGATCCGGTACGACCCAGCGGATCGTGGATTTGGCGAGCTCTTTGTCTATGCTTCTTGCCACTGGATAAATCATTTCAGGTCTGTTGTAGCAGAACCTCTTCCCGATCTAAGGAGCATTGAAAAATTATGCCAAGCCAACTCGACCAGGTTGCACAACTGGACCAGCCAGAACAGTCGACCGGACTGTGCAGTTCAGGCAAGATTTGAATTCGACGGCAGTTTATACGACCCCCTGAGCATTACATCACTCTATGGATCGGAAGAGCTGCTGTTTAAGATGCTTGAAACATCCGAATTTGAGTCTCATGAATTTCTGTCCAACACAGCTTTGCTCGCTGTTGACCAGGTTCTTCAATGGGGCGATTTATGCAGACTTCGAATGTTGTTTTTCGGACGTGGAACTGGACGCCATCTCCAGAATCTCGACTTTTTCCGCCACATCATCGACTCGTGGCACTTCTCCAACAAAAATTACCGTCAGGATTGGGATGCTGCATTTGGCATCATCAACGATATCCCAGATATTTTAGTCGGAGAGGGATGGGGTAATGAACTCCTCTGCCTAGCTGCCAGCCAAGGATGCCTGCCAGTCATTGAACGCTTGATGAAGATCGCCCAGCATAACATTGATCTCAGGAAGGAGCTGCTGCGCGAGCCTCAGCGCCAGCCACGAAGCTTGGCCCATCGCGTCCACCAGTCGATAGGAGAAGCCGTCCTAGCTGGCCATGTCGACGTTGTTGAGTACTTACTGCAGCAAGAGGGCATTGAAACACATCTTTACCATCGCAATGCGAATGGCGAAAATGTCCTACATCTAGCATCTATACAATGCAACCCTGCTATGTTTCGGGCTTTAGCACCTCGCTTCCCCGACGGCATATCCCAAAAGGATTACCAGGGCAGGACGGCGTTGATGCGAGTTGTGGAAAACT
This sequence comes from Fusarium phalaenopsidis, assembly GCF_050370095.1. Classification (NCBI taxonomy): domain Eukaryota; kingdom Fungi; phylum Ascomycota; class Sordariomycetes; order Hypocreales; family Nectriaceae; genus Fusarium; species Fusarium phalaenopsidis. The sequence continues at coordinate 3,421,679 of NW_028145417.1, read as the reverse complement.
TCTCCACTTTACAGAACCGCATAGAGTCAGCACGAGCACTCCTATCCCTGACTACAACTCACCGGAGTGCGCTGTCCACAAAGGATCAGCAAGAGGCGTTGCAGATGGCTGAACGAATGCGTGACGAGGGGATGTGCAATCTATTGACCGAGTTCAGTTAAGTCTCACTGAACGAGCCATGGTCGAGCAGCTGAAGTGAGGTTATCACTGGGTGTCGGGGATGATATAGTCGACACGGTGAAAATGCTCAATTAAACAAGTATCGTTGTGCTTCCTTGACAAGTTACTCCTACAAACCAGCAGCCAAAGTTCGATGTATATGTTAATCTGCTGTCTGTCCTACTCCGCCAACGTTCGAATATTTACTCATTGAACCCGCCCCCCAAGTGAACTGGCCTTCTACCAACCTCGATTCACGCCTACAAATCCATAGGTATTTTGGTATACTGCGAACGCGTGATGTGAACGTGAGCAAGTACTGCGCCAGACACTGCTCCAGGGACGACAATGACATATGGAGTATGAGAAAGCACGCAATTTAACTCTATAGAAAGGACTAGATCTCGAGCAAATTCGCCTCGGTTAGGATGTTTAGTTATAAATCGACAAAGGGGTCAGGCAATTTAGTAACAAAGGAAAAAGGTTAACGTACATCAGGGTTCCGCAGCGATCGATGGAAAAACGATATCGATCGCCATCGCTATGGCGATAGGGGTCGATGGCGATGGCGATGCAGGGTCCCCATCGCCATCGATCGATCGCAGGGTCAAGTCATATTGTCAAATGTGACAGCCTGCAACATGCCTTGAAGGGTGTCATGTGATGACACTAGGCTCAATTAGGAAGTCGCAGAAATGCGCCTTCCCCTTTGCGAGGCTTCGCCGAGAAACACACAGACAATAATAATATAACATATCATTATATTTAATAATTAATAGTTAAAATACTAGCCACTTACGCAATTAATTCATTAATTATTAAAGGAAGATACTCTCTACTAAATCCTTAGCGAAGCTTAGCCTATGCACCGCTATAGACTAAACCCTCTGGGATGACTAGTTTAAGTCTAAAGCTAAGCGCGCCTAACTCTGGGATTATATTAACCTAGAAATATTAGGAAGTAATCATTAAACCCTCGCTGAAGCTAAAGTGGCTCTAATGAAGCCCTAGATTAGTTAATTTAGTAAGCGAACCTCTACCGGCAACTAGTCGGCGAGCGTAAGCGCTGCGAGCATTATAGAGCTCTATATCAATGATATCGCGATTTAGACCGCATTAACTGCGGAATATAGCGCTAAACGGAAGGATTATGAGCTTCTTATGAAGAAGATTAATAACTTATAAGAATAGATACGTAAGACTATAAGCTTAGAGTACCTTTGCTGATATTATACTGCGGAGAAAGATATTAATAAGTAATATACCTCGTTAAAGCTATATTTAGGCATTAACCTACTTAACTATAAGATATAAGCCCACTAAAAATATATTAATACCCTTATAATCTCTTATTAAGAGAGATTATTAATAAAGAAGAAAGTAAAAGATTAATTAAATAAATAAGATTAAGTATATAATAAGCTCCTTAAAATAAGGTTTAAGGACCTAAAAGAAGTAAGCTTATAATTCGCTAACTTTATATAGGCCCTTAGTTAAAGCTATTATAAGACTTAGATTTATTCCTACTACTTATTATACCTAATAAAGATAAGAAAAAATACCCTTATATTATTAGAAGTATTATAAGATATATAATTCTTCCTAAATAGCATTATAAATAATTACCTAATAGCTCGCAAAAAGGCTATAAAGAGAGCATTTAGTCCTACCGTCGCTAAAGACTTGCTAACTAATATAACTAAGAGCATTAAAGATATAAATAATAACTAAGAAAGAAATAACCTCTATAGAAGAGGAAGGCGCAGAAGAGGCTATTAAGGAGCGCTAAGAGGATGGAATCTGTATAGCCTATTAGTCCACGAGGGCATGCCGAGAGATAGCCGAAGTAGTAGTCGCCTTATTAAATATAAATAAAGCGAAGAAGAAAAAAAAGGGGGCAAATACGAGGCTTATTATAGCTCTTACCTCTTATTAGGCTACTTTTATATTATTAAGAATAGAAGACTATATTAGTAAAACCCTAATGAGATAATCTAAAAGAGTATTAATTAGTAACTTATTACTAATTACTTACTTATAAAATAAGTTAGAAAGGTAAAAAGATTAAATATATTAAAGTAATTAACTAATAGATATTAAGAAAAGGCTTAAGCTACCTTTTACTTCTTATAATAATTAATATATGCCCTAAAAAACTTAGCTATTCTTAACTTAGGAGTTATAATATATATCTTTAATAATCTCTCGCGTTTTATTTAGCTAATTACTGCCGCGCCGGGGGACTTCCTATAAGTAGGAATAATCCTTATAGCTATTAATAGTTATAAATCTATTAATATTACTATAAAGGGAGCTAATAGCTCGCCGAAGAAGCTATAGCTATATAATATAATATATTATAAGAAATTTATAAGTAACTTAGTCTCTATTATAAGGCTAAGGAAGCGCGGCCTATAGTGGGATATAAGCTCTAGAAATAACTACTTAAGAAGATTAGATTATAGCTTCTTATATTACCTTAAAGAGATATATAACTAATAAGTCCTTAAGTATTAATAGCTTACTAAAGACGCGGCGATAATTATAATTATAGAACTATTAAAGAATAACTTAGCGCTTATTCCTCCGCAGAGAAATAAGTATATTATATATATAAAGAGATAACTAATCTAAGGAGATATAAAGCAATAGTATTAACGCCTTAGCCACCTAGGCCTTAATATTATATTATAGCTACTAAATGCTATGCGAGGCGCCTATTTAACCTTTGCTAAGTATATCTTAATATATAAGTATAGCTTATATGCCTAAGGTAAGATAAAGAAATAAATATAAAGAGCACTAAGAGACTCTTTTATATTAGCCTCGCTAGGTAATTAATTAGCTATTAATTTTTATAACTTTAAATAAGGCTATATAGGGTTCTCTTTTATAATAATAATTATATATTAAGAAATAAGTTATACTTAGGACTTTTATTTTATAGAATAAATATCTAATATATTATTAATAATATTAAATAACTTTCTTATAATATTATTAACTTAATATAAGATTAAAGTAAAAAGGATTAAGACTAATAATAAGCTATTAAGGTATTTAGATATTACTTAATTATTAAGTACTTATGGGATTATTATTAAGCCTTTAGTCTTAAATACTTAAGCTTAAAATAAGGATATAAAGTATATAATAAGAGTTATTAAGATTAAAGCTTAATATATAAGAATTAAAGCTAACTTTCTAAAAGCCTTATAACTTAAAATAATAACTTATATAATATATCTTTATAATTAAATGCCTATTACCTCTAGGGGGTAAAAGTTATTATATAAGTTATTTTATTTATACTTTTATCTTAGTAAGTGCTCCTTTTTACTTAGCTTAACCTCTTATACCTATAATCTTATAGATATAAGGTATATATTATAATAAGTAATATATAACTAGGCTATAAGTAAAAGAAAAAGCTTATATTAAGGGCCTAGTTAGAGTTCCTTATTAGTTATATATTAAGTAATTTATATAAGATCTAAAATCTATTAAGAAATAAAATATTTATAATATAAAATATTATTTTTAATAAGTATTAATACTTTAATAAAAGCTTATTAAAGCTTACTAAAGAAATTAAAAAATAAACTTATATAATATATAATAATAAATTAATTAATTAATTAAGGTAAGAGAAAATATAAGAATTATATAAGATATTAATAAAAAAGGAAATAATATAAAAAAATATATTAATACCTTTATAAATATATAATAAACCTTAAGTAATACCTCTTATATAAAGATAAGATTTAAACTTATATTAACTCTACTATAGTCTCCGCTAATAGCTTTCTTAATAGCTATTAGCATAAGGGGTAATAATAAAGATAAAGGTAAACCCTCTAGGGAAGAGTTATTAAAAGAATAGACTATATATTAAATATTATAGAAAGCTGCTTTTCTAGCAGGCATAAGACTATATAAGAGACTTAAGGATAACCTATAGAGAGCGCATTAGCCTAATTACCTAGTAGTAGCTACATAAGGTAGGTACCTTAGAAACTTTAATAGGAGTATACTAGCCTATAAGGGCGATATACCACCGCTTTAATAATAAACATATATTAATAAAAAGAAAAGCTAAAAAGAGATAAGACTCTAGGTAAGGGTACTAAGCGCCTCGGCATAAGAAGAGCCTAAGAGAGCAGATATATACGCCCTTAAGACCTCGCTAAGAGTAGTTAAAAGGAAGAAAGCTAGCCTAATTAGCACTTACTAGAGGAACCTTTATTCTCTCTTATCTAATAATTAGCTAATATAATACCCTTATAGGGATAAGTTTAAAGAAGTAAAAAAGAGTTATTTATAGGGCTATAAGGTAACTAGCTCCTAGGAGAAGGTCCCTTAAGTACTCGCCGTAAAGTATTAAATCCTTAGATGCTATTAGGTATATACCTATAAACTTAATAAGTATAAAAGTTTAACTAAGTTTAAGGTATAATTAATTATTTATAGCGATTAATAAGTAAAAGATCCCTAAGAGACTTATATAGTAATACTTATAGGAATATTATTTAAGATACTTATAGCTATAGTAGTATACTTTAACCTTAAGCTATTTTAATATAATATTATAAATATATTTAACATATATGATAAGCAAGTTGGCCATGCAAGCAAGTTGGCCAAAAATCCCTCACCTAACATCTTCTCGATTTAATCAATTGATTCCTAATCACCCAGCATATCATCTACGAATTATGAGGCTAGAATGCTTCTTGCCCTTCAGGCTTATCAAAATCAACCAAAACTTAGCTTCCGACAAGCTACAAGAGCCTATAAGGTCAATCACAATACTCTTATTAATCGCCATAAAGGGATCCAATCTTAACGCGATACTATCTAGAAATCACGCCGGCTATCTAATCTAGAGGAATAAATCCTTATTCACTTTATTCTTAACCTAGATTCGCGAGGATTTCCCCCTCGGCTTTATAGTATTAAAGAAATAGCTAATTAATTACTTACTAACCGCGACGCGCCACCAGTCGGCACGCATTAGGCTCATAACTTTATTAAACGACACCCAGAGCTTAAGACGCGTTTTTTTTTAGAAATATAACTACTAGAGAGCTAAGTACAAAGATCTAACTATTATCCGTAATTAGTTTCAGCTTATAATAAATATAATCGCGAAGTATAGCATTTAATTAGATAATATTTAGAACTTTAATAAGACTAGCTTTCTTATAGGCATAATTATAAGCGGAATAGTAGTTATAGGCACAGAAAGGCGTAAAAAGCTAAAATCAGTGCAACCTAGAAACCAGGAATGGATTATAGTCATTTAAGCGATCAATACAGAAGGCTAGTCAATCCCGCCGTTTATTATTAGTGCGGGCTAGTATCACCTCGCCAACTAGTATCAAGAAAGCAACCTCCCGGGCGATTAGGCTATTACGATAACCCAAAATAGCTAGACCAATAATAAGACCGGTCTTAAGTGGCTTAAGCACTTTAACCGGCATATAACTAAGCGGATAAATAGTTGCTATTATCTCTTAATCCTTAATAGCTATAAAAGTCACCACTCAATCGAATTTAAGAGATATTACTAGGACAATAAGATCATCCGGCTTTATATGCCATCTCATTTATCTCATCTACTTTAGCCCCTCGATATTATATACTTTAGCGTACTTAAGAGGGCTTATAATTAAGAAATTAAGCATTTAATTAAATACTCTATAAACTATATTTTAAAGACTAAGTTCCTCCCGGCCTTTTATAACGCATTTTAGGCCATAATAATAGAAAAAAATATTAAGGCATCCTTTAAAGGAGCTAGGATTATTCCTCTTAACTTAGAAATTATGGTCTCGAAGCTTAATATATAGCTATAGACTCTAACGCCTACCGAGGAGGAGGCTAAACCGTCAAACCCTTAGGTTTTAAAGACCCCAAAGACTATACTTAAGGCCTAATCTTAGTCTAAATACCTTAAGAGACGAATCAAAAGGCATCATAGTAGCTCCCCTGAGTCAATTATCGAGGCTATAAAGTCAATTACTAAGGCACTAAAGGGAAATATGCATAAGATGGCTCTAGTGAGGGCAGAGGTCCGAGAGCTTTGACTAGCAAATAAGACATTAAGCCGGCGCTGGAGGGCAAAAAGGACCCAACTATAGAAAAGAGGGGTAATAATAATAGAGGAAGGAAGGCAAGTAATTAATTAAATAGATATTAATGCGTAGGTAGTGGCTAAATCATCGAGGAGTAATAGTCAAGGGAGGTCAGCGCGACCAGGTATTCGGCATTATAGTATCTGCGGTAAGCCTAGCTATAATGCAAGGACCTATCAGGTAGTTATTAAGACGTCTAGGGAAGAGTATAGTAAGTAGTTTTAATTAATTAGATAATTTATAGTATTTTTATTATAATTTTTAATCTTTAGGGTAAGGAAAAGTAGCTAACTTGCTTGCATAGCTAACTTACTTATTATATATGTTAGCTATTTCTTTAATACTATATAGTTATAGGGGAAACCCTCGCGAATCTAAGTTAAGGATAAATTAAATAATAATCTATTCCTCTAAATTAAATAGCTTACGTGATTTAGGGATAGTATCGCGTTGAGATTATATGCCTTTTTGCCGGCGACCTAGCTTCTTAGGATAGACTTAATAAATTAATACGGCGCATTAGACATATAATTTTAGGTTATTTTAAAGGGCATAAAGTATAAAAAGAATATTTGCCTTATTATTTAATTAGGATATCTTTAGTAGTTAAGAATTAATTAATTAATTAAAAAGAAGAGAGGTTAAGGGATTTTTAGGATACTTGCTTATATGGGATACTTGCTTATAGAGTATATTATAGGTTTTAACTTCTATTATGCTATAACTTAGCTTTTAATTATTCGTAATTAGTAAAACTAATAAAGCTTTAAAGCCCGGAATTAGGGCTATTTAATAGTATAACTTTTATCTAAATCGGGCTAATATTTTTCGAGCAATTAGATATATAAGCTATAGATTCTCTCTTTAAGATAACTCCTTAGATTTTTAATTAATTTAGATACCCGTTGGCTCATGTGGGGCTATCGCCCCAGGCGAGCCAACCTAGCAAGCTAGGTTGGCCCGAAAACTGCGGGACAGGCCGAAAACCCCGGGACAGCCCCTCACCGTGACGCATCCGAATTTATATGAACTTCATACCTGAAAACACTAAAAAGAGCAACATAAGACAGTACAATCTAGTGCATTCGCGTCTATCTTCATTATGAGTGCCGCAAATAACCTTAAGGCTGCGAGGGAAGTGATCGCATCACGTGCTAGATTCGCTAACCGGCCACATCGCGTTGCTGCCGGCGTCACCAAGCCAATCTCTGTCAGGGCCGCCACGGCTAAGCATAAGGCTTCTTCTTCTTTTGCAGTTGATCGCCTCATCAAGAAGCTCGAGAACCCTGATTCTATGAGGCCGCCGGGCCGCCCGCGCCTCCTGACGAGCGAGGAAGAAGATGCCATCGTCGCCTTCGTCACCTAGATGGAAAAAGCCGGCTTTCCTGCCTCCAAGGCTGAGATTGAGGACGCCGCCAACACCCTTCGCCGCCGTAGGGACCCAGAAGCGAAGCCTGTGGGTAAGTCATGGTACGCAACCTTCCGTGAGGATCATCCGGAGCTCCAGAAGACCTTCCTGAAGGCCGTCGATAAGTCTCGTGAGTCTTGGGAAGCAGGCGGCATCACCGACCTAAAGGAATAGTTTAAACAACTTACTGAGGCCATCAGGAGATTTAATATCTATGCCTCTGAATGCTAGAATGCCGACTAGGCCGGGATCCGAGTTGGCTGCTTGCGTGAGCGGATATAGTGCCTCGTCGTCCGCACAAGGAAGAAGATACGTACCTAGGTGCTCGACCCATTAAACCGCGAGACTTGCTCTCTTATCGGTACGGGAAACGCGGTGGGCGATACGGTGCCACCGTGGGCTATCTTTAAGACGTTCCCTACACTAGATTACGCCTATATCGATGCCGATCCGCAGATACGCTTTGCCAAGTCAGAGACTACCTTCTCTAACGGCGAGATTACCTTCGAGTGGGCGCAGGCGTTTAACCGATATAGCTAGGAGAAGTCTGCGAGGGTGCAGAGCCGCGGGAAGCCTTTCGTAGAGTGGTTTGGTTGCGATGAATTCCTTCGTGATCCCATAAGGCAGTATATTCAATACGATATTCCTCTTACTTCTTATGATCTAAGTAAAGAGATCTAGCGACTTCTTATCCTCGATGGATTCACGGGATACGGCCTCTTTCCCTTCCGCGAGTATTGCCTTAAATTCTAGATTCTCATGATTCCTTTGCCTCCTCATTCTACGCATTTTCTTTAGCCGATGGATATAGGAGTCTTCTAGCCGATAAAGAATACATATCAGAAGATTCTCCGCCGAGCTTTGCGCAAAGGCAATATCACCTTCTCGCGCCTTGACTTCATGAAAGGACTATAGGCAAGTCAGTTAGTATCTGACGGGAAGACCTGCTAATTGAGGCGTGACTTTAGGAGATAATCGATGAAGGATTCACCAGAAAGAATATCATATTAGGATTTAAGAAATCTAGCATCTTTCCCCCTAACCCCGACCCCGCGGTAGCCTTCCTCCTCAGGCAGCAGATAAAGGCAAAGAAAGCAGTCAACCCTGCCTTTGCTTCCCTTCTTCCGTCAGATACACGTTTCCAACGCGCCTCTGATACCGCAAAACGCGTCACAGAGGAGTATCTCGATATCTTTTCCTCCCTAACGCGTGCGGGGCTGCAGGAAGTCCGCAAGGTCGTCATAGAAGCCGTTCTTCTCGAGGAGATAGTAACTATGTATATGGATGACCGGCGAAGTCGCATCGAGAAGAGATACAACCAGATGAAGAGGGGAAAGAGGGCCAAGCCCGTCGGTGACTTCACTCATAGTGTCAGTCTGCAGGATCTCCGTGACCAGCAAGCAGAAGTCATCGCCGCAGACCGTGAGAAGGAGAATCGGCGGCAGATTCGCTCTGTGCGCTCTGTACTCCTCAGGGAGATCGAGAGGCTCAAGGAAGAGTGGCGAGATAATAAGGAAGTCGTCGTTGACGGCGTGAAAAAGAAGCTACAGTTCAAGAAGTGGCTTAAACACACAGGGAAGGATAAGGACTATCTATCTATGGATACACAACGTTCTCAGATGACTCAACTTCTCAATGAAAAGACTGACGGGTTTATGATAGATACAGAGTTGCCGCAAGAAGTCAGAGACTCGATCCGTGAAGCAACGCACGCCGCGAAGCCCCTTAGCGCGATGGACTGGACCGCCCTCCCCGGCAGCGACGATACGGTCACCTTCAACCTCGAGCCGCCACGGCAGGCCGAAGAAGATGATGAAGACGATGAAGAAGAAGAAGAAGACCTTCCCTTGATCGAGATCACTACTCTTCACGAAGAGCGAGCAACCCCCCGTTGGCAGCGATCTTCGCCGCCGATGACCCCCTCATACGAGTCATCGCCCCCGCCGGAAGAGGCTTCAACACCGTGCCCTTCACGACCTCAACCACACACTTCAGCATTGGATCAGATCCTTGAGATCATCAGGAGGGAAAGAGAGGTTCAATCAGCCAGTCTGCCGCGTTCAATTGACGTTGATACACCTTAAAATACGTGAAGAGCCGTCCCTCAAGGCGGCAGGGCCTGGGTGCCGCAACAGCGGCCTCTATAGCTCAATCTTAGTCTTCAGGAACGTCATTCCCTTCAGCATCGCAAAAGGCATCACTTCTGCTTCTCTTGGGGCTTCAAATATCACTTTGGACGCCTTGTGAACATCAAAAGATCGGAAAGGGCGCAAATCACGGCTAAAATCGGGCTTCTCCGATGTCCCGGGGTTTTCAGCCTGTCCCGCAGTTTTCGGGCCAACCTAGCTTGCTAGGTTGGCTCGCCTGGGGCGATAGCCCCACATGAGCCAACGGGTAATAAAAATATTAATAAGAAGCTAGTCTTTTCTATTTAACCCTATTACCTATTTAATTTACTTTTATTACTCTATAATTTCTTACCTAGCTAATTAGCTTTTTATAAGAATTAATTCTACTACTTATTTACCTCTTATCTCTATTACCTACCCTATAGGCTTTAAAGACTATATTTCCTCTACTTTATAGTCTTTTATAAAAACTAATTATAAATAACTATTAAATCTTTATATTTAGCTTTTTAATAATTATATTTCTAAAAAAAACTATATCTTAAGCTCTTTATATTACTTAATAAAGTTTCTAACTTAGCGCTTACCGACTAGTAATACATCGCAGTTAATAAGTAATTAGTTAGATATTTCTTTAATACCACGCAGTCGCAAAGGAAATCCTCGCGAATCTAGGTTAAGAATGAACTAAATAATAATTTATTCCTCTAGATCAGATAGTTTACATAATTTAGGGATCTAATCGCAACGCGCAGATATGCCATTGTGTCGGGCGTAGAGGGTATTATAGTTAACCTGGTAGACCTTTGCGGCGCGTCGGAGGCTTAATTTTGGGTCGTTTCGATAGGCTTGAAGTGCAAGAAGGATATCAGCCTCTCTATTTGACCGTGGCATCTTACGTGGTTGAGAATCAATTAATCAAATAGAATAGTTGTAGGTTGAGGGATTTTTGATTAGCATGCTTGTCTGATCGGCATGCTTATTAAGCATGTTAGTATATAGTGTTTTTAATGCGATTTCTAGTAGGAAGGTTAAAATTTTTATCACGCATACTTGTCTATCACGCAAGCTATACATATATGTTATTATAATAAAGAGACTTTAGTAGTAATTATAGTATTATTATAAGTAAAAACAGTTTCTAAAAATAATAAAATAATAATAGCAGCATTAATACATAAAGAAAGCCAGGTTGCTAGAATATTAATTAAGTAGACTTTGATGAATGTACCTTGTGAGACAAATATAATAGCGATTTAACCCTTTAACATTACTCGACAACCCCTTCCATTGTATCAAATTGAGTTCTTATCCATTCAGCCTGCTCCACGTATCCCACTCCTTGAAAATCCTTCTCAAACTCTTCCATCAATCTTTGTAGCTCAAGGTATTGATAGTCATCTGGAGTTGACGCCCAGACACTCTTCAGGTAGGTAGGGACAAACCCAGCCCCAAAAGGTCGGACTCTAAGGCACTGTCTCCCTATGACTATTGCCTGGTCACAGAACTCGTACGATTCTATAACCAGGGTCGGGTCTTTGTCGAATCTGCGGAGACAGCGGTTGATCCTTGGCCCAAGAGACAGTAGTAGCCCATAACCAAACCGGTAACCGAACTGGCTGGAAACGCGGAGCATCGTGTCTATATCGGTCGCTTTAGTCCACTGTTCAATGATTCGGCGTATCTTGGGCTTGTCCTTCTGGATGAGGCTATAGATATCTTTCAGTTGATCTAGGTGTTGTTCTGGTTCACGGAGGTATAGCGATGCGGTAGCATGAACTCCTACTTCGCTACTCGGCAGGTCCTCTTGCCGGCATACATGCGGGCGGAGGCGGTTGCATGCACGCAGAGCTTCCCAGAACCAGGGGCCCAGCTTGACCCTGGGGTTGACCATGCTCTCCCATGTCTGAAGTTTGAAAAGCCAGTCAGCCTGTCCATCACCAACTTCCTTTCAAGAATTGCTTACAATAATTTGGCAGAGTCCATTTATGAACTCTGGCCTAATCTCTCCTAGTCTCTTAGTAACCACCGCAGCCTGGAGAAGGTGTGCCAGCATTTCGCGATGCGTTGAGGTCTCTTGCCGTGTCAGGTTAATCCATTGCTACAAGCCAGAATTTTAATCAGCCATGCACCACCAAGTTGAATCCCTTTTACCTACCTGACAGAGAGCGATATTGATAACGGTAAACATCTTTTGAAGTATGGACTGATTGGCATCGTTTAAGGATGTCCTCAAGACTTTCATTGCAGCCCCATACCGAGTGAGAGCTTCCACTCGAGGCTGATTACACTGAGTCGCACGGTATGAAACGATCAGGGCAGAGATGGATGCGTCCAGCGCCGTATTGGTGCCCAAAAGGCGAAGGAGCTCGATACAATACGGGCCACCAAAGTGCCGCAAGTTGTATCTGACATCTTGAATTTCGAGAATAGAAACGAGATGTGAAGCGGTTCTCGTGGTGCCATTACTGGGACCTGCTCTTGGACTGACCATGAGATGCTGCCCGTGACGGTCGAAACTCTGCTGTATAAAGGTCCAACGCTGAATCCCACTTCCCGTGCAAGTAAGCTTAAGGCGAGTGCATCTGCCGCAGGCTGGCTTCGCTTGATCGCACTCAGGTACGAGTTAGTTTTTGCGGACGAGGTAGTGTGTCTAATATCACTTACTCGTTTTTTGATCTTTCGGCAATTGTTGCAGCCTCGGCTACGCGGGACTCCAGGCATTGCGTGAGGTTTTGGTGAGCGAGTTGCAATCCGTGCCTGGCCTGAGATGGTGGGATTTCCCTATTTGTACCATAAGCGAACCACGCGGCCTGTTCCTGACACATGCTGACACGGAGTGACCGACTTTCAGCCCTAGAAGGCGGTAGTTCGATCCAAGGCTCTCATAGGTCAATGGCAGAAGATCAGCTCATCCGCGGCTCACGTTTGAGCATATTACTGGCTAAAGCTTAGTCTCAAGGATGGGAATCCTAGCTCACTAATGTATGAGCGCAGAATAATGCCTATTTTGGCAATTCATAGTATTTGTTTAGTAGTAACTAAAGAGGATGCTTTATTACCACCTTATAGACCAATAAAGGTAGGTCACAAGATAGATAAGAGTATAGGGTAGAAGGCCAGCTCCTGATTGGTGGTCTTTATGCTTATATTGCTTCAGTGTATAAAGATCTAAGAAAGGAAAACTATTCTAAGGGAAAGCTATTCTTTTATAACTGATAGCTCGGAATCTATTAGCCCGATTTGGATAAAGGTTATACCATCGGATATCTCCTTTCTGAAGCCTTCTAACCATATATAGTATATATCAATCGGATAGCTAATAGCCGGGCTATTGCATAAGGAAGATAAAACCTATAGGGTTTTATATTCGAGGTATTAGAAACCGGATAGAAAATACCTATATAAGAAGACCGGCTTTAATGGAGTTATTCGGCTTTGAATAAAGCCCTAAGTCTGGGTCACGTGACTTACCCTATATGTCTGGAATTACCTAGGAGGGAAGTTTATATAACTCCGTAATATCTCGCTAATCTAAGCAGCTATAGCTTAGGTAAGCATATTATTAAATAGCGCTAATAATATACTATAGGGTAGCAAGTTATTAGACTTCTATTTTATAAGCTAAATTCTTTAAAATTATTTATAAAAGACCTTTCTTATAAAAGTCTTTAATAAATAGTAAAAGAAAGAAGGTAGGGAATTAATTAAATAGATATAAATACTTAGGTGGTAGCGGAATTATTAAGGAGTAGTAGTTAAGGAAGGTTAGTGCGACTAGGCATTTAGTATTATAGCATCTGCAGTAAGCCTAGGCATAATATAAGGACCTATTAGGTAGTAATTAAGATATCTAGGGAAGAGTATAGTTAATAGTTTTAATTAATGAAATAATTTATAGTATTTTTATTATAATATATTATAAAGAGGTAAGGAAAAGTATAATGCTTACTTATCTATAATGCTTGCTTATTATATATATTAATCTAAAAAAATAAATTATTACTTAATTAATTTTTAACTTAGATTTATAAAAGTTTTTTTATAATTATATAATCTTAAATAAATAATAAATAATTACTTTTTAATTATAATATAATATACTTAATAAGCGAGTTAAATAAATAAGCGAATTAAATAAAAATCCCTTAACTTATAACCTTTTTATTTAATTAAGTAATTCTCAACCACGCAAGATGCTATAATTAAATAATAAAGCTAGAATTCTTCTAGCCCTTCAAGCCTATTAAAATAACCTAAAACTTAGTCTCTGACGCGCCGCAAAGCTCTATTAAGTCAATTATACTACTCTCTTCTACTAACGCAACGGCATGCAAGCTCGAGCTAATACTATCCCTAACTCACGCAAACTATCTAATCTAGAAAAACAGATCATTATTTAGTTCATTCTTAACCTAGACTCGCGAGGATTTCCTCCCTAGCTACGTGGTATAAAAGAAATAGCTAATTAATTACTTACCGACCGCGACGCGCTACTAGTTAGTACGCATTAGGCTTTAAACTTTATTAGGCGATACCTAGAGCTTAAGATGCGTTTTTTTCATAAATATAACTACTAGAAAGCTAAGTATAAAGATCTAACTATTATCTACGATTAGTTTTAGCTTATAATAAATATAATCGCGAAGTATAGTATTTAATTAGATAATATCTATAATTTTAATAAGATTAGCTTTCTTATAGGCATAATTATAAGTAAAATAGTTATTATAAGTATAAAAAGGCATTTAAAGCTAAAATTAATATAGCCTAGAAACTAGGAATAGATTATAATTATTTAAGTAATTAATGCGGAAGGCTAGGCAATCTAGCTATTTATTATTAATGCGGGTTAATATTACCTTACTAACTAGTACCGGGATCGTAACCTCCCGGGCGATTAAGCTATTATAATAACCTAAAATAGCTAGACTAATAACGAGACTAGCCTTAAGTGGCTTAAACACTTTAACTAGTATATAACTAATTAATTAATTAGTTCTTATTATCTCCTAATCCTTAATAGCTATGAAAGTTACTAGTCTATTAAATTTAAGAGATATTATAAGGAAAAAAAGATTATCTAGCTCTATATGCTACTATATTCCTTTTACCTACTTTAGCCACTTAACGTCGGGTGCTTTGGGCTACTTAAGAAGGCTTATAGTCGAGAAATAGAGCATTTAATTAGATACTCTATAACCCACGTTTAAAAGACTAAGTTCTTTCTAGCCTTCTACGCAGCATATAAGGCCACTATAACGGAAAGAAATATCAAGGGGGCTTTTAAAGGAGCTGGTCTTATTCCTCTTGACCTAGAAACTATAGTCTTAAAGCTTAATATATAGCTATAGACTCCAATGCCTGCCGAGGAGGCGGTTAAACCCTCTACCCCTTAGGTCTTAAGGACCCCAAAGACTATACTTAAGGCCGGATCTCAGTCTAAATACCTCGAAAGATAAATTAGAAGGCACTATAGTAACTCCCCAGAGTCAATTATAGAGACTATAAAGTCTCTTACGAAGGCAATAAAGGGAAATATATATAAGATTATATTATTAAGGGCTAAGGTTAAAGACCTTCGAGAGGCGAATAAGATACTAAGCCGGCGCCGGAGGGCAAAAAGGACTAGATTATAGAAAAGAGGAGTAATAATAGTAGATAAAGGAAGGCAGGCAATTAATCAAATGGATATAGATACTCAGGTAGTGGCGGAATCATCGAGGAGTAATAGTTAAGGAAGGTCGGCGCGACTAGGCGTTCGGCGTTATGGTTTCTACGGTAAGCCCGGCTATAATGCAAGGACCTATTAGGTAGTAATTGAGATATCTGGGGAAGAATATTATAGATTAATTAAATAATTTATAGTATTTTTATTATAATTTTAATCCTAGAGGTTAAGAAAAGTGCGGCGCATACTTACCTGCGGCGTATACTTATTATATATATTAATAATTAAATTAATAATAAAATAAGTTTTAAGTAATTTAAATACTTTAATTAATATATAATTATTTAATTAAATAATTATTATTATTTTTAATCTTAAATAAGTATAAAAATTATTATTAAATTAAATTTAAAAAATATTATAAAAAAATAAAAATATTATATTTTATATATTATTTTATTTATTTTATTTATTTTATTTATTTTATTTATTTTATTTATTTTAATCTCTTAATATTAAATATTTTAGGCTATTTAAAAGATATATAATTAAGAAATTAAGTAATTAATTAAATATTTTATTATTTATATCTTAAAAACTAAGTTTTTCTTAGCTTTTTATGTTACTTATTAGGCTATTATAATAATATCAAATATTAAGAAGAGTTTTAGAGGAGTTAGATTTATTTTTTTAGACCTCAAAAATATTATATTAAAGCTTAATATATAGCTATAAATCTTAATGCCCCTCATAGTCGCAGATCAGAGGCGGAGAGGATCGCTTTGGGGGCTTGGCATGGCATTGTGCATTTACCAACACCAAGGTGAGACTCGACCAGCTGTTTAATTCGCAGGTTCCAGTATTATGATGAAGGAGGCTTGTTTAGGCTGAGGACAGGTTGATGAGGTGTTTTGTGTACCGTTCGCCAAGTTATGTCCCACCATCGCAGAGAAGAGGGCCGTGGTAAGATGATCAATTTGATCCAGGCAGTGTCACCAGCTTGGATCAGTAGCTAGCAAGAATTACAATCTCTTGAGGCCAATTGCATCTAAATAACTTCTGGTCTGGTCTACTCTTCGTTCCTTTCGCAGAGCATCACAAGACTCTATTGATCAGAATCATTTCCTTCACCATCTAGCAATCGGACACTTGCAAGCACCTGGTAGTTTGAGTAAATCTAGTAAAGAGAAAGCAGGGAAACATAAGCTGATGCCTAAAATTTGACGGGCTAATACATCCATCGGAAAAGGGCATGCTCTGCGAATCTTCCGACTCTGACTGGTGGAAGATGACTCATAAGATCCCCTGACTCAGCTGCACAGCCATCTCTTTATAGTGACCGCCTGTTATTTGAATTGAAGAAATGAACTTATAACATTTATCTTCAACTCAAGCCAAACACTGTTCACGATGTGTGCGCCAGACGAAGAGCCGGGTGTGGCCCTGGAGCCGCCACACCCCTATCAAGACCCGTTTCCATGGCATCTTGGAGTCTTTGACGCCCACAACCATGTCGCCGAGAGAATGCTGTCTGTTGCAGATCTACCAACCATGAAAGCTCGAGCGATAGCAATTATGGCAACCCGAACACAAGACCAACCACTCGTGACAGAAATTGCAAAAGCACACGGCGTGATTAGCCCAGAGTGCTTCTCACGAGACACAACTGCGGTCATTGCGGGCTACGGGCGGCATCCTTGGTTCTCCCATGAGCTTTATGATGATTACCAGGAGAACCCTACCTTCATACACCACGAAGACGTTGAAACTGCAAAGGAGAGACATTACAAGGCCGTCCTGTCCCCAAGCCCAGAAGATCCGGCCTTCTGGAAAGACCTGCCGACACCAGTACCATTATCAACCTTCCTTTCCGAAACAAGGGCAAGACTATTGGCTGATCTTCATGCGATGGTTGGAGAAATTGGTCTGGACAAGGCCTTTCGGTTGCCGATGCAATGGCAAGATGGGGCGGGGCCTTCACGAGATCCAGCCCGTACGGGTGGTGGGAGGCAGAGGAGGCCACTCAGTCAGTTTCGAATCCAAATTTCGCATCAAAAGACTGTTCTGCTAGCCCATCTGAGTCTTGCCGGAGAACTCGACAGAGCTGTCAGTGTTCATGGAGTTCAAGTTCACGGGCTCCTCTACGACGTTTTGACTTCATGCTGGAAAGGTCACGAAATAAAGGGACGGCGTGCGCAACAGAAGGAGGCAAAAGAAAACGGCTATCAGACGAACAGAGCATCTGCGACTGGGGAAAACAACGGCAAGCCATATCCCCCACGCATATGCCTTCACTCTTTCAGCGGAAAGTCGGATGCGGTGAAGCAGTATCTCAAACCATCGATCCCTGCCAAGATTTTCTTTTCCTTCTCAAAGACTAATAACCTCGCCTCAGAGGCAGCAAGGGCCAAGACGGAAGACGCCGTCAGGACAGTTCCAGACAATCGAGTTTTGGTTGAAAGTGACCTCCATACCGCCGGCGATAGAATGGATGGCGAACTTGAAGACATGTACAGAGCAATTTGCGAGATGAAGGGGTGGACTTTAGAGGAAGGCGTTGGGAGGATTGCTTCAAATTATCGGGAGTTTGTATTTGGTTAACCGATTGTTTATTAAGAATAGAGACTACGTATATGGATAGCATTTATTTCACCATCGTCAGTTCTTATTATTCCAGAGTCTATTCCTTTGATGTGCCTCGAGAGTCACAGCCGCTCAAGCTTAAGCATGGCTTTTGCTATGCTTTAAATACACGCCGTATCTAGCCTTCTGTCTTTCTATTCCGTGACTCTAGTAAACTCAGGGTAGCACATATCCTCCGTCAATAAGCAGATCACTTCCAGTCATGTAAGTAGAAGCATCACTAGCCAGATAAAGGTAGAGGCCCTTGATTTCCTTGACATGACCCTGCCTGCCAAAGACGGACATACGGTAGGCCTCGCTGAGACATTCGGGACTCGCGCCCATGTTAGTATCGAAGAATCCTGGCGACACGATATTGACGCGGGCGAATTCACGCCACTCTCTGGCAATGGATTTTCCAAAATGGGTGACGAAGGCCTTGCTGGCGTTGTAGACGGGCTGGTCGGTAGGAACGTTGACGATATGGCCGCTCATGCTCGAGGTGATAATCAGGTTGCCAAAGCCCTGGCGACGGAAAACCTCGCCGACATATTTAGCAGAGAATACTACGCCATCAACTGCGCTTCATTTTTAGTATTATTCGTGTATCTGGGCTCATGTTTCGTACCATTCACTGACATCTGTTTCTTGTACTCGTCCAGGGTTTGCTCAAGGATAGGCTTGGAAATAGCCATTCCTATCATGTGTTGTTAGAGTAGATATAAATCACGGGGATCAGAGTCAACTTACCAGCATTAGCCACAAAGACATCAATCTTCCCAAAGTCCTCTACCACTTTGTCTATTGTGCTCTGAACCTGATCAGAGTTGGACACTGGAGAGAGCGTTAGCTAGTTGTCTTGACCTTGAAACATGCATTCATCACCCACCATCGACCTTATACGGATGGGTCGTGATGTTGTGTTCCTTAGCCAAGGCCTCGGCCTTTTCGATACCCGTGTCGTTACTGTGATAATTAGACGTCGGCGGTAGAGAAATAAGACCAGGCAATGACACGCACGAGTTGTACCAGAAAGCGACATTTGCGCCTGCTTCAGCCATGGCCTCAGCCACCGCGAAGCCAATTCCACCTGCTGCGCCAGTTACGACAACGACCTTGCCGTCAAGACGAAGTTGCTCCAGGACATTGTTTGGGGTGTTGGGAAATGGGCGAGGGAAGCCGTCCCTCACGGTGGCAGCGTCTTGCGTGGACATGGACATTTTGACGGGTTGTTATAGTAATAATGAGTAGATTAAAAGATGAACCAGGTTAATGATGGGGAATTGAGGGTTGATATTTGATGACGAGCTGCTGCATGATCAGTGGGGGTCCCGCTTTGGATCCCCTCCACCCCAACCAGTAACGAGACACTTTCTCACCAACTTCGTTGGACCTGGACCTTGCTAATTTCAAGCTACACTGGATTCTTTTCTACATATATGTGAGTTGAGACATTCACTCAAGTTCTAGCGTGTCTCTTGATTACCACAAGCACTGGATTACCTACACGACTCAGAACCGTTGAGTTCAATCTCCCTCGGGTACGCCCCCTCACGGCCTCATCATCAGCCCCCTAAAAGTCCTCTTGTGGAGGACATGTGACGGCACGCTCCATACGGTGAAGGAGGCAGCAGCATCTAGTTTGGTTGTAGAAGCGCTCCAATCGCTGGCACTCATTGCCTCTTTCTCCACAATAGGCAGAACAAGAAGCCGATGGATGACCTGATGAGTTGAGCCGGCCTATATAAAGTGCTTGAAACTCCCATGGTAGACCAAGATAAGATGCAAAGCATCGATAGGTTCATCAAGACGTCAGATAGACTATTTTGTGACATCATGGCGCATTCTCAAGAACCTTCTCTCCAATTGCGGGGAGATTCACGAGTGATAAACCTCCGGCAACCGCACCTGATTCTTCTTCCTGTCACTAATCTATTCAATCCTTGATTTTCAGGGTCTCTTAATCCCTTGAATCCACCGTCTACCGATCCTATGGTGCTCTGCTCCACACTATGGAAAGCCCTGGCGTTGCTCTTCGCAGCAGGGCTGGTCAGCGCGGACGTCGCTGCTGAAGAAGGTTACCTCGGTGTAGCTGCGGAACAGCGTATGATGAGCCCGCCGAATAAGGAAATGAACCGTGTTCATGAAGAGTATGTACTCCCCAATACTGGGACTCTCAACTAACTTCGAAAGGCTTGTGCGAGCCCGAATCATTCCTACCGTTATCGACGACTTCATACCCATCCTTGAGTTGAAAGTCGCTTGGAAGCACCTCCGTGCGGACCTTGGAAACATACTCCATCCTCCATACCTTCAAAACGCGCCATCAGTCCATCTTGACCATGCCGGGGCTAAAGTCCCTTCCGACATCATGACGGATTCCAGCATGACCTATGTCATCGTTATGACTGACCCTGATGCTCCATCGCGACAGGATCCCAAGTGGTCCGAGTTCTGTCACTGGATCAGGGCGTCATACCTGGCATTAGATTCAGTCACCGGGCGCCGGAGGAAAGATCTGGTGGAATACACGCCACCAGCACCCCCCGCCGGAACTGGGCCGCATCGCTACGTGTTCCTAGCCTTTATCCCAGCCAACGGAACAAGGAAAAGACTGCATCTTACCACGCCCAGCGCTAGAGTTCGCTGGGGTTCAGACACCGAGAGAACTGGTGTCCGTGATTGGGCAAATGTGAACGGACTTGTTCCCTTTGGTGAGTAGCCTGGATGTCAGATGTCAAAGCCATAAGCTCACATGTCACAGCTGCCAATTTCATCTATGCGGAGAACAAGAGGCAGTAAGTGAAGCTCAGAATGCTGAAATATGGACTAGATTACTTATCGTTAGTCCTGCCATCCAACCCAACTTGATTAATGTTTAGGGACATGGGTGTCACCGTGTCCTCTTTTGCTCCCCACCTAGTCTGGGGCTTCCCTCACTCCTTGTCAACCACTGTGCACGGCATCGTGGGTATCTTGTACCAAATCCAGTTCCTCACTACCTGAAAAAGCTACTATTATTCATCAATCAACAACATGCTGTCTTACGACCTTCCTTTCCTTTCGTCCCACCACGTGCTAAACAGCTACCTTGTACTATAACCCGCAGCCTCGTACGTACCACTGGCATCTACCCCTTGCCATGCATGTCACCGCTCAACGGCCATAGATTTCCCAAAGCATATTCACTGCAACCCCAGCCATTCTTGCCAAGGGGACCCGGGCGCCTAACTCGTTTAGTTGACCGCGATGGTTCCGTCCCCGCACGGCGATCGACCCATTTCAGACCAAGCTTCCAATCCAGGTTCGCGACCAGGCCATGCGCCTATGTCGAAGTCGTAACCCATGTCTCATAGTGAGAAACAGGAAAGTTACTCAAACCCGCAGCCCGACCTGCGACATTGCCGGCCTTTTTGAAAGCTTGGCGAGACATGGCAAATCAGTAGGCAGAATTAGAGAGCGTGACCACCTCCAAGGCAGTGATCATTGCTCAAAAAGGCAGGTCTCAGCCGGGACGATCAACAACTCGACATCTACCAGCATGAATGGCCGCATCGGCCTTTGCGGTATTATTCCGCGTATCCCTGTGAATTGCTTCAGAAAAGAATAAATAGGCCGATCAGTCTGCACCGCAAAGTCTGTGATACTCAGCATCCATCACAAGCCAATCACCAAGAGCAACGTCGACAGCATGAAGTTCAGCCTTTGCCTCGTCTCTCTTTTGCCAGTGGCATTTGCCCTGCCAGCTGGCACCAAAGACGAGTCCGTCTCTAAGCGTCAAAGTGCCAACACGGTGACGGATCAGCTGCTCTTCGGTGTCTCGTTGCCCACCTTCACTGCGCGACGTAACGCGCGAGACCCCCCAACCCTCAACTGGGACTCTGATGGTTGCACTTCATCTCCCGACAACCCCTTTGGCTTCCCCTTTGTCCCAGCCTGCAACCGCCACGACTTTGGCTATAACAACTACCGTGCTCAGAGCCGTTTCACTGTGAGCGGAAAGGCTCGCATTGATAGCAACTTCAAGACCGAGTGAGTTCCTCGCCCATCCCTTCAATGCTTTTGAATAATTACTAACATGATATCTCAAGCCTGTACTATCAGTGCGAGTCTGTCAGCGTATCGGGTGTATGCAGGGCTTTGGCCGACGTCTACTATGCCGCCGTCCGTGCCTTTGGTGGTGATGATGCCACTCCCGGCAAGAGAAGTGACAGCGAGTTGGTGAAGGAGTATGAGGAGAAGGTTGCGATTTACAACAAGCTTGTCGAGGAAGCTCAGGAGAAGGGAGACCTCCCTCGACTGGACTAGTGGGCAAAAGTCTAGCATCGTGCTCTGGGCCTTGAAACTCCATCAGTAGCATATTGACTTTCACATGATTAATGAATGATTGACAAAACTTCCTCCTTCACTGCAATATATCTCCTAGTGCTTTAGTTGGTGTCGTGCCTTAAGTAATCACGGCTACCTGATTGATAAGCTACCCTTAAATATAATCATGAGCGAAACTAGAAGTACAAAGTTTAGATCATTCCTAACGACACAGGGTTGATGTCACATTCAGCTGAGAAAACGGTGGGTTTCGTAGAGATTGAGGACTTGGAATTGTAAACTCAGGTATCAAGTCGCTTGATTATTCTATCTTGTTCTTCAAGTTGATCAATACTGATATCCCACAGGTAAGGCAACAACCGTCGCCTTCAAAATGTCTGTACAGAGGTCACGGCTCTATATGAAACTGACTTGAAGGCTGGAGGCTGTTGGACCTATGTTTTTGCGGCTTTGCCTGGCCTACCAACTAACAAGCACAACTACATATGCTGTGATCTAATCTAGTAAAATCATCGAGCCAGCTGACCGACCGTTGTCGGCCTTTGCGACAAACACAATCATAAATTGATCCCTCGGCACCTTCGCCGGTGGTGGGTATTTCTCGCTGACTTTGGGTCGAGTAAGACGAGCTGTCCAACTCCATCCGTTCCCTTCCCATGACACCTGAGAAGATGGCTCCCCATTGACAACGACGCTCAGCGAGCTTGACTCACCAGAGCTTGCCAGGTGACAGGTTCCAGTCACGGTGACCAGGCGGACTTCCTGTTCAGAGCTATCCTCGCTGATTGCCTTGGTCGATACGATCTTCAATATCGGCTTGACAAGAGAAGCTGGTCGAGAACTCGCTCTCGAGAGCGTAATCTGGTCTGAGGGCAATGATGGTGTGAGAGGTGGGTTTTGCCGGCGCTTCGACACGGTCTCATAAGCAAACGCATATCTCAAGAGGTCCTGATCCTGGTACGCTTTGCCGCAGAACGAGAGGCCGACTGGCATCTTCTCCTCCTCTAGATTCCCCATGGGAACTGTGATGCAAGGGACTCCGAGGTGCTTCAGCGATCGACCGCCATTTGCGTATTTGACTCCGTCTCGCAAAGCGTCAAGCATCGACTCGTAATTCTCATCGGAATCAGCCAACGCGACATCGCCGTTCGTTGGAAACACCACAACATCATACTCATTCTCAGTCATCCAGTCCTCCAAGTCCTTCTTCCTCATTGCTTCCAGGGCTTTTAGTGCATCCTCGCATCCTGGGAGGTCCGTAAGACCGGTTTCTCCCCGTTGTTTCACAACAGCCACCATATCTTCGTAGCGGACCTGATTCTGCGACTCGGTGTGTTGGGACGGGTCGTCCATCGGGGCAATTTGTGGGTGAATCTTATCAAGCTCAGCAAAGGTGAAGTTTGGTATCTTGCCATCCCCATTGCTGCAAAGGAAGTTGTCCCAACTCAAAGCAATCATGTCACAGCGTTCACGCGCCGCCCATTCCTGAGATAGACCAGGAACGTTCATTCCCTGACCAGGGAAGTGTTGTCGAGTGTAATTCTCAAAGAGAGGGAAGTCGGTCTCGATAACAGTCGCTCCTAGAGACTCGAGGTCTTTCCGTGCGCGGTCCCAGAGAGCCCTAACCCCAGCGGAGCAGGCATTCGTTGGCCTGGCGCCCTCAACTCCAATGAAGCATTTCGGAACTGCGATTCGTTTGTGTCGAAGGGCGTCCGGATCAGCCAAGGAGAGATAGTCGTCCGGCCGAACGTCACTCGCCTTTAGGAGTGGCACATAGGGCTGTGACCGCCAGAAATCCGCGTCACCTGCAGCAGCATCATCCGCAACGACAACATTGAGTACGTGGAACAAGTCCGTCATGGTTTTCGTGTGCGGGACAGCCTGATCGCAAGTCGGATATAGCGGCCATAACCCCCGTGGAGGAATGACACTGCGCGAAGAGGTGTAGGCCACCAGCGCATTGTTGGATGCTGGAGAGCGGCCTGACGTGACGGCTTCTCCAGCGAACCCAAAGGCAGCCAGGCTTGCCGCCGTGGCGACTCCGCAGCCGTAGGAGGAACCAGAAGCATAAGCAGTGCACATGTACTTCTGGTTATACGGGCTCTCAGAGCGACCATAGAGTCCGCGTTGACAACCTCCGTCCGCCATTGGGGGCATGTTTGTCTTTCCCAGGACAACCGCACCGGCCTTGCGGAGCAACTCCACAATAGCTGCATCCTCTGATGCTTTGAGGTTGGCAAAAGCAGGCGATGCAGCAGCGACAGTCATTCCTTCAACTCTGTAGCTATCCTTCACCGTGAAAGGGATGCCTTCAAGAGGTCGGGGTGTCTTTCCAGAAGCGCGGTAGTCATCCGAGGCTTGGGCTTCAGCAAAGGCATTGGGGTTGAGGACGCAAATCGAATTGAGACGTGGGCCACGACAATCATATTTTCCGATGTGATGAAGGTAGAGAGAGACAAGCTCAACACTGGTGATGACTCGAGCACCGAGCAACTGTTTGAGGTCGCTGATGCTGGCATCCAGCAGGCTGAATGTGGTCTTGTCCATGATGAAGCAAGGTAAACGTGTGTGAAGGTGGAAGCAAAAGCGAGCCTTGAGATAGAATGGATGTTGATGCCGTGTCGATTGTGAGAGATGAGACTCTTCTTGGGACAATACACGGTATTTATAAACGCAATTGTGGTGTTGACGATCCCAAAGTGATGCCTTGACAACATGCACAACCCCCCGGCTCGACATACTCTCCGAAGCGAAACTCGCCCGTTTCGGCCTTCCTTTCTAGCCAGTTGACCACATATGTACCTACAAGCAACCAGTCCAGCCCATTCTCTGCTAACACCACAGGTTTATCGCACTTTGCACGCTTGCTCGTTGTGTGAACATCATCTCCGAAGTTATTCATATACTAATCGGGAAGGTCGTGGCGAACCCCGTATTGGAAGTTCGAAGCGAACTTCGGAAGCATTACTGACTCAGCAAGTTAGCAGTCCCTACTCCCTCGACTCTGTTCTCCCATGGCTCACCTCTCCCTGTCTCCAACCCAAACCGTAGCACCCTTCGTCTAGATTCTCCACAATGGCGAGCCCGAGGAAAAGTGATTGCTGCTGGACATGTAAGCTAAGGCATGTCAAGTGTGACGGAGGAGAAACAGCCTGTCTACAATGCACGAGTCGGCACATAGACTGTCACGGATATGGCCAGAAGCCAGCATGGATGGATGGAGGGACGGAAGAAGAGCAGAAGAGACAACGTATTAAACGCGCAGTCATGAAGAATTTCAAACAGAAGAAGAAGCGTCGTCTCGCCAAAAACCAGGGTCATGCACGGCCACGAGTGCAAAGCCCGCACGCATCGACCCTTGAAGGTGAGTCGAATACGCTCTACTTACATGTCATTGTTTTTCCTAGGATGAATAAATGGGTACTTACTCCACAACCTGTAGTTACTTGTCAAGATGCCACCTCGTCATTAGACCGGCGACCCTGGCAAAGCCGCATTCTCTCCGGCTGTTCGTTTCCAAAACCCCTGCAGTATGACGAAGCCAGTCTTTTGATGCACTATCTCGACCATGTTTTCCCCTACCAATACCCATTCTGCAGAAAAGGCGAGGCTATGGCTTCGATCGCTACCGCAATAAACGATCGGCATCAACTTCCACAGTCACCAAACCGAGTGCTGCCTCTTCTTTTCGAAAACAAAGCCACAGCAGCGATTTCGTTCCACATTCCGGTATTGTTATGGATGGACATTTTAGCCTGCATCGCGACACAGCAAAAGCCAAAGTTGCCCTATGAGGAATGGCTAGGTCCCAGTTGTAGTTTTGACCTCGTACGTCTAATGGGGTGCCATAACACAGTCATGAAATCCATAGGCGACCTGGGGGCCCTCAACGAGTGGACGGTCGAGGCCTTCAACTCAAACCAGCTTGAAGCAGAGCATCTTAGGAGGAGAAAGCAACACATAGAGGACGACTTGGAGGATTGTATGGAAGCTATTCCCATAACTTCAGCAGAGGTTTGCCAAGTGTCATTCTTTACCAATGATTCTTCATTGCTAACACAAAGAAAGGCACGAATGCGATCTGGTGAAGGCTGTGTCACTCGCATATATGCCGCTGCAGCGTTGGTTCAACTTCAGCTTGTCGGCCAGAGGATTTTGCCACGTCTTTCATCAACCAGGATACGGAGAGCAGTGAGCCGGACGATACTGGAGATTCAGATGGCCCAGGACACAATTTCCCCTCGACAAATAAGTTGGCCCATATGCGTCGCTGGATGCGTGGCTGATCCGGATCAAAGACTATTCTTCGAGCAGCTGCTGGAGGAGACACTCTCCCAAGGAGGCGGCATGATTGGAAATTGCGGAACGATTCTGGATATTATACAAAATAGTTGGAGATACCAGGGAGATCAGCCAGATGTCCAATGGGACTGTGGCAGTGTCATGAAGGAGATGGGCATTTGCGCCCTGCTAATTTGAGTGGGAGGGGGAAACGTCCAGGCCCAAGCCCGAAATTGTCAACTGCGCCATTGGTCCCAGAGGTTGCCAGCATATTCTCGATCCAACATGTTGGTTATGGTAGGATTCAAGTGTTCGATGTTTAATGTATAAACAATGCAAGTGGTCAGAATAGAGTTGAACCATCTGCATCAACTCAGATACCGAGGGACCCAATGAAACGGCCACCTCTATCAGGAAACCCAAGTTGTCAGCTATCCGGACAAAACCAACTCCCGTCCTCACAATCTTGGCCAAGATCCTGGCCACCGCCACCCCCGCATCGTTATCCGAGTCACGGCCCCCAGGCTCAAGCCCGAGGCCGTCAGCTAAGCTCAAAAAGGAAAGTCGATTGCCCATTCCCAAGTGGATCCCTCGGCCCAGAGATTTCAGCCTGTAAGGTCTCGTCTTTCAACCCAGGTTCCCCGCGCGGGCTCGGAGACCCAGCCATGCCGCGCCAACGCTTATCGATGTTTGCAACCCGAGGACGCGATATCTCGCAGGGGACATCTCCTGGCTGGTGCCGACATCAACGTCGATTGCTTGTGCAGGAACCAGACATCTTATATCTGCCGGCCAGGTGGATCGCTCGCCTTCTTAAATCTCCACCTCCACGTTTACGCACCTCACTCATCCATATCCGGGCACAAAGTTGCAAACTCGGATCGGTTCATCCGTGGCAACTGCAGACGAGACGATCGGAGCAAGATCCAAATCCAGGGGTTCCCGATTATCAAGCATTGGACTCCGCATTCTGTCTCCCTTTACATCCTTGCAAGCAATATCCCAGAGCGGCTTAGCATCGACACCCTCCTAAACCAAGAACACCATGGGCAAGACAAGAGTTCGCGTCGTCGAAGGCTCTTGCTGGCCCTGCAAGAAACGTCGAATCAAATGCGACCTAGCCAAACCTATCTGCTCGAGATGTGCCAAAGTAGGCGCCTCTTGCGATTACAATACCCGGTTGATCAGATGGAGCACGCGACCAGCTGTTACAGTACCCGCCATATACCAAGTAACGAGTCGTGATGAACAACTGGCTTCCTCTCTCGCCGTCTACGAGAAGCGCTCCCTCGACTACTTCCATGGCCGTTTCTGGCCGTTGCTCACAACCGCTTCAGAACCATGCGCACCTCCGACCCTCATCGCATTAGAGCATCGCGTCGTATTGCTTGCCACCTGTGTCCTAGCCGACTCACACCGGTGGCTACAAGATGGACGCAACAGTCGCAGCATCATGAACGTCAAGCGCGCGGAATGTCTCGCCGCCCTACGTGAAAAGGTCAACGACTATTGCGCAAAGGACGATGGCCCGCTGCAGACACTCTTGTTTGCCGTGTTGCTACTCTACTTCCATGACGGTTTCCTCGAGTGCGCGCAGTCCTCGATGTCTACTTCAAGTCATCGGGATGGAGTACTGGCCATCCTCCAACGCCTCGGGGGCATAGAAACTGTCCTGGGCAGTGGCCAAGACCCCCTTCACATGCTCTTATCAGAGTTCGCGACAACAGATCTCACCAGAGCTATGCTCACAGGTCAAGCTCCTTCCTTTTCACCTGCCTTGTGGGATGTTGTAGACAGGGGTCCTGTCTGGTGGGGGAGAGACACGATGGGATACTGTTCCCTCTCGTCTGTCTTTCAGGAGATATCAAGCATGGCCTTCTATCTCGAGGATGTGGCACAGATGCGCCAAGAGTTCTCAATCGAACGAATCCGAACCTTTGAAGTGTCTCTGAGGCCGACATACGCACCCCTTGCCCTGGAAGACCTTCCTTCGCCTGGTTCAAGTTCTGGTTTAAGTCCAAAGGAACCGACAGAGTCCGACAAAGAGTCAGCGCAAGCGTACAGCCTCGTCCGCATCTTCCAACACTCGGCGCTCATCTATCTCTACCGGGCAATCTGTGGTTTGCCATCTAACCACGCATTGGTTCAGCAACATACGCAGTCATGTCTGGACTGCATCTCCAGCATCAAACGGCCCTCCAAGATCCTCAACTGTTCAGTCCTGCCCCTTTGCATTGCCGGGGCACATGCCCAATGTCCAAAGCAGCAGCGGGCGGTTCGCAGTATGGCTACATTTATATATGATGAGATTCGGTTTGCTTCCGTCAACTCGGTCGTTGCGGCTTTGGAAGCCATCTGGAAGAGGACGCCGGAGGAGAGCTTGACTTGGACTGAAATGTTTTCACACTTGAACCCGGAGGCCATTATCCTATAGCCACCTTGTAAATAGTAATCAGAATACCCCTTCTTTTATCATCAAAGGCGGTTCGAGAGGCGATTGTGAAGCACCGGAGCCAGGATCTGATTGTGAATCACTTCATCGCACAAGGCATCTATGGCAGGTGATACTGTTAGTCCCTGTGGGGTATAGGCAGACGGGCGACTCCTTCAAGCACGCTAAGCGATCGAGGAGTTCTATCAAGGATATCTAAGCAGCATCAATCTACCTCGCCACGGAAGCAAATATTGACCTTGCCGCCAGTATGTCATTAACCTGCCGAGGGCGCGGTTGGAACACAGCTCTACAATCTTCAACACCCCCGTTTCCCCACGACCGCTTATTTGGCACCACTGGCGCAGGCGGTCGCCGCGTTTTCTCGAGGATGGATGCTCTCTCAAAGTCTTTAATCATCACCCGGCCCGTTTCGTGGTTAATCAACGCGTTTGCCTTCCTCACGTCAAGATGCACCACCCCTTCCATATGCAGTTCTCTGAGGGAGCGTAACACCTCCCCCTCGAGGGACTTGTTCATCGTGCCCAAGTTCCCGGCACAGTCTAGGCTATCTCCTCCCCATGAGAGAAATGACAGGTGTATGATGTAAACCCGCAGATCGTAAATAATAAGTCCACCCAAGATCGCGGAGGTCAATAGCGCCCATGAAGACCGGCACAGTGATGCCTTGCAGTCTGTGCAGATGCTGATACACCGCCACCTCATGCTCAAGATCCTCGATGAATGCCGCCACGGTGCCCTTGCTGACAAAGGTGTAGCCATACTCAAGCAGCGTGAGCTGAAATAGCACTCCCCGCGACCCTTCTTTGCCTAGGGGGACCATTCCCTCGTCCAGTGATCGCTTGAGTTTGTTACGAAGAAGCTGGAGCCACTCGCCATGGTCGACAGGGTGGTGGGTCTGTCGACCATCATCGTGCTCTCGATGAGGCATCACGTTGGGGCAGCCCTTATCCAGGGGACTTCGTGTCATCAATCCGCGAAGGCACTTTTGCGAGCAATATTGACGAACTGAACGGCCCGAGCTGCCCTCGCCGGCGCCGGCGCCACCCGTGCCGCTGTTGCTGTTGCTGTTGTTGCCGCCCCCGTGTGGCCGACGAGCCAGAATTCGCTGGCTGCGTCGGGTGCCTGGGCTGTCGGCGCGTGGAGCTGGCGTGGGGGTGTTCGGTAACGGTCGCTCGGGCTCGTCATCAGACGATTCTGGAGAACGTTCCTTCCGAAGCTGATCTTGGTCTTTAGGCGCATCGGCGATGCGTCTTCTTCTCCGTAGGAGGTAGGGGGGCCGGTCAACATTGCGGTACGTCCGAGGCTCGTATGCCGGTGAGTCGGCCGGGGCTGTTCTCTCGCTAACCGGGATAAATCATGAACGGAGGTTGTCAGGGTGGGCCAAGACCTCAGGCCCGTGTTCGGCCAGGTGGAAGTAGAGCGTCCCGGGGTCCTTCTGCCAATCAATCTTGAGAAAGACGATCGTCTCGCCTGTCGTCAACAGTCCGTACTCGAGCCCGTTCTCGATCATGTAGTGATATGTCTCCTGGTCGTCCGCCGTGGGCACTGTGGCTCGATTGACGACTTGTTTGTGGATGTCCATGGAGTGCAGACTGGCTCGCATGTGCACAGGCGTGAGTTTGTGGGGTGCCTTATACTCCATAACATACGCCATGTTCCGCAGAGACGACTGCTCGTCGGCCGTATAAACGCAAATCTGATCTGGACGAAGCTGGCTGCGGTCTAGCTGGTCCGGGCCTGGTGTTCTCGGCGGTGTCACCGGCGAGCCTTGTCGCTCAACGACCTCTTCAGCAACGTCGCTGATCGCGCTAGGATGGTTCTCGAAGATGATGCCGTCTCCGACGTCGAACTCGTCGCAGAATGTCTCCTCCTCCGTCAGACGCTGCACGATCGAGCGCACCGGATCTTCCACACTATTATGCTGGAAATGCTCCAAGTCCTTCTCGTTCGAAATCGCTCTGCGGGATACTCTGGCGCCGAGGCCACGTAGGAAGGCCTGGCTCTCGAAGGATCGGTCATCGTTGGTGTTGGTGAGCGTAGAATAAACTGCGCCGAATGTTATCCTCTGCTCTTCCAAAAAAAAATTCCAGCCAGGGCTCGAGGCGCGTCGGGCAGAACTTGTTTCGCGGGTTTGTTATCGATCCCTTGGATGTCAAGCTCTTGTTCGTTTGGACAGAAAACTTGGTGAAAACGAGGCCATGACAAGCTTCTATATATTCGTCTAGCGTCATCGGCCGGCTTTCTTCTTCTGCTTTGTCGGCGCGTTGACGTTCTCGTTCGGCGTGATCGCGTTCCCGATCCGCTCGTTCACGCTTGTTCGCGCTCTTGTTGCCGCTGCTCCTCGGCATCTTTGATGCGTTGCTCAGCCTCCTTGGTGCGTTGCTCAGCTTCCTACAGGAGCCTTTGCAGTCTCTGCAATTCTGACTCCATCTATGTGGTCCATTCGTGCGCAGAAGAGTCGACCTGACCGATGTATGGAGTTGAAGTTGTTGTAATAAGCGTGCCATCGAGACGAATGCGTTGGTGGGTCGTGTGGCGCGTGGGGAGTCAGATTGGGTGACCCTAACATGTGCATAAAATATACATAGCTGCGTGTTAACTATGAGATAGTAGTGGCCTAGAAGTTAACAAATATTAGTAAAAAATTATATAAAATAATCCTAAGTATCTAATTCGCTTATTTAATATTAACAATATTTTCTTATTTTATTTTAAATAATACTATATAAGTATTTATTGGTGCTTTTCTCTCTTCTATAGGGTAGCGTAGTCAAGGGCAAGTTCCAGTGCCTACGGAGCACGCCCGAGCGAGGGGCCTGGCACGTGACACAAGAAATCTTATCACAGACGATTCATGAAGTGTCATGTGGCCATAGACACAGCACTCTACAAATCCTCCCAAACAGCCCCAGGCAGCGGCGTTACCTTTCCGAAAAGAAGACCCAAAATTCACTTGATCTCGGATTTCCGTAGTTGTAATATATGGAGCTGAATATGGCGGAATACCCTAAAGTTGAGGGCACCGGTGACAAGTGGTGAAGCTGAAGTTCCTCCAGGCTTACCGAGTCTATTTAGAGTCTCTTGTGAAGTGTCGCCGCACCCAAGGGTGATGCACCGCCTCAGACGGTGGGATGGACACGTTTTAGACTTTTGCAACCTCAGCTGAAGAGGATCTTGACGAGTTTCCGCACAACTCGTAACCATGAAGTTCGAGTCCACTGGGATAACCTCCATTATCTTGGCACTCTCTCTCGTTTTGACAACTCCGCTTTCGATTGGAGCGTATGGAATCGCAGAGACAAAAGTTTCGGGCCTAGCCAGAGAATCAATTCAGGATGGCTCTCAAAACAAAGACAGCCCACAATTTGTCATGATCTTGTACGTCCTCCGACACACATATCAGTCCTCGTCGACTGACGGAAACCAGTGGCGATTCTTTTTCAAGGATCGGAACTCAACATAACATAAGCAGGTGGCGCAAGCCTGGCCCACGTGCAGCGAACCCGATTGGAAATCCCAAATGGCCGGGCGAGACGTCAACAGGAGGCAAGAACTGGGTAGGCTACATGGTATCCGAGTTCAACCACACGCTCACTCTTGCCTATGGCTTCGCAAGCTCTGGCGCTGTCGTGGACCCTCACCTGGTTAAGCCAAATCCTTACTACGCCTACTGCTTCCAAGATCAGATCAGACATTTCAACATGAGCATCGGCCACAGACCTGACTATGCCTTGTGGAATGTTGACAACGCCGTCGCGGCCATCTGGTTCGGCGTCAACGATGTTCGACTGTCTTTTACCGAGAATGGCACCAAAAAACTCATGAAAGCAACCGTTAAGCGACTATTCGAGTTAACTCATGAATTACACAAGCTGGGGCTTCGGCAATTTGTCTTTCTGGAAGTTCCTCGTAAGTTATACCACAGACGTCTTCTAGGCGGACATGCTAACCAGAGACCCAGCGCTTGAATTCTTGCCTATATTTCAGCCCAGGAAGCCAGGAAAGAAGTATGTGACGCTTACCTATGCTATCAGGGTGTGGAATGATCATCTTGTTGAGCATATAGAGCGTTTCAGACAAGACCATCCTAACTCCAAGGCCTCTGTTGTGCAAATATGGGATATCTATATGAACGCCATGCTTGACCCCGCGTCATTCGGATCGCGTAATAACCATTGTACTGATCGGAGAGGAGACAAATGTGTAAGTTATAACTTGGAAGATGGAATATTCCTTGGCCACTGACTTGCTCTAGTTATGGTATGATATCTTACATCCGGGAAAGAGAATTCATCGGCTCATGGCAGAGCGTGTGGCAGAGATTGCATGGAGAGGGCAATAGAACTTGTAGGGGTGGACGAAAATCTCATTGCTTTAATAAGAGAAGAAGACTGGGTATTAGCTATTAAAACATCATTTGCCCGCGTTCCTAAGCCCGTTGTGCCATTTGTAACCTCTCTTCCAAGGAGACCTCTCATTCTGAATTCGATGTAGGCTCACCACACACACGGATAACCAACTTCCCCTTAGCGGTCCCCGACTTCAGTTTTGCATATGCTTTGGCAGAGTCCTCCAAACTGTACTCCTCCTCAATGACTGGCTTGACTTTGCCCTCCTCGATCCACTGTGCAACTTGCCCGAAATCCTTTGTGTTTGCACTCACCGAGTGAAAAACAAACCTTCTCTGTCCACCTCCGAGCCACTTGGGTAGTACGTGAATGGCGAATAGTGCCTTGAAGGTCTTGAATTGGGGTGGCAGGCCAACGGCCACGTACGTTCCCTGAGGCTTGAGGTAATGGTGGCATTGCCAATACAGCTCGGGTTTGGCAAAGATGGTATCCAGAATATGGTCGTATTGGTGGCCGGTTCGTTTGAGTGCCGTGATGATATCTTCAGCTTTGTAGTCAATCACCTCGTCAGCACCAAGGTTTCGGCATAGGTCCGCGTTGGCACCGGAGCAGACCGCGGTGACCTGAGAACAGCCCAGAGCTTTGGCGATCTGGATGGCAAAGACACCGACGCCGCCGCTGCCACCGTTGATGAGGACCTTCTGTCCGGGCTCTAGGTACGGAGCAAAGGATTGAAGAGGTGCCGTGCCGCAGATGCCCACGCAGGCGGCATCTCTCAGAGATACACCGTCAGGAACAGGTGCAACACCCGCCTTTCTAACTTCGACGTACTCTGCCAAGGTGCCACCGACCGGGGGCTCAGTTCTTCCAAAGACACGTTGGCCAGGCTTGAGATCGGACAGCGAGGTGGCAACAACAGTGCCGGAAAAGTCCAGCCCAGGGGTGGCGGGTTTCTTGATGAATGTGCTGCCGAATGGCATTTCGGCTGGCTTGTAGTCCAGATGGTTGAGAGACGCGTAGGCGACTTTGACAAGAGTGTGGTCTTTTGGCAGTGAATGGGCGTTTTTTGGTAGTTTGGCCTCGGCGTTGAGCGTGAGGTTCTTCTCGATGCCACCAGCGATGGAGCGCCATTGGGCGGCTCGCATGGTTGGCGGAAGCTCAGTGGGTGTAGTCATGATGAACAAATCTGTAGAGTTCTGTTTACAATGATGAAAACGATCTCGGCGAGATGACTTTACAGAAGTATGCCGCTAATTGTTGATGCTTCACCGTGGTTTTATCGTCCTTCAAACAAATGACGGACAGGGTGGCGTGAAATAAAGTGGTGCCATCCAAGCCAACTCAAAACGCAAGCTTGCTCATTAAAATTCGCAAAGCGACTCGGATTCGCTAAAACCTCGATCGACCGTGTGATGGATCGACCAATCCTGGACCGGGTTCCGGATCCCGTGGTTGGGGGTGGCCTGTTGAGCTTATGAGCACAACACGTCACATACGTCGCCTTTGTTGGTTCCCTGAATGTTTTTTCGTTAAGCGATGGAGGCGCTGTGGTGCGACGTGTGCCATCCTTTTTTACTCTTCGTCAGTGGAAGGCTCATGTTTGACGTGTCGTTGGGTAACATTCGGCCATCAAGTGATTATTTCCAGTGACTGGTGTCTTGCCAAGTCGCAGTCGGTCCACTGTCAGCCAGAGCTTGTTAGAAGTACAGCTGGAGTGTTGCGACACTGGTAGCGGAAGTACATTACAGTGGACAAGAATAACAGCTGAAACTACAGTCAGGCAATTATCATTGCGCACGCATTGAGGCGAGTATTGCTTAGAGAGAGGTGTGGAACCAAGGAAACATCAGTGAAGCATGAGTTGACTGTCTTTGTAAATACAATACAAGAGAGGAAATAAAATCATGAAGACACCATATCCAAACAGTACAAGTAAAACCAATCCCTGCGAAACCATTTAACCAACAATCTCTCACTGCCCATCCTCCAGAGCCTTCAACATGCCCGCAGCAGCATGTGTGCCAAGGGCATCTAGGCTGGCCATGCCCATTATCTCCAAGACACTAATGTCAAAGCCAAAAGTCTGCCTCCACCAGGTTCTCATCTCGATAGCGACCAGCGAGTCCATGCCCAGATTGGCCAAGGGCGTTGAAGTTACCAAATCCTCCTCGGGCTTCATGATTAGACTAAGCAGCTTCTTTCCAATCTCCCTTGCAAGAGTGGCGGCAGTGGCCCCCTCTCTCAGTCTTCCCGCATCACGGCGCACACTACCAAGGAAGGCATTCAGACTGTCGTTGGACGAGCCCGAACGCGCGCTGGCTCCAAGACTGGTGTTGTGGTACATGGCCATTCGCATGTCCTTACGCCAAATGGACCGGTTGTCTGCACTCTCGAGAGGAGTGGCCGAAGCAAGACCAACAACGAAGTTGTTGTGAGTCACAAAAATCGAGGCTGGGCCACGCATGCTAGGAGGAGGAGGGACAGCTGGGAAGGTCATCGACATGGCAATGGCGTCCAGGAGTTCTTGCTCGTTGATTCCGTAGGCTCCCGTCAGCTTCATCACACGCTTTAGGCCGTCGTCGCCAGAGATGACACCAATATCAGTGACATCGCCAATGTCAACGGTAGAAGCTGGGAGGCCTAGGTCGGCGCGGTATTGAACGAAGCTATCAAGGAATGCGCTGGCACTGGCGTAGTTGGCCTGGCCTGGTTGTCCGATGATGCCCGAGATAGAAGAAAAGAGGAGGAAAAAGTCCAACTCGCAGCCGGCGGACACGGTGGCCTGGTGAAGGTTCCAAGTCCCCTTGATCTTGGGCTCGACAGCAGTTGTCCAATCCTCATAAGACATGCGAGACACGGCATTGTCTCGAAGAACCATGGACATTTGCAAAACACCCTTCAGCTTTGGAGCGGCCCCGATGGCTCTGTTGACGTCCTCCAAGACGGAGACGCTTCCTTGGATCAGTTGAACTTGGCAACCCATACTTTCAAGCTCATGAACTATGGCTTGCTCTCCTGGACGTGAGCCAGCGCTTCGAGAGAGATAGACCAGGTGGCGAGCACCATGCTCAACCATCCATCGCGATACCGAACGTCCAATGCCACCCAAGCCTCCAATCAGAAGATAAGAGGCTGACTCGTCAAGCCCGACCACCTTGGGCCTGGCAGCGCTGTCGCTGTCAAACTTGAGCGTACCGTCTGACTCGCGGATCGAGATGACGATCTTGCCGATGTGCAGACCTCGTTGCATGTAGCGGAAAGCATCCTGCACTGCATCGGCATCGAAGACCTTGTTCGGGCGAATAGGAACAATGTGTCCTTCCTTGTAATAGCGAACAACAGCCTTAAGAAGTCTGGATAACAGTTAGTCATATATCTAAGTGGCTATGGGAACAATAAACTCACTCTTTGCAGATGGATCGCCTCTTGGAGCACATCTGGTCCATGTCGACACAGCAGTAGCTTCGATTGGCCATGAAGACGTCCATGTCAAGCTTTCCAGACCCCAAGAGGTCTCGCTTGCCAATCTCGACCATCTTGCCAAACTCGGCAACACATCGCCAAGTTGCGTGAAGCAGCTCACCTGAAAGGGAGTTGAGGACGAGGTCAACTCCAACACCGCCAGTCTCTCGGAAGACTCCTTCGACAAAGGTGTCGTTGCGAGAGTTGAAGATCCTGTTTTGCGGGATACCAAAGGTATCCATGAGGTAGTTGACCTTGACCTCGCTGCCGACTGTGACATAGATCTCGGCTCCAAGCATTCGTGCGACTTGGATGGCCGCGATGCCCACGCCACCACAGGCGCTGTGAATGAGAATAGACTGAGGTAAATGTTAGTATAGGATTGTGGTAATAATAGGGAGTCTTAGGTAAGCCAATATCAAGAACATACCTGTCCACGCTTGAGGCCGCCAATGTCAATCAGAGAGTAGATGGCTGTGGCGTAAACGCAAGGCATTGTTGCGCCTTCCTCAAAGCTCAGCTCGTCGGGGATAACCTCGCAGAGCTTCTCCGAAGTAATGATGGAAGTAGAAAAGGAACCCCTGCTGAAGAGGATGACGCGGTCGCCTACGCGCAAGTCTTTGACGTCTGGGCCGAGACGAGTGACAACTCCTGTTGCCTCCAGACCGAAACCCTCATCGGGGATATCGATGATGCCATTGGCGCTGAGAACGTCCTAATTTTAGAGCAGACTGGTTAGTGGTCTTAGTCTTGTAACACCTATATACTACCCTACTCTTAGAGGAATGACTTACTCTGAAGTTGAGACCGCCGGCATACACATCAACCTCCACATCATCGCCTAGAAGGGGCTTCGCCACTCGACGGGACCAAGTTAGAGCATTGAGAAGACCGGGCTTCTTGCTATCGAGAACAATAGGCTCAGTTGGGTTGGCCGTCAACAGCTCTTGGCTCAGCGAGAATGGATAGTATCGTCCAATGTGGACCATGCCGTCCTTAATCGCGTACTCGTAGTCGGGATGCAGCCACTCGCACCGTTCGTTATCTCGAGCCAAGAATCTGGTAAAGACACTTGCAATCTGCTCAAGGGAGGTATCGATATCGTCCACCTCGCATGTCGCAAAGTTGACAGCCATCTCGCTGCGGATGGTTCGGGCAGCACCGACAACCTGGGCGTATGCAGGGCTGACGCACTGCGTCTGACTGGGACGGGTGACCCAGAAGATACCAGCATCACCAGCTCCATCGATGAGCTGCTTGAAGTTCTCAAACTGGATGGTGGTGATGTTCTCGAAGAACGGCTCGTCCCTTTCCATGAGAACGAGCACCTCTTGATCCGGAGGGGAAATTTCGTCAGGACTGCACTGATTGACAACAAGACCTTGCTTGGTCAGAATCTCAGACAGTTGTTGCGCAGAGCTGTCGCCAGAAGGGCAAAGGAGGGTCACTTCCTGACCGACAGTCTTCTCTTTAACGAGAGGCTTTGCAATGATGATGGTGTTCTCCTGGAGAGGCGTGTCTGAGCCCGGAGCAACGTCTGTCTCATTGAACCCTGCGGCGACGAGTGCAGCCTTCCATGCTTCAGTAGACACGTACGGCTCCTGGACACGGCCATCGGCGGCACCGCACCACCACCACTTCAAAACACCGAAGATGTAGTTGGGCCACTTGCACGAGGGACTCAGTTCCTGCAACAAGAGTTTGCCGTTGGGTCGAAGAAGCTTCCTGATATTCTTCAGGGTCTCGGAGATGGACCTTGTAGCATGGACGGCATTGGTTGCGATGACGAGATCGTAGTCCCCTTCCTTGAAGTCTTGCTCGGCGGGGTCCTGACCAAGATTCAGAACAGCATGGCGGATGTTGGCGAGACCCTTGGTTCGCTCCTTGTTGTCAAGTAGCAAACTAGAGCTGACATCTGTGATGGTATATTCCGAATAGTAGATGCGGCCGTCTGAGAAGCTGAGATCCGTCCAGGCGTCGACTGTTGGAGCGCCAGTGCCGGCGCCAACTTCAAGAACCTTGAGGCTGGGCTTGCTGTGCGCCAGGTGACGGAGGAACGTAGAGCGGTCAAAGTAGTCTCGGAATGCAAAGACCTTGGACAGAGTATCTCCAGCGAGAATCACTTCCATGGCATCGATCTGTCCATCGAAGATGCCATTGATGTCGGAGCAGATCTTGAACATGGCATTGGCGACGTCGGCGGCGGCAGTTGTAGACAGTTCCTGGGTAAGATCGGTGATTCTCTCCATGATATCCTCATCTGTTCCATCTCCAAAAGTAGAGCTCTCTGTGGAACGAAGCTGATCGTGAATCCACTCTCTGTACTTTTGCATGTGTGGCACTGTCGTCTCGGCCCCAGCCAGTTGCCGATTCGAGTACAGCAGGCAAAGGCGAGTCATCTCCTCAAGCTCTGGCGTGTATCTAGCTCGGTCGACATCAGGCTTCATGAGAGTCGTAGCATCCATAAAGTCCAGGTGAGGACCCCATTCGTATCGAGTAGTGGCTTGGTCGGTTCGCCCTTCTCCAGCACTGCCGTCCTCCAGAGCAGCCAATCGTACTCCCGCCATTTTGAGGACCGTGTGTCCATCCGCGACTCCCTTGCCTTCGCCCGCGATCGATCCAAAGCGGCTCATGACGGCCGAAACGTCAAGACTAACGCCCCCGACAGAACGATAGATGACAAGCTTCTCAATGGTGGTGGGGACGGACATGACAGGCTTGGTAGTGAAGCCCTTGGTGGCCGCCACGCTGAGCAACTGCAAGCAAGCGTCGACGATGACAGGGTGAAGATGATAATTGGCCTCATCGCCGACCTTGTTGTTGAGAACCTTGGCCACTGCGACCTGTTGCAATGTTCCTGACGAAATGTCTTCCAGGCGCTGGAACTGACGGCCATAGCAGAGACCAGCCTTGTGCATCGTCTCGTAGCACTTGCGTGAGCCCAACCTTCGGGGCAGGGGCTCTTGAGCTTCGCTCTCCTCCGGGCTCTCTGATACGGCCTTGACCTGACCGGTACAGTGCTTCGTCCAGGCGTGACCATTATGCGAAGCAATGGTAAACTCCCACCAGGAGCTGTCGAGCGAGTCCGTCAGACGATAAGGGCGGAACGTTGTCATGACTTCGACTGGGTGACCCTCAGTAAGTAGCAGTGCTGAGTTGACGAGAACGTGGCGGAGGGCATAGGCTTCCTGGACGCCTGTAGTTTGTCGGATTGCTTCGCCAACCATGGCAACGTAGCCAGCAAAGGGGAAGACTGCGTTCTCTCCGATGATGTGATCTCGGACCCAGGGGACATTGTCCAAGTGGAGGAGGTTACGCCAGGTAGGCTCCATGTCAGTGCTCTCTGCCACACGGAAGCCGAGAAGATCGTGATATGGAAATCCACGGTGACGCCACTCCTTGGAGATCCTTGATTCGTACCAGTAGCTCTCCTCATGGTTCCAAGGGTATCTTGGAAGGTCAGGCAAGCAGGCGCCATCAGGCACAAGAGCCGCAAAGTCGACGGGAACGTTCTGACAAAAAAGTTTTCCGACAGCGGTCAGGAACGACTCAATACAGTTCTGTTTGCGGATCATGGCAGCAGCATAAGGCACCGTCATCGACTTGTCAGCTGCAATCTGTCGGAGTGGGCCGGACAGAGCAGAGTGGGGGCCGATCTCGAGGAAGAATACATTCTTGCCGATAGGGTCGTCAAGAATGCTAGTGACTGCGGTCGAGAACATTACTGGAGACTCGAGATTG
This sequence comes from Fusarium phalaenopsidis, assembly GCF_050370095.1. Taxonomy (NCBI): domain Eukaryota; kingdom Fungi; phylum Ascomycota; class Sordariomycetes; order Hypocreales; family Nectriaceae; genus Fusarium; species Fusarium phalaenopsidis. The sequence continues at coordinate 3,380,933 of NW_028145417.1, read as the reverse complement.
GTCTGCCAGTACTTGGGTCCGAGAGCGGCCTTGGTGTCGAAGAGTTTGCCTGTGACGCTGCTGAAGAAGGAACAGTTGGTAGGGGCGCAGCCGACAACCTTGTGTTCCTTCATCCGAGAGTTGTACTCGCTGCCAATCTCTGCCATGTGATAAGAGTGGTAGGCCTTGTCGACCTTGAGCATTCTGGCGAGGGCATCAGGATAAGCCTTGTGGATTTCAGCGACAACTGTCTCAAGCTTGTCGGTGTCTCCAGACAAGGTGACACTCTTGGGAGAGTTCTCACATGCCCTGACAACTCCGGGAATAAGGTAGGGCTCAACCTCATCCCAACCTAGTCCAATGGCTGCCATGGCACCCTTTCTCTTCTGTTGAAGTGTGACATCACCTCTGAGCCATGCTGCCGTGATTGCCTCCTGGGCAGTCAGAGCGCCAGCGGCATAAGCTGCAGCAATCTCACCACTAGAGTGACCAACTACAGCCAAGGGCTTGATGCCAATGGCGGCGAGGGCGTCGATCATGGCCAGCTGGATGGCAGTGCAGGCAGGTTGAGAAAGCCGTGCAGTTTCCACCCTGCTGGACCTGGGAGGCTTCAGCAATTCCTCCTCAAGACCCCAATCCGGACCACCGGGGATAGATCGAAGGTGTCCGTCAAGAGATCGGATGGTAGCCCTAAAGGTATCATTGGAGTATAGCATCTCCTTTGCCATCAGAGGCCATTGGGCTCCCTGACCAGTGAAAACCATGACGACACTAGGTGCTTGTCCAATCCGAGAAGTGGGAGGGACGAGACCAGCTCTCTCTCGTGAAGCCACCACGAAGGCTCGGTGCGTAAGATGCTGACGACGGTTGGCAAGGGTGTATGCCAGATCCCCAAGACTCTCAGGGTGACGGCCAAGGAACTCCTTGTAACCTTCAGCCATTCTCTTGAGAGAGTCAGCCGAGTTTGCCGAGTAGACAAGTAGTTGAGGTGTACGAGAAGCATTCTTGGTCTTTGTCTCAACATTGAAGCTTCGGGCAGAGTCAATGATAACGTGGGCATTGGCACCACCAATGCCGAAAGAATTCACACTGGCCCTCTCGTATCGATCCTCAGGCCAAGGAGTAGGCTCAATAGGAACAGTCAACTTCCTCGACTCAAATGGGATGTTTGGGTTCGGGGTGTTGAACTTGATGTTGGGTGGAATGATGCGATGCTGAAGAGCCATGACAACCTTGAGAAGCGAGGTGAGACCAGATGCTCCCTCTGAGTGGCCGAGGTTGGGCTTGACTGAACCAATATGGACACCCTTGTCGCCAAAGACTCGTGCGACAGCATTGGCCTCAATGGGATCACCGACAGGAGTACCTGTGCCATGGCACTCGACGAATCCTGTCTGTGAGACATCAAAGCCGGCGTCCTTATATGCCTTTCTCATCATTGCCTCATGGCTCAACGTGTTAGGATGAGTCAGGCCTGGAGTTTTACCATCGTGGTTTGTGGCAGTTGCCCGAATAACAGCTCGAATGGGGTTGTGATCTCTCAAGGCTGCCTCCAGAGGCTTGATATAGATGGCAGTAATGGCCTCTCCACGACCGTAACCATCAGCATCAGCTGAGAAACTCTTGCAAGAGCCATCGGGAGAAAGGACACCCTGCTCAGTCATGGCGGCGGTCATGTTGGGGGCCAGGATAAGGTTGGCACCTCCAACAATGGCGGAAGAGCAGTCACCTCGCTGAATAGCGACACATGCTTCATGGAGACACACAAGAGCGGCCGAGCATCCAGTGCGGACCGTCATACTGGTTCTCAGTTAGTACACAGGGAAGATAGAGAAGGATATCAGGATATACACACCTGGGTCCATGAAGATCCATCTCGTACGAGATACGATTCGACAGGAGAAAGTCTCCGTAGCCTCCAACACGGTGCATTCCCCACTGCTGAGGCTCCTTTGCCCACATCTCAATCCAGTCCTCACCGAAGCTGCCCATGTAGCAACCTACCAGACCCCCTCTGAGGTTTGTCTCACCTGCATCATCGATAGCCTCCCGAACAACCTCGAGCATCTGTCTCTGGTGAGGATCGGCGCGTTCTGCCTCAGTCCGGCCCAGGTTGAAGAAAGACCCGTCCAAGCTGCCTAGGTTGATGCTCTCATCAAGGAAATAGCCGTACTCAGACTTGACTGATCCAGGTTTGACATGGGGAGAGTAATAGGCATCAACGTTATATCGAGACTCGGGGACACGTGTGCGAGCATCCCCCTTAGCCACAAGAAACTCCCAGAGCTGCTTAGGAGTGTGCAAGCCGCCAGGAAGACGACAAGCCATTCCGCAGATGGCGATTGATACCGGACCAGAGCCCTTGGCTGTGTTTGCCCCGTTGATATGAGTTCCATTTGTAGAAGCACCGTTGGTATGCACACCGTTCGTGCCGTTTGCGCCATTGACACCGTTGCCGTTGACTCCATTTCCATTAGTGTGGCCGTTGACGCCATTAGTGCCACTGGCACCGTTGGTACCGTTAGTGTGTGTGCCATTCGTGGCGGTGATGTTCTGGGCGTCGGTCGTCATGGTGTAGGTGTCAAGCTGTGGAGTGTAATGTGTAATGACAATTCTCCGGTCCCGCGAAGGAAGAATGAATTCTAAGTTTGAAAGGTGTATGATGAAGAAGTCTTGGAGAAGTTGCTTGGGGCTAACTGAATGGAATTTGCTCTGAAGTCTCGAGGATGCCACAAGCTTATAGCTTTCGTTGTAATGTATCTGAATCGACTAAGGAGATAAAGTGTATGCTTAGATCCCATCCTGAGCCTGTCTTCCTTTTTGGTTCAATGTAGCAACTCCCAAGAAACGGAATCCGTGAAGCGTTGCGTTTGTCGGAACCTTTCTCACCATCCTAGAATAATCGTGCGTGGTTCGAGAGAACGGAGTTGCCGTGGCTTGGCCAACCTCAAGGTCGGGTTCCGCCCTCGCTTCGATGCGCCAAGGGATATTGGAAGTATGACATTTGATACTATCTCGACAGCTGAAACAGGAAGGTAGACTTGTATGTTGGGATTCGCGATGGTGAACAAACGTGGGATACCTATTGGACATGGTGTGTGGCCACACCCCACGGCTTGGCCCCCTGCGATGCGACCTAGCCCACTTAAGGAGGCACTTTGGAATCTCCCCTGCATTTCTCTGACCACCCGGCCACCGCCTGTTCTCTGCAAGATACCAGTGGTCTAGCTTTCTGCCCCTCGATGCAACTCTTATCGGAACCCGCAGTCGGCTGATATGTCCGGAACCCGCACCTTGGAAGATCGAATGAGTTGGCATCACGCTGATATGGATATGAAACCAAACGCCGGAGCAGTGGTAGGAGAAAGTGAATTGAGCTTTGGTTGAATATCGGATCCCGGAAAGATCTGAGACTGGAGTTGAGTGACAGCATAGGGCAGCCTTGCAACAACTCATTCAGAAGTCAAACCATAGTCGACAGGCCGATTCGACAACATGTGATAGTCAATAGGATGAGATAGGCTACTCTTTCCTCAACCCGAACTCAAATACACATTGTTTCGCCGCGTATTTCTATCAAAACTCGACCCTCACCTCACAGTTTTACCCAGTTTCCACCAATCTCTTGCAAACCCAGCTTCTTTTGAGAGTTCAGATCTTCAAACCTCGCTTTAATTCACTACTTCAACTACCCAGTCAACCACTTAGTCAACCGCTCCGTCAAAATGCCCAAGGTTGTGCCTCACATCAAGGAATATTTGCAGGCCCAGGAGCCGCAAGCTCCTCGCATGAAAGACGCACCCGTCTTTTACCGCAACCTGGAGGAAGCTCTTGACACGCGTCGGGTGGATCAGAATCTCATTGTCTTCCGTGACTTCAAAGAGGGTGTGGATTTCTCATCCAACGACTTCCTATCTCTGGCAACCACTGGTCTCCTTAGAGACGAGTTTTTTGAGGAACTTAACCGTCACCCCAACTTCCGTCTTGGAGCTACAAGCTCTCGGCTTCTTGATGGAAATAGCAGTTACATGGAGACCATCGAGAAGGAGATCGCCGAGTTCCACAACGCCGAAGATGCCATCATCGTCAACTCCGGCTATGAAGCAAACGGTGCCATTTACACTGCCATTCCTCGTCCAGGCGACGCGATAGTCTATGATGAGCTTGTCCACGCTAGTACGCACGATGGAATGAAGAACTCTGTGGCTCTTACCAGGGTATCTTTCCGCCACAATGATGTTGACTCCCTGGAGGAGACCCTGGCCTATATCCGCGATACCCAGCCCCTTATCCAAAAGGGCGAGAGATCTGTCATCATCTCTGTAGAGTCAATCTATAGCATGGATGGAGATATTTGCCCTCTGAAGGAGTTTGTGGATGTTGCCAAGGAAGTTTTCCCCCTCGGCAACGCTCAGTTTGTCGTTGACGAGGCCCACGGCACTGGCGTTGTTGGAAAACAGGGAGGAGGCCTTGTTCAAGAGCTTGGCCTCGAAAAAGAGATTGCAATTCGAATGCACACATTTGGAAAGGCTCTGGCTTCCAATGGAGGTGAGTTGTCGACGGACAATCGAGTTGTTGGCCTTGCTAACATGGTCTAGCCGTCATTCTGTCAAACTCAACTGTCAAGACCATGCTCATCAACTTTGCTCGTGGAATCATCTACACGACGGCCCCTAGCTTCCTTGTGTTGGCCGGCATTCGCGCTGGTTACAACCTGCTCAAGGCGGACATGACTGTGAAGGTAAGGAGCTGACCCCAGCAACATCCTTAATGCGGAGGGCTGACGCTTATATGCACGCACCAGGCTCAAGAACGGGTCCAGTACCTTGTCAAGCTCTTCTTCAAGACCATCCAGGCGCACCCTGCCTACGAGCGGGCTGCGGAGACTGGAATTCTCCGTGTCCCGCTCGCTGATGGGTATGAGAACAGGCCTTTCGTGACCCAGGTGGTGCCTGTCTGGACTCGTCCTCACCAGAACCTCTTCCTAGTCTTCCATCTCCAGATGGCCAAGTATTGTGCGTACCCCATTGACTTCCCTGTCGTGCCCAAGGGTGCGCCGCGTGTCCGTTGTGTGTTCCACAACCACAACACCGACGCTGAGGTCGAGGGTCTGGCCCACACCTTGTATGAGTGGGCTCAGGAGATGCTTGACATTGAGGACGGAAAGGTGTCGTCCAAGATCCCAGTAGCAGCTCGCCAAGCTTTTACCTGGACCGCGGAAGGAGAAACCAATGGGAATGGCGTGAAGGCATAGGTAGATGTTGCGATATTCTGGAGGAGGATAGAAGGCCTGATTGGTTGTGTTGTACGGGGACCAGGGGAGGGAGTGCCGAGACGCTCCTTACACTTGCCATTCTTTTGTACCCAGACCTGGTCTTTCGCTTAAGAGTCTGGGTACTGAACCCGGAAATTAGTAAATAGACGCGTGGATTTGCTTAAAACACCAATGTTATGGTCTAAGTGACAAGGAACAAGAAGAGTAACAAGGGTCATCCCTATGCTTAACAGCATGCAGAAGGTAACTTTGGTAGAAGCAAGGAGACCCTGTTGAAACGTGGAAACAGGGGGATAGTAAATTAACCTTTATAGCCAGTTGTCTGCGATAACCACCCTCACGTGGAGACAGCTTTCTAAGCCCTACGGACAACCATCGGACCCGAATGAGATACCTTCCCCATTGAGAGTGGTGCTGCGTAGCCCTGTCAGATTCAACGGGTGATCGGCCGAGCCGCCTTGGCGCTAAGCCTCGGTGTCCAGTTCAGGAGTAGATGGATGCACTTTGATGGGGTACCTTGGTAGATTTACTACTGAAGACGTGGGGTGAGGAGGGATCGAGCTCTAATTCAGTGAATGTAATGAGATTCCTACTTCAAACCGAAGGGACTGTGCTCTTGAATCCGTAATATCCTGGCGATTGCTCACGCTGACCTTATCTTGACACCACCCTTGCCAAGGACCTGTATGTACGATGCCCCAAAGAGCAACAGTCCTCACGACTAATTTCCAATGAAAGAAGGAGAAACCCAAATAAGCAGGTAGTACAGTGTCATGTCACTTTGAGCAAGATCGGCCCTCAACCGTATCAAACCGACCAACCGGCCCCTGTCAAGTGGCGCCATCCCGTCTGACGTGTTGCTTAGCGTTAATCAACAGGCCTCATCTCACAAATCGGCTGAATTCATGCTACTGTGCATTCACGAATCTCTTCCGGCATTGCTCAGGCGCCAACCAGATGATGGTTTCACGAACCGTGGGGGAAAATAGGCAACCAACAAAGATCTGGTAGGGGGACCCAAGCATTGTTGCAGCGACATCCTTGTAGCTGGTGTCTGCGCCATGATGAAGTTACATTCACCGAGGGTCGTTTCGAGGCGGTCTTACATCAACGACCTTCGTCTAACTCCGGTTCCTGTCGTAGATCTCCTGATCCATCCGACGGCATTATCTCCCCGCGCCACTCAGGTCGCGGAGTGCGACATGCGCAGTCTGGAGTGAGGTCTGCACGGACCGAAGGATCTTGTGGGCCAACATCAGCACAGGAAGGATGCAAATGTGCCGATGTCTTTTAGCCAACGCGGCAATGAGACGTTGATCAACCTCTCTGGACACGGCCAACAGCCACGGGGGAGCCGTTAGCTCGGGCCGAACCGCGTGCCTCGACCAGTAAGAGAAGGTCTCAGCCCCGGGGTATCTGTCTGGGAGGTGGCCTTGATGTACCTCAGCCTTAAATAAGATGGGGCAAATATCAGCCCTAGTCGCTGGCAGTTCGTGTTGGTTCTCGCCGTCAGAGCCGATCGATATGCACTCAGATACTACTTCGGAGCACTTCCAAACAGAGTCATAATGCCGTCGCACGGGAAGAGAAGTTGGGATGCATCTGAGGATACCGAGGCACGCATTAACCCTCTCGTATTTGCGTTTAGGTTTTGGTCCCACGTCCTGTGTTGATGAGGTTACTGACCAGTGATGTAGAAGGGAACTTCGAAAGACTACCCAGGTGTGTTGTGTGACGTCCTTTTGCCGCTTTATGGAAGAACTAGTGGTTAACTTGAGCGTGTTTTTCAATAGTATGCGATCAGTGCAGGTCACGAAAGATTCGATGTGGGAGAGAGCGGCCTCATTGTTCCAACTGCGTGCGTCTCGGCCTTGACTGTGAATGGCTGGGACAGGGAAAGAAGCCCAACCAAACGACTTGGTTGTAAGTATCTGATAGACCCAATGATTCTACTATGACCGAACTTCTAAACTCCCTCTGTCGATTTAGAAGCCACGCAGTAAACCGCCTCGGCGATCGACTCCAAAAGCTTGAAGATGCTGTCTCCGGCCTGCAGGGTTCCAAAGATACCCAGAACTCTGAGACGACACCTCCTCCAATGCCTGGCTCACCGAGTACAATACCAAGTCCCTCCTAGGGCCGAAGCTGCGTTGTTCGAAACGTCGGTGGTCGCGAACGATATTACGGGTCCACGTCTTTAGTCTCGCTGATGCAAGATATGGCGGCCATCTTGCAAACCAACATATGCGGAATGGAGAATACCCAGACCAACTCAACTCGTGCAATAGTTGCCCGCGAAGAGATTGTTAAACTAGCAGAGCCGCATCACATGTACACACATGTCTCTGACGGTTCCGTCCTGACCGGCCCTCCTTTGGTTATCGTCGAGGCTATGATCGAGCCATACTTTGAGATGGTAAATCTGCATATGCCTCTCTGGACAAAGGAAAGCTTTCATCGTCTTATGGACTCTGCCCCAGAGTCTTCCAATGCATCAGATAAGCGCGCATATGATGTGTGCGCGAACAATCTGGTGCTGTTGACACTGCAGGCCAAATCCCTTCATTCCAGAGCGGTTTCGATTAGAACCAGCACAGAAGCTTCTGGGGCGTCTTCAATCGATATGGATCTCATAAAATCATTCATCGCAAACGCAAAGCGGGCTTTGGAGAATGTCGAGTTGCTGCTCCTCAACCCCAGCCTTCTGACTTTGCAGGCTCTGTTGTCTCTCGTGCGTCCCTCTCTTTCTCGTACATCTTGACGTGTTGGTTCTAATAACAGACAGTGCCTGGTAGCGCAAACATCCCTTTCAGAGGATGTTGCCGCGTTGGTATTTAGTTTCGCCGTCCACGTAGCCAAGTCTATCGGACTTCGCCACTGGAGCTCGGCAAACTTGACCGAAACAGTGAATGCCGGGGAGTGCCAGGAAAAACATCAAGTCATGTACTGCATGGAATGTCTCAGTAGGGCTGTGGCCTGGTCTTCCGGGTTGTCCCTCAACTTGCCCAGTGTTGACCTCCTTGAGCGTAGCCTCTCAAGTTCGCCAGCCACAAGCCATCTTGCCACTCGAGTCGCTCTTTTGCAGCTCGAGGGGCAAGTATATAACTGCCTGTACTCTGATGAGGCGACTAATCAAGGGCCTATTGCCGTCGGAAAGGCGACTATCAACCAGGGCCGGAAGCTGGATGACTGGGCAGCGAACCACTCAGACGAACTCGACGAAGGCCAATATTCTGGCACTTTTAGCGGCGAACTGTGCCATGATCTCGCTGTGAGATTTTACTCCATCCAGGCATTGGTCTCATGGCCTATTCCGGAGGATGCATCAATGTCTCCCTCGATACTGGATGTTGCTCGGCGTTCTCTCCGATTCTTCCAAAGGCTGTGGACGGCGACCTCGGAAAGAGGACACCATCTGGACTTGGCTCTGTGAGTATTCCAGTGGCTTTCAGGATACTCTGCAATGTTCTCTTGTCGTTCCTCACAAATGCTGACCATGCACTAGACTCGTCGCTTCGTACCCTCCTGTGCCCTTCTTTGAGCTCTCTAGGCATGTCTTGACCAGCCATCAGGCCTCTGACGAGGACTGGGAGCTTCTGCACTCCTTTGCTGGCATGATTCGAATATTCGCAGAGTGGGCTGAAGAAAATTCCTTCATGAAGAGACTGTCGAGGTTCTGCGACATTATGGTGCAGCTGATCAACGCAGATCGTGAAGAAAAGTCTTCAAGGCGACCCGAGAGTCGGCCTGCATCGGTCGGCCAAGCTTACATACATACCCTGGAACCAATCCCCGGAAATATGGTCCCGATAGTTCACCCTTACGGAGGGGACTCTGTCGCTTCCTCCTCTCGTAGCACTTCCACACCTATCTCGGGGTTTGCTCAACCAATGCATCCAACTTCGGATGCAGAGCCGGTCTCGCTTCCCACCGTGTCAGAATCAATCATTTCGTCGTCTTTAGGTCCGTTTGATGGCGTGTTTGGAGGAAGGTTGAGTCCGATTGGTGACTTGGAGGGATGGATCGTGGAACCTGGAGCCCAGGGGGCGCCTTTACCCAACTCGATGCCGAATTTCATGTTTCAAGATGGCGGCGCTTTTTCGTTTGATAGAATCGATCTTGGGTGAATCATTGTTCGGGCGGATTTTGGCTTTTGGTGGCCGCAGCATGTCCTTGGTGCATTAGAGCTTGTCAAGACTCTGCTGGTGTTTACTCGCAAACTTTGGATAAGAAGTTTCGCATGGCCATATACCGTGAATACGGCTTTCGCCCCTTCTTATTACCTGCATAACTTCATGTGAAGCCTCGGCACGCAGCTGTATACGCGGACTTGACTGGGATTCCCATATTCCGCGGATGCCGAGCGGGCGTAGGTAAACGGTGGTGCGACAACTGAACGCTGCTGACCAGTTCCGACAGTCAGATGATACCCTTGATGGATGGATATTTAGGAGCAGGAGACAGTGCGCATACGAACTGGGCTGAACCATCACGCGAGTCAGAGTCCAGGTACCAGGGCCCCTGCTGCGGCTCTTGATGCCGCCCGCCCGGCGCCGGAACCGCCAGCCTCTGATCCGGTTACACTTTTAGAGCTTAACTATGATGGTTGCAGTCCAATGGGATGATGGGATCGTGCAAACCTAGATGTAGGGTTGAGTCAGGTGCCAGTTGGGGGTGAGGTGCCTGAGCCACGGGACCCTTTTTGGAGGATCGTGAGGCCCTGTAGGGAAAGGGTCCCCTGTGCGGGCCAGGGGCTACGTGGCTAGAATTATATATCTCCAGACAGTTCTATATTGATTTCAGTCAGTTGACCATTTGAGTTTGTTGTCGTTATTGACAATAACCTCATTTTGCGACTCAACCAGAAACAGTGTTTGGGTTTAACTTTGTACCTGAGTAGTGACGTTCACGAGAGCCTCAACAGCTTGAATCGCTTGATGTCATTAGGTACAGCAAGTTGGTTAGCGCTGGGGCGGGCAGGGTTGTAGGTACTGGAGAACAACTGCAGCACGGAAATAGTTGTCAACTGTCTCGGCACAACATCATATCATGGACATCATTTTCCTCGGCTTCCGCTCGGTAATCATAATCTCCTGTTATCTCTGGTCACACGTCATCAAGAAATTTTTTACTTTTTCCAAGCTTTTCCTTGCCTAGACAACAAAGACAAACGTCACCGGGCCCCATATTATTTGGATCCCAAGCTTGCCTCCCTAGCCACCAAACAACGGGGAACGTGCCAGGAAAAATCTCTGACCGCCTGTGGCCGAACTTATTCCGGGATTACGGTGCTGCCTAGAAAACCCCCAACAAGAACAAAACACCTGTCGTCAACGGTCAGCGGTGAGCGGTGAGTTCCTAATCTTCACCTTTCTTTCACAACCAACCTACGTCACATCACAATGCCTCTCAAGCTCAACTCAGCGAACCTCTCTACAATCTCTTCACAGCAAGAGAACCGTACTGTGGAAATTCCTACTTACGACAGAACTGCCGTCAAGGATGGAATTGTCCACGTCGGCGTTGGTGGCTTCCACAGAGCTCACCTTGCTGTCTATATCAACCATTTGATTCAGAAGCACAACCAGAACGAATGGGGCATCTGCGGCGTCGGTCTTCGACCCAATGACTCTGCCATGCGCGATGTCTTGGAGTCTCAAGACTACCTGTACACCGTCATTGAGCGGTCTGCCAAGGGCAGCGACGCCAAGGTCGTCGGCAGCATCAACAATTTCGTTTTTGCGCCCGACAATCGTCAGGCCGTTATCGACAAGATGGCTCACCCAGACACCCACATTGTGTCTCTGACCATCACCGAGAGTGGCTACTACTACAACGAAAACACCCACCAGCTGCAAGCCGACCATCCCGACATTCAGCACGATCTGAAGGAGGAGAACGCAAACGCCCCCATCAGCACCTTTGGCTTCCTCTACGCCGCTCTGGCCAAGCGCCACGAGCAGGGCCTGAAGCCCTTCACCGTCCTGTCCTGCGACAACATGCAGCACAACGGTACCATCACCCGCAACATGCTCAAGACCTTTGCTGGTCTGCGCAACCCAGAGCTCGCCAAGTGGATTGACGAGGAGGGAGCTTTCCCCAACTCCATGGTTGACCGTATCACCCCCGTCACCCACCAGACGGACATCGACTCGCTCGCAGAGACTTTCGGCATCGAGGACGCCTGGCCCGTTGTCACCGAGCCTTTTATGCAGTGGGTTGTCGAGAACCACTTCTGCGATGGCCGCCCTCCATTTGAGAAGGTCGGTGTCCAGGTTGTCCACGACACGCACGATGTTGAGCAGTTTGAGAAGCACAAGCTCCGTCTTCTCAACGCCAGCCACTCCGCCATGGCCTACCCCGGCCAGCTGGCTGGATTCCAGTACGTGCACGAGGTCATGGAGCACCCTCTTTACCGCAAGTTCATCTGGCAGATGATGCAAGAGGAGGTCAAGCCCCTGCTTCCCGAGATTCCCGGCGTCGACATTGACCAGTACTGCAACACCCTTATGGAGCGCTTCTCCAACCCCACTATTATGGACCGAATTCCCCGTCTTGCCCTTAATGCCTCGGGCAAGATTCCTCAGTTCATTATGCCTTCCATCGCCGAGGAGATCTGGGCCAAGGGTCCCCTCCGCCGACTGTCCTTCGTCGTTGGCGCCTGGTTCCGCTACATCCACGGCGTGACTGACAAGGGCGAGAAGTTCGAGGTTGAGGACCCTATGCTCGAGCAGCTGGAGGCCCTTGCCAAGGCCGGCGGAGACGACCCCCGCGAGCTTCTCAGCATCAAGATGCTCTTCGGCGACGACTTGCGAGACGACAAGCGCTTCGTCGACGAGCTCACCACTGCCATGCAGCTCATTGCCAAGGATGGAGTCATGGCCACTATGCCCAAGTATGTCGATTAGACGGCATGGATAGATTGTATTACAGCCTTTGATGTTATAATGAGTATGGATCTGATAGAACGCGGTCATGAAAAAGTTGAAAAGTATAGATAGACGGATAGCATGATCAGACTTTATCACGATTAGATAGATTTGCGCAATGATTGATGGATTATAATTCACAATGACTAGACAACTCGATCAGAAGTGAAGTTGAATTGGCGATGACAAGTGAATGCGACTCTGACCCTGTTGTGAATGTCTGCATCTTGAATCTCACGTCCCGCTCTCGATAATGTCTTATTTTTGATTGAATCTGCATAGTAAATGAACACCCTGTATGTCCTATTGTGTCCCTTACGAAATGGTAGTCCTAAATCCACGCTTCGTAACTTTTCAAACTGTTCTGTGCTCCCTTTGAAGATTCATCCCGACCAAAGGACCCAATGACAATTTCCCATTTTTACTTTCCTCATTATCCATCATTGACCATCAGCATGAGACTCCACATTAGGTAGGAGGAGACCAGACCTCCCATTCATGCCGTTCAGATAAGGCTTCACCTCGCTCAACAGACAGACCTTGATATCAAAACCTACCCCGACTACCCCAAACAGGGACACAAGACTCTTGGTTCCCATGGATATAATGTCACTCTGGATAGACTTTAGGCTTGGGAAAAGCTGGGGCGTCTGGCCCTTCCAGCCTGCCAAGGTCAGAAGCGCTTCCTCGAGACAACTCGTCCACCGTGAGTCATTCCTTGCTGAGAGCGAGACAATCGAATCAGGAAGAAGACGCATCAGTACCTGGTGGTCGACTTCATGCTCCTTGGCGATGGGAACATGACCAAAAAGGACCGTAGAGTTGAGAAACACGTGTTCCAAGACAGAAAAGTGCTTCAGATCAAGGTCATCTGGGATCTTGTTCATTTGAAAGCCCCGATTCGCGAGGTCGAGATGCAACACCTTGAGAGAATCTTTATGCCTCTCAAGACATTCAATGGCCTCTGAAAATTGGAAATGATCCGAAGAAGTACCTGATGCGAATGGGTTGAAAGACCCAGGGTCGATCTTGGCTTCAAACTCAAAGGCTGTCAAACTCCCTGTACAGGCAGCCAAGAGTTCCTGAAGACTCTTGGCCGAGACCAGGCAATCTGTTACTCGAAGAGTCTTGAGTTTGGGCATCTCTGGAATCGGAGACCCATGGAAAGAGTGTTGGTGTAGGTTCAATGTCTCCAGGGTGGAGGCCAGTTGGATGATTGGATTTCCGCCAATTGCAAGGTCCAGGGTCTTCAGAGGCAGACTCGAGACCCCAAGGGCCGGAAGTGCAGAGTGCGGGAGCCCATGGGTTGGCCATCTGTAGTTTCCTTGGAGGCTGATGTAGTCGAGATTCGGCATGAGGGCGATCAGCATAGCCACCAACTCGGCGTTCATCCAGCGCCGACCTGGCTCAGAGCCCTCGCGAAAGGCATTATGTAGATTCTGGAGTTGCCTTTCATCCAGACTACCACCCCCATCCAAATGAGAGTCAAGGAACACTTCATAAGTGTCAGGCCAATCGCACTTCTCATGAGTGGATGCTTTCGAGACCCGCTGTCTCCACGCAGCTGGTAAATCGACATCAAGAGCACGAGCCGCTTCCAGGATGATAGCTCGATTTTCTGCCTGACAACTTGTCTCAAATAGGGACGTAGAAACGTAGAAGACTCTGACTGAGTGAGCAAGATCAGGTCTCTGTGTCAAACATCTCATAAAAGACGCGAGTCGGCCTTGCCAAGTATACAACTTGGAAACCCAAGAGTCACCGTGGCCAAGTGCGAACTCATGATACAAGACAGACTGCGCAATATCCCGGAGACGTCTTGATACTAGTGAAGCCGAGTAGAGTGTATGTCGGTCAAGGGAATACCATGACTTGAGATCCCCTCTTTGTCTCGTACGATGAGGCTTGTGGCGAAGTGGTCGGGTGTCCCAGGACTGATTGTACTCGTCCTGGCAATGTGGGCAAAAATACCCAAAAATTTGCAACAAAATCTCGTTTGGGAGATTCGAGATTGGATCAGTAGCCATGGCCTTTACTGCTCATCTGACATAAAAAAAATGATTGTCGAACGAGACACCGGATGGAAGGAAGACCGAGAATATGTGGTGTTTCGATGGGCTGTTCAGCCACGTGACGAGAGGTGCATGATGCAGCTACAATTCGCGATCTTAATGGCCCTTTGACGATTATTGCTTTTTGTTGTGTATGGCCGGCCCGGGAACATGCATGGTGGTGTTGCTGGGCGAGCCTCCCGGACCGGATAGACAGCCGGACTGATGGGCTTCTGGAGGTGTTGATCGACAGGAGTTGGTGAAGACGTTGCATTCGACCCTATTGCTCGTAATACTGAAAAAAACTTGGCAATTAGTGAGGTATTTGACCCTGGGTCCTGTTTCAGTGAAATTCAACCAGATGCGCCATACTCGTCGGTCCCCAGTGACACTGCTGGCACGAAATATGCCCTATCGCCCATAAGGTTAGTGAGTTTCTAGGATATCATGCGTCTTACATAGTGATACTTATCAATCTCATTGATAAGTGTCTATTGCTTTATCAAAAGTAAGCGCATCGAGTTGATGCATTTTCACGGTTTCGAGGGAAGAAGGTTGGCCAGACCAGGTTTGATGCAGGAAACCTTGATTGTTGAGCTCAAAACCGTCGCAGTCAATCAAATTCGATCGGATCTTGTGAGTTTCAAAAATTTCAGGGATTGCATCTCATATAAGTTGAGGGTTGAGGTTAATGAGATTTGCCTAAATCTATGTCAGTCACTAATCAACCATCACTCCGGCAATAGGCACACCAACCGCCACGAGACTATGCACCACCATAGGTAAAAGGAGCATGCAAGTAGCCAGATTTATCACAATAGTATCGAATTGAGAAAAGATCAGAAATCGCTTATAGGGAAATGATTGATGTAAATTGACTAGTATCTGAATCATATTTTGTATGGGTACGCGTGAGCGGGTGAGGAGACCCGTTTAAAATTGACCAGGCGGGTTCCTCCTCTTTTATAGGGCTCCGTCGACTTAGGCAATGAGGGCCTCCTCGCCGGGAACGATGGTGCCGTTGGTGACAGCAGCAGCGTGGGTGCGAGCGAGCCAGCCCCAGACGGGGTAGTACTTGTCGAGCCAGGGGATGAGCTCCTTGGAGCCAGGGGTGTTTCGCCAGTCGCGCATGAGGTCGCAGACGATGGAGAAGAGGCTGACGGTCTGGACACCGGCGCGGGCCATGCGGTCGTTGGAGATGTCACGGACGAGAGCAGAGTTGGTACCAGAGGCCTCGACGTTGGCCCAGACGGAGTAGCCCTCCTCGCGGAGAGAGAGAGCCAGGAAGGTGGTGCAGACATCGGTGGTGATACCGGCCATGATGATCTGGCTCTTGTTGGTGGCGCGAACGGCGTCGCGGAACTCAGAGTTGTCCCAGGCGTTGACCTCACCCTGGCGCTGGATGAAGGGAGCCTTGGGGTACTTCTCGATGATCTCGCGCATGAGAGGACCGTTGGGGCCTGGTGATTGGTCAGTACAAGGTTTGAACTATATGATTCAGAGACGGCAACTTACCCCGGTCGGCAGAGGTGGTCAGGATGACGGGAAGGTCAAAGACCTCACCAAGAGCCGCGTGGGCAAGAGCCTGGTCGCGGTAGAGGGTAGGGTCAAAGTCCCGAGCGATCTGGTAGAGACCTTCCTGGATGTCGACAACGAGGAGGAGCTGAGTAAGTTAGTAGGAGTATTCTGTAGATCTCGGAGGAGATACTTACAGCATCGTTCTTGTCAAGGCGCTCGTACTTGAAGGTGTTCTGGGACACCTTGTTGGCGAGGGCAGCAGTGGCCATCAGGCCAACGCTGAGGAAAGAGGGAACCTTCATCTTGGAAGTTGAAGAATTGAGATTCTTGAAAAGACTTGAAAGTATTCGGGAACTCTCTTTGAAGATGCTGAAACTCCTTGATGGTTGTCTGAGCCTGGAGAAACAAGTCTGAACTCGGGGAAGTCGTCGAGGTTTATATACTCGATTCTTGACAACTGGCGGCCGCGATGCTCAAGGTTCAGCATCTTTGCCCAACCTCGTCAATGTAGCAACCGACACTGAAGCCCCCGAGTCGTAGCGTAGACATCCACAGCTGCTGCACGAGCGGGAATCGCGCCCGACTGACCAAGTGGACCGGGTCGGCCGCATATTGAGAGGCCAAAGTATTCACATGCCATGTAGTTACCCAAGAGGCTTGAAGGTTAATCGGCAAGCGGCACGTAAACATGACAATTCACAACGGCAAATACCGCCTCGGCTAGATCTCATTGTGCATTGCGGGTAGGGCAGGTTTGCATGAACATGGATGAGTTGGGTGAATGGTAATGTCTATGTAAGCCTATACGCGGGTTTGTCATCATGCAACCCTCTCGACTCAGCGAAATCAATCCCCACTTGGACGCTCGCCCCTCACCTTCAGTCAGCCTCTGTCACCAGCTTGCTCAGCACTCTATGGCCGTTGGCTACCCTGGTCTCGGTACTACTGCAAGGGTCGTTTTTGCCGGTAGGGGGAGATTAGCCTCGTGGGTGGTGTTCAACGGCCGTTATCTGCCATCCATCTACCACACGACTGGCAGTCTCACGATGCCAACATCCTTGTGCCGCGGCGTGCACTCAATCTCATCAAGAGGGATCGACACTCTCAAGTCTGGCAGGGTAGCGAACAAGGTTTCTAGAGGCGCACATTAGCAACCCTCGGCCCTTGATACTAGCCTCAACGTTTATGCATACCGAAAACGGTCTCTAGTTCGGCCTTGGCTAGCAACTCTGCGATGCAACGATGTGGGCCGAATCCAAACCCGAGCCCGTCGCGAGAGTCGAAATCACGGTGCATGTCGAATACGTCGGGGTTGGGGAACACGTCCTCGTCCCGATTGGCGGACTGATTTGAGGCAATGATACCCTCTCCAGCACGTATGAGCTATTATCTCGTCAACAAAATCGCCCCCCCTTCGCCTATGCAATTCCTGACGCATCCTCGCATAATACTTACTTGTCCACCGAGCTCCATATCTTCCTTGGCCACTCTCTTCATGGCCATGGAAGAACCGGTGTGGTAGCGGCATAGTTCCTCCACAAAGCCAGGGACAAGGGTCGGGTCGGCCTTCAGCTCGTCGAGTTGACTGGGGTTCTGCATCAGCGTGACGACGCCCTGCGGGAATTGTAATTCGTAATCAGCACAAAGCACGCCTTAATAGAATATCTGAAACCGGTCTAAAATGTCGTACCAGAGCAATCATGTTGACCATGGTCGCATTTCCCGCCACAAGCAGGAGAAAAGCGATCTGCACGGCGTCGGACTTTTCAATGTGCCCGGGCACGAGTTGCTCGGCAACTAGGCGGCCGATGAGGTCGTCCTTGGGCTCTTGGAGGCGTTGATCCACAAGCTTTGCAAGATACTTGAGCAGCTGCCTAATAAGTGTTAGCTTTAAGTGATGAAGTAATGTCTTGTTCATTGTCGTACTGGTTGGCGGCCGCCGCTTCTTGGGCAGTGCCACTGCCGTTGCTGCGGATGGCGTTCTGTTCAGTCAAGTATTCGAGATCCTCAAACGGGACTCCCAAGATAGTGTAGATGATCTTCGAACAATTATCGGCGGTGCTCTGTTTGGGTAATGGCTCAAGGATTCACTCACGTAAGATGGAACAGGAAGGGCAAACTTCTCGACCAGGTCGACGGGCTCCTCGCATCCGTTGGCCACCATATCATTCAAAAGGCCTTGAACAGTCTCTTTGATATAAGGTCTTAAACTCTCCACGTGATCCTCAGTGAAGAAGGGTTCCACCATGCTTCTATATGCCAATAAGCGATGTTTGATGTCACCGTTGGGGGCCGTCTTACCTCTGGTTCATGTGTGCGGGAGCATCCATGTCAACAAACGTGGGCTTATTCTTGGCTGCAGCCTTACCACCGGCACTCAGTTCGGGGAAGCCAAGTCTGTCTCTCTCCTGCATCTGTCAGATTGATGATATAAGCGTGAGATTTCCTCTCCCGTACCTTGGAGAGTCTCTCGTCTGTAGCTACCCTGCATACATCCTCATGTTTGACCACCAGCCACGCCAAGCTCCCATCAAAGAGTTCCACTCGAGAGATTGGTTCATTGGCTCGGAGGCGAGCAAACTCTGCAGGGGGTTCAAATGCCGAGGCCCGCTGAAAGGGGAATCGGGGGATGGTGATGGTCTCGTCCTCGGTAGCGTGCATGTTGTTTATCGTGATGCGTCTCAATCTGATGCTGTTGATGGTAAAGATGATATCGACAATAGGCAAGCATCAACTTTTATACATCTCTCTCACTCTTCATCGTGAATCTCGTCCTCGGTATTCCGACTTGTGCGAAATCGGCCCATCTCACGTTCACCATGTGCGCTCATCGGAGGCCGAAGTGTCCGACGAGAATGGGATGATGTGAGCCGTAGCAAGACATGACCAGGTTATCAGCGAATCAAAATTATTGTGTGCACGGTAAACAGGGGCGGTATTGACAAGTGGTTCTATAAAAGGCGGAATGCTGACCATTTTCTCGTGACGAGTCGAGATCTCCGCGGAAACACCATGTTTGCTTCACGACGCCGCATGAATGATTACACACATTTTTCAACCAAAACGGAGACTCGAAACTGCACTCGGAGAGTTGAAATCTCCACAAAACTTACAAATCATGGATTTTACGATGCTCTTCTCAGAAATGACCCGAGACTTAAATGATTCCAAAGCCATGGTGAGCTCACTCCGAGTTTGGCCGACATGCCACAGCTGGCGACCTGGGTGACGATTAGAACTTCAGATGGTGAATCTCAGTTGCTGACAGTACCGAGATGCCCTGCGCTCTCAAAATAGCTGATGTGTGTTGGCCTGATGCCAAGGCTCTCATCGACTGTTGGCTGCGGCTGAAACACGAGAAGGCTTGAAAAGGGCCGTTTCATCTTATCAATCTAGAGGCGGTAAGAGTATGCACTTTCACGTGAAATTGATTCTCAAAGGCCTCATCAATGAGTGTAAATCGTTTATTTTGACGTCAGTTTTGCTGTGGTGTGATGAGAGTGAGGCTTCACACACCCCGAGAAAAGACTTTTGAGTACGATCTCATGACATGGGACTCACAATCTCATATAAAAGTGAGTCTATTTAAACAGCACACCAATTAAAATGATTTGTGCCCGATTTCCTATTCTGGTAGCTCGTGAAAGATGACTGGTTACATACCTAGTAAGATATCCTCACCCAGTAAGCCCAGCCAAGACTTCACTTCTGCATCGACATTCGTCCATTCACACATCAATCTTTTAACCTATATTGAAGCGCTTATTACGTTGGCTTCAATACTTCTCATAGGTTGTCACTCTACTCTCATAACTCTAACAAATGATATACTTGAGGAGGCAAAGCCGTCACGATTGGAGGGCTGTTATCTGTGAAACGGGCTTAGTGAAGCAGAAGAGCCACGCATGTGGTCTCTGGTTACGAGCTGTACAACAGAGTATAAGAAGAGTCGAGAAGCAGCAAACAAAGTGAAGAAACCCAACAATTAGTTCTGCCTCCATGTACCATCGTGCCCATGTCGCGTCAAGCCCCACGACGTGTCGTGTCCTCACGCACGCGTCTTTGAGGCTCAGCGGCAAGTGACAGACCACGAGCCGATTGACTAGGGTAAGAAAAGAAGACATTTGGGAAAATCACATGGCAAAGTAAACTCAATCGGCGATAGTGGCCTGTCAATGTCAATGATTCGCATCAAAGGAGACGGATGTGCGGAGAGGCGCTACCTTTTCGGCACCGCTCCGCAATCAAGACCCCCAGACTGGTCTTCTTCTGCACGTGGATTAAACGTCAATCCGCATGGAATCTCCATCATGAGTCTCGTCAACCCTTGAATCCTCTGTGATCAGTTGGCCCAGGTCCCGAATCGGCTCCGCCGCGGTCGGAACCGCAGTGCGGGGGATTGGGAAAAGAGCTGGGGGGATATCGAGGCTAGAAGCGGGGAGCATCTCGGGGGGAGGATCCGCTTTGTGTCTGGTTGGGCTGCCAAACGCGGGGGAACAATGGCTGAGTGATCCGTCCAATGGTATGAGTGTTAATGTTTCTCTCTGCCGATCACTGCGGAGGGACAGCCAACGAGTGCCGAGCCGATTGACGGCTTGTTCTGTATGTTTCACAACAGGAAAAATGGTTACTTAAGGTCGTGGCTGTGGCCTTGAGTTTGTCACTAGCATCAACCTTCTCCTCTTCTCCTCTCAGATACCCAACCTTCTCTACCACATTTCACACCTACACACACACTTCACAATGGCTGCAGCTGCGATTGACGTCCCCTCGTACATGCGGACCGTTCCTGGTTCCATCAACATTCCCGTCGCCAAGTTCCCCGCCCCATCCAAGACTCCCGCCAGCTCCGACCCCCAAGAAGTTGCCGCGGCCCTGGTTGAGAACATCAACCAGGCTGTCCAGAAGCACGACTACCCCGCTTTGGCTAGACTATTCACAGATGATGGCTACTGGAGAGATCACCTTGCTCTGTCTTGGGTGTTCCGAACTGTCCAAGGCCCCAGCGCCATTCTTGACTTCCTGAAGAGCGCTGCTGGCTCCAAGGATGGTTTCCGATTGAAGAGCATCTCCATCGACAACAGCTCCGCCGTCCGATCCCCCAAGACCATCCCCATCGATGGACCCGCCACAGTTTTTGGTGTTCAGTTCTTCTTCACGATTGAGACTGCTCTGGGTACCGGTCAAGGCCTTGCGCGCGCCGTCGAACACAATGGAGAGTGGAAGATCTTCACCCTCTACACCCGTCTCCAAGAGTTCAAGGGATACGAGGAGTCCATCAACGAGCACAGGCCTAAGGGTGTCGAGCACGGTGGAAAGCCTGGCCGCAAGAATTGGGCCCAGCGAAGAGCTGCCGCCGCCAACTTTGAGGATGGAAGCGAGCCCGCTGTGCTGATCATTGGTGAGTGCAATCACATGCTTAAAGCCAAAGACCCCACACTGACATTTCTCCAGGTGCTGGCCAAGCTGGCCTGACCGCCGCTGCCCGCCTTAAGATGCTGGGCATCGAGGCCATCGCCATCGACCAGAACGACCGTGTCGGCGACAACTGGAGGAAGCGATACCACCAGCTGGTTCTCCACGACCCTGTCTGGTACGACCACATGCCTTACCTCAAGTTCCCTCCCCAGTGGCCCATCTTCACCCCCAAGGACAAGCTCGCCCAATTCTTTGAGGCCTATGCAACGCTGCTGGAGCTCAACGTCTGGACGAGGACTTCCATCGTCGACACTAAGTGGGATGACACCACCAAGTCCTGGACTGTTGCTGTCGAGCGCAAGAAGGAGGACGGCTCTGTCGAGAAGCGAACCTTCCACCCGCGCCACATCATCCAGGCGACCGGCCACTCCGGAAAGAAGAACATGCCCACCATGAAGGGCATCGAGAACTTCAAGGGCGACCGTCTGTGCCATTCTTCCGAGTTCCCCGGAGCTCAGGAGAACAGCAAGGGCAAGAAGGCCATCGTTGTTGGATCTTGCAACTCGGGACACGACATTGCTCAAGACTACCTCGAGAAGGGCTACGACGTCACCATTGTCCAGCGATCCAGCACCCACGTCGTCTCCTCCAAGGCCATCACTGACATCGCTCTGAAGGGCATCTACTCTGAAGACGGACCCGAGGTTGACGACGCCGACCTTCTCATCCACGGCCTGCCCACCCCCGTCCTCAAGGCCATCCAGGTCACCGTCTGCGAGAAGCAGGCCGAGCATGATAAGGAGATTCTCGATGGCCTTGACAAGGCCGGCTTCAAGGTCGACCGCGGCCCCGATGGCGCCGGTCTCTTCTTCAAGTACTTCCAGCGCGGCGGAGGCTACTACATCGACGTCGGCGCCTCCAAGCTGATCGCCGAGGGCAAGATCAAGGTCAAGCACGGCCAAGAGATCGACACGGTCCTCCCTCACGGTCTCCGCTTCGCCGACGGCAGCGAGCTCGAAGCCGACGAGATTATCTTTGCTACCGGCTACCAGAACATGCGAACCCAGACCCGGGTCATGTTTGGTGACGAGATTGCCGACCAGGTCGGTGATGTCTGGGGATTCAACAACGAGGGCGAGATGAGAATCATGTGGCAGAAGAGCGGCCACCCCGGCTTCTGGTTCCACGGTGGTAACCTGGCCATCTGCCGGTACTACTCGAAGCTGTTGGCGCTCCAGATCAAGGGTCTCGAGGAGGGTCTTTATGAGTACAATGATTTGTAAACTGTTTGATGAAAGAAGCGAATGTTTTTGTCATTTGGTGTTTTTAGTATTGGAAATGAGAATGAATTGAGATTATCTATTAAAACTACACGCTCCAATGCTTTTGTGACCCAATCTATATGTTATAATGCTCCGAATAGGAGCTACAGTCGGAGATGGAAGCCATGATTCCTCTACAAGTAAACATAGCGAGCCACTACTAGACCTTGCGCCTTGAAATGAGTCCCTCGCAAAGCCCCATCGCCTTGTGTCTTGAACTTGTCACACCTTCTCCGCGATGTATACTTCCTCCGCCCCTCGACTATGAGGATGACTGAAGCGAGTCGACGCGATGCAGCTTCAGAGCTCGAAGAAACCACACTAATGAGGTGAGTCTTGGTTAAGAAGGAGATGCGGCAACGTCTAATACCTGAAATGAAAGCTGCCATGTAGGAAAATCCCGTAAATAGCTGCACTCCAAGATAAGGATACTCTCGTTTGCCTTTCAAAGACAGCGCAATCGGCATGGCAAACGTCGTTGGAAGAACAAGTACGAGCCAAAAGATTGACAGGGCTTATACAGAATTAGATATTGTCGGTGGCACAATGAAGAAAATACGCACCTGATGGAAGCAACTGTAGTCCCATAACCTCTACGCCGATCGGAGCGACTGTTGTCCACATGTTGCTAGCGAATGCTCCAAAGAGCGTGTAGATGATAGTGCCCGCAAAGGATTTGCCGGCTAGAATCCATATAAGAAGCGTCGATAGAGCTGCGGTGAGAGTGCAGACGCTGCCCACGTTCAGCCTTCCGTAGCGATCACTGGCCAGCCCTATCAAGGGACGACCAACAGCCTGCGACACTATGCCAACAGTTAGCTTCAGCACATCCTTTGGGTTTGGGAAACCAACGGTTGAAAATGGCGCTGGCAATGGATCCTTGCCGTGGCGTGAAGTCCATCGTCTCAGCAAAGTCCGCCATGGAAAAGACCGTGATTCCAAATCCAAACTGAGAAAAGAAGCCCCAGGCTAGGAACAAGCAGAACTCAGGTCGTTTGAAGAAGCTGACATCAAAACCAAGGTGGACAGCACCGATGGATGTGCTTCGAGTCTTGAGAAAAAGCGTGCTGATGACGTTGACGGTGAAGGATACGATCGCAAGAATCCGGAATGCCCACACAAGTCCTAGATTGTCGATCATGGTGCGGGTCGTGAGCGAGTAGAGCAAGCCTCCAGTGCCCGATCCAGCCGTAGTCACCGCCACAGCAAAGGATCGCCTGGCATGAAACCATTGTGGAACGATGCTGACGGTAGTGTTGACGATGAAGCCTACGCCAGCACCGAAGACCAACCCTTGCGAGAGGATAAGATGCCAGATCTGAGTGCTGAATGAGGCAGCAATGAGACCCCCTCTTCGTTGGAGTCAATCAAGAAAGCAGATGCAAATCAGGTCAGAGACTCACGTTTGGACAAGAATACCGATAAAAACTGTTGGCCGTGGACCGATATAAGGATTCAAGCGCGTGACAACTGGAGCAACAAGGAGTGCTCCTTCGCATCAGTATTTGTACGGCTGACGCTTTACCATTGGGTACTCACCGACAGAAAACGACAGGCCAGCAACAAAGGCCAAGGTCAGAGGGTCCGGATTAGAAAACTGCCCCGAATGTAAAAAATGGGCCAAGAATACTGAGTAAGACTGTCACGGCGTCAACCAACTGCGTCGTATGGAGGAAGTCCCAGCAACTGAGAGGCTCGTCTTCCAACTCACGCCGATCAAGCCCCATGTATGGGCATTGGTGAAGAACACCGAAACGACAATTACCCTTGGATAAAATTAGTATTGATGGGTCCCTAAGCTTGTGAGGGTTAATGGGAGTAATCACCAGCCGTATTTTGGCTCTTCTTCCTTGTCTCTGCTTGATGCATCATCGCCTCCTTGAAGGGTCTGCGGACCGTCAACCTGAAAGCCTCCCACAGTGGCATCATCTGAAACAGGTGCATTGGGCTTGGGCCTACTCGTGAGGTTCCGGGAGAACATGAGGAGAGATGATGCAGTGAAGTATGGTAGATTTGATGTTATTTCAATGCTTTGTTGAGTGACTGTTGGCTCATGTTTCCAAGAACCTGGTCAGGGACATGCCACAATTCTTTCGACTAAATATGCACCCAGCAGAACCTATAAGGCCTCAGGCATGACAATAAATGTCCAATTACTAATTCTCTCCGTTTCTGGCAATTTTTTGCTCGGGCATGAAAAGACTGTATATTGAAGCTGGTGTGTCTTGGCGCGTTTTGTTACCCAAAGCGGCATCATAACCCGAGACCCTCATTGTGCTTAACGTTAGATAGGGGGCGAGCTACTTCACTTATTCCATCTCCTAGGCTAATCCAGCCCTTCAACTGAATCGAAACGGCTTTCATAGCCCAAGAAGGGCAATCCTACTGTCTCCCTAGCATGAGTATCCTTACTAACCCCGAAAACAGTGTTCTGGGCTGACCGAGTCTTTATGCATTTTGCACTTAGTCATAATACAATGATATCTAACCTGGCCTTCTCGATAATCCTAGAAAGCTACCGGAATTTCTTTCTGCTCAAGCATCGGGCTTGGTCTGCCTACAACCAGTCATTGTATCCCCTTTGCTAATCTGCTCTCTTCAATTCTTAGCATCCCATTCATGGATCTTATGGCTTCTAGACCCGGCCTTGACTCGTACCTGGGCCTATCCATACCCGCTCTTCGCGCTGATGGTGGGGGCGGCGGGCCGGGGTTTTCAGGGACGTGAAACACCATCAACGGCGCAGTGTAGGCTGCAGAACCAAGGGTAGGCCCCCTTACAACGCCTGTTTTTTATCTTGCCACATAGATATATGACGAGTGATTATAAATACTGGTCCTTAAACGCCCTGAGTGGCTGTAATATTGCTTGATTCATAATATGCCTCATGTATTGCGGGAAAGGGATTACAAATGGAGGCACACTGACAAGCCCTTATCCGGCAAAATCAGCGTCATGCCTGACATGATGGAAGCTATGCATATATATACCGTCTTTTAATCAATTCTCTTCTTTTCGAAACATCAAATCTCACACTTCGCATCCGGAAACGACCACATCTTTCACATACAACGATGGCTCCCACCAACTTCCAGAGCGAGGTTCGCATTACCCATATCACCACTGCAACTTCCATCTTGGAAATCGATGGAGTGAGCTTCCTCACCGACCCCGTCTTTGGAGACGCTCCTGTTGAGTACGATGTTACCGAACTCATGCCTAAAGGAACCGAGAAAACGGTCTTGAAGTTTGATGAACCGCCGGCCTTGGGACTGCACCAGCTTCCAGTCATTGACGTTATTCTCCTGAGTCACGAGGATCATATCGACAACTTGGACGATGCTGGTCGCACCCTTTTGAACGGACGTCCCGTCCTCACTACTCCCGATGGTGCAAAGAACCTCGCCCCACGACCAGCAGTTCAGGCCCTAAAGCCATGGGAAACTGCGACTTTAACCCTGCACGGCATCAAATGGGAGATTACCGGAGTACCCTGTGTCCACATGCCTGGAGGAGAGGTCACTGGCTTTATCATACGAAACGACAAGTTCGGCCACAGTGAAGAAGGCCTACCCAACGCCATCTACTTTACTGGCGACACAATTCTCCTTCCCGACCACTTCGACATCAAGCAGCGGTTCCACATTGTGGTTGCGCTCATGAACCTCGGCGATGCGAGATTCAAGATTGGTGGACGCGAGGAGCCACTTCAAATCACCATGGGCGGCAAGGAGGCTGCGACCCTCGTCCGCCATCTCGATGCCGATTACCTCGTACCCATTCATTTCGAGTCTTGGCACCACTTTACTCAGAATGGCGAGGACCTCAAGAAGGCATTTGAGACTGAAGGTATTCTGGATCGTGTCTGCTGGCTGAAGCCCGGAGAAGCGCGAAGGATTATGTGAGAATGTGGTAATCTCTTTCCCGATGTTGATCCCACAGTGATCGGTGTTGAAGCAGTTTTGGCTTTGGAAAAGGCTTAATGATGGTAGAGTATACTATATAGATAGTGGAATAAAACTATCCGAAGATGCCCGTCACCCCCGATATTAAGTGTGCCGGACATGACCAATCCCTTGCCCTTCCCCGGACCTCTCCTCCCTCTTTAACACTTCTTGCGGCGGCTGCAGGTCTCGCCCCCCAAACGTAACCCTGAGCGTCAAGGAGTCCCAGTCCATCATCAGCAAGCACAGCGCCAGCCATCTCCGCCTCCTGGCGGAAACTGTGCCCCAACACACCCCGGGCCGCGAAATACCCCTGCCTCAGCAACCCACCTCAGTAGCCATCGACGTTCCTGCACGTCGGCAGTTGCGACGCATTCATGTATATCTCGTATATCGGACAAAATCCAAGCTTCCGGGAGCTACGCCAAGTGCCGGGCTGAGAGCCTGGATCTACTACGTAGTATCCATGACAACATTCTCGGCTCTCAAAAGGCATAGTGGCGTTCAAGAAGTGGATGCTACGGGCTCCTGATGCATAAGGTTGACAGCCTCCAACGGCCAATCACTTCTCGTCATGTCTGCGGCTGAATATTGCAGTAGCCTGGACCGCCGCAGTGTGGAATTGCTGACAGCCTCGAGTTAGGTGCCAGGCGAACAGATGAACGATTCCTGGCCGAAAGGGAAGTGGCTTTACAGACAAGGAGGTTGAAAACTACATGTCACTTCAGCCTTGGGCAGGGGTCAGCAAAACACTGGGCTTTGGGCTGGCCAAGGTGCAGACGCAACTTTCAGCTTGTCAGTTGTCAGACGTGGACTGCATTGGCCATTGGTTGCTGATACGCAGTTTCTGGCCTCGTTGTCAACAGGGTCCTCGCCAAGGCCGCTTAGGGTGATTCCCCCTCACTCTTTATCAAAGGTCATTCCTCGTTCCTCCGCAAGGGTCAGATGCAGAGCCGCATGCTTCCACTTAGTGCCAGATAAATCCAAGCTGGGCGTGCTGGGCTGACCACAGTCAAAACGCCTTCTTTGTGATTTCAAGTTAGCATGGCTTCCAAAGATTCTCCTCCTGTTCATTCTTATACTCCTGTTTCTCATTCTGAGAGAACGGATGCAGACATCCAGGGAGCTGAGTCCAACCCTCCCGGATCTGCAAACATCCCGAGCCGTCTGCAAGCCACATATCTCTTCCCCATCCTGCATATCCTCTGGTGCATCCTGCTCGTTCTATGTATGGTCTTCCTCCTCGATGGATACCACGCCATCCTCCCCGACGCGCCCCGCTACGTTGACGGGCAGCTGAGGCTTCGCGTTAGCGATGTCACCACCATTATTTCGGCCGCTTTGGTGGTCACAAGGCTTCTTGTTGGCGCATGGATGGGTGTGGTCCTCTGGAACGTCGTTTTCATTTTGTTGGAGACGCCCGGGTTGCACCTCTCTGAAGTCACCCAAACTTTCACCTATAAAGTACCACCATGGCATGCCCTCCGCGGGAACAAGTCCGGCCTCTTTGCTGTGGCACTTTTGCTCTTGGTCGTTCCACAGCCGCTTATTGGACCCCTAATATCTGGTGCTGTAGACTGGGATGTCGGCTTCAGATACAGTGCGGACCTTGAGCAGACGCAAGCTGGGTATCCTGGAGCTAGCCCCTTGCTCTGGTTCTGGTATTACTACTCTAGCGAGGACCGTCGCTCCTACGTCCGCAGAGCTGCCGTCTACGCCTCGATCGCATGGGACGGCATGACGATTGACGAGGGCCACTGTCGTCACATCATGAATGACGATGGATTCCCCGTCAACTCTAGCATCCTGGATGCCACGATCCCCTGTCTTCGGATCAATTCAATCACATTCCCAACCGAATACCCTCCAGACGATGTTTTCCAGATCGTCAATGGCTCAGTGCATGCTTTGACTTGGGAGGACGATCTTACTCGCGTCAAAGACCCTCCATTATCCTATGGCATAGATGGAAACGCAGTCCTTTTCGATAAGGACGATAGACCTGGGATGCTCGGCAACTTCCCGAATAAGAGTGACAATGCGTTCCGGATGGATGTCCCATCTGCTTACTTGCAATCCGGGATCTTCCACGCCGTGGTCCTGATCAATGGAACCGTCTCGCTCAACGGAAACAACTGTACCGATTTGAAAGAGAGCATCTTCGGCATGAAGAAGTTCAACAATATCTTTACGCCGAACGAAAGGGGCAACTACTACCGGTGTTTCACTTACGCAGTCGTTAATCTCACTGCCGGCGTCGTCAGAAGCCCGACTAGTACCTATCTCTCGAGTCGCGTGATTCAAGGTGACGCAGCCGACTCGGAATTACCGATAGAGCCTGCTCCTTGGGTCAAAGAAGCCATGTACCTCATGCCCGATGTCATGAGTGTGTTCAGTATGATGAACTCTTCCGGCTTCCCAACCTGGATGAACTTGGAAGAATACGTCACAAGACTGGTCCGATACTCGTACCAAGGCTCGTGGGACATGCTCTCACGTTCATTTGAGCCGGATGGCAACCTTCTATCTGTTCGGCGATACGAGCAGAGGCAGGTTGCTCAAGTCTCCCGTCCTCGGGCTTTTGGATGGCTTGGAGCTTCCCTGGCCCTGACCTTGTCATGGGTGTTGCTTGTGCTGGGCCAGAAATATTCGTCTCGGAAAATTGTCGAGGACGGGCCAGTAGCTGCGCTCGTTACCGATTGTTCCCCTTTGCTCGATGGAGCCGAGAATGAGCTGACCAACATATCTTCAGCGTCAGAGGCTAAAGGTGAGAAAAAGGTAAAGTTGTTAAGAGAGAGAGTTGGGAGGTACTCTTTGAATTGGACGGATTAGAATTATAGTGTGAAGGAGGTGTATCGAATAGCGAAAAGTCTGCGATCTTCTGGCTCAGTTAACCCATCAAGGGCCGGGCTTCAACTATAACAAAGAACACATTGCGAAACGTCTACAAGACACCAGGGGATTGAATAAGCGCTTTGATTACCTATCAAAGGCGCGATGAAAGTCAGGCTCTTATGCCTATGTTAGGTCGAAAAATCTCATAGGCAGCGGCTGATGCCTGGCGCCAATTATCATACAACGTTCACCATGACTGTTAAGAACTACCTTATTCATGGTGGTTGAGACTCTCGCCTTGATACATCAAGTTCAAGACCAACTCTACGTACGTTCTCATTAAACTTGGGCTTAAAAGTCTATTAATGGCATTAAGAGTTGTTATCTGTGATCTCATAGACGGCTATCGTCCGTTTATGTTATCACATACACGAGGGAATAGCTTTAGCTCTAATACAGAAGTTCGTCGTGCTGGCCTGATCGCTATAAAATGATCCGGCTTCCATTCAGACGGGTTATACTCTAGAAAGTTCTTTTCTAAGGACAACACATGCAAGGAGTCCAGATAAGCTACCTACAAGTAAACAGCCCCTCGTTTCTATGATCGCGGCTTCAAAAGGCTGGAAAGAAGAATATGCTTGGGGCCATTATCACAAGCGACTATCACCGCCCTCTTGCCCGCGCCCAACTCGCGTGTCAGCTGAATAGGAACCACAACATTCAGGCAGCTGAAAACCCCTACCAGCAGCCCTTCCTCTTTTGCCAGCCGTCGACACATGGCTTGCGCCTCGTCAAACAGGTCATCCTGTAACAGATGAGGCGTGAAGTCAGTCCCAGTAACCTCGGCAGTATGCGTTCTATTGATGCCACGGGTTAGGAATGGTAATTCGGCGCAAATGAGACAGAGACTCACGATAGGGCGTGTTGTCCCAACCATTGCGCAACATACATGTGAGTGTCAGTTCCGCGGATGCTCTGGAAGGCCAATCGTGTCCAAGTGGCTCACGGAGTGCTCCGTAGCTCTATCGACCAACTTTTGACAGACTGCAGGTACTTATGCATAAGCGGTCGGTAAAGTTACATGATCCCACCCGATGATTAGTATGGGGCAGTGCAGTACCCTGGCCTCAGGCCTGCCCACTGGATTGATACCATCAGCTCACTGGGTTTACTGATCAAACCGGAGACGTTCTCTGCCCTTGACGTGCCAGCACTGCAGCCTTCGGTGGCGTTGAACATCGCCTCAAGTGCTGGAGCAAAATCTTTGGATTACCAATATCCCCGTCGTAATACGTTCTCAGGTTCGGTGCCTGGAAGAGGATTTGCGAAGACCAGAGAACAGTTCTACGCATTTAACTTGTAAGTCATCCATCTCCTGGTTGCTCTTCAAATCAACTACGGAAAAAGTTATTTCATACACCTTGTTCTCCAAACTTACGCAGTCATGGGCGTCAAATCTTCCCTCAGGGCTGACCTTTACAATGCCCCTGCTATTCCGACCAACAAATCCTTGCCAGATGGTTCAGTCGGTTTATGGCAACCCACGGTTGTGACTCTAATCTCAGGCAAATCCGAAGCCGTCCTCGTCGACACTCTCTTCACTTCCGAGCAAGGTGTCTCCCTCGGCGACTGGCTCCAGGAGACACTAAACGGCAAGAAACTGTCAACCATCTACCTCACCCATGGCCATGGTGACCACTGGTTCAATCTCCATTACCTGATCAAGCGATTTCCAGGGATTGAGGTCGTTTCAACTCAGGAATCGATTGACCACATGTCGACTCAGCTGACGCCCGAATACCGCGCCGTGTGGCACAACCTCTTCCCAGGACAGATCAACGAAGAGTCTTTTGAGATTGTGGCGAAGCCCTTGAAAGATAACAAATTTACACTCGAGGGTCACACTTTTGAGGCGGTCAACGCTGGACATTCTGACACGGACGCGACGTCATTTCTTTATGTTCCTTCACTAAGCCTGGCGGTCGCTGGTGACATTGTATACAATGATGTACACATGTGGATGGCCGAGTCTCCATCTCAGAAAGATCGAGATGCCTGGGTCGAGTGTCTCGATAAGTTGGAATCTTACAACCCCGCCATCGTCATTGGCTCTCATCACCGCCCCGGCGGCGTCGATGGAGCCTTCAACATCGGGGCTTCGAGAGAGTACATCAAAACGTTTAGCAGACTTGCAAAGGAGTCCGAGTCAGCCAGGCAGCTATACGACAGCATGCTTCACGCTTACCCAGACCGGATTGGGAAACTCGTCTTGTGGTTGGGCTGTCAGGCCCAGTTCCCTTGAGCGGCTGTTTCAGCAGGGATATCCTTGGAGGAACCAGCGGCGGTTTCATCTATTATTGAATTATGGAAATAGCCTCAGCTAACTACTAGCCTTTGAGGGTGGTGGTCGGGGAGTTGAATTAGCACTTATACTGTATTTCCTAGGCGTCGGCACTGTACTGTAGTTGTCTTAACCAATCAGGAGTACTCCGGGGGCTATGAGATTACCAATCCACAGGGGCCATTCTTGTCTTCAGCGCCCTTCTATTTCCTGCCTCTCCCTGTCCATTCACTCCGTACCAGTGTACATTACGATTCGATCCCTGTTTAGTACTGGCTTTCGGCTCGCTTTTGGCGCCAAAACACGGGCGCAAATGTCCGATTACCCATTCCCCGAGGGTGACTCGCAAGCTAGTCACGCGCGACCTGCGTTGCAAACCCCCCACGATCGCAGAAAACGAGCACAAGTGGTCAGAGCCTGTGATTATTGTCGTCATCAACGTATCAAATGTGACAACCGTATTCCTTGTACACCTTGTCAAGCGAGGGGCAGCCAATGCAGCAATGCCGTCATCAAATCAACCACGCTACCCCAGGCATACCGGGAGATTGAGCGCTTGAGACGAAAGATTCATGAGCTTGAATCAGAGCTTCAGCAACAAAAGACCGAAAACAATGTCGATCTAGTAGTCTCTACGTCGCGAGAAGCAAACATCGACCCACTTCTTTCACGCCCTTCCCAGAGTCCTGCTCGTTACAGTTATGGAAGCCCGACGTGGCTGCAAAAGGGGGTTCACATCTGCGCTGGGCAATCGACGAACAAGACGTGGTATGGACCGTCGTCACTTTTCTACTTCATTACGCGAGTTCTAGACCTGCTCGGCCCACCTGGGCTTCAATCAACCAGCCAGGACAAACTTCCGGGCTCTGTACCAGCGAGCTCCTTGTTGGACGAGCCAGGGAGCACGGTTTCGCCCCTGGGTGATGATCGCCGGCCTGACCAAGCTGGTCCTACATCGACTCCAGCAGAGGAATACCTGTCTCTAATGCAGGAAGAGTTCTTCATTGAGCTATACTGGCAATCTCACCATACAGCCGTCTTCCCGATCATCGACGAGGCCGAGTTCCGGGAGCACTACAGATCCTCATGGACAGCTGAGGGCAACGTTAGGAAACCATCCCCCCTCGTTGATATCGTGATTGCAGTGTCAATGCAGCTTGGCATCTCGGCAACTACAGCGGCTCGGCGGAACTTTGCCAGGCAAGAAGGCGATGCGACAGTTGTTGGCCGGAGATACTACCTTCGCTGCCAGAAGCTTCTGGCATATGAGCTCGAGAGCCCTGTGGTTTCAACTTTGCAGAGCCAGATACTCTGCTCCGTGTATCTCTGCTGCGCAAACTTTCAGAACATGTCTGATGGTGCTTGCGGCGCGGTTGTCAGATCTGCACACATGCTTGGCCTTCATTTAGATCCACCGGAAAGCCTGCCGTTGAAAGAGAGGGAGATGCGGAGGCGACTATGGTGGGCCATCTATATCTTGGATAGCAAGATCGGCATGAAATATGGCCGGCCCTTCCTCCTGAACCAGACTAGGTTCCTGCCCCGACTCCCGGAGCATAGCCTTGACGTTGCTATGGAGGCAGGATCAAGATTTAGTCCCCTCGGCTCCAACCTTAGTTGGCTAAGCTTTCATCGCTTGCAAACGGAGTTGTTCATGGCCGCCAGAACAGTCTACACATCCTTCTTCGACGACGCATCAGGGGCGTTCACAGGTAATTCTGCCTCAGACAATATAGAGGCCTTCGAAGCCCATGCGGAAGCTTTCCGTGAAAGCCTTAAGGGGGTTGATGTTTGGGCCCAATCCGTGCCCGATGCTCTCAAGACCACTCGACTCAACAATGGGCGTGCCCTTTCAATAGACTCCTGTCCTCTCGACGTGGAACTCTTTGCGCCCCTCTGGCTCCAACGGCAGCGTCTATTGCTGGAACTCATGTACCACAACCTTTGCATCAACCTTTGTCGACCATTCATCTTTGCATGCTCGCCGTCGACATCCAGTGGTGTGGAGCAGCTGGGGGTTAGGTGTGCCCAACATGCGGCAACTCTGACCAGAATTATGCATCAAGTTCTTTCCTCTACAGATATCTTGAATGGCTGGCACGAAACATTTCAGTGGCAGTGGAATGCAGCCATGACGCTTGTAGGCTTCGTTCTGGCTTATCCCCAGGCTACGTCCACAGCAGAGGCCAGGAAGGGTATCGAGGCCTCCTTGGATGTTCTGGATCTCTACAGCGCCAGCTTTGTAGTGGCAGCCAAAGCTGCTGATGTCGTTCGACGGCTTCGCGAGGAGGTTGATCGTGTCGCCACGCTTCAAAACTCAGGCGAACAGGTCTTGACAAGACAGGCTGGGGGACTTGAAATGACTCGAACTGTCCCTGCTGACGCACCATCGGAGGCTTATGACAGGACTCTGGGCGGGACCGCTGAGGGACTATCGCTGGGAGAGAATGGCGTTGATATTGGCGACATGGGTTCGACGTCTCTGCAAGCCATTCTGAATATGGCCTTTGACGTCGACCAATGGGCTGAGCCCTATATGCTCTGGCCGAGTGGAGATGGGTCAGGAATTTGAGATGAAGCCGAATGTAGATTAAGGGCTGTTTCTACTACCTCACAGGGTCGCCTGTGTCACAGATGCGGATGCTATAGCTGACCCTTGTGAGGTATTTAGCTTAGAGATTGTATTTCTGCTATATGCATACACGCAATCAGTCGTTTATCTTTTTCCAGACCGACTCACTCCGGGTTATCCCTAACTTGCACCATGCTGTCATGTCTTGACGGGACGCTTGAATCAATAGCCGAACCTCACGTCTGGCTGATCAGCTGAGACTCGGAACCATGAGGTCTGTGATCTTAGTGTGATTTAGACCAATCATGTTGAGGTTTTGTTCAACCATCTCAGAATCAGAGTCCTTGGGCATGGCCTTGTTTCAAAGCACCGGTTTTCATTCGTACAAGACACATTTCTCAGTTGATCTGCATTGGACTATCTACAACCAGCGTCTCCTTCAAGATACAAAGAGGGGATTATCTTCCATGCGTGTAGTCCGTCAAGCGTCCTACTCACCCAGACGGATAGCAACCGACTTGTTTTGGGTATAGTTGGCTAGAGCAGCCTCCCCAAGCTCTCGGCCAATGCCTGATTCATGATATCCTCCGAAGGGTACAGCATGATGAAGCATATTATAGCAATTGACCCAAACAGTCCCGGCTTGCAGGGCATTCGACATCTTGAGGGCTGTCGTCAAGTTCTGTGTGTGGACAGCAGCAGCCAGGCCATAGGTGGTGTCGTGCGCCATCTGAAGAGCTTCTTCCTCATCCTTGAACTTGGCGATGGAGCAGACTGGTCCGAAAATCTCCTCTTGCATGATCTTCATATCAGGTCGCACGTCTGAAAAGATCGTAGGTTGGATGAAGTAGCCCTTCTCGCCATGACGACCACCGCCAGTGACCACAGTAGCTCCATCAGACTTTCCAGACTCGATATAACTCATAATGCGGTCGTACTGAAGCTTGCTGACTTGTGGTCCCTGAAAGGTGTCTTCCTGAAAGGGATCGCCAACCTTATTCTGCCGAGCGCGCTTCTTGAAAGCTTCGAGGAACTTATCATAGATGCCCTCTTGAACAAACACCCGACTGCCTGCACAGCAAATCTGGCCATGGTTGTAGTAGATGCCAAAATTGACCCAATCCACGGCTTCCTCGAGGTTTGCGTCGTTAAAAACTATGTTGGGAGACTTTCCACCGAGCTCAAGCGTAACCTTCTTCAGGTTAGACGCGGCTGCGGCCTTCATAACCTGCCGCCCAACAACAGTCGAACCAGTAAAGGCAACCTTGTCCACGCCCATATGCGAGGTAATAGCTGCGCCGGCAACCCTGCCGGTTCCGGTAACGAGGTTGAACACACCAGGAGGAAACCCGGCTTGTTGGATGAACTGAGTGAACACGAGGCCAGATAGGGGGGTCTGTTCCGCTGTTTTCATGATCACCGTATTTCCGGTAGCGAGAGCAGGCCCAATCTTCCAGGCGAACATCAAGAGAGGAAAGTTCCATGGAATGATCTGCCCACAAACTCCGAGCTATTTCACCATGAGTTAGCCCTTGGCCAGTGTTTTAGTAAGGGTAGACGGCGTACCGGCTCAGATCTCGTATAATGGAACATGTCGGGAGCGATGTCAATCGTCTTTCCTTCAATCTTATCGGCCCATCCGGCATAATACCGGAGGCATCCAATAACTGCAGAGACGTCCCCACGTGCATTGTTGATAGATTTGCCGTTATCAAGAGACTCAACAGCGGCCAGCAGCTCCTTGTTCTCTTCAGCAAGATCTGCGAGTTTATAGAGCAGACGGCCGCGGTCCTCAGGCGTGTAACGCTTCCAAGTAGTCTCAAATGCAGTCCTCGCTGCAGAAACAGCTAGGTCGACGTCCTTTTCAGTTCCCTCGAAAACCGAAGTGATGACCTCCTCGGTGGCAGGGTTCACAACTTCGAGTTTCTTCTTGTCGACGCTCTCCACCCACTGTCCGTTGATGAACCTAATCTTAATTAACTTCTGGTTCCAGAAAGTGAGGATCACTCTTTGCAGAGAGACCATGTATTGAGTACAACTTACAGGCCGATGGGCTGCTCGTAAGCGCCGGTGACGGGTGTCTCGAGCTTGACGGTCAGAGCCATGATGCTATAGGAGGGGGACACGTGGTACTATGAGAGAGGAAGAAGATCGAAACAACAGGAATAGACGGAATTGCCTCTTGGTAGGGTTAAATTCTCTGGTCGGTGTGATTATTGTTGTTGTTGAAGCCAGCAGGAACAGTCACATTTATACCCGAGCTCACGATTGTCCAACATAATGCATACGAACAACTTCGGTCACTTCACGTAATGCTCCCGTAGGTAGGCACTCCGTCCGGCACACGATTGAGTCCAGTAATCAAGAAAAGATCACCTCCGCAATCTGGCTTACACAATAGCTGTCAAGATTGAAGTAGGCGGCCCCGCAGTTCGCGGCTCCGCAGTCCGGGGACAATCTCCTCCCCTGAGCCGAGCCACTCGGAGGACTCCGGTGTCGACACCATCCCCGCCCCCGCATATTTCGTCTCGATGCTTTGTAAGACAAGGACATCATGTCAAACACAATGAGTATGTATGCCAACGGCAAAAGTGAAAGACAAAGTACCTTTCAACAGGTACCGAGGTAATAAGGGCATGTATTTTCCTGAACACATCCACATGGCCACACCCCAAGCTCAGCCCGTATGATCCAGCCCTTTGAGACCTCCATTCGCCCTTGACCACGCCATCTCTCTCTATGTTCCACCATGCCCTTTTACGAAGTCCATCATTCATACCCTCTGAGCGATGACGAGCGTCAGTCCATCGCTCGCTCCATCGCCGACCTCCACTGCACCGCATTTACAACCCCGTCGTTTCTCGTGTACGTACAGTCTGTTGCGCACGATATAAACTACTGGACATATCATATGGCTAGAAAGCCAAAAACCGTCAACTCAAATCGCATCATTGGAGTCGTTCGCACGTCTCCTTCCTTTACCAAGTCGGACTTTGATACCCTTGCTGCCAACATTGAAGATGCCTGGTACAAAACGCTCAATCCTGCCGGACCTGACGGGAAGAGCCATTCTACCGAGACACAAATATTGCTGGTGGTTACATTTCTGCCAATGGTGACAATTCGCGAAGGAGGCATGGCAATCCCAGAAGCTGGTCAGGTGGGTGGATGGCTGAAACAACAGCTCCCTTACATGAGGATGATGAGTGAACAGGGACTAGAAGACTTTACAGACCTACTTCAAGAGTTGAAGGATATAAAGGACTTGAGGGATGCTTCAGCAATCTTATCAGCAGAGTCAAGCCCACCCCCGAATACCAGCCTACCATGCACGTATCAACTACCTATCCCCAATGAGCAAACTTTGACGCCTGTGCAATTTTCAGGTCATTTTCAAATCCATTTTCTTTGAAGGTTCCTGGTTTCTATGACATCCCCAAAACAGCACATCTGCCTCATCTTTCCGTTCGTTTCTGACACAAGAAGCTCATCACTCTTGATACTTTCTAAAAACCGCCTAGTACGGGTCTTTTGGCGGTATGGCTCGCATGACATGAATTAAGCATAGCAATAGCTGGCTTCTAAGTCCCGATTCAAACACCCTTGGACGCGCAGGAACTATCAAAGTATCCTGACTGAGCATGGTGTTCAGGCGGGCTGGTTGCGATGTTCAAGCCAGCTTAGGTCTTTTCGCTATAGGGTAAGCGCCTCGGTGAAGTCGAGACGAAGTTAAATCCATTACTTACATGAACACCAACACTGGCAAGGTCGCGAGCATCTATGAGGCCAATGTTTAAGTCGATAAACAGGTCAATGACTCGGCCCTGATTATTCCCATTGACCATGTACGTAATAACCGGGGATGATCCATGGTGTACCTAACTCAGCTCAGTATTTGTTGGTCTTTTATCTTGGTGATTTGTTAGTGCCGAGGGTAAGCGGGTAGTGGAGTTAGCCGCCGGCCAGGCAGCTTGGACATCTCCAGCCGCTCCGAGACGTCACGGTGGGAAATGGGACGTGGAATGCCGCCATTTCCTTGGAGATAGGCAATTGGATTGTCTCATAATATGTAAATCTGGGGATTTATCGAGCAATGAGTTGCGCCAATGGGCTGATTCTGGAAGACATCTGTCTGGCAGAGACACGTGACCAGGGCCCCTCACCGCTGCGATATCGGATGCTCTTCCGCCGTCTCCGCCGCTTCCGCTCGGCGGATGCCGAAGCCGCCTCGGTGCCACTAAAGGAATCGCATGAGATATCCATCAACGTTGATTCGCCTAGAGGAGCGGATGTCCATTCCGTTGCTTGATCAGTGCTCGAAAAGTTGACCCAAAATCCATCACTCGAGTTAATCCGATGCGGGGTCTACGCACCCCAAACTGTTTTACGTAAGGCGCCAACACAGGCGACCCCACGTATCTCGGTTCGCATCGTCAGAGTCATTCTTGGGTGTTTTGCCTTTAAAGACCCTTTCCTCACCTCGCGAATCTCATAGTCTCCTCAATTTCGAGAAATCATCCTCACAAAAACACAGCCAAAATGACACCCTCACTACAAGATGCCAAGGTCTGCTTCGTCGGCGGCGGTAACATGGCCGCCGCCATTATCGGAGGTCTCCTCGCCAAGAACATCTCCAAGCAGAACATCTACGTCTCGGAGCCCTGGGAGGTGAACCGAAACAAGATGGCCGAGACTGGCGTCAAGACTACTGCCGACACCAAGGAAGCTTCTGCCGATGCCGACATCGTCATCCTCGCCGTCAAGCCCCAAGTCGCCAAGACGGTCTGTGAGGAGCTCGGTGCCGCCTGGTCTGACCGCGAGAGCCTGCCAGTTGTCATTTCTATCGCCGCCGGTATCACATTGACCAGCATCGCCGAGTGGTTCAAGCAGTCTAGCGGTCGTGCCCCTCACATCGTGCGCGTCATGCCCAACACCCCCGCCCTGGTTGGAGAGGGAGCTTCTGGTCTGTACGCCGGCGAGGACGTGACAGAGGCCGAGAGGGACTTGACTTCTGCTCTCCTGGGCACTGTCAGCAAGGCCACTGAGTGGGTTGAGAAGGAGGAGCTTCTGGATGTTGTCACTGGTCTTTCTGGTGAGCCTTGACATTATCTCTATCAATGCTGTAACTAACTTGATTAGGCTCCGGTCCTGCCTACTTCTTCGCCTTTGTTGAGCACTTGATCGCCAGTGCCACCAGCCTCGGTCTCTCTGAAGAGCAGGCCACCCGTCTGGCCAAGCAGACCTGCTTCGGAGCCGGCAAGATGCTTGTCGAGTCGTCAGAGGAGCCCGCCCAGCTGCGCAAGAACGTCACCAGCCCCAACGGCACCACCCACGCCGCCCTCGTGAGCTTTGAGAACTCCGGCCTCAAGGCCATTGTCGATGGAGCTGTCAAGGCTGCTACCTCTCGTGCCGAGGAGCTTGGAAAGAACTAAATGTGAGAAGGCGTAACCTATAGAGTTGGTTGATTCACTGGGTCTGGGTCGGGAAAACATGACAAATACCACAATGAGCAAATGATAAAATGCATACTGTTTAGCGCCACCATTATGTCTTGATCGAATTATTTTTCCTCTACCTAATTCGTCTGTGCTCTGGGACGTCGCTGTTCAAACTGGCATGGGTGTATCAACCAGTACATTTCTTGTCACGCTTTTTCTTAATAGGTTTGATCTATGCCAGATGAACGGAAATTTCTTAAATGAAAGCATGAGATATTGCTGAGATAATTATCAGTATGAACCAAGAGAAAGGAGAAAAAGTTCGTCCAAAGGGCATGAAAACTATCTGATGCAAAAAACGATATGATGAATGTGATGAAGATAGTTGCTTTTCCAGGATAGAAGGGTTAGGGAATCGCGTCTGATTCTCGATAAAACTCTCAAAATAGCCATTGAACCCTTTCATACCCCCGTTCATGATCACAAGTCACCCACAGGTTCTTCATTAGTGTGCATGTCCTTGCTTGGGAGCCAATGTAGTGAAGTCTATTGTCATTGGTTGAGAGACTGGATTCCCTACTATCCATTGCCAGAGGTAGCCATATGAAAAAATGGTAATGTCGGCATGGGGACCTACCTATGGTCAATTATGAAATTATCTTTCCTTCTGACTTGGCCTTCAAGGACCTAATATCTTCGTGCCATTCCTACAACCCTACTTGGTCAACATACGTCTTGCTACACTTACACGCGTGACATAATTCATTGGCTGTGAGTCCGAGCACATCAGAGTCTGAAGTAAGCCTCACCGAATTGTGTGTAGGAGTAATGAATGATCGCTATCTGCGAAGCAGGGGGATGTACGAGTAGAAGCTGGAGTTAAGGCATTGCCAATGGGTATAAAATTGGAACCATATGAAAATGATATGGTAAACATTTGTCAGCTCGAGTAATCATTGCGGTCCTAAGCCACTACATCCGAGTTTGACACACGTGCTTGCTTGGTCGTCAGGCTGTGCCGGACAATTTGAGATGTCCGTCAGTGAGAACTGCTTCGGAGTTAAGACGGGGCCAATCACACCTCGAGGATTCAGACACTATGCCGTTTCTGGTATCTGATCTCTTATTGGCCCATCTCTACTCTGACAAGGAGAAGATGTATATAACTTTCCAACAGTTCTTCATAGCAACGACACTTCAGAATATTCAATCATCTCAAGCACCTTACACTACCTACCTCAAGAACCATTCTTAAAACATTAACCACTCAACACAATGGAGTTCCCCAACACCTCTCTCATCGGTGGCGCCGCCGATATCCCCGTCAACGCTCCCACTCCCATCTTGACTTTCAGTCCTGTCGTCATTCCCAGCTCAGACCGCCGAGTTGACTTGGAGCTCAAGGTCACGGCTCCGTCTACTGGAGATTCTCTCCCCATCATTCTCCTCTCCCACGGTCATGGCCCCAGCAACTACCTCTCCTCGTTCAAGGGCTACGGGCCCATTGTCGACTTCTGGGCTTCGCATGGCTTCGTCGTCATTCAACCTACCCACTTGAGCTCTAGACAGCTTGGTTTCGAGCTTAACGCTGAGAGCATCCGAGAGCTCTTCTTAGAGTCACGAGCTAGGGACATGACTCGGATCCTTGATAATCTCGATACCATCGAGGAGACTGTTCCCCTTCTCAAGGGCCGACTTGACCAGTTCAAGGTCGCTGTTGCGGGCCATTCACTGGGTGGAATGACTGCTACCGTGCTTCTGGGGGCTGTCAACACAGATCCTCGCGATGGGGCCAAGACCCAGCTTGCTGATAAGCGCATCAAGGCTGGTGTGGTCATTGGCGGTACTGGAACCGGTGGATCAGACCTCTCTGAAAATGGAAGAACCAAGTTGGTCCCCTTCCACAACCCTGATTTCAGCACCATGACCACGCCGTCTCTCATCGTCTGGGGTGACTCGGATGTCGGTCCTCACCTGACTGTTCGAGGTGCCGACTGGCATGCCGACCCCTACAATCTTGCTCCAGGACCCAAGGCGTCCTTCTGTATCAAGGAGGGCCGTCACGGATTCGGTGGAATTAGCGGCTGGGATGCACTTGAGTGCCAGGATGAGAGCCCAGAGAGGCTGGCGGCTGTGCAGAGGGTGACTTGGGCGTATCTCAGGAGCCAGCTGTATCCTGGTGACAAGGCGTGGGACGAGGCACGCAAGGGACTTGAAGGACATGAGGAGATTGGAAAGATTGAGCAGAAGTAGAAGGTCATGCATCATATCGTAGTAGGAGAAGTGTATAGACAGGAGATAGCGACGCTTGGATGTGGATAATGGCTGCACACGAAAGGGATTTATGCATCTGATATTTCAACTAGTTTCTCTACTCTTTATCGCATCCAAATATGAAAAATTGCGTAATACTTTTAGCCTGATAAGCCGTGCTCTCTAAGGCCTACTCCATCAGGGTACTTAGATGGTGGCCTTTGGGCACATGGGTATGACTCTCGGATAAATTTTTATAGCAGTCTCTGCCGCATATTAATAGGCGTGTTGAATACAGCGCTGGTTTATTCCCGCTGTCTCATGTCTCGCCTCTACTGAAGGCAATGTGCAGCTCGAAATGACCTTTTCACCACAATTTACTTACCCATAATCTTTTGCACAATGTCTGCCGCTCGGCCGTAATCTGTACGCGGCCAGTTCTCCCTAACCCAAGCCTCATCCGAGTCAATCGCAAACGTCAAGCATCGCCAATACAGGGCCCTCACGAGTAACTGCGAATGCACCTCATCCGTACCATACATCTCGACAAAATCTTCACTCTGACCATGCCACGCAAGCCCATCCGCGACAACTATAGCCTCTGCAAACAAGGCGGGCCGCCAGTAGGGGGTGATGTCGATGATACCCGGAGGGGCTGTTGGGTTGTTTTCGTCGAAGAGCACGTTTCCAGTGAGGTCTCCGTGGATCAGTTGACTCCCAATGTCCGACGGTAATTCTTTTCGTAGTTGTGAGAGCTGCTGAAGAACTGGGTTGACAAGCGAAAGTATGTCGGCGTTGACATCTGCCACGTCACGAATCGACTTCTCACCCCAGGTCACCAGGTCTGCTTCGGTCCATCGATTTCGTCTCTCCACCAAAAAGGGAGGCCTTTCGGTACAGATGATAGCAATATCTGCGTGAAAAGCGCGACAGGCCTTCAAAATCGCCTCAAAGTTGGATGCTGGGGCTGATCTGCCTGGCACCAATGCCCAAGCCGTCCCGCCTTCAAAGACGAAGCCATGTTGTGACCGTATCGGCCGTGATATGCGGTACCCTGATGGGGCTTTTGCCATAATGGACTCGCATAACCCTGCGACCCATTCCGCTTCTTGGTCGTCATCTGAGGGCTTTAAGACGACATTCCCCGCCTGGAAGCACAAGCCCCTACCGCCATCGATTGGGACTGGCTCGGCTAAGATGGAGAAGGCTTCAAGTACTCTGGGCGATGGCTGTGTCATTTTGGCTGGATCTTTTGCGGATCGGTGCTGGAATTGATCAAGGAATTGTTGGTGAGAAGATACTGCTTCTTCAACTGTTGCCTGCAGATAGTTGATCACTGGAAGGGCGCGCCAAGGACTGGTCACATGGCACAGGCAAGGCAAAGCAATTAGTCATTTTCTATTCGTGAATCTATCATAGCTTTTCTCCGTCATCTCCTCCATATTAAGTACCCAAGCCTTATTCAGCTTCTCATTTTGCCCAGTCATTCACAAGCCCAACGAATATCTCCACCTGCGTCGAGTCCGTCGCCCACGTCGTCAACAGCCGAATAATAGCTTCATCATCTCCCCATTTCTCCCACACGTAAAACGTAAAGTGCTTCTGCAGCATCTTGATCAAACCGAGAGGAAGCACCGCAAACACTTGGTTGGTCTCTGTAACAGCGTGCACCGAGTATCCCGCCTTGGAGATGCCCCTGGAGAGCCTCTCGGCTGCCAGGTTGGCTCCTCGTGCGAGGTCGAAGTACAGATTCTCCTTGAAGAGTTCCGCAAACTGTGCGCCGATGATGCGACCCTTTGCGAGCAGAGAGCCATGTTGCTTGACGTAGAACTCAAAATCGGTTGCCAGTTGGGCATCTTTAACCACCACAGCTTCACCGAGGAGCGCA
Source organism: Fusarium phalaenopsidis (assembly GCF_050370095.1). Classification (NCBI taxonomy): domain Eukaryota; kingdom Fungi; phylum Ascomycota; class Sordariomycetes; order Hypocreales; family Nectriaceae; genus Fusarium; species Fusarium phalaenopsidis. The sequence goes on along the minus strand of NW_028145417.1, from coordinate 3,337,170 downwards.
CCATTCTTGGTACCTCCGATCCAAAAGATGTCCGTCAACTCCATGATATCCTGTAGTGTCATATCGTTGCTTTTAGATGTAAGGGCAGCCCCGATGCGGGCTCCATCGAGGAACAAGATGAGGCCGCGCTCCTCACAGACCAACTTGATGGCAGCAAGCTCCCTCCTAGTATATATCGTCCCAAACTCGGTGGCATTGGAGATGTACACAAGTCGCGGCTTGGCCATGTGGGGAAAGTGCCAGTTATCTTCAAGGGCTCGTTCGATCGACTCGGGCGTCAACTTTCCGTTACGCGGCTCGACGTTGATAATCTTGTGCCCGCTGGCCTCGACCGCGCCCGTCTCTCTTGTGACGATGTGTCCTGAACTGGCAGCTATGACAGCCTCGTGTGGTCGCAAGCATGCGGCGATGGAGATAGCATTAGCTGATGTTCCGCTGGGCACAAAAAATACGCCAACATCGTCACGGCCAAGGTGAAACCGGATCCTTTGTCGGGCGAGGTCGCAGTATGTGTCGCGTCCGTATCCCGTCTCTTGAGACTCGTTGCTGGCTATCAAAGCCTTGAGCAACGCCGGATGCGCTCCCTCGCTGTAGTCATCGGTGAAGCTATAGCGGAAAGCTGTTGTAGCGACTTCGGACGGCATCTTGTTGGATGATAACCTTGATTGTCTCAGAGTTGTTTGCCTCTCTCAACCTTTCCCATCACCATTTCTATATACCAACAACAATCTCCACACAATGATCCACCGACGCATCACTTGATTGCAACACAGGCGTCGTTACTAAGAGGGCTCTTAGTCAATGGACCCCTGTGGGTCGTTACTCAACAATCGATGACACCTCGCCCAAAGCATGTCGAGCTAATGCAGCCGAAGATGACTAAAGCCACGCGTGAAAGTATGGAATTCCGAGATAATCGTGCCATGTGAGCGCCTCGTGTGGTTGCGATTGGATAGCTTCACGATGAACGCGGCGGAGACTCGGGGTTGAAGCGGAGCTTTCATTCTCTATCTACCCGTGGGACCGGGCCGGTTGAGTGCATCGAGATTAAGCTAGGCTAAACAGCCGGGATGTTTGTTGATGAGATTGTGTTGGCGGCGTCGATGGAAAAGTCGATGAAGCTGCGATATGTCTGGACGGTGGTCGGGTCCAGAGGCTTTGGATACGTCAAGATGTTTTGCTGCTTGGGCTTGAGAGGTATGCCCATTGCTACAAGGTCACCCGACCCGGGACGCAGCTCTGGGTATTTCTGAAAGAACGCAGGATCGATCTTGTAGTATCCAGCTCCCTTGTCCATGTTGAGTTTCCGAAAGGCAGCGCGGGCATATGCCGGAGAAGAGAACAGCATGGCAACGTTAGGCGCGGGCAGTGTCGCTATTGTCGCATCATTCCCAGGCATGTCAGCATCCATGGCCGTGATCAGGTCCGTCACGCGGATGTACGCCGTGGCCAGGGGAGCTCCTCGCACAAGAGTAGCCATTGGTGTCTCAACCACGTATCCCGTCACGGCATCACAAAAGATTTGGTCGATGTCGGGATTGGCCGAGTGATGCTGCACGAGCTGGTCTCGAAGCGCCGGGAAGGGGATCCAGTCGATGACTAATGGGTGTTGATGCTCCAGCTGGATCGGTGTCGGCTGATATCTGGGGTGCAGCTTGTTGTATGTGGCGATGGAAGGGAATAGTTGCCAAGCTGTGAGTTCGATGATGTGATAGAAGCGTGTTTTGGCGTACCAGGCCATGACGTCAGGCCTTGTCATGCTGTTGAACAGGGACAAGGCCATAAGGACGGGTTGATAAATACTATCACTGTTAGCCATTGGCATTTGGTGGAAACTTAGAGTGTTAGTAGTTACCTCTGGACCGGATATTGACCACCTGCCGCAAAGCCAAGGCCGTTTAGTTTTGACAGTAAAAGTCGCTGAAGAAGTTGAATGTGATCCGAAAAGGGCGAGTTGCTCCAGTGAAAGTCCTTGCCCAAGATCATGCTCGCTTCTTGAGTCGCACTCATGGCGTCAAAATAGGGCTCCGGTCCCATTTGGTACCGATGACTCCAGATCCCCGGCAGTTGAGCGTAGAAGGGGCTGGTACCGGCGCTGTTGACAAGTTCGGCAGACGTTGGGCATTGTGCGTCTAAGATGAAAGTCAGTAAGAAGTAGAAATGACCTGATAAGGATGTTAGTGGTACTAACCTGGGACAGCATTTTGCATGACGAAAGAGTTAGGATCGAGAGGAGGAGCAGGACCAAAAATCGGAGGCGCAAAAGATGATGGCCCAGCAACAGAGAGTCCCTTAGTTGGTGTCCTGCAGAAGGGCCCAGTCATAGAGACAACGTCCTCATCTACCTCTTCATATTCTTCCCTGTCATCATCCTCTTCACCCTCAACATCTTCCAAAGCCTCGCCGACTTGATCGCCAGTACCATCAAGCGTCGCCGAAACCGAATTACAAATGGACTTTATCGATGCAAGATGCCTCGACAAGTCAGCCTGGACCTGCACAAGCTTCTGCCGCAGAAGACGATTCTCCCGCTGGTAAGCCTTGACACGCTCGCTCTCTTCTTTCTGTAGCTCATTACGAAGGCTTGCTAGTTCTCTGATTTGTTCTTTGGTCCTGCGACGAAACGCCTGCTGTGAAAGGCGGTTGCGCGTTTTTCTATCAAATCAAGTAAGCACTTCTCCTCCTCAAATGAAACATACAACTTACTTCTCCTCCTTCTCTCGTTCTCTTTCCTCTTCAGTCATCACTGGGTCATTTTTCCTGGCCCGTTGACTGGATTTCGGAGCCGCCATGTCGTCAGTATTGTCATACCCCAAACTCCCAATGTAACAGGGACTTGGCGGTGGAGAGAGCGGCAAAGAAAGCGACGAATCCACTGCGCTTATCAATTTCTGAATGACACCGTTGCGCCGCTTACTCACGGGCAGAGACGGGCAAAAAGAGATTTTACCCCCACAAAGTTAAACGGTGAAGAATTTGTTGGGTTCATGCAGGTTAGCCTGGCAGCCCGCAGCGGAGGATAATTCTTGACCTGGAATACGAGGCTTCCGAGGATTTGGGCATCATTCGAGGCTGCATTGATATACTGCGATCAAGTCCCGTCAGCAGTACCTCCGTGAAACGACTCAAGCATTTGATGCTTTTCCGTAACAGTCCGGGTGTGGAATGAATCTCTAGCTATGGTCATAACATACACATACCAGAGGTTATCTGATGTAGGTAATATATCTCACAGCTACATCAAGCGCTTGCCTTTTAACTTAAGCAACGCTGCCCCATGGGCGTTTGAACTCAACCTAGAGCAATACAGAAGAAGTATCGTGAGCATCATCGTATCTCAGGACGCACACATCGTCTCTTCCAAGAGTGCCATCTGACCAATACGCGGGCGTGACATGGTACATATCTTATTCCTTCACGCTTGGCTACAGCCAAGCATGCCAGAAGATGGCTTACTTTTAGGTGAAGGAATGGAATAGATTGTTTGACCTCCAATGTGAGCTGAATGTCCATTACTGATGGAAGAAGCGATCTTCTGGCTCAGGTAACGCATGAAGGGCCGGGCTTTAACTATAATAAAGAACACATTAATATTATAATACATTGATATTATGTTTTTTAAGACACTAAAGCCCGGCCTTTCAAGGATAATTCAGCTACAAGATAGACATTTAGTCGTTCGTAGCCGCTTTCCAGCAGTAGCTGGGTTGCTGGTGGCCTAGAAGGAGAGCTTGGGCGTCAGTAGCCAATTAAAGACCACAGGGGGGAAATAAACACTTTACAGACATACCCTTTTGCGGGTGGCCTTCTTAGCAGCCTTGTCCATTTGTGTCAGTGCGAGACTCATACCCATGCTAGAGTTATAGTCTATGGGTGGGTTGTTACCTGGCCCTGGGCGGGTTCTTCTTCCTACGCCTCCTCTTCTATCTCTTGCTGCTCTTATTGTTGCTTTTGTACCTGCTTTTTGGCCTCCCTCTCCGCATTTTTAATTAGCTCGATGTAATCATTCTCTTCCGTATCTCTCCCCGAACGTAACACTAACGGCATAGCCTTGCCCTAAAAAATGACGAGATAAAGGAACCAAATATGTCAGTAAAGAATCCAGAATCTTGGAGGGGAAGATGCGGTTCAAGTGGCCATGGCTTCTTCATTCATCCATCCGTCTACTCTGCAAGGGACGGTCACAGATTCTCCACCATCTTCTTGGCTGGCTACAAGCCGAAGTGTGTTCCGTTTAAAGACCCCATTTGTCGTCCGCACGAAGCCCGTAATCCGCGTCGTACACACACTGGCTTGTCCCTCTCCCATAATTCAGGTGCTTTATTATGTACCTTTTACTTGGTGCATTTTAATTGGCGCTAACCCCTCATCGTGACCCGCTTGGAGTCTGAATAAGACCACTCATGGGCTATGTAAGAATGCATGTCAGCCTCGGGTTCTGCTTCATAGCTTTTCATCCAAGTCGGCTACCTTTTCTCCCTGTTCGACCTCGCTCAACATACCTTTCGTCAGCTTCAATCTCGACGTCCGATTTTCGCGATTTGGTCAGACTTGTCTACCCACCCCGACGGCACTAGTGACGGCTCATTCACCCAGCAGTTACGGCCTTGGTTACCCAACTTTTCATTGTTGGACTCACAAGTGAGTAGGCCGAGACTCTAGCCGCGGAGGCCAGGTGACGGACTTGATAACCTGGGTGTTGACTGCTGCAGAGCTTCTCCAGTCAGGAGGGCAAGACGGGAGAAGCATCTCAGCCCGAGTCTTCAACTTCAACGCGGCTCTTAGAGGTCCCAGCCATGATGGATAGTGCGGTTCTGACGGGTATCCACATGCCCAAACCAGACTTACGAGAGGCCCCTGAGGGTATTGGAGAGTTCGCGGACCGTTTGGGCCTTCCACCGCCAGTTGTATTTCCTATTCCCGGGCCCGGAGCCTATGGAAATGCCGATGCCTGTGACGCAAGACCTCCGGAAGAACGAAGAAGAAAAGCATCGAAACTGATAGATAGCCTTCGAAAAGACCAGGTGCTTCCGTATCTCATCAAGGAAGGACAAGAAGGTATGATTTGGAATCATCCTAACACGTGAAGACAAAATATCTGACACGGATGGACTAACAAAATTCACTTATAAGACGACTTCTGCAAGGTATACGACATTCAAACAATGTTGTACGACCAAGGCCACGAAATTGATGCTTGCATGTTTATCGCCAGGTTCTGGCTGGAAGATTGCTGGAATAATCACACTGAACATCACACCTCTGCAAAGGATCTAGAGTCCATATTCCCACGCCGCCTCATTGATCTTGGTGAACCCTCTTATCCCAATGAATCATTCCAGGGGCCAGCTTTGCCACGAGAGATAAAGGTGATAGAAGTTGGGCGCGAACTAAAACCTCAGTACATTGCTGTCAGCTACCGGTGGCCGAAGAAACCTAACCGAGACCAGCAATTGACTTCAGCCACGTGGGACCATTTTTTTCAGGGGTTACTCAACTGCAGCTCTTCCCCAACTCTACTACGATGCTTTCATAGTGGCGAGGATGTTGGGTTTCAGGTATGTTTGGATTGATGCATTGGTGAGTTTGTTCTGCCCTCCCACGCAATCATGTGATTCAGAGGCAATCAATCTAACGCTTCTAAGTGCATCATGCAGGATAATGGAGGCGACTGGCATGCGGAGGCTCCGAAGATGGCATCGGTTTACGGTAACGCTATCTTCACCGTCGCCTTCGGGGATGGCCCTGAGTCGAAACACTCTGAGGGGGCCGAGATATGGCGTAGCTGTTCGCTTCGAGATGCCGCCACCCGAGCAGCGGCCCAGACTTTCGTCAAGGGGGGTAGAATCCCGAATTTCGACAAGAGAAGCCCAGAGTCCATCTACTACTGGCTTGAATCCAACGGGAACTTTCCGACCAGACCTAGCAGTGAGCTCGACCAACGCGGGTGGACATTCCAAGAAAGACTTTTATCAAAGCGAGTTCTGACCATTACCACGGACGGTCTTTTCTGGGATTGTTGTCGATCAAGCGCATCAGACACGCGCCCCCTGGGCTTTCTAGGCGACTTTTCGCCCAAGTTCCGAGATTCGGATGAGAGAAAGATCAAGACACAACTGCTAGGGATGAGCAGGGACCCCATTATAGTTGCTCGCTGCGACTTGTACCTCCTTTGGAGACGGATTCTGCAAGACTATACCCAGAGGAAATTCTCACAAGCCAAAGATCGTATCGTTGCTATAGAGGGCGTGGTGCAGCGCATAGGAGCTGTCTTGAACGAGCAATGCTTTCTGGGAGTCTGGAAGGGCGACTCCTTACGATCACTTATCTGGTTCTGCGACACAGTGGCATTGAGCGCCAAACCAACCAGGAACGCATTGGCCGCTCTACCAGCCAGGAAGGACTACCAATTTTGTGTGCCTTCATGGTCCTGGGCATCAGTCTCATTTCCCATCCAGTATCGACTCTGGCACCCCTTTGAGACGTCTGCCAACCACAACGTAGAGTTGGCATCACCCTGTGCAACTCTGCGGTATATATCCGCCCAACCAATCGACAAAATATCCTTTGCCAATTATGTTGGGGTCATAACCCTCCATGGAACTCTTGCAAGGGTACCAGCGCATTTACTGACCCTTCCAGGCTGCAAAGTGATTCTGGATCCGCGTCCGCCTCAGGACTTCCCTGGCTATTTCAAATACAAACAGGACGAACTCGATTCCCAGGCCCATTCCAAATATAAAGGACAGGACGAGACCGCTGCTTGGCGTACTCTCTTGGCCTGGGAAACGGATGAGATCTATGTCCTGCCGGTGCTAAAGGGCGGCTACTCCAAGACTCTGCAGGCTCGGTATTGCCTTCTCCTTGACCCTCGATCAACCATTGAGTACCACATCGAACGCGAGAATCAGTGCAGGATTCTAATACCGAGGACTACATACGAGAATCGATGCAGAGTTCTAATGCCGATGATTACATGCCGACGCCTTGGTCTCCTGATTGTCGACTTAGCTTCTAGGTCGTTCTGCATGGAGGATCCAAGTATTTGCAATAATGATAGATGTTGGGAAGTAATATATATCGGGACTACAGAGTATAGGCAACGTCGGTGCCTAGGAGAGAGACAGACTATTAGGATTGTTTGATTCTTTAAGTATTATAGAATATTAATAGTGCGTTTTAAGACTAGGTCAATAGATATACTTAAGTATAGCTATAAGCATAAGTAGAATTATATATATATTTTAAAAAGGAAGCTGTATAATATATATAACGTACATGATAAGCGAACGAGACAGATAAGCGAGCGAGACAGTATACTGTGCACCTAGAATTAACCTACCCTAGATAACCTAACTTTCTCTATAAAATAGCAAAAAACTTATAAAGAGTATTTTTATAAATAACTAACTACTATAAAAATCCCTTCACCTGTGTTTCTTTTATTTAATTAAAAAAGTTTTCAAAAACTCTGGAATAGTCGTCATCGCTACTCCACTTCATTTTGCGTCACACTTGGGCCACGGGGCAGGTCACGAACATGGAAGCGCGAAGATAAATCACAATATTTCTCAAGGACGAGCCCGGACCCTAAACTATTCAATCGTGTCCCGACTGTAGTAACTTACACCTCCTCGCCGGGTAGTCCATGCCGTTCTTGCGTTGTACCTGGTTTGCCTCTAATCGTCCTTGGTGGTAAATTTCACCTGGCCATTGACATCTCTGAAGGTACTCAGCAAGCCTTGTGCAGGCTTGATCCGAGTGACATGGACCTTGAGCTGATGCAGATAGGTATAAATCCACTACTGCAGGCAGCAGAAGGACTAAAAAGAAAGGCCACTATGTTAGCATTGGGATATGATGCTATGGTGTTTTGATAATGTGTTCTTTGTTATAGTTGAAGCTCGGCCCTCGATGGGATACCCTTATTGTGGTCCTGCATAAGCCCTAGCCACTTTGTCCAGATCCCCTTTGCCCATAACCGTTTTTTTCATAGCCACTTTGCCCCTATTACAAGGGAACCCCCATGGCTCGAGTCCTAATCCTGCTTGCTGGCACCTTGTTTCTTGCCATGCACGCAGATACTACGCCTGCCCAGGACGAGTCCGATGCGACGTCTCATCATGATATAAATCGGGACAAACCTCACCCTTGCGCTGCAGAATCCACCTCTTGAACCACCACGGATAATAGCGGGAGAGTTTTCAGCAGAAAAGACTGACACGGTTACTTCCTTGAGACCCATGCCAATGCCAAGCAGCATGCTGTTCGATCAGTCAGTTGCGGGCTCTGTTGGTAAAGGCATTTTCCGACTTACCGACACGCAGCCAGCTGTCCCCAAGTTTGCGAGACGGCCATGCCGAAAGGTGCGAGAAGAGAAAAGATGGCAGCTACAAAGATGACGCCTCTCCGACCCATCCAGTCGTTGAGAGGGTCTGAGATCCAACCGGCACTGGCAAGTGTTAACTGTGTGTCTGACAGTAGGAAGAAAGTCTTACAAGAGAGAGATGGTGATGTGTGGCATGGCGTTGACAAAGCCGATGATCCAGCTGTTTTTTGCGCATTCTCCCTCGTTCGCAACAGGTCCACAGGATGAACCCGCCGCGTCGGGGATGCCGAGTGCTTCGTGAAAGGTCAAATTAGCACCATTCGAGCCAGTCTGCACCCTTCAATTAGCGATAACACGAGACGATTCAGAGATGACTGACCTGGTCCCATCCTTGGATAGCAGCAGCAATCGAATTCAGAAATATGGTGTAATACAGCGACCGAGGATGCCTCCACTTGTGGGTAACCTCCTGTCGCAAAGCTTCCTTCTCCCCTTCGTCAAGCTCTTCGAGAGCCTCAAAATCGGCCGGGCTCTGGATAACGAGCGCACCCTTACTAAGAAGAGGCAAGGTGTCGTTGGGTAACCCCTTGTCCCGCTGGAACTCTGCAACATCCTTAAGGAGCTGATCGCGGGGGATGCCTTTGAGAGGGTTGCGGATTTCGCCGGCGGCGTTTTCAGTGAGCTTGGCTATCTCGTCGTGGAATGTTTGGGTAGCCCTATCAAACGGTTAGAACTGGCCTTCAAAATCTTGCAACAGGTGATGCAGAAGGGGGCAGGCTATTGGACAAGAACATACTGTTCAGCTCTCTCAGGTGAGTCTGAGGTTCTCTTTTCCTGAACCATGATGGATGTTGATAGTGTCAACAGTCTTTCGTCTCACATTTAATGGCTGATGGGCGGGTAAGGGAAGACGAAAGGATCGTATTTCCAGATGGATGCCTTTTGGGACGATCCATCTGGTCTGGAGGAAACGCGGGTTCTTATACCACGTCACATGAAACATTCCGACCCTCGGTGATGATCTGTCAGACCTAGGACACCATTGACGCACTTCTTCTTGCACTAGACTCCCTTGCAACACTTGATTGCTGCGGGTATTGCTAGCCCCAGCCCTCGCGCGCTGATCAACAGTCTGGTAACTGCCGTCCAAACCATTGAACCAGAGACTTGGCGTAATTCGGTAGTACTAAGCTTATAATACCCTCCTATAAAGGCGTCGTGCGGCAGTGCCTGATAGTCAGCACTTAAGGGCCTGGCATTGATGGTGACTTGAGGCGGCACCCGATTGTGTTAGAGTAGGACATGGATGTCGAGCCGTTGGTGAGACTATCAGTCCCAGAAGGGTATTCTCTAGTCTCATCGCTCCCGCCGCTGGCGAGTCCGGGGAAGACGCACCGAAAGTAAGCCCATCTAACGAGCAAACCCGGGGTGCTTGATGACCTTGAATCACCTTTACACCGGTAATGGCGCATATAACAGCTCCAATGAAACCAGAATTAGGCTTAATATTCTGGAAGATCGCTGCTTATTGCTGCGCTAGGGTTGCACAGCTGTGTTGGTGGGAAGCCCAGTGGACAAAAGTAACGGCCGTGATAAGCTCAATGACGTCAGTGGAGGGCGCCAGTCAGGAATGGTACCAACTCGCTTCCAAGAACTGATAGAATCGGCAGACGAGCTGAAGGTTGAATTTTAGTAACAAAAGACTGCATAAGAGATGAAATCCTGCTTCAATAATTAGGACCTGTTACTCGCTGCTGATGAGAGACGGGCATCACCGTAATATCTGCTCAGCCAGGAAGTGCAGATCTTTTCCTATCAACTCCGAGGTTTATCTTAGCCGTGAATTAGAATCCAAGGGGCCACCTTACCTTGAGGCCATGTGAATTATGTCAACGTAACCTAGTTTAGCGGGAAAGAAAAGCAGTATTTTAGGAAGATAATATTAATACAACGCATCGCTACTTTCATAAAGAGTAGCTTAGGCTTCCAAGTTATCTGAGGCATCACCTAGCTAATCCTTGCCCTAAGTTAAATACCCTCTCTAAATATGAAATCGTAACAATGAGTACTTCATCGATGAGTGCAGCTTAGTGTGCGATCAATTATCCCTAGCATAAATGAATGTGATTGACTTATGCCCCCTGTAGTGACCACCTCGGAGGCTTATGACAGCTGATGGGATATGCTACCCCTGCAGAATCCCATCAAACGTCCAGTTGTAAGGCTGGACCCGACCCGACTTGTATCTGAAACGGCCCACAGCCAGCCAAGGATGTTCAGTGCGAGCCAGCAAATCAGAAGGCCTGTTGGGTGCGACCTAGCAAATCAGCAGGCCTTCGCATCCTTTCGCCCCAGATTTTGCGGCGGCTCGCAAAACCCTGGCTTAGTTCGGCAGTCAAAGGATGACAACTTTCCCCCTTGGGCTGCATCATGCCCACCCATCGTCGACATTAACAGCCGATAGAGGGTAGAACCCTTGAGCATTAACGAGAGAGTAGCCAGAAGCTGAAATAAGATTACCCAGCCCAGACCAACAACAGGCCCGCGTCGCGCAGCTAACCCATAGCTGTCAGCCCGTCTCCGCCCGTTAGTCCCAACGAGCTCCCTCCTCCAACCTTGTTTAAGGGACTAACTCACCCACACTTTTTTTTACCGTCAAGATTCCTCTATCGTGTGGCTTTTTGCCTCTTCCTGCACATTTGACTGAGTCCTTACTTGGCTGGCTGCGAGGCTGCGCCACAGCCGTCGCTCCCAATATGACCACCAACTTCACCGAGGTTATCGACTTCTTCGGCCTCAACTGTCCCAATGGCGGTAAATACTACATCTGCGCCGGCAGCTGGGTCGAGTTCATGGGTTGCTGCACCAGCGACCCGTGTGCGGACGGCTCAGGCATCTGCCCGACCAAGGACCACCGACCGGCAGGCTATGACGAGGCCCGTCTGGCCGCGGCCACGGCCAACATCTCGGGCGAGTCGAAGACCGAGAAGCTGTACAAGTTCCCCGTGACGTGCTACGGCGAGCAGGGCTGGTTGAACAGATACGCGTGCTCGAACAAGGGCGTGTCCTTCTTTGGCTGCTGCAAGACGGATCCCTGCTTCACCAAGTTCGAGAAGCCGCCCCAGTGTGCAAACAAGGATCTGCAGATAGCTGTGCTGCGGGACAACGAGTACCGGTATCTCGTCAACGCGTACGACAAGACGTACAATGTTTCTCTCACGGATCCGACCAATCTCCCCACCGAGAACGGTAACATCAGGGTCGAGGAGACACAGAATGGTCTTGTTGGGTACGCGGCTGTAGCTGGAGCCTCGTTCGGTACCTTGGCTGCCGTTGTTCTCCTCCTGGGTGTGGCCTGGAAGTACTGGTATGTCTGTCGCAGCAAGAGTAAGGCATCTCAGCCCTAACATCAGCAGGCTGTCAAAACCAAAGGCCAAGAGGAGCCAGTCCTTTCCTATGAGCCCCATTAGCCAGGCACAGAAAACTGACAAGCCGTATATACCTGTCGTATCTGAAGTGTCTCTGCAGGATGGTCCTGCACCCCAGCATGGTTCTGTAGTGGCTCTCACAGCCCCTGGGAGCTGGGGCGATGGTCCAAAGCAGCTGCATTCCTGGAGCGCCAACAAGGTTTCGGGTTGGTTAGGAGATACCTTCCTCACCCTCATTCCAGTTATTTTCATAGGTAAGCCTCTCCATTTTCCTAGTAGCTCCCGCCGATGCTGATGTCGGCAGTCCTCGCCATCATTGCCATGAGTCTCGATCGCCAACCCAAGTCGGACTTTGGTCAAAGAGCTATGGAATGGACGCGTCTTAGCCCGACCGTATATCCCATCATCTTTGCCGCGGTCGCTGGCAGATTCTATAAGAATCTGGCCCGTTGGTGCCTGGAAAGACCAAACGGCGTCGGCCTCGCAGTCCTTGAGCAGATCTTTGGCAGCCAGAGCTTTGCCGCAGCCTTTGAGCGGCTCTGTTTCGTCCGGACCAAGGTCCTCATCGGCATGGCTATCATACTCACATGGGCAATGTCTCCCCTTGGCGGCCAGAGCGCCTCGAGACTCCTGTCCTTCGGAAACAGCAGCGTCTCTGCGGATGCTGTCATCTACTACGCCGACCCTGCCTATCAGAAGTCTAACTTCCTTCTCTGGGACTCGGCCGTAACCAGCATGTCGAGCGTGGAGGCGCTGTACTCGTCGAGCCTTATGTCATCTCTCGAGCAGAAACGCTCGCCGAGAGACCTCTGGGGCCTGCCCAAGATTCCCCAGTGGCCACGAGGCCTCGACGCCCAGACGCACAAAGTCGACAGCGATGCCCTCCGCACGGGTGGCAGCTACTACGCATCCCTCCTGGGCATCAAGATGCACGGGCTGGACCTCCCGAGCGGCCACGCCGACTACGCCTTCACCGTCGAGACGTCATACCTCGACTTTGACTGCAAACACACGCACTCGATCGACCTACGGTCGATGCCGAGGGACAACGAGACTGCTGTCCTCAACATGTGGCATGCCGATGTAAACTCAACTCGATATCCCCTGGCGGTTGACGACGTGCCGTTTATCGTCAACGTTTCGCTTCCGGCCAAGTGGGATGACTGGATGAGCCTCGAAGACCCGCCGCCACTGTCCATGCGGTACATGTCCCGCTGGGCGGACTTCATGCCGTGGATGACAACGCAGCTTATCGTGGTGGACTGTAGTATGGAGAGCGTCACGCTCGAGACGGACATGCAGTGCAGCGGAACGAGCTGCGCGGCACACAGGCAGCGACGGCTCAAGAACAAGCAGAGGCCGGGCAACCGGTTTCCCGACCTCATGCTCCAGAAGGCGATGAAGCTTTCCAACGCCTTCTCGCTCTGGGCCAACTCGACTGGTAGCCTGGCCCTCGGCCTCGCTTCGCCAATTGAGAACTACTTCATCGACGAGACGTTCCCGTACTCAGGACAGCCGGCGAGAAACTGGACCAAGGTCGACACGTCCAAGTTCGAGAATGTCTTCTCGAGGCGGTTCACGACGGCCTTCAACACTTATTGGGATTCAACCTTGAATCCCAATGGCCACACCAACGTCTCGTTCCAAACCGACCCCAGCATCAACACCGTCTCGGTCGAGCACTCTAATCTGTCTCCATTTATGAATTCGACAACAGGCACAGTCAAGGTAACCAAGGACTTGTATATCGCGAACCGCCTCTGGATTGGTCTGTTGCTGCTCACAACCATGATTCTCATGGTCCTCGCCATCTGCGGTCTTGCGCTGCAGGCCTTCATCCGGGGTCCAGACGTGCTGGGATACGCGAGTACACTGACACGGGACAATCCCAACGTGCCTGTACCGCCAGGTGGATCGTACCTCGACGGTCCCGATAGGGCGAGACAGCTCAAGCACCTACGACTGCAGCTCGCTGATGTGCGTCCTCAGGGCGCCACGGGCTATGTTGCGGTGAGGTCTATTCCGACGATGGAGGATGATGAAAAGTTTGCTGCTCCGCTGGATCGGAAGAGATTGTATGAATAGATTACTTGACAGCTCTGCGGCTAGACGCACCAGCGTGTATATTACAATCCAGCCTTTGATTTTGAGAAATTCGCATATGTATTCCGATGAATCGTCGTATTTTCCGACGCCGTGGTCGGCAACAACTGCATATTTCAGCGCGTAGAAACTAACATTAACGTAGGTAGGGCTCCCCGCATAAGTGTCTAGTCTATTTTAGAGATATCGTCTACAACCACAGACCGTAGCACTCGATGTGGCTAGAGCATTTAATAAGATTCTGGGCTACCCAGGGCACCATAGAGAGTCAAATTGCAAACACGACGTCCCAAAGCATCCCTCCCAAGAGCGTTTGTAGGCTACCACCAGCTGTCGGGAGTGCAAGCGGCAGGCCCGCAGAGCCGGAAAAGCCGCGAGGGCGGGGAAGCCCGGGGAGAACCCCTTTCCGGCAGAGGAACATGAAATTGATCACGTTGCCATCAAAAGTGCCAAAGGAATCGTGGACCTCATTACATAGGACTTGAGCATCAGGGCAGGTTTCCCCGCCATGCCCCATTATTACCATACAATGATTGCCTACGCCTGCCCCTTTCTTCTCAGGCTTATGAGTAACAACCATAGCCTTTTGGGCATTGAACAGCAAGGCATCTTGAACTCGATCCTCCAAGTGACAGAGCTGTGCCAGAGCACACGATGTACACGTTACCACATAATCCACTGGATGGGATCAGGCCTCCGAGAAATTGCAGAGAATCATAAAGAAGCAATGGAAAACCAGTCACGCGACTATACCAACGACGGCGAGCAAGAGCTCGAAGGCGGCGTGGTTGAAGAGTCGGAATCCTTCACCAGGAGGCCCAATCAAAAAATAGATGTCGGCATGTGGGATGCAGTGAGGCAAGCTGCAACAAGCCGTGGAGGGTTTCTCGTCGGTGAGGCAGGTCTGACAGACGAAAGAGGTGTGGCTAGAGGCACAATGTTAGTGCCAGATATGGGATCTTTCAGCTTTGAGTCGCCATGGGAGGCGTTGCTTCGTTCAGCGGCTAAGCCAAGGGGACTATTGATGGAATGAAAAACTTTGAATCCTTGCAAATACATCAGCTGACTGCAACACAAACACGATAAAAATTCTATACTGGACAATGATTTCATACTCGCAAGTTATGAGTTGTCACTAATATCAAGCACTGTTATTTATATATCTGCCTAGAGACCTTGATCTCGCAACTATAAGTCGCTGCCATATGAGACATTTTAGTAATAATAAAAAGAAATATTAAGAGATATTTATGTATAGCTTAAAAATAGGAAAGAATTCCAGGTCAAATCTAAGGAAGAAGGATGGACTTAAATAAATATTCCAAGTATCTCTAGAGGGAAATAACAAGAGCATAATTAAGCTATAATATATACTAGCTAGAAACTAAGTCGTATCCTCACACTGTGTTGTACATGCAGTTTCAGGGCAATAGCCATGGTTACAAGCAAAAGAACATAGCCCTAAATAACCGTCACTCAACTCTGGTAATGGACACCCACGGACATTTATCACATCAGGAGCCTGCTTCGGCTTGCCATAAGCCGTGCATGTGCAAGGACCTGGAGGGCAGTATCCATAGCCGCAACAGAACTTGCACAGACCGAGGTAATTCTGGGTTTCACCGTCTGCCACTGTTCCTTCTGCACAAACCGCAGTTGAACTTGGGGCTGCACTTGTCGTCTCTGCTATTGTTGTCATCGTCGTCATCATCGATTTCCTTTTCGTGAAGCAGTCAGTTATATGGACTTGTGACCTAGTTAGTTGGGTATCTCACCTGTCGGCCCCAGCAGAAGCATCAATTCTTGGAGTCGACGATGGCTTGGTAGTCGTTCGGGACTTGGTAGTCGGGACGGGTGTCGGGGTAGAAGTTCCTTCTAAAGATTCTGTAGCATCTTCCTGACCAGCGGAACTCGTCACAGCAGCCTCCTTGGGTGTGCCCTTCTTCGAAGCCAACGCCCCTCCAACACCACCGCCCACCGCTGCCCCAATCACGATCAGGGCGATCACAACCGCAGCAATAAACAGACCACGTCTGATCCCCCAGAACTTCTTTTTCGAGGCACCTTCTGCGTTGCCTTCCCGCTTCTCGTTTTGGCTGTCGACTGAAAGAGGCATCGGGTAAGCTACTTGTTGGGTCTTGTCGGGTTCGTAATAATATTTCGGAAATCGCTCCTCCAAGTAGTTACTTGCTCGGTGTATCTGATCGGGATGGACCACTTCTGGTGAGTTGATATCGTTTGGCCCGGCGGACGGTTGCTTCTCAGCATAGGAATCATAAGAGTTTGCTGCTGGAGTCAGCAAGTATTCATCCAATACACATAGGTCTCTCACCGTTCCAGGCCATAATCAAAGCTTGGACTGAGCCTTGTTCGTGAAATTCGTCATGGCAGAACGGGTCAGTAAGAAAAAACACAGACGAGAATTAAGAGACAAAGTGAAATGATCGTGTCGGACCAATTTTAAACCATCCGATGAAGTGGAGATACAAAAGATCCATTTGGCCCCTTTTCAACTCGGCAACGCGTAGCCCCCGGCCAACTGTCAGCTTGCGACCAGATACCTGATGGCACCGTTGACAGGGGGCAGTAAGAAATATTGCCTATCTGGGATGCTCGCTTATAACTGGACCATCTGTAGGGCTACTCTGGTCACATCAGTGTCACAGTATGAAGCGAGCTCAAGATGAGGGCGCTTACTGCCGTCTTGGCTTTTCGGAACTTTGGGTTTTCCTCAAGAATGTATTCAATACATGGTCTGGTGGCACAGGATGTACTCGTGAACATACCGTTCGGGTATGATTGTCCGTAGCATAGGGTTCTAGGATGGGAGGCACATCTGGAGTTGATGTCTTAGGGTACGTTATGACACTTCTATCAAACCAAGCAAGCATTGTGGACAGGTCTTTGAGAAGGGACTTCGTGGTGAGCTCACATTGGCCATTATATAGAGCCAGGGTCCTTGTTAGAAGCTACGCTATTTCCCGGCACTTGTTTTTGCGTTACTTCATACGGTCTTCTTTCCAAGGATTGAAACGGGATAATGCATCGCTTAACCGGAAGGAATTTCCGCATCGATATCTCGGTTATGATTCGTGGTCAGCACATCAGCCTTGGCTGTCAGCATAGGGACGTATCAGAATAGGCAATTCGGAAACTTGAACTTATAACTGGTTCGTCTATCTTTCCGTGGTTTTATCCTTGTTTCAAACTCCACTGTTAGCCTGATAGGGAAGACTTACCGCTCTTGACAACGGATACAGTAGCCGAGACCATGTTCGCTAACGTAATCCAGCACAGGGATTAAGACGGCAAATTCCGTGACAGAAAATCCGCAATGATAACGGGATACCCGTGGATTAGTCATGTATAACCAATCACACATCAATTCGCTGATGACGAGAGGGAAGACTCTCAGCGATGAACGAACAACCATTATCGGTCACGATCCGCGATAAATCGGACTCGGCCGTCTTTCTTTATCTACCAGCGACGATCTGCACCGCAGCCGATGGAGACGGACATGGAGAGGAGACCTGCATCGTCAGCCGCGCCTCAAGGTGGCCAGAGACCACCAAAGACCCGGACGCGAATCACAACTGCCTGCACGAGGTGTCAGAAGCGGAAAATCCGTGTAAGCCTTTCCCGCCAGTTGTGTTCACTTGGCTGCCCTCCCCTGCCTTGATCAGAGATTGGACCAGCGGATAGCTCCATCGAGCGGACCCATCTTCCGCGGCCATGGGGTCCATGCTAACACCCGTCCATAGTGTGATGCCCTGTCCCCCGCATGCAGCGCTTGCCAGCGAGCAGGTGTGCCATGTGTCGGTGGAGGGACATCGAGAGAGTTCCCACGCAGGTAGGTAGAGTAGTCAATGTGGTATCCACACACAAGGCCAACCGTTCGCTAATCACATTCACAGTTATGTCAACGACCTAGAAGCTCGAATCAGGTGGTTAGAGTCCATTGTCCAGGAGCACGCCCCAGACGTCGACTTAAGCGCCGGGCCCGGTCGCTCACCTAACACCGAAGGCGGCAATCCATCCAGAGATCTGCAGACCACGCAGCAGAGTCAGCAAGCCGGAGACACCCAGTCTCCCGGCAAGATAACGGATCAACTTGGTCTCATATCCCTCACCAGTGGCACAGATCTTCGTTTCTTGGGCCCGTCCAGCGGGTTGTTCTTCACCAAGTTTGTCCTGGCCGGGCTTGGGAAGCGACTCTATGTCGACAAGGAGTCAGCTCCAGACACGGCAACCGATAATCTGGCCATCCCTTCTGACCTCCTAGTTCCACAGCCAAAAGAACTGCCCTCCGATCACAGGCATGCGAGGTGGCTATCCCAGACCTACTTCAATGTGGTTCATCTTCAGTTTCCGTTTCTACACGAGCCCACATATTGGGAAATCATCGACAAGATCTACGACGATGTTGAGGTGGGCGTGGTGGCTGAGTTCCAGGTGTTCATGGTTCTCGCAATAGGGGCAACCATACTCTCGCGCCGGACAAGAGTCGCCTTGTCGCCCGAGGGTTACTACGCCTCCGCCATGAACCTTGTGGCTGGTGCTATGAACATGCCGTCGGTGAGCTGCGTGCAATGCACCCTGCTTCTACAAATGTACGCTCTCAACAACCCGACGTCTGGCCTGAGTCTATGGACGCTTCATCATCACGGACTCGCGATGGTAATCGAGCTTGGCCTTCACCGGAATGTCCCGGAGAGCACCTTTTCCCCCTTTGAAAGAGAGATTCGCCGTCGGATCTTTTGGTCCGCATACACGATTGACCGGCTGTTGAGCACTTTGATGGGACGACCAATGGGTGTAGTTGATGAGCAGTGCGATCTCAATGTAAGTCGCAGGCATATGCCAAACCCCCTTTCAACCTAGAGCTGACGAGATCCAGTACCCGCTAGACGTCGACGATAGCCAGCTCAAGACAGAGCGCCCCAAACCCCGCCAAGGCGACGAACCGCTCACCAACATGAGCAGTGCCATTCATCTCTTCAAACTTGCGAGGCTAAACAGCGAGATCAAATGCGTCCTATACTGCGCCGACCGGGAATATCCCCCATACACACAACCCGTAATCACTGATACTGAGAGCTGGAGGGTCGATTTTTTGAACCGGCTGCGACAATGGAGACAAGACATACCGCGGTATGGGGAAGCGAGTCCACGGCACCATCTCAACCTCTGGTGCGAAATCAAGTATCACGAGCTACTCATGCTCATTCTCCGACCGAACCCGCGCTTCCACAATCCCGACAAGGCGACCCTTCGCCAGTGCTTCTCCAGCGCCATGGCCTGCAGCGAGCTCTACCACCGACTATACATGACCAACATGCTGCACTACGGCTGGATGAGCGTCCATTCGCTCTTCTTGTCCGTCATGGTCATGTTCTACTGCGTCTGCACGCCTCGAGGGATCGCTGACGAAGCAGATTTCGACTCGCTGATGAGGGCCTTGAAGGTGTCGTCAGACATTCTCAGTGCCATGGGAGAGTACTGGCCAGAGGCAAAGAAAAGCCGGGATGTGCTCGACCGTGTTTCAACAGCCACAATACGGCGATTCACTCAGAACTTGAAGGCGACACGAAACAACTCAATAGCCCCAGATTCACAAGCATCCGTGAACCCGTCGTCACTTCTCGGCTCCAATCACGCCGCTGATTGGACCAGCATCGACTTGCCTTCAAACAGTGTTCCATCTCTCCAGTTTGAGGACACGAACGTGGTCGATGTTCCCTTTGGTCTTGGCTACGAGGCCCTGGAACAGTCCTTCACGTCTGCAGATATACTATCTCATTTCTTCGGCTCCGGTACAGATGTGATGATGGGAGGAGCTTATGACTTTGAACAGGCCAGGGACAGAGAGGCGGACGAGTCATTTAGCGAGCGCCTGCAGGATTTTGGACATCCTTACTAGCACATGATTACGGGGTTTGGGGCTACGGCAGCAACTTGATGGACATACTGACACATGAGAACATTGTACTATTCACGGTCCTTGAGCTTGTCCCTAGACCTACACGGAAAATCCGGCATCAAGCACAACATTAGTGCCTGTCACAGATCCAGACCTGGCCAGTAACACGACTTGCTCCGCAACATCCTGGATTGTGTTACCCAGCTGAAAGTCGAGGCTGAGTGGGGGGAATACACACCCCAACGTCGGTCAGCGTCTTAAGTAGCTTCTTGCCCTTGACCTCGTTGATTCTCTCCTGTGAGATCTCGGCGATCCAGTTCTACGTGTGCGTCGCCTATTTAATAAAGTTCGGCATGTGAACCACCCGAGAACATAACGTATCCACGAATCATGGCGAAAAGTGTTGACGCGAATGGACGGGGCCACCTACATGGCTAATGACTTGCAAAGATGCAGCTGCGCTGCTTTGGTGACTGAACGGCTGTCAGACGTACTGTTGAGCAGCATAAATGTCCTAATTGCCTCGGTACCTGTTGAAAGGTATCTTTCACTTTTGCCTTATGGCATAGTGGTTATTGTGTTCCACACATATGCTAGATAGACAAGGTTGGGAAGCAACATACAATTGAGCTGCCACTGGATTTAACTCCTGCGACGGAAGATGCCATGACAAAGGCCCCCTTGGCATTCTGCGGATACCCCCTGGCGACGTGGAGAATGCAGAAGTGAAACTTGACATTGGCCGAATCCCAGACGGCCTCGTCGACATTTTGATTTAGGTCGTACAAGCCGGCAAATTTGGTCCACCCAGCGTTTGATATTGGCATATCAAGTCTTCCCATGACGTCCACGGTTTGCTGCACCAAGGACTCAGTCCGGGCCTGTCGTGTGATACTGACCTTGATTGCCAAGCACGCCGGTCTCGATGGCGGGTCTCGACCATCTTGAGCTTCGAGATGTGCCTTTCTGGAGCCGCATCCCTCCCAGCCAGGGGCGACGCAACAAGCTTGCCCAAACAACCACTCACATTAACACGAGAAAGTCCTTGACGCTGAGCCTTTTCGTGAATGTCAGGCTTGCCGATGTCAGTGACCATTGCATGTAAATTGCCAGACAGCAAGTGAGTTTCCTCCCTCTCTCTTTCCCTGGTGTTAGCTGCTGTCTAGCAGTGCACCGCCAACCGCATCTTTGGCCCGGTACGGGCTGGAGGCCCTCACACGGCGGAAAGCTTTGATGAGTTAGCCCAGCAGCTTGAGTCAGCATGGGATGGCGCCGTCAATGACGGCAAGAAAGGTCACAGCGGCAAGGAGATGAAGGTCGTCTCAATCCAGGAGTCGATCACTGCCGGAGTTGAGAGCGGCCTCCTTCTCCCTCAGGTAAGTTGGCCTTATCCCAAAAGCAGCCCAGGCAATTTTACTCATCTCTCGCAGGTTGGCGGCGATGCCGCTTCGTCGAATGAGAACAGGCCCAAGTTTAAGCAACTCGCCCAGGCAAGGGACAACGACTTTGTTCAGCTCTTGCACGAGATGCAGAACAGAGAAGACTTGGTGAAAGCCCTTTCTGGCCAGTATGTGATGGCCTCATCGATAATCACCCGGACTAGACAGAATGAAATGATTGCTAATTCGGATTACGTTACTCGGGGCGAAAGCCGAGGCTGATCGGCGTATTTCCCCGCGTGTTTGTGCAATGACGACTCACTATATGAAACCACTCTTCTCCCTTCCATGACTGCTTACCACCTTCTATCATTACAGCAAACACTTTTTCGTCGATCAAACGGTATTAACAAGTCATTAGTAAAACCGAATCATGCCTCTGTACGCAGTTTCGCACGCCGCGCCTCTAAGCCTGGGCCAGAAAGAGGCACTCGCAGAAGCCATTACCTATCTTCACGCGGACAGATTCAAGACTCCTCGCTGGTACATAAACGTCATCTTCGCAGACGCTTCCGCCCAGACAGTCTTTGTCGGTGGTCGCCGGGTAAGCTTGTCCCCATCATCTCTCCATCTTGGCACAAGCACATGCTGATCATCCATGGGAAAGCGTCTCGTGAATCACATAACCGCCCGCGTCCGGAGCGGTCCTACTCGCAGTCGAGAGTCATTCAATGAGCTCTGCAGCGAGATCAACTCTGCCTGGCACCGCATTGTGCACCCCGAACTCTCGGCCTCGGAGCTACCACCGAGGGAGCTTGAGCTGGCGGCCATTTTCATTACGAGCGAGCTTGTCGCGGGCATGAAGGTTGGGTTCCCAGTTCCGGCAGCAGGGACTGAGATCGCGTGGGCAAAAGAGCATTTTGAGTCATTCAAGGAGAGAGCAGCGTTGGGTGATGAAGACTTTGTGGACTACGTCGAAGAGTTAGAAAAGAAGCCCGAGTTCAATGCGGCACTAAGAAGTGGCTGAGTCATTAGGTCAAAAAACCAGGCATCTACATGGCGTCGTAAACAATGATTAGTGAGCTGCTGAGTGAACAACGCCGTTGACGGGTGTCCGCCGTTGACGGGTATTCCGCGCTTCGTAATCAACGGCTCACGGATATTCCGTCTTGGCGACCGGAGTGCTCCGACCCAGGGTCGGATCCGCACTCACCACCAATTTCCACATCGTAACATGCTTCGACGAGAGTCAATTGAGAACGAGGTGGGCAAAATTGAAGTGTTGAAAAGTCGGTAGCTGTAGCTTTAGATGTGCTTGAGGGCCAACCATTTTTGCCAGGAATGAGGCTGGCGTATCATTTCACCAACCCTAAGAATGAATCACGATAACGAACGCAGCTTTATTGGGATGCCGCTCGAGATCCGAATGATGACCTACGAGCATCTTCTCGGCGGTGATGGCTCTAAACGCATCTCGATCTGCAGTCAGCCACTTCAGAATATTTCAGGCCATAGATCCAGGCCTCGACGTTCGGTCTACCCAATACTCAGCAAGTCGCCAGGGCAGCCGGCCTGCACAGCCACGTACATCAGGCAGGGCAGCATTCCAATTTACCCTGCTATTTTGAGCGTCAACCGCATGATCTACGAGGAAGGATCCCACTATCTCTATGGCAGACATGACTTCCATTTTGGCCAAGATCTTGACGCGGTGGCTCCCTTCCTTGCTAACAGGATGCCATCGACAAGGGATCTCATTCGGTCCATCACCCTCTGCAAGCAAATCCCTACCAGTTCCATTGCTCACGATCTTCATGATTGGGCAACCATATGCCAACATCTCGGTCATCTTAGACAGCTTACTAGACTGACCATCATTGTTGGATGTGGACGGCCGCAGAAGTCATGGGACGGCCCCCAAGAGCTCGCTGTATCTGATCTCCGTCTGCTGTACTCGACACGCCACGAGGTTATTGACTGGATACGGGAGCTGGCTGGGCTAGATAGAATTGGCAATCTTGTAATCGCGGCTGACGTCCAGCCGCTGGCAGAGCCAAATACGCACGCGATGCTAGTGACTGCAACGTTCTCAGCATCGATTGAATCCTCGTTGATCCAGTTTCTGAGAGATGACTTGGGGTTTGCGGCCACAGCTGCCAGAGAGCTCCGCAGCTAAGAGGCAGGATGCATGTACCGAAGGCGAGACTTAAGCGAGACAGTAGCAAGAATCAGGACGATGTTGGCTAAACATAACGCAGTAACATAACTCACTGCACCTATGCGGACAGCTGTGTGACGAACCATGAGTCAATTGCTCCGAATCTGAAAATGACATGTACTACCAAGACATTCCAGAGCTTCTCAAGGTAGCTGATTAATTAATAATCATTGACTTATCAGACCGGATAAACTAGTGAAGGAAGGTGTTGGGAAAGATGGGTCAACGGGACGTCTCCGTCGAACATGCGGGATAGCCCGCATGCTTGGCAAACTTCCAAAGTAACGTACCTCCGTTCCCTCAAAATCACGGTTATAAAAGACGAGCTTGGTTGAAGAGTAAATCAACATCTTCAATCATTTCTCACTCAAAACGGTTATCAACTCTTCCAACGAAAAAAAAAATGTCTAGTCTTCCGAGCACATACAAAGCCTGGGTCATCCCCTCCGCAGGCGCACCCCTTGAGCTTCGGGACGTCGAGCTAAAGCAACCCGGCGCCGGAGAGATCCTTGTCAAGGTCCGCGCCTGTGGTGTGTGCTTCACCGACGTGGCTGTCCAACAGGGTGAAATGGGCGACGTCTTCCCCAGAGTCCCCGGTCACGAGATTGTTGGTGATGTCGTCGCCATTGGTGAGGGAGTTGGCGGCTTCTCTCTTGGCCAGCGAGTCGGCGGTGCATGGCTTGGAGGTGAGCACCCATCTATCCCCTTTCAAGTGGAGGTGTACTAATTAGCAAATCACAGGTCACGATAACGTCTGCCAGTCATGCCGTCGCGGTCTCTTTCAGTCCTGCAGCAACGCCGTCTACAATGGAGCCAGCCGAGATGGTGGCTACGCTGAATATGTCCTGCTTCGCTCCGAGGCGGCTGTTTCCGTGCCCGAAGACATAGACCCTGCCGAGGCAGCGCCGTTGCTCTGCGCAGGCCTAACCGTCTTCAACGCCATCCGCAAAGCACACATCGAGCAAGGCAACCTGATGGTTGTTCAGGGCATCGGCGGCCTGGGTCACATGGCTATCCAGTACGCTCGCAAGATGGGCTACAAGGTTGCCGTCGTTAGCTCCAGCGCCTCCAAGAAGGACCTGGCACTGCAACTCGGTGCCCACGTCTACATTGACACCAGCTCCGAAGACGCGGTCAAGAAGCTCAAGGAGCTGGGAGGAGCGGCTCTCATCCTCTCCACTGCATCCAGCGGCAAGTCTGTGTCTGCTCTCACAGGAGCGATGCAGGCCGGTGGAAAGATGATCCTCGTCGCCGCCGCGGGGCCCGTCGAGTTCAACACCGCCGATCTCGTCATGGGGACTTCGGCAATTCAAGGCTGGCTCACTGGCAACGCACAGGATGCCGAGGATAGCATTGACTTTGCCAAACACTTTGACGTCAAGTGCATGATCGAGCGCTTCCCCTTTAAGGAGGCTCCGAGGGCAGTGGACCGCATGACATCGGGCGCTGTTCGATTCCGCGGTGTTCTGACTTTCGACTAGCTATTATAGATCTCTCCAGTTTCTTTTTCTTCAAGATAGACTAAATCAAGTTGTTTCTTAACTCCGCCTTTTGCTCTCAAGAACAGGGCCACCTCGTCTACCTTGTCCCTGCTGTGACAGTTTCGCAGGCCATCTAGCCAGCCATCTCAGAGCCCATTCTACCTGCTAGCGTGATCAACTTGAACGTTCTAGGCATAGTCATATACGCGCATGAACATACCTGGTGCGAGGCTGTGAGCGGAGCTCCGAGTCAGAAGAGCCATACCCGGCGGGATGTGCAGACAAGCCATGGCGTCAGGGGTATACCCCAAGCTCATGATTCGTTGCCTCCTCCCAGCTTCCCCAGGAATCTCGAGGTCTGTAAATTATGGAGGTTTCCAATTGTCGTGGCGTGTCCTCTATCCCACGTCGAAGTCATTTCGCGCCGTGTCAACAGATACAACACGTCCCGTCATCCGCGGAGGGACTTGGCGGATTTTCCGTCCCATCTCAATCTGCCGCAACCATGTTATTACGGAGATCCACTACTTCGACTCTCATGCCCCCTTGCCTTGAAGGTTCTGTCAGTTCAATGGTCTAGCTCAGCAAAAAGTCCTTCTTCTTTGAAAAAAAAAAAAAAAAAAAAAAAAAGTCTTTCTTCTATGAACGGACATTCAGGACACTTCTTCTCCCCCTGTCTTATCATGGCGCATGACACTCTCTCTTCTTGGCTGTCTGTCTACGCCCGCTGGACGTGATGAGACCGTCCGACTCTTGCACCATCTAGCGCACTTCTACACCTGGTACCTTGTCCGCTCTAATGGCAGCCCATCCTCCACTGCAGCATGCAACCTGCCCAAAAACATACAGCTATCGGCCTCAAGGTCCTTCGGTTCGGAACTTTTACCTTTCCTCTCAAGGCGGCGGCAGATGCCGCTACTGATGCAAAGGGACTGACACCTGTCCTTCGTTATGCCACCATTGGCAAGCACCTGGGAATTGCAGGTTACTTGGCCCTTGATATGGCAGCGCTGCTGGGCTTGACTGGCATCAGAAAGTGGGACAAGGCAGCCACAATTTAGCGTGAGGCTTTTCGATTCTGGGCAATCAGCGTCTTTTTCAGCATTTTGGAGCCGCTATACACCCTTCGGCGCCTGAGTCGACTCAAGATTGATAGAAGCGACGGCGAAGGCATTGTCGAAGTCAAGCGTGTCTCTCGGTGAGTAGCTCCACGCGTCCCCCATCCAACGTTCCTCTAAGACCTTCTTTAGCCAGCGTTCCATCGCCAAGAGGCAACTCGTTTCTGATCTCTGTGATATTATTGTTTCCAACGCGGCAGTGGGCCCGATCAATCTCAACGGCGGCTTCGTTGGCCTTCTGGGTGCTTTTGGCTGCGCCCTAAATATATCCAAACACTTATCATAGAAATAAGAGAATTTCCAAGATTCTTTACAAATGTCATTTTACCTTCTTAGTACTCTTAGAGCAGACCCCTGATTATTCCCTGTATCTTAACTTTTCCTCTTCCAAACATGCACCTCAACACCACACGTCTCCTCCACGACCTTTGCACGATGGACCTCAAACCCGATGCCTTCAATACCGTCTAGAAGCATACACTCATTGATGGCCCGTATACGTCCACATAGATGGTCAAGGTTATCCTTGAATGGCAGAACACGGAGCATGTCAAGGCCCCCAGGTCAACCCTCCCCGATGTGAGGAAGGATAAGCTCCTGTCAGATCCTCTCATTACTCAGAAGTTGTCTGAACTCTGGCTTATTCGAACAGGATGATGCGCATCTTTCTCGTTGGAGGTTGTTACCGTGCTAGATGAGCAGCTCCCCAACATCTCAGACTTCAAGACCTTCGATGTTTCGTACCATGGCCTGTCGCGATGCGAGGAGGCATCTCTGTTGGTTGATTCTGGGCGTAGCAAAGGGCCTATGAAGTTAGCCGATACTGGAGCTTGGGTCACAACAGAGGCAGACAAGACCAAGTGGTAGCATCACAAGGGGGCTTGGAACTACTGCAGGGGGGAGCCTAGCAATCTACCACGGAATGTCGTCCTCACTCCCGCAGAGGCAATGGAAAAGTGGCTCGAGAAGGTTGCCAAGAAGACAGCTGTCATCACACTCTTCCTGTATGTAACATTGCCTATGTACTATTATAAACTCACCAACGAGGGTTTTGCATGCAGCTCCATCCAAAACGGCGTCTCCACGCCTCGTGGCGAGGTCCAGTGGGACATTGCGAAGTCCGCAAACAAATATCTTCAGCTGATCCCCAAGATGATCGAGGGCGAGGACAAGGGCCATAACCAGGTGGTTTTCCAGCCAGACATCGTCTGGGTCGAAGATGGAATCAAGGCTGGGGGCACTTCTGAGGATAGGGAGATCTGTCAACACAACTTGTGGAGATTCGTGGTCAAGTGTTGTGGGCCACAGAGAACGTGTTCGCGCCCTGAATACTTATCTAACTCGTCTTAAAGACTATGATAGTTATGATGAAGGATATTATACAACATGAGTGGAATATTATCACAAAAGAAGGTAATAATTAGAAAGACTTTTATTGTTATTTATAAATTTGATCATTTCCTATCACCATCTTTAGACCGTTGACATGACCAGCGACCCAGTTTACACGCTGTCAAACACGTCCCAAGCCAGCCACCGACGCCTGGTTGCCATTCGATGCTAGAGACGTTTGACGCCAGGATGCGGTTCGCATTCTTCAAGTATACATTGTCCTCGACCAGTTTCTCAATGGTAAACATTTCGATGGCGACTCCTGCAACGGTGTTTCGCAAATCATTCACGAACTCCATGCGATCGTCCGTGGATCGGTGGGCATTGGCATCCGTCTTGTCCGTCTTCTTCTTCCCGGTTTTCTTCGTCTGGGCCGACTTCTTACCCTTGTCCTGCTTTTTGAGAGGAGGGATCTGAGAGGCACCGTCTGTTCCGTTTTCTGCATCCCAAATCTCGATGAAGTCTCGGTCGGTTGTTGGCCAGTCTGTGTTCAAAGGCCACTTTGTCAGGTCGGCTTTGGGGTATCGCTTTTGAACGGTAATGGCCACAGATTTGCCCATCAACTCCTTCTGTCGGTAGACAACCTTGAGCAGCGTCCAGAGGGCCCAGGCGCCCTTGGATGCCCCCTTCTGTTTGGCTAGTTTGTTGTTGCCAAGAAGTCTTGTGCTGGGTGTGGTGGATAGGGTGCCAGCGTACTTCTTCCAAATCTTCCTCTCCTTGTCCTCGAGCTTGTGTCCCGCTCAGCCCACTCACGGCCTGCTCGGGCGTCGGTCCCAGTTGTCCACCATGTTTGAGTTCCCCTTCTTGATCGTGTCCGGCGGGTCAAAGCAGGCGTAGTCAGATTGGATTGCAGACTCGCCGTCTGCCGTCTCGAGGTATGGCTGCTTGGGGTAGTGGCCACGCTTTGGATCCATGAAGGTGAAGTCAACGATTTTTGGGATCGGTCCCAGTGTGTCTTCTAGCTCTCGCTTTCCCTGGATGATCTTTTGACGGGCGTCTCATCGGCGGATCATCTGTTGGATGAGGTCGGGGGTGTCGAGTGCATCGTCCGTTTCGTCTTTGGTCGTGATGTCGATCATCTGGAGGCGGCTTTCCTCATCGTAGAGCATCTTGAGGTCGAGGAATGTATGCCCGATCTCCTTGTGCTTGTCGATGATGGCTTTGTCGATCGGGTCCGCGTGGCCTTTGTAGAGATCCTTCAGGCGCTGGATCTCATCCTTCGATCTGCCCTTGCCAAGCATGATTGCGTGTGCTTTGTGCGTCCTGATGTGAGGCGGGTGTGGGGGAATGTAGAAGAGATGAAGAGGTGATGAAGTGAGGGGGGTGAAGAAAGGAGGATCGTTGATAAAGTGGTTGAGTGTGTTTTGTACTTGCTATCCACATCATAAGCCTTGGTGAAAGTGAGGCCGTGTCTCGGTGCTCGACGGCAGTGCTCCTCCTTTTCTCAGTGGCGGGAATCTTCACTCTATCGCCAAATCGTGCCCTCCTCCTTTACGCGTCTCTCTTCTCGCACGTGAGGGAGGGTGGATTCTCAGTGTTCGGTTATGTGTTTGTTTCTGGCTGGTAGGTACCAGGGGTGGACCAATCTGGAGGCGTCATATCCAGTCTTGGATCTCTCGACCAAGAGAAACACACTCCGCGAAGTAAAACGTATATTCTCTCTCTCTCTCTCTCTCTCTCTCTCTCTCTCTCTCTCTAGAATTGCTAGGCTATCTACCGAGTAAGCAGCAATGACACGTCGCAACCTCAAGGGATGGGTCGCTTCTCATTCAAGTTTCATCACCTCCAGTCTCTGTTTCGCGCACTTCTCGGTGAACTCCTCGTCACTCATCTTTCTCTCGGTAGTGTACTTGAGTCTCAGCACGTCCTCAATCAGTTGGTGGAGCCCCTCCAGCCCATCAAGCGGCGTGATTTCCCACTTCTCTCCCGTACGCACGTTGTAGAGTATCGCACAAGGTAGTCTCAGCAAGTAAGCATATGTGCAAGCCTGGATAACATGCTGGTTGGAGAGTTGCGAGACAAACTTGATCTCCCAGACAGTATCACTCATATTCCGGACCAGGCTCGAAACCGCCATGATATCTGCTTGGCCCAACAGGCAACAGTCCTCTGTATCCTCCTCTGTATTGACTCTGAACTGCTCATGAACTTCGACTTCAAACCTGAGGTTGCCGATAGAGTCTCTGAGTTGTCCCCAAAGCCGGCCCCGAGCTAGGGCAAGATCGTAAGGCTTGATCCAATCAAAGTCATGGTACTTCATTTGGATTTTACGTGGGTCATAACCCGACACTTTGGCCTCGTACTTGCAGGCCTGGCGACAAAGCCAAGAAACACCTTGCTGCGAGTGGATTGCCGGCATTTCCTCAATGTCATCTGAGTCCAAGTCGAGTGTATCCAGTGTTCCAGAAACGCCATGCTCGAAGGCTGCGACAACAGCGAGGCCATTCAAATCACTCACGTCTTCGTAGAACTTCAGTTTCTCACCCGAGGGCACAATGTCTCGGAGCTTGATGTGCTCATCTTCGGGTAGAGGTGGTAGCTTCCGGATATGAAGAGAGTTCTGGATAATTTTCCCGAGAGACTCATCTTTAACGTGTCGGACCATATCTCGGACGGCAACCGTCCGCGGCAGAGCAAGCCCATCCTTCGCAGGCCGTCCTGGGGCACCGGGAGCTTCAATTCCCCGCTGCGCCTTGGTCATATCAGTGATATCTGCTGTCTCATGCAGAGCCTTCACGGACACGAAAGGCATCAGCTTCTTATCCTCGTGATGGATCAAGACAATCTGTTCCCTGGCACGAGTCAGGGCGACAAAAATCTCGTTGGGACATCTTTCATCTGGAAGGTGACGGCCAAAATTCTTAAAGTACGAGGCGTCGATGCCGAAGACAACGATAAGATCTCGCTCATTGCCCTTGAACTGGTGGATGGTGGAAACGCACATCTTCCCGTCGATAACCTTGTCATTCAGAGAGGCCTCTTCGTTAGGCGGCACATGGATCGGCACGCCGTACCTCTTGGACAATCTGTTGACCACCTTTTGCAATGGCCCTTGTTTCGTGCCATGCTGACGTACGCTCGGCGAGAGGATTGCTGTATTCTCAGCTCCGTAGTGCTTAATCAAAGGCCACAGCTTCCTAGCCAACGCATAGCTGTCAAAGGGGGCACACTTCAGCACAATGGGCTTAGGGCCTGTCTTGTTGCTGACGATGCATAATTCACCCCCGAGAAAGACTTCGTTGATGAACCGAACCGATTGCTCCGATAGTCGGAAGCTTTGGCGCAGCGGAACCTTGGCGAATGAGTAGGGGCTAACAGGACCGAACAGCTCGGGAGCAAGAGTTAAGTAGCGGTCATCAGCACCGCGGAATCCATAGATGGCCTGTCGCTCATCACCTAGGACGACGAGACGGGCAGATTTCTCGCCGGCCTTTTGCTGGTTGGCCCGGATAAAGCAGGTAGTAAGCCAAAAGAGGGATTCAGTACAATCCTGGAACTCGTCCAACACAATAATGTCAAAGGGCTCAAATTTCCACTGGGGAAGCTCATTTCGATCAAGAGCCTCGTGTATCAGTTTGGATAGTATAGCGTCATTGCTGACTTCAGTTCCAAAAAGCCTACCGGCCATGGAGTGAAAAGTGTAAACTTCGCAGTTGAGGTAGGAGTGAAGGCGTCGAAGGGTTTCCAGCTGAAGTCGCTTTGAGTAAGTGAGCACAAGCACTCTTAAATCCGGATGAGCCGCGATGATAGCTTCAGCCGTAGAAGTCTTGCCCGAGCCAGGTCGGGCCGACACGACCACATTCTCCGTATGGCAGAGCTTTGCGATCTTCAGCTGGTCATCGGAAGGGGTAAACGGGGGTTTCTTTAGCTGCCGCCGGAGCAAGGCATGACTGTCGGTGAAGGTATGAGACGGGCTGCGAAGAGGGAAAATACGAGGCTATTTAGGCGTCTTGTCAGTTCGATCCTGTCACCCGGTGTCGCCGATACTTACCAGTATCTCGTTAAGGTATGGCTTAGGCCGTGCTCGTGCGGCCAGTCGCCAAGTCGACGGTATCTGGCCCAGCATCTTGGCTCTAACTAGTACCGTGTAGATGTTGCGCGTTTGGTATCAGAGAAAAAGAAATGGGAGAATTGATTAGGTCAAGTAGGTAGGCATTGATAGAGGCAACTGAAGTTACCGTCGCTGTTGCACGACATGGTGAATGTGTCTTGACACGAGGCAATTTACCAACATTCAATGTTTGTCAAGGCCATCGGCAGGCAACAGGAAAACAAATGCCTTGTCCCGTGTTCGTTGAAAGCCATCAGGTAGTTACTAGGCCCAAGTGATGGGCGGATAGCAATTGCAGAGACAAGCGGCCCAGAACAAAAGCACGCCTCGGCGTCACATCCAGTCTTGGATCTCTCGGCCGAAAGCAACAACCTCCCCACAGTGAGATCGACACTACCTGTCCCAGAAGACCGGATCGTGCGTGTGGATCTCGAGGTTGAGCTAGACTGCTTTGACATGGTGAAACAAGTCGGGAATGCTACCCCAGCATCTCAATTTGAACGTCTCCCATCTATCAGCTAACTACCTAGAGTCACACACATCTCGCACGAGTCAGAGCCTCCCCCATTATCTCCTCGATTCTCGTCATGTGCTTCATATACTATTATCATATACAAATCCACTCACTGTCCCTTAATCCATACATTATCAAGCAGGACCTCGATCCGTTGCTTGACTACCTACACCACAAATAGCTCCAGAAAGATTTTGATAATGACACGATCCGCAGCGTGGTCAGCTACAGACCACGCCCCAAAGAGTCGGCAATTGACAAAGAAAGCATAAGGCACCACCTTGAATCAGCGCCGGTTGTCAAGACATAAGTCATGCGCATTATATCATGACATCGTTTGTACATTACTTGGGCAGGAAAGCCTTGCCCGCAGCCTTGGCAGCGGCCAGGGCGCCCTGGAGGCCGTACTGGGATTGGATGCCATCGACGCGGTGTGTGGAGTTGAGGTTCTTGACGACGACGATCTGGAAGCAGGTGGCGGAGCCCTGTCGGGAGGCGATGGTCGAGTAGGCCAGGAAGATTTCCCAGATCTAAGCATGTCAGTGTCTGTCTTCGTCAAATGCAGTGTGGAACGTACCCTGAACCAGCGCTCGCCATACTTGGCCTTGACCTTTTCAGCGTTTCCAAGCCAGTTCCTGTACCATCGCCAGAGAGTGCCAGAGTAGTGTACACCAACGGTATCAACACTAGTGCAATTGTTAGACAAGTCTCCTTGAGTCGGGGGTAGAATAACTTACCTCTTGACCTCGAATCCGGCAGCCTCGAGGCAGCCAACGTAAAAGGAGAGCGGCGTGGAGGCGTCGGCACCAGGGAAGATGTACTTGTTCAGGAACAGTCCCCAGATAAAGTCCTCGTACTGCCATGCCTTTCTCAGGCCAGACAGCTGGACGTACATGGAGCCGTCATCCTCGAGCATCTCGTAGCACTGTCGGAAAAAGGTGGTGAGTCTTCGGACACCAACGTGCTCGGCCATCTCCAGCTGCGTGATCTTGTTGAACTTGGTGTCGTCGGGGATGTCGCGGTAGTCGCAGACAAGGAGCTTGCTCTGTTCCTCGGGGATGCCAGCCTTGCGAAGGCCGTCGTTACCCCATTGTGCCTGGTTGCTTGCAAGAGTGACACCGGTGACCTTGGCGCCGTAGTTGACACTGGCGAACTTGGCCAGAGTTCCCCAACCACAGCCGATATCCAAGACGGTCTCGCCCTGCTTAAGATCAATCTTTTCGCAAACAATTGCCAGCTTGTTGTCCTGCATCTCCTCGAGAGTCTCCTCTCGGGTGGGGTCGGAGATGATGCCCGACGTGTAGATCATGCGGGGGCCCAAGAACCAGGCGTAGTGGTCGTTGCCATGGTTGTAGTTGGTGCCGACCTGGGCCTCATCCTGCGAGCGGAGGTGGAGAATGACGTCGGGGAAGAAGCCGAACAGGAGGTAACGGAAGGTCTCGGACGTGAAGTTGAAGGTGGCCCACTCGTGACGGTACTCGAAGACCTCGAGAGCATCGGCGTTGAGGTCGACCTGGCCCGTAAAGTACAGCTCAAAGAAGGTGTTCATGGGGATCTTGTGTCTTCCATTCCAGCGGGCACGGTGTAGGTCGCTCTTGAAATTGAGGTAGAACTCGACGGGACGGCCGGGAAGCTCCACCTTGTCGTTGATGCGGGGGCTCAGCTTGGACATGACGGTCCAGATGACGATGAGGATGGGGATGGAGGTGAACAGGCTGAAGAAGAGGGTCGTCTTCAGGCCACCTCCAACCTTCCACGACAGCCAGGTCGGGATGCCCACGAGGGCGCCGAAGAGGAGGACGTTGGACCATTGTTCATATCCGGGACCGTCGGCGGGCAGCGGGGCGTTCTTGATGGCGGGAGACTGCGAGGAGGGTCAGCAGGTGTTGGAGAGCTATGGATGCTGTAGATGTGTAGACGTGTAGTCGTAGACGACATGTAGACGATGTGTGGTGCGGCTAGGGAATGGCTTCTCACCTTGGTCAAGCGGACGCCGCAGTCCTTGCCAGTAACGATCGTCTCGGCGGGAGGTTCGGGGGTCTCGATAAAGTCGATGTCAGCGACGAGGTGAGCCCCTCCGTTCTGTTTCAACGCCATCTTGGGCAACGAAGCTTGAGATGCTGCTGCTGGGAGAGCAAGAGCAGGACTCGACACGACGTGGAGAGAGGATGAAGATGCTGAGTTCCAGTCCGAGCCGGGACGGGACAAGCGGTCAAGGCAAGGGTGCTTGCTTTGCTGTGCTTTCTTGCTTCTGCCCGTCACCTCCCGTCCCCCTCAACCACCTGAGCGAGCTCCAGTGGGAGCTCCAGCAGGCACAGGCCTACAGGTACAGCGAGGCACGGGCGGGGCAAGGCCCTGGAGCGGCCAGTGAGACAGCTGCTGCCGTGGCATGGCGTAATGCGGCCAAGGCCAGGGCGTACGTAGCCTGCGGGAACAGCTCAACAGCTGTCATGGATTGCCAGCTGTAAATTGCTTCTCGTGATGGGTCGCCGCGCAATTGGCCGGGGCCATGTTGATTTCCCAGGCCGTATGTTGGAGCCTGCTGCCGGCCCATAATGATGCCACGCTCTGGTGCCCAAAAGCAGCGCTACGACCTGAGCTAGAGCCCGCGGGAGCACCCGACGAGCTATGTACGGCCGTTTCACTCAAGGGGGGGTCAGCCCCCAAAAAAGACGCCTGAAAACATCACCTGCGTAGCCGCTTGTTTTGCTCCGGTGTTTTTGGATGCCCCTGCAGGGGGCCTTGCCCTGTGTGGGGAATTGGGCCATGTCAAAGGGCAAGGGTCCTAGCTCGAGGCGAGCATTTTGATCGGCGGTGAAATTGTCTTCACGTGAAAAACAAGGAGGACGGGGACCATGGATAATCCGAGTGTCGTGTGCTTTGACGCCTGTTGGCTGCAGCCACGTTTACTGTGGATCGGGCCAAGCTGCAGGGTAGTCAAATTGCGAATCTCGGAAACCCTTATCTTTGATGACAATGGACATTTGATGGATGCCTGGTAAAATGCATAGATTTGTTCAAGCTCTCCATGTTTGAGAATTCATATTATGCACCTCTTACATTCAGCACAGAAACACAAAAAGAAGCGGGTTGTTTGCATGCAGCAAATGCAATTCCTACACTGGCAACGAATGATGCCGATGGCGCGATACCATCAGCTGTGGCTCTTATCTTATCGTTAGTCAATAGCCACAAGCCCTCATTCCAACTTCCCTTTCGGAAACTGTGCACAATCTGAGTCCCCCAGTTGTCTAATACGAAGCACGTCAACAGCGTTCAGAGACACTTCCAATTGTGCTTTCGAGGTTACGTGCCCTTGGTTTTCAGCACATCCCCAAACTTGAATCTCGGGCTGCCTAGCGCCACAAACGTTCCCGCTGCTTGCTCTGCACCGCCACACAGCGCCAAAAGCCAGTATGACGTCATCGGTATCCGTCCTCGTTCCGGCATTCACCGTTCAATTCCTGCAAGTCATACTGGAGGCCGGATTAATTGTCACCTCGCGACCTCGATGGAAGATAGGCGAGAAATGGGAACCTGTGAGGCATTATGCAGCCTGGTTTAGAGCCTGATTGGCCGAAGACGGTCACTCCATAACCTGCTGCAAGGCTGAAGTCAACCTGGTTGCTGCGTGGGGGCAACTGACCTCACCGGTCCAGTCGATTGCCAGCCAAAGTTCAACCTCGCAGTCACTGACGGCAGAGCCAAACGGTCACTCAACTTTCACGCCGGAACCTTCACCTCTCGCCCGAATGAAAACAACAAATCCTTCATCTCCTTGGTCTCCTCCATCTTCCTCTTCTTCTTCTTCCCTACCGCCACTTCTTCATTCTTCATCCTCGTTCTCTTGCCGCATCGACCCATTGCCCACATCTGCGCTTCCGCAGCCTCGTCGCCACCATGGCGCCCATCCAGAGCGAAGCGTTCGATTATCTCTTTCATCACATCTTCCTACCCCAAAAGCTACCAGGTCACGAAGATGATTCAGCGTCAAATGCCGCCTCCCTCATTTCCTTTGTGCTGCGTTCGCTGCAGCGCTTTCTCATCGAGTCCCGTTCAGCCGATCAGGTCGCCACTCGAAGTTGCATCTCCATGCTGGAGATGATGCAGAAGTCATCCGACAACTACGGATTCCTGGATGAAGAGGGACTTCGGCAAGTTCTCCGAGATCTCTCCCTCAGCGGTATGTGTCATCTGAGCCCCCTCCCACGAGATTTGCTTACAACAATTTCAGACTCCGTCGCTGCGTTTCACGTCGCGGCGCAGAACGCAGGTATTCTCATCCGACGGACAGGTACTAAGGTTTGCTTTGAAACATTTGAGCTATCCCCGACAAATGAAGCCGTCACATCAACACGAGGACGTCTTGTTCGTCGCTTTCCGGCAACGGCCACCGAAGTTTCCCTCGATGACTTCCAGGATGAAGGTTTCCAGTCTGCCTTGACCAAGACGTTGGTCAAGATGAGCTTTCAGACCGCACCCGACACAAGGCCGACGGCACGAAAAGCCGGGCAGGATCACACCGAAGAGCGTGATTCGACAAATCCTCGCATCGTCACTGAGCTCCTGACGAGCATCCTCGCAGCAGTCGGCAAGCACGTCAGCGTCCAGGGAATTTGCAAGAATACCCGGCAAGAGATCTCTTGGCGACAGAGCAGGCTCCCATGGAGACGATCTGCTGTATGGCTTCTCATCCGTGTTGCCCTACAGCTGACCATGGGCCGACAATCCGATGACTCCGATCGCACCTACAAGGCTTTCATGGTGTACCTGATGGCTCAAGTCCTCAACGCGGCGGACCAACCGTCCACACCCACCTATGCCCTCCACACCATGATGACCAAGGTGTCGGGTAGACTTTGTAAGCTCGACAACCCAGGACAAGGGCTCTGGTTGGAGACCGTCGAGAAGATCGTGTCGGACACTTCCGAATGCCTTACACAAAGGTGGCAGCGAATCCGTGGCCGGTCCGAGACCCCCCTTGACCTAGAATCAGTGTCTAAGCTCGACATGAAGGACAACATCGATCTTTCTCTTCCGCCGATGGACGACTTCCTTGCCACTATCTCTCAACGACGTAGAGAGAGCGGCTCCTCTGGCTTTATTCCGACATCTTACATTCCACCCCCTGACCCAGACCACCTGCCACCAGCCTATGTACTCAGCAGCAATGAGCACCTGCTCTACAACCTTGCAATGGTCGAATTATGGGTGGCAACACATCTCGGCCCCTGGTTAGAGAAACACATCGGAGATGATACGACATGTCGAGACCTGAAGTTGTTGCTCCAGCGGTACCATTCGGCAGCTGTAAATTGGTACAAGACGCGCCCCGAGGGTATATCACGAATGTTCCTTGCTATCGGCGAACTATGGGTTGCTATAGACAAGTCAGCCCTTCACGCCATCCCCATGTTGCGAGAATACGACCCGGAGGTGCCGGCACAGGTGTGGCAAGTGCTCTTGGTGGCATCCATGGAGGACATGGCGAGACTCCATCGCGTCGAGACCTACTTTAGGAAGCGCCAAGAACTCTCCTTGAAGGACAGACCTTCTGCCTTTCGCTCTTATGGCGAGAGGCTGTCGTTCCCGGTGCAGTACTTTGAGCAGTCCGCCAAGCTTAAACATCTCAAGTCTCAAATCGAAAATCAAGCCGAGGCACAGAAGCGCGCCAAGCTGGTAGAGTTTGCCAAACTGCGAGAGGAACACGACAGGTTGATGCGACAGCATGAGCAGCGATCCTGCGAAAAAGTTGAGGTCGACTACTCCATGGAACATGTCGCAGCCCACTGTCGCAAGTGCACTGCCTTGAAAGATGCTAAGAACCTGGAGATCGAGGTTTACGAGTGGCCCTTGCCGAACAGGCACCTTCAGGCTCAAGCTGTCGTGTTTGAACTGGCCGTTCCCTCGGAATTTGCCGAGTGGCGGGATGCGACAATCTATCTTGTCGACGATGTCCTGGGATGCAAGCCTTCACAGACCGTTCGTCCCCGATCTGCTCACCCGCTGAGGACATATCGAGCACTGGCTGGATTCCGGCAATCCGGTCTGCAAGGTCGAATTCATCTTCTGTCGGAAGCCAAGCCTCATGCTGTTACCCATCGACGGTCCAAACGTATTGCTCATACCACGGAATCCGAGGTGTGTGTTAAGAACGGCCTCATCTTCCAGTATTTCGACGAAGAGAGACATGCCTTTCTGTCCACCTTCAGCCCATCCTACGATCTAGTGGACCTGTGCACGTTCAAGCTTCCTCCGCGTGCTCAAGTCTTGCAAGACTTCCTCAAGCGCCCGTGGGACCAGCCGAATGGACAGACGCCCAACACCGTCATCTCGAGTCTGTCCGACTGTCCAAGCTACATGTCGTTGGGCGAATACAAGGCCTTGGCTGCCCTGCCAATCGGTTACCGCATTCAGTGGATGAATGTTCTGACACAGCTTGCCATGCCCTCGATAGACTTCAACAAAGCTGAGACTGCCACTTTCCTGCTTCAAATGAGTCTACAAGCTGGACCGAATGCCCTATCGACCGTCACACGGTGCACCCACACGCGATTGTCGGACCCGCAGTTTGGCTCACAGATGTTGGAAAGCCTCACCCAGTGCGTCTCTCGGGTTCATGAGAACTGGGAGTCTCACACATCTTTGTGGTGCTTTACGTTCCTAACGTCTCGGCTTCTGTCGGTCGGGGCTGAACATCTGTCGAAGCCACTCCTCAGCCTGCTTGCCCAGTGCCGAAAGATCTCGTATAAGTGGTTATGTCGACTGATGACGAGAGTGCAAGAGACCACCGACGACGCCCAGCGACAGGAGTTTCTAGAGACTGCCTTCAAGATTGCCTTGATCTGCGCCGACACGTTCAACGTGGATGATAGATTCCTGCCCAAGATTCTGGCAGATCCGCAAGCAGCATCCATCCTGCTCGAGGCTTCTATCGGCATCTGCAACAATTCCAAGATCAAGAATACGACAGAAGACGTTGTCCTCGACATCCTGTATAACAGATGGATGTATACTCTACATCGCGCTCGTCCAGTCCTGATCCGTGACATTGTCAAGAACGGAAACTCATGTCTCGACATCGCTATCCATCGATCTTGGCCCGCCTTTATCGCAGATAGCGAATGGACTGTGACTCCCTCTACATGCTACTGGCTCGAGACAACCTCTTCCCGCATCGGGGTACACTTTAGCATTCTCACAGGAGAGTTGTTGGTCAATGGCCTTCCTCTGTCGCGTCTTCCCCGAGAGTTTGAGCTACATCCCGATTACAACAGGCTCTTTGGCTCCCTGTCCTTGGACGTCATGCCTAGCACGCTCCCAGGCATGCAATTCTGTGCCACCAGACCCATCCAGGGCTATGCTGTACATTTTGGGATTCAGGATATTCCTGAGGGTAGATGGAAACAGGATCTCGTCGTGCGCATGGAGAAGGATGGCTCAAGTCTGGATCTGGTACCATCGAGAGCTTTCAAGGGAGTACTCCCTCATGTGTTTGTCGAGGATTACGCACACTGGCACCATGGCGACACCGGTGTTATCGAGCTTCGACCACGTACCAACTTCTGGGAGACAAGCGACGACACCTGGAAATTGGCTCGACACGGCGCGAGCTGGAGGCTTAGCCGACGTGAGAAGACGTTCTTGTTGGCTCCTTCTAGCAAGCTGGGTGAACGCATTGCCACGATTCTGCGTCCCTTGGAGGCTTCCTTGGATCTTCACATGCTGTACGATGTGCAAGCTAATCTGCTCGATGTGCATGCTCCTCGACTTCAGCTCGACTTCGTCTTGAGGTCTGGAGAGTCATCCATCGGCTCTCGACAATTCCGTGGAATGCAGATCGATACAGACCAATCTCTTGGTACTCTGGTTGGATTCAACAGCAAACTCATCCTCCGGAGCAACCATAGTCCACCGAGCAGGCTAATGATCCTCCCTGAAGGCGAAGTTAGATTTGAGAAGTCAGTTGCCAATGGCTTCGACGAACATGTGGACGCATTTGTTGTCCACGGGACTGCACAGCGTGTACAGGCCTATCGGATCGACAACTTACTCGGTCGCCTCGTCGCCAATAACAAGGTCGACAGCAAGCTATTCCTCGCCTACATCCATGCACTCACTTCATTCTGTCTTCCGGACCCCTTCCTCGGCCGGACAGGAACTGAGCAGGCTCTTGACATTCTCACATCCGCATCGGTGCGAGCACCGTCTCAATTGACCAAGATCGCACATGAAAGACTGGGCCTCATTGCAGACATTTCCCCAGCTCGCTCATTTTATGGCGAGAGGAGCATGCAAGTTGTGGATTGGTATCCTGAGTTGAGCTGTCTGACTCAGGACGACCGCTTCTACACGGTCGTCCACGAGATTCTGAAGAGGACTAAAGACGTCGAGTTCCTCTTTCCGAAGGGTGATTTCGAGCTGATTGAACCGAACCATGCCGAGATGGAACTGGTCAACCGGGCGATTCTGCAATCATCGCGACACAAGGTCTCAGGCTTTGGCGCCGAGACCTATAGCACGCAATACGATGCTGAGTACCAGGCAAGAGACAAGGGACAGGAGTCGCGCCCCGCAACTCGTGCTGGTGAGATGGCTTTCCGGATCTACCACAACGAAACCGCTCGCTTCCAGCCTGTTGCACATCACCTGGAGGCTCACCTGTACAGCCTCCTCGAGACTGAGCAGATTGGTCTGTTCACCCAAGAGCCACCCAAATCCAAGCTTAACTACGACTCCAGGTGGCTTGAGAACCCCAAGACATTTCTTTCGTCCGACTGGTGTGGGATTCATTACGCCTTTCAGAACAACAACGCCTTGCTCAACAAGTTTGAGTTGATGGTCTGGATTGCAACCATGTCCTTCGCGACTGACTACGACGCTCAGATCGTTCAGTCCTTCCTGATGCTTGCAACATCTCCCACTTTGTCCGCTGTTTCCTTGCCTGACGATGCCACCTACGATCTGTCCAAGGGTCACAAACCGGTGACGACCGAGCTGTCAAGAATAGCGACCGACGCAGCCATCTCCTTTAAGCAGTCGCCTGACGCCAACCTCCCGCAGAAGCAGCGTGAATCACTCAAAGCGACGGTTAAGCGACGTCAAAGATCTTTTGCTGACGCGAAGAGTCGAGC
Organism: Fusarium phalaenopsidis; assembly: GCF_050370095.1. Taxonomy (NCBI): domain Eukaryota; kingdom Fungi; phylum Ascomycota; class Sordariomycetes; order Hypocreales; family Nectriaceae; genus Fusarium; species Fusarium phalaenopsidis. Next base: position 3,296,100 of record NW_028145417.1, on the reverse strand, counting down.
CGTCGACCATTTTAGACGCCATGTTGGACAACAGTGGCCTTGCGAGACTCCAACTGCCCCTAAGGGGGATGAAGTGGAAACATACATCAACGTCCCGCATGCAATGGACGCGGTTATGGACAAGTGGAGGCCATGGCACCGGAATCTCATGTTCAAGGTGTATCTGATGAACTTTGTCTCTGGTTTAGGGGATCTGCCCTTGAAGGAAGTCAGACCCGTGCCAGGGCCTGTACCCTTGAGATTCATCCCCAAGATAAGCACCCAAGGATTCGTCTCCATCGATGAGCTATTTTCTCAAGGCTCTATCGAGGCTCAGATTCCAGTCCCTATTCAAGATCCTACGTTGAACGGCCTCCTCCGGACAACGACAACTAGTGCTGAGACAAGTCAGAAGTTGACTGAGGTGCTCGACAGCCTTGACGACAAGACAACGCTGGTGTACGAGCATCATTATGTGCGGGAGTTGAGGCAGAGCCTGGCAAGTCTGAGAGACCATGTCGAAAACGAGTTGGATGCAGACAGACTCTCAAAGCATGCTTCTCTTTTCCAGCAGCACCTCGAACAATGCGACAGCCGAGTCAAGTCCATCTACGACTCGCTGTTGCGCGCGGTCATGTCGTCGATATCTCAAGCTTCGACCAACGCTCCCGAGACTGTGCTGTCTACCCTTAGAAAGGCAGATTTCCTCCCCAGAGTCTCACCGATACTCTTCCTGCAGCAGCTCAGAATGCTTCGATGGTGGAGACTCAGTGATCAATGGAGGAACGCCATTATCGAGTACGCACTTGCCATCACTGCTCTTCAGCAGGCGAGACGCTTCCTCAGATTCCAGGATTCGCCCGTCGATCTGCTCCGGGAACTCGAAAACACCGGTCACAAGGGGTGGAACGCCGACGAACATCCTGAATGGCTACTTCTGGAGTGCGAGAGCGAGATTATGATCCGAGAAGTTCAAGAGCAGATTGCGCAACAGATGATGGTGCCTCCCGACAAGCAGAATGCCGTGATGCAGTTGAACATGGGTGAAGGAAAGTCTACCGTCATCGTCCCTATCGTCTCTTCGGCTCTTGGCGATGGTTCAAAGCTCGTTCGAGTCATCGTGGCCAAGCCACAAGCGAAGCAAATGAATCAGATGCTGGTCTCGAAACTCTCCGGCTTGCTCGACCGCCCCGTTTATCAGCTGCCGTTCTCGAGAGAGATTCGCATGGACACACTGCGAGCAGGGGTAATCCACCGGCTAATGGTCAAGTGCATGGAGGAGGGCGGTGTTCTGATGGTCCAACCAGAGCACCTCTTGTCATTCCAGTTGATGGAACCAGAATGCCAGCTTAACGGGAACGGCACAGCTTCCGAGCAAATGATGAAGACCAGAACCTTCTTTGACAAGTTTTCGAGGGACATTGTCGACGAGAGCGACGAGAATTTCAGCGTCAAGTTTGAGCTTATATATACCCTTGGACAGCAGCGATCAATCGAGCACAGCCCTGACCGGTGGATCGTCGTCCAGGAGGTCTTGGGACTGATTGCCAAGTTCTGTGGCGAATCGAGGTTCGAGTTTCCTCGGTCGATTGACTTTGACGATCGACATGTCGAGAGGTTTCCAAGGATCCGACTTCTTCGACCCGATGCCCAAGAGGCCATCCTCAACCGTGTTGCTGAGTACATCTGTGAGACTGGTATGAGCGGATTCCCTATCGCCCATCAGCCTCCGAAGATCCGAGAAGCAGTCCGACGATACATCACCCGGTGGGAACTTTCCCCCGAGGAGATCGAGTCGGTTGAACAGAGTCTGTTCTGGGGCGAGACGACAATGAATCACATACTGCTTCTACGTGGACTCCTGTCTGGCGGAATCCTTTCTTTTGCTCTTGGACAAAAGCGATGGAGAGTCAACTACGGCACTGATCCCCATAGAGAGACTAAGACACTGCTCGCCGTCCCTTACCGAGCCAAGGATAATCCGACACCTCGATCCGAGTTCAGCCATCCCGATGTGGTCATTGTACTTACCTGCCTGAGCTACTACTACAGTGGCCTTGATGCCGAGGCTCTCTACTCCGCCTTTGATCTGCTCACCAACTCTGACAATGCTGATCTCGAGTATCAGGTCTGGGTCAAGACTGCTCCGACTCTTCCAGAGCACTTTAGACACCTGGAAGGCATCAATCTTCGGGATCGTCTCCAAAGCACCACTGAAGTCTTCCCTCATCTTCGGTATTCGAAGGCTGCTATCGATTACTACCTCTGTCGCCTAGTCTTTGCGAAGGAGTGCAAGGAGTTCCCCCACAAGCTGTCGGCTTCCGGATGGGATTTGGCCAAGATCAAGACCAACCCGACGACAGGGTTTAGTGGTACCAACGACTCCCGATATCTCCTCCCAATGGCCATCAAGCAGTTGGACCTTGTCGAGCAGAAGCACACCAACGCTCTGGTGCTCGAGTATCTTCTGCGCCCGGAGAATGGCATTGCGTTAATGCCACCAGAAATGAAGGGTGCAACTTTTGATAGCCAAACCCTTCTGGAGATGGTGTCCAAGATGAGTTTCAACACCCGCGTAATCCTCGACGTTGGCGCCCAGGTCATTGACCTCACCAATATCGAGTTTGCCAAAGCTTGGTTGAGCCGCTACGACGATGAGAACACACAGGCGGTGATTTGTTTCAGCGAGCTGGACGATATTATCGTCGTTGATCGATCCGGAAAGGTTGAGGAACTTCAGACTTCGCCATTTGCTAATCAGATGGATCAATGCCTAGTCTTCCTAGATGAGGCGCACACGAGAGGCACGGATCTGAAGCTCCCCGTGAATTACCAAGCTGTCGTGACTTTGGGCGCGGGTTTGACGAAGGACCGTTTGGTTCAAGGTATACATTCACCCTCAACAATCCCTGCTTTTTTGACTGTTACTAACATTGCTATAGCATGTATGCGAATGCGAAAACTTGGCAAGGGCCAGACCGTGGTATTCTGCATTCCACGCGAAATCGAACAAAAGATCCTCCTGCAACGAGGCCAGAAGCCATCATCTGGACAGATCACGATATCCGATGTTATCTCCTGGGTCATCACCGAGACTTGCCTGGACCTGCGACGAGCGATGCCCCTGTGGCTCACCCAAGGCCTCCGATTCTTTGAACAACAAGCCTTCTGGGATGGGGTATCAAGTGCTAAGACTAGATTCTCGTGGGCCCAGCAGTTCATGGAGGCTGAAGCTCAGAGTCTTGACCAACGATATCGCCCACGAAGGCTCGACGCCAGCCTGGATACCATCCTCAGCCACGTCGGTCCCCGTGCCAGTGAGCAGTTTCGCTCTCGGTGTGAGGAGTTTGGTCTCATTGAACTTCAAACAAGCTCGCTCAACGAGGAGCAAGAAAGAGAGCTTTCTCCAGAGGCCCAACAGGAACGACAAGTCGAGAAGCCGCCCAGAGTCGAGCCAGAAACCCATCGTGTTCACTCTGGTCTGCGCGAGTTCATTGTAGACGGCCAGTTCCCAGGCGAGTGTGCTGCCTTTATGCCCGCCTTTAAGGCTCTTAGCCAGACTTCTGCTGCGGTATGCTTCGACGTGAATCAATTCCCGAGCAATATCTGGGTGACACACGACTTCGCCACGACCGTCAAGGCTCGCTTTGGGAAGAAGAATTACTCCGACTCTTTCCAACGTCCTGTGCAGTGGATCCTCACGAGCAATAGCACCGTTGATGACATGCGTCTTGTGATCATCAGCCCATTCGAGGCCCAGGAACTTCTGTCAGTCATTGAGGCGTCTCGACATGTCACGCTGCGACTCTATGCTCCACGAACCAACCTTGGGTTCCAGCCTCTTGACCACTTGAGGCTGTACACGGTCTCCAAGAAGGTCCAGAACGCACCCATACCGGAGGATATCATCGTCCAGCTCAACCTTTTCGCAGGACAGCTTTACTTGCTCTCGTTTGACGAGTATGTTGACGTGTGTGAGGCACTTGGTCTAGCTTGGGGTCCTTCAGACGACTCTGTCACCCTTGGACCAGACGGCTTCATCCCACCTGGCACCAGCGTCGGGAAATTGGTCAATAAGTCGGGATTTACAAAGAGTCCAGTCAGGTTCCTCAAGGTCCTCATGTCAAAGATCCGACAGGACTGCGAGCTGATTGAGAAGACGCACATGGGCAAGATTTTGGAGGGTATTCGCCTGGTAGAGGAGGATTTTGCAGATCAACAAAACTAGAGGGGCAAGAAGGTGTGCTTTAGAGTTGATCATTTGTTGTTTGTATTGCCAAAGGAGTTTTGGAGTTTAGTATTGCGCATGTAACGAGTCACATTAGAAATGAAGCAACGGCCAATTGATTAATCACCTATGAGCTGAGCTACTTTGACTGATGTCCACGTCCAACAAACCATCGTAATTTCTTCCACATCTCCTTAGTTGGAGCCATCCTCCTCACATATCTTCCACATCGCAACATCATATGGCATACTCTGTAGAGCAATACCCTCTGGAGAAGAATCAGCATTACCAGAGAGTGATAGAGGGAGCTAAAGAGACTTACCGAATTCAGGATACTTCTTGAGAAAGTATTCTTCACCTTGGGCAAGGACACTCTTGACCTTTTCCCGGGACTCCTTCCATTTAGCGGCCTCCATTTCCTCCTTTTCTTTCTTGGCTTTGAGATCTTTGGCCTCCTTGTCCTTGTCATCCTTCCCTTTGGTCGTGATTTTCTCGGCGTCCGCGGGTGGAGGAGCCATGGTGGTGTTGGGGAGGCTGTCTGTGGTCTTCATAGCTCAAGTTCTTTACTTGTACTCCGTATTTTTAGTTGTATGTCGAGATTCTTTTGAGCGTAGGATCTGACGGTACGGAAACTGGCAATGTGCACTTAGCAGAGGCGGAGATTTGAGGAGATTTGAAATGGGTTGGGAGCCCGTCGATTTTGAAGTATAAGTAGACGAGGAGAGACGGCCCGACGGGGGAGAAAACTCTAATGGATGTTTGGCTGCCGGAAAGTTGACCGAAGGAGTCAGCAATATGGTTCTTATTCGCTTGAACTCTACGCTGTCATCCAAAGCCACTGCACTTTGTTAGTCATTCAATCAAGTCGGGTTTTGGGCATTAGAAGAGAGAGGTCCATTTTTAACGCATAAATAACAAAAGAGAATAGCTATAAAATAGCTGGGCTCCTACACTTATGGCTCTTTTCCCAAGTGATACTTATAAGGAGACTTATTTAGGCATTCTTTAGCTAACTAGTCTGTTTGGCGCTATGTTAAACATAATGTCATAGCCCAGTCAGAGGGAACTTTGTGAGAACTCTAGTTAACCTGAAAGATTACTGTAGAAAGCCTTCTCTATGCCAAGACTACTATGATTAAATGAAATGGAGAGACTCTGGTGAGGATTTGCTGAGGATAGTGCCAGTGGTGTGCCGAGAAACTCCTCTATCACGAATGGACGAAAACAATTGAATGTATCATCAAAGTAAGAAGCCGAGTGATCCAATGCTTGAATCATGATTACTCTTGCCTCGGCTTAGACTCCAAAACCATCCAGGGTGTATTACGCGAGGTGGGCGTTGACAGCTGAACCACCAATCAGAGCTCCTACCAAGACCCCGAGGCCCCGAGAGCTGGTGACAAAGACCCCTGTAGCCATCAGGAGATTTCCTGTACAAGAGAGGGGGCATCTCTTGCGGTATTTATTAGCATGGTTTTTGCTTCGTAAATGAGGGGAAGCTAATTCGTGAACCTCAATCCTTCTCGAACTCTTTGTCACGATTCGGCGAACCAACTATCCCGTCATAGATATTCCCGATTTGGCAACATGACTACCGTTGGGGCTCCCGTTATCGCTCCCGCAGACGATGTTGGTCTAGTTACCCCTTGCATGGACCCTGGCTAACAGCGGGTGAAGGCCAGTGATACTGACTCTGCCCTTGGTCTGGTATGAGGACTTCCTTTGTTACGAGGATGCATTGTTTATGATTAATAGGATGCCTCCTCGTCTACTGAAAGCTTGAGAAGCTCCATTCTCGATTATAGACAGGAGAACGGAAGAACATACCACAAATACAAGGATGGCAGTACGTTGTGCACCCACACTCGCATACAGCCACGACGCCATGGCTTGTTGGCTGAGAAAATGTTTGCTCACACGTCAGCTATAGAATACAACCTCCCCAATGACGATGAGGAAAGCGAAAGACTGGGTAGAGCGCCTCGTAAAGTATATGAGTGCTGTTCCTCGCTGACACGGACCAGATCTCCAGCATAACCTTTGCCTCCTGACCTTTGACAACAAGCTCGGCCTGAGCCCCCCAAACCTCCCTGGCTCAAAGGTCAAGCGTGTCCTTGATGTAGGCACCGGCACTGGTATCTGGGCCATTGACTTTGGTGACGAGCATCCCGACGCGACCGTCATTGGCGTTGACCTCTCGCCGATCCAGCCAAGCTTGTATGAGGTTACCTAGCTTCACACAGCACACTGCTAACCGAGTGTCAGCGTTCCCCCCAACGTTCAGTTCGAGATTGATGATATCGATGAGGAGTGGACCTACAGTGAACCATTCGATTACATCCACAGTAGATTCATGAACTTTAGCGTTCAGAACTGGCAATCTTACCTGGAAAAGATCTTCAAGTAGGCCCCCAGTCTACTCATCTCGCTCATTGGGTTTTTAACGTAACTAGGAACCTCGCCCCCGGCGGCTATGTTGAGCTGCAGGACGTAGACGTTATCATGGGCAGCGATGACGGAACCCTAACTGAAGATACTACTATGTACAAGTGGTGCAGACTTCTGGACGAGGCTGCCGGAAAGTTCAACCGCTCTTTCGAGAGGACCACCAAGTTCAAGGACCTTCTCAAGGAAGCTGGCTTCGTCGACATTGTCGAGACACGATTCAAGTGGCCATCCAATCGCTGGCCCAAGGATAAGAAGTTCAAGGAGCTCGGTGCTTGGAACAATGAAAATGCCAGCTCTGCCCTTGAGGCTCTGACCATGGCCCCATTCACTAGAGGTCTGGGCTGGAGCCGCGAGGAGGTTGAGGTGTTCTTGACCGACTTGAGAAAGGACTGGAACAACCCCAAGATCCATGCCTATTGGCCAATGTATGTGACCCTATGCGTTCTATGTTGTTTGTGCTTACGTCTTTGCAGTTGCGCTGTCTATGCTAGGAAGCCTGAGGCTTAGTTTGTCCACCGAGAACTGATGTTGAGGCTTACGTTTTGATGATGATGATCCAATTTTCCTTCTCATAGATCAAAGAGAGTGGCACAGATTGATTATTTCACCTTAGTCATATAAAATCACATATTGCATCAGAGAAACGAATAAGTGAAACAATGTGCGCCATGCTCATCCGGGCATCGCTCATTTATCATCTAAATGTCTATTATATAAAGGTTGCGAGATGAAGTCAACTGTTGAGGAGTGGAACAAAGTCCCACGAGAATAGGTCAAAACCTAAGAGCAGTGGACAACACCGTCGTCGTGAGTGTGGCACTCCTTGGGAGCCTCCTTAGTAGCAGAGGGGGTAGCAGCACCAGTGGTCTTGCTGGCCTCCTTCTTCTCCTCCTCCACGGGCTCACCAGTGCAGCCGACACCAGGGGCGGCAATGTCGTAGGCGTAGACGTCGATGGCAAAGAACTGGAGGGTGTTGCTGTCGATGACACTCTGCGAGGGGTCCTTCTTGGCGAGGGCAGTGACCTCGGTGTAGGCCGAGGCGAAGTGGTCGACAACCTCCTCGCTGACGGTGGGGACGTGGAGGATGCGGTGCATCAGGTCAGTGGCCCAGTAAGTGTTGAGCTTGGATGCAGCGACGGTGTAGCCCCGGTTGCACACCTGGTCGAGGTTGCGGCGGATCTCGAAGGAGAGAGGGCAGATGACGGTCTCAGTGGTGGCGTTGTCACCTCGCCAGTGGCCAGCCCACTCTGTACTTTGTTAGCTGTGTTCTCATGTGAGGCTATAGTAACTTACCATCCTGGGTAGCGCAGTTGCGGTCAGGGTCGTCGCAGCGGAAGAGCATGCCAGTCTTGTCGGCGTTGATGATGCGCTCATACCAGCCAATAGGCTGAGAAGTCGAAGCATTGCCAAAGTACTTCTGGACAAACTCGGACTTGTGGCCGAAGCGCAGGATATGGTCCTTGGCGTGCTGAGCCAGCTGAACAGCCTCGTCGAGGCCATTGGCAAGCTGACGGTGCAGGGTAGAGTTGCAGGACTGGTGGATGGGGTAAGTCTTTTTCCAGCCCTCAGCCCAGTCGTAGGCCCCGGCAGACTCGGTGGCCTTGGGGGCCTCGGCGGTCTGGGTGGCGGCCTCCTCGCGGGGGACGATGGGGGAGGCGATGGCGGCTCCGAAGAGGAGGGCCGCGACGGTGGTGGACTTGAACATCATTTTGAGTGAAACTTGTCGGCTTGAACTTGATTGGTTCAGTGAGTTGTCGGCTGTTTGTTTGGCTTGATGATGAGGGCTGAGTGGCTGAGGAAACAAGAGTTCATGCAGGAGGTGTTTCGGGGTATTTATAGAGTATATACGACAACCTTGCGAGAGCTTAGAGACAAGGATTTGTCTGTTGATGGACCAAAATTGCTTACGCCGTCTCTACTGACTAGCTAGCATTCCTCATGGATTCTCGGCGTTGAATCCGTTCGTGGGGGTTGACCCCATCACGCATGGCAAAAGAGCCTCGCCTGTAGAGCGGGGGAGATGCATGTTGGTTTACTCTGACCGCGGCATCTCCGGAGGCTGGACAAATGAAAACACAGTACTTGTTAGCAGAGAAGAGAAAAGAAGAGAGAAAGTGGTGATTCTCCACGCCACACCATGACTATCCGGGTTCTCAAAGTTCCCACTTACATGCAAACCATCAAGGTGCCTGGACTATCCGCGGTCAAGTGCAACCCCACCGCGCAGGCCGCTTCAAGTTAAATAATATGCTTAATTCATGAGTTAGATGCTTCTAGTGGCGTGAGGGTCGTACCAATCCTAAAGTGAGCCATTAGCAAATCCAACGCCCTGGCTCGTTGGACTCTAAGTTATGCTTGTTTGGGCAGCTGTTTTCCCCCACGAGCTGTGGTGCCCTCATCCGCGAGCTGGCCCATGAATGGATCCCCAGTGAGGCATTTACCAAATAGAATGTCTAGTTTTTCTTGTTAGTCAAGATCCTCGTCCTCTTGCTCGCGGCTGACTCGCCTCGATAGACCTGCCTCGGCCGCTTGGCATATGCACTCTACTGAGGGGACAACACCTTGAAGGACTCGATAGTGCATAACTAGCCTGATCGAGTCTTTCTCCGATGGTTGACCCTGGTTTCTTTAGAGATCGTCGTTAATCCCGTTGTCCCACGCAAGCCACGCTTTTTTCATCCCACGTCCAAGACTCATCCATGTTCTCGGTACGGCTCTCGCGGGCTTGGCGTGGCGAGTTCACGAGAGACATCAGGGTAAATTCATCAAGGTTAACAGTTATGCGAGAGAATATTTGGTAATATGACGTTGTCGGCGAAGTAATTGTTCTGTCATGGCTTGGACAGGATGCGAGCTGACGAAGAGACGGCACAATATCTGCCAGGTGATGGGAAATCACATGAAGCGTCATTTCATGATTGGAATGTTTATTCAACTATGAAGATGGGAGTGACTTTTATCTGAGATGTGCTGACTCTGCCCCTCGTCAAAACATCTGAGTACAAACATGGCTTCACTGGGGATGGCAATATCACCGGACCCGAAACACAGTATCTAGAAGCATCAATGTCAATGTATATCCCAAAGCTACCCTACATAATAGACCAGACTACCCGAACTCCCAGTCAACCTCCTCTCCTCATCTCCACCAGTTCATATCCCCTTAACCACACCTCCGGAATCACCTGTGCATGAGATATGCCAAGCTGATACCAAACACACAGAACCAAAGATCTCTCTTCTTGCATAGCCGCTCTGTTCCCCGTGCCCCCTGCAGGAGCACACCCACAACTGAGCATGCAAGTCATTAAACAGCCCATAGATAGATCCCGTCCCCTGCATGAGACGTAGCATTAGATCCAAAACCTTGGCGGTTATAGCAGGTTGACACCACCTCGAAACTAGGCCCAATTGCGTGCTGCAGCGCTTAAATCGTCTCTATTTCACTATCAAAGTTTTCATATACTTAAGCCTGTGCTAGGTCGCTCGGTCTTGCCCAAAGTCCCTCTGGCTCAACACCCTTGGCCACACGTAACAACTTTCTCTGCTCCCTCGCCGTCCTATACGTATCGAGCCACTCCTTAGAATGTCCAAGCAGGGGCTCAGTCTTGTCATCCACAAGGCTCGAATTGACCCACTCCAGTAGATCGTTCACATAGTCCACCTCGAGACCGTCGTCGGCCAAGCTGTGGAATTTCCGTCCACGTCCCTTGAGAGCAACGCGGTTTTCGTACTCTTTCCTCATCGACGCACGGCTGGGAAGTGTTGCCTTTCCTGTAAGGATTCTTGCGAGGGCCTGGGCTTGAAAGTCAAAGAGGGAGAATGTCGCTGTGTAGTAAGGCACGCCGATGAAGGAGAGTGATGGATCTTCGATGTAAAAGATGTCCTTGTGTAGGTTGTGCACCATGTTTCCCTCTGACGTGATGAGAATATCATCCGTTGCTTCGTCCGTAGGCACATCATCGCCATGGTATTGTGAGAGGAAGGGATAAGAGGTGAGGTATCCAGTCGCCAAGACGATACCATCGACGCCCTCTAGTTTCTCACCGTTCTTGAGCAGGATGTAGCTCTTCACAGGCACCGAAGGATCAGACTCATCCTTCTCCAGGACAAACTTTTCAATACCACCAACATGTTCAACAGATTCTGGGAACATGGCAGGCGGCAAATCGAAATCACCACCCCTCGTTGATTGAATCACGCGCTTGGCTGTCTCACTTGTCTCCCGGCAAACATCATAAGCCGAAGCACCACCACCGATGACGAGCACCGTCTTGCCAGCGTACTTTTCCGGGCGACGATACTGCTTGGTGTGGATAATAGCGTCGCCAAAGTGAGCCTTCCACTCAGCAAGGCCAGGGGTATCAGGGATACGAGGGAGGTTGTAGTGACCAGATGCTACAACCAAAGCGTCGAATTTCCAGTTTCGCTCGAGGAATTGGGGTTGACCGTCGCCCTTGAGGTGGGTTATCGTTCTTATCGCCCAGTGAGATCCATCCTCGCTCTTCTTGGCGTCCTCGACTCGAGTGTTGAAGATTGTCACGTCATTAACACCGTGCTCCTTGCTGAGTCCTTGAAGATAGTCTTGGATGTTGACATGGCTGGTGATGTCCTCAGTGCCTTTTGGCCAGGGTCCGAGGTTGCTGTAGAGGAGACTTGTAGGGACGTTGTTTCGCAGGCCAAAGTAAGCCGGACCTGGTGGAGAAAAGGAGACTTCCCGAGTCTCGGGGTTCTCGCTTTCAAGAGGATGAGCACTGTCTCCGTTCTTGACTTTCGAGTCGTAAGTCTTTGGTAGGAACTGTCCAGGCAGTGAAGTCACATAGTCGCCGGCCGAGGGCTTCTCGCTGGGGTATTTCGTAGTCGTCGGTGCCCTGTCGTCGTAGTGCCATACCCCGGACGTGACCCCAGATCGTTCAAAGACGGTTACATCGGCTCCGTTCTTGAGGAGATAAGCGGCTGTGCAGATGCCGCTCACTCCAGCACCGACGACGGCAACCTTGGTGCCAGGCCCAAACTTGACAGGCTCATCCGGTGACGGCGACCGTCCGTTTGTAAGATAAGGACTCATTGCAAATAACAAAGCTGAAATTGGCTCAAGCAATAGTTGTGAGTAGTTCCAAGTGGACTCAACGTGGGCACACCACCCATATAAACAACCGACCCGGAAATACTAATTGTAAGCAGACAGGCCCCATTCTCTTACGATGTCGAAAATGACTCGCCTCTTTCATCCGCGTTTGTTCCCGATGGGTCATTCGAGCCATCTATTGTGTGCGCTCTCGCGCATCCAAGAGGGCGAAAGATGGGACCCGTTTGAGCACGTCATCTTGAGGATTATGTCACAAAACCGGCTATCCCAACTAGACGCCGACTGACGCCTTTGCTCTAGGGTATGATGAATACTGATAAGGCGAGTTGAGGGATGGCGTTTATGGAGTCGTAGTGGTTTAACGTTATAGTCAGGCTAGGTGTCTGTCCACCTTAGTTGTCCAGCACGCAATCCCTGTGCACTCATTCGTATTGGCTAGTTTCGAAGATTCAGTCCAATTCACGATTTATTTAAGTCAGCTCAAGCCTAGCCAAGCCAAACAAGTTTCAATTCTCTTAAATATTGAAACATGCCATCCACCTTGGGTCTCTTCATCTACCACTGATGTACCAGGCCATCAACTCAGCTCTCACCCACAGCAGCCGCAACCCTCTTCGCCACCAACTCCCTTCTATGCAGATACCGAATAGCAATCGCCGTAGCAGCCATCGCAATGGCAAAAGCAACCATGGTAGCGTAACCCTTGGGATACTGCGGCGCCTCAGTCGTCTTCCAGATAAGAAGAGGCAGCCAAGCCTGGAAGACGTAGGCCATCTCGTTCATGCTTCCAACCACCAACGCCCTTTCTTCGTTATCGTCTTTGCAGATTTCATGAGCCCAGGCAAAGGTTAATCCACTGATGCCTCCACCAATACCGATGAGGATGAAGCAAGCCCACTTCCATCCGTCGGGAATATTCCACGCCGCCAGACTCGAGTAAAAGACTGTGAGCAAGGTACCCGAGAACAGAATCGGCTGCCATCTGCTGCCTCGGAAGACGGAATCAGAAAACCAGGCATACATCAGAGTCGTAATGACAGCCACGGCGGACTGAATCGTCGGGTAAGTGTTGACGTGAGAAATGCTGTATCCCTCACCCTTCAACCAAAGCTGGAAGGCAGGCTGGGCCATGCCACCGCAACCATTGTTGAAAAGGATGTACAAAAGGGTAAGAAGGTAAATATGCCAGCTGGCAAAGATCTTCTTGACCTTTTCCCAAGTGAAAGGGGCGCGGTTCGCTCTTCCTTCCAACTCCATGCGCCGCTTTGCAAGGGCGATATCGTCCTTGGTGAAATACCAAGATTTGGTGATTTCAGGCACGTCTGGGAAGAAAAAGAAGCCAGCCACAGCGATAGGAAGCGAGATAACAGTATCAATGATAAAAAGCCACTGCCAGCCGTGAAATCCGTGAACCCCATCGAGGCGGTACACAGACGCCATGAGGTATCCCGAGAACATGCTGCCAATGTTGCCGGTAGCATGGAAGATGCATGAACGCTTCGCAAGCTCATCTTTTCTGTACCATGATCCAATAATATATTGCATCCCTGAGAGGCCATTGTGTTAGCATTTTGACATGATGATATGATGTGTTGATGTTGTATTCGTTGTTATAGTTGAAGCCCGGCCCTTCTGTACGACGGAGACGTCATTGAGAAAGAAGGAATGAAACTCGGCCCTTGATGGGATAACTGCGCTGATAGATAGTACTACATACCTGGGTAGAAGGTACTCTCTGCCAAGCCGATGAAAAAGCGGAGTGCGTAGAGCTGTTGGACGTTGGTGCACTTGGCCATGACGATGGTCAAGACGGACCAGGTGACCTCGCAAGCGGGGATCCAGATGGAAGGTCGAACTCTTGTGAGTAGTAGATTACTAGACCACATTAGTATAAAGCTCAATTGCAGTTTCCCATCGTGCTAACATACCTGGGAATCTCTCCAATGACGTAGCCGACAGTCCACAGCGTCTGCATGTAATTGAGTTCATTGCCATTCATGTTGAGATCCTCCTTCATTCCCGACACAAAAGCATTGTTGATGTTGATCTGGTTCAAATTCTTGATAAAGTATCCAAGAGAAGCAAACGTGAGAATGACAGCGTCAAGCTTGAACAAGAACTTGCGCTCCTCAGGGGACTTGTCAAGAGTATCCCAGATGTAGGATCGCCAAGTCTTGGGCGGCAGACCATCGTCACTGTCAGACTCATTCCCTCTGGCGACAACAGTCGCAGAGGGCTCTGACTTGGATGAGGCATTGTCACGCCCGGCGTCTTTGTCGTCGTAGGGCACAGACATGGTGAGCTAAGGCTGGGCAAGGCTGGGCAACCGTTGGACAAGTCTTGGCTAGAAGAAGTGGCGGTCTTGGGATTCTTGTCTCTGAAAAAGACTGCAGTTCATGAACTTATAAGTAGTTCCTGATACTGTCCAAGTGGCCAAAGCAGTCTCACCTCGATGACGTGACGGAAGGATCAGACACCAAGCGAGAAAAAAATATGCTTAATTTTCTGGATCCCCCGACCCTTCGGCTACCAGATCAAAGGCATGAAAGTAGAGATACAAGTATGGGGCAGCAAGGTCTTTCAAAGCTGTCCCACACATGTGCCCACTCTATCGGAGCAGATGCACTCCCATGGCCTGTTCAATACCCAACAGAGGTTAATCGTATCCGTGAAACGGCCTTGATCGGAGCGGCCCCGACGGTGTTTGGTGCCATCACGCAATTATAGTCAACATTTGTGTCCTATGCGTCCGTGGGGCAGAAGCCGGGGTCGAATAGGGACGCATAATTATCCCACCGCATCACGTCACCGGCAACCCATCAAACACCAGAGTATGGGGTACAGATTGTGGGATAAACGCCTTTCTGCGGCCGTGAAAAGTGTCTGCTCGGGAACCAGTATCGGCACTAGGAGATTTGCCAAGATAACGTTTTGTTCGGATTTAAGACGCCGAGTCCGGAAAGATGCACGACATCAATAAGCAACTATCATGACACCTGCAAATGTTCTTGGGATGGTTCGATGTCTTATCATGTCCCTCAATATGCAGCTATGAGCTGGTTATCTGCTTGAATAAATAACATAGCTTGGATCTGAAGCGTCGAAAACCCTGATAATAACCCACTGAACCATATTGGGCTTCCTCCGCAAAGACAGAAGACAACCACCCTGCAACACTCATAGATCCAGATCCCACCCATTATCCCACCCATACAATTCCTCGCCGACCGATGGCCGACTGCAGCCCCACAACCCGAGTGGGAGACGCCAATCTTCCGTTCTGGCGTACGAGACGGCCCGTAGGACGAGATGGCTGCCACGTGGAGACGATGACGCCAATACCAGGGTGCAAGCACACAAGGCGTTTGGCAGGCACCGACGGCTTGGCAAGGGAATGTGAACCAGGACCAAAGATTACACAGCTGAGGTTTTATCTCTGATCAGGTAAATTGAACAAGGCTACTCCTTGTTGAAGCGTGAGATCATCAAGAGCCGGCCCGCCTTCGTCACGGCTAGTCAGCTTAGCCAAGAGCCGAATGGTCATAAATTCCAACCTCATGCCACAAAGAAATCTTGGCGAGCCATATATCGCCGCCGAGTCAATGCAACAAGGAGGCAGATGTCGTTCATGCTGGCAAGTGGAACCATGCGCTTCTATGGAGCTTGACCGGCGTTTGAACTGTCAGCCTCAAGGATGAAAATGACTCATCAGTTGCGAGGATTTATTTATGGGAAAACGGGTTCTTATTCGGACGGATGCATAGTAGCCAAGGCCGAGTTCGCAGGTTCCATACCCTCAGACGAGATCACCTCAGGAGGTCGAGGTTCGTGGTTCAACGCATCATTGGAAGTGCAACCAATACAGAGGCAGACGCCACTATTAGGCAAAAGGCGAATTCTCAAAACATTGTGTAAATGATCCAACCGGTCCCGTTATTGCTTCATCCAAGACTCCAAGCTACTTTACGACGAATGACGAGGTTGGCTGTCGATTCGTTGTGAAACTGAGGCCGAGCAGAGAGGTGAAGCTGGTGACGAAAGTCCTTGGATTTTTGTGGCATCTTTTACTTGGAAAATCTAAATGACACAGTTGCCTGTCATTCACTACAAGTTGCAGAGCCACCTCCGACTCTTGAGGTGTGTGGGCGAAACTGTTGGAGCGACAGGTTGCTCAACTGGCGAGATCGAAAGGGATGTGCAACTAGACGCTAATTTTCTGATATTTTAGCTCATTGTTATTATAAGCATGTAAAAAGAATATCTGGGCAGCCCTTCTCGATAAAAATATGCCAAATAGTCATGTTAGTGTGTATACCAAGAGTGGTTATGTATTGCAAGTTCACTCGCGTTCAGTGAGATCTTAGCCATATTCGTCCTCAAGCGGGTCATATCTGATAGCTCGCGAGGGACACTTAAGCTTATCTACAAACGCAGATCCATGGCCACGCAGTCATGGCAGACGGCATGATCAATGTCAACATGGGCTACTTTTGCCTAGAGAAGGAGTAAAAGCGGAGCCGATCGGACTTGTCGAGGCCGGCCCATACACCTACACCATGGACAAGCTTCCAGTCAATCTCTCACCAGGAGAAAGCGCAGCAACATTTCATAGACAATATAACTCTAGATTATTTCCGCTTCTTATTTTAAATCTGCCCTCAAAGCATCACAGCCAACAGATCTGCTTAGTCACGCGACGGGCGTGCGGAAGGATTCAGCCTTGCTATTTAACCGACAAAAGTGGCCTGACATGGTCGTCACCGATGTTTGTTTACATCCGCAACTCATCCAGAAACCATCATGGCAGCAGCCGTAGCAGAAGCGCTCAACAAAGACTTTAGCTTCCTCAAGTACTGCGCCGTCGACGACCAAGAGGAGGCGGTCACGGTCAGGCGCACCGCATATTGGTGCTACTGCGGTCCCCTGCTCAACCCATTCTCATCGCCTGATCCGGACTCGGCGCTCCCTGCCAACTTTTACGAATTTGCCGGGGCGACTTTTACGGGTCCTGTTCACTCGAGATTCCTCCCTTTCTTGAGGTATATCAACTCTCTGCTCGTCAGCAAAGGTCTGAAGCATTATATGCTCACCATCCGTGCCACGACGCCGACTCATGAGTACGACCGTCCGAGATGGCACACCGATGAGCTCTTCTTTTCCGATCTTTCAAAGGGAAACCTACCTGGGACACGGTTAGGACTCAAGTCACAGTATAAGAATGGAGAACGAAACTCTGGAACCAACTGGAAGATATGCACAACACTTCTCGGCCCATCAACTCTTTTCATCCCTCTAGAGCACCAAGCATCCGCCCGAAAAAGACAAGAAAATGCACGAGTAGCAGCTAGCACAGAACATGAATGCCTAAGTATCCGCTGCGTCGGCTGTGCATCTGCTGCCGAAGCCGTAAGGGAGGAGCTCACTCAGACTATGAAGCCCTTGGGCGTCGAGGCAGCCATGCCGGGAGAGTGTTCAGTGTTTCGAGTCGGAAGGGACTTTGGCGCCGTGCATTCGGAGCCCAGTATGAGCGAAGGGGAACACGGGAGAATCTTTATCAATGTCGTGCCAGGAACAGAAGAAGAGCTTCGGAGTTTGACGACGAAATGGGGCATGGAGTTTCCCAGGCAATGGTGGGTTGGGGGCCGATAATTGGGCAAGGTGATGAGACCTTAGTGCCTTCTATCTGGGTACGAATGAGCGGGCATGTTTTTTGGGTTCTGTAATGCTGGATAGTCGCATGGTTTGAAACATGGTCGATATTTAGATCGACAGTCAGAGTCAGAGCGTTGTGTAATATGATGCAAGCCTTGAGTTTCGGGTCCAAACAGAGGTCCTTTTAATTACACATACAATCACACAATGTCGTGCAGTGTATCACCATATACTCTGAATTCTCACATGGGATAAAAAGGAAATATCAGGGGGCGGGATGTCACTATCGCCACACGACCACTCAACAACGCAACCACGACAGGTTCTGCCTCTCAATTAAAGTTTTAAGCCTAATCAAACCCCAACCTCGTCCAACCCCCCAATACACCATTACTCCGTTTGTTTCAAGATATGACACTGAACTAGAGTTTTTATTTCCGCGTGGCGTCACAAATGACATCGGTCCTAGCCCATGACATGATTTTGCGCAATAACCCCCAATCTCCCCCTGTGTAACGAAAGGAGATTGCTCCGGTCAAAGGTTCCAGGAGGGTGCAACATAGCAATACTTCATACATGATGAGCATGGCTAGTTATATTTTGTTGATACAAGTCTTTTCCTTGGCCCAGAACAGGCATAATGTTATGTTGTGGCCGTCGCTCACCAGTGATTCACGTCATCTTCAATGCGGTGACCCATGGGCCTATCTAGTTGGTGGCTAAATGTATCTGGCTGGACGAAGAAAAGCAGAACTTTAATAGGGTAACTCGTTTGCAAGAGAAACAGCAGCGGTATCATAGGCCCTTGGTAGAAGGAAGGCATGGATTCTCCTACCCAGCCACGCCATCTCCATATTCTCAAGCAAGAATGCTTTGAGGGTCTAATATGATCACATGCTCACCTACGTGAACAGACCAAGTTGGACTGTACGAGGAGGTTAGTTAGGTAAGGCTCAATCTAACGTTCCGGTAACCAGTTCGTTTGTTTTGTTCCTTTATGTTGTAAGGGTATTAACAAAGGTGAATATGACGTTGTGTGGCAACTTTCATTGTTCCTGACTGAGCCGCCTGCAACTCCATCGGACAAGGGCAAAGGGGGGCAGAGTATAGTTGCCCAAGATAGGACAAATGAACAACGTCTTCATTGTTCGTCAAGTCTCAAGGCTATAAAAAGTCCAGTCGCTACCGAGTTCACGGCAATCCCCATCCACACATCAACACTGATTCAGCTACACCAAAGCATTCGTTAGCAGTCTGGTCCAAGTGTGAATCATCACAATCACGAGCAAGATCAGAACCCGTGCAACAGGAGCGATGTTTGTTTTTCTCCCTCTCTTCGATATTGCACTCACGGCAACCTTGCTTGTCATTCTGACTCTCTGCTGTTGTTGGCAGGTGATGAAATGTGCCAAGAGGGTCTGCTGCTGCTTGATATATCCGTGCTTATGGGCACTGCTACTGGTGGGCCTGGTTGCTATCTTTGTTGACGACGACCTACTGCAGCAACTACAGCAGCGTCGATCAAGGGTTAAGTTCTATTCACGGTATGTCTTGGCGTAGAGCTAATAACCTGAGCGATCTGGTTTTTCGACAGGCAATACAGCTCAGCGCCACCTTTTCCATTATGACAATACCTAACTCGACGACGTGTGGTTCTTTATTAAGATACTGACCCTTTGTCGTGATAGACAGCGAGGGGAATAAAGCCAACTATATCCTATAATTGAAATACATCACACAGTTTATTAAACACACATATATTCCTCTTAGGCTCCGAGTCCCCTTTTAATGCGTTCTACTAACGTGGTCCACATGCAGATTCTCTAGTACTCTTCATGATATCTAAAGACATGAGTAGAAATCTTGTCTCCCTTGGAATCAAATCTCTGTGGAAACACAGTGAACAAGCCATCGTCATCGCGGGGCTCATAGTCCAAAGTGGCAGCAGCCTGGATAAGCACATCCAGCCCATGGTTTTCCTTCAGCCAATGGGCCACCATGTCCATTGCAGCAACTGCCCCAGATCCAGTCCAGATATTGCCGTCGATGATCCACTTCTTCTCACGTGTCCAGTTGACTTTTGGCCAGAGTTTCCTCGAATACTCGTACTCGATGTTGTTAACCGTGGCCTTCCTCCCGTCCAGAACGCCTGTGGATGCGACGACGCTCGCACCAGTACAGGTTGTGAAGAGAAGCTTTCCAGCAGCAACGTGTGATCGGATCAGATCAGCGTGCTTAGAGCTTAGGGTAAAGCTACCCAGGTGCGGTCCTGCAACGAGCAAGATATCCAGCTCGGGACACTCATCCACGGTCGTTGTAGGGACAATCTTCATCCGAAGAGTACCCAGATCGACAGGATCTAGCGTTGGGCTGATATGGTGAAAGACGAATTCTGGTGCCCGGGCAATGACATCGTTGTCGATGGGGACGTATTCCCGAATGGTTTGGAGGGCGCCTTTGCTGGCGGAGCAGAGAAGATCGGCGGGCCCGGCTGTGTCGACTACTTGGTAGGCAAAGCTGAGGATGCCAAATTGAATAGGAGCCATTTTTGCGGCGAATGACGATGGGGAGAGGGGGAAGGCCTGGTTGTAGGCCAATGTGGAAGAGGAAGAGTAGGTTGAGGCTGTCATGCGAAACGGATGCCGGCAGATGTTGGCTATAAATGGAAGCGGCGGAGAAGTTTCAAGTCGGATTATTTATTCTCGAAACTTCTTTATTTAAATAATTACAGAGTTCAATAGCTGCACACCATCCCGAGATCCGATCAGTGGTTACGACGATCCGTGGCATCAATATCCGGAGCCCACCCGGATGTAGCTCCGGGACCCCCGGCGTCCCGAGTTTGAGTCTCCCCGACTTTGTAAGCACCATTTACCGAGTTTGTAAGCGTGCCTGAATGTATCCAGCAAATTACGCTTCGACATAAATCGGATCTTGATAATCAACAACGTTGATTGCCAGTTTCCACCTGGATATAGACGTGGGTTAGAGCATGCCTCGCCTTCCAGTACCCGTTCGGATTTGCAAGTGGATCATTGCAATAAAACTTCCGCCTACCGGCATCGTTCGGGTCTCTGAAGAGCATCTTCATGAGGTGTTTCCGGGGGCATGATGAGCGAAAATGTAACTGCCGGGGCTCATCAGTTCAAATCATGCAACCAGAATGGCATGACCTATGCAGGTTATCGACAACACAAGGGCAGCAATAAGTGGTATAAATACGATAACAAAGGCCGCCTTGAAAGCAGAAGTCCAGCTCATCCTAACCCGAACTCGTTTTCAAACGCTGAAATGCTTCTGCACTTGTTCACGTTGGGCTTTGTCCCTACCCTTTGCGCCGCTGCTGCGGACAGGTTTTCTCTGCCGAATACTGATGCCACCTTTGGCAAATCGCCCAAGCCATTTGAAATCAACGTTGATCGGCAGTTTATTGAGAACACTCGACAGCGAGTCGCACACGCACGGGCTCCTGTGTTTATGGGTGTGAAAGGTGACGGTCCGAGTGCCGAGATCTTCACCGCTGTGAGGGACTACTGGGTCAATGAGTACAGCTGGAATGCAACTGAAGCAGCCATCAACCAAAAGTAAGTGACACAACAATTCTTCCCGTTGCGATGGATACTAACAGTTTTTACAAGGCTGGAACAATTCACAACCATTGTCGAACCCGTGATTGACAATGCCACTTACCCAGTGCCCCTCCACTTTGTTCATCATCGCTCACCCCGGAGCGATGCCATTCCTCTGCTCTTCATCCATGGCTGGCCAGGCTCGTTCCTTGAAGTCAGCCACATCATCGGCAACTTGACAAACCCTCCAAATGCATCCGTGCCGGCATTCCACGTTGTTGCTCCGTCGATCCCGGGTTTCGGATTCTCTCCTGCACCTCAGCAACCCGGCTTCGGTCCCGTCGAAGCGGCTCACTCCTTCAATGCACTGATGCTCCAGCTCGGCTATTCGAAATACGTCATCCAAGGTGGAGATTTCGGCGGTGTTACCCTTCGTTACCAGGCTCATCTGTTTCCGGACCATGTCGTCTCAGCACTCAGCAACTTCTGGGTCATTCAACCAAACGACGATGATATGCGCAGACTCGCAGAGGGGGTAGCAACCCCTGATGAAGTTGCATACATCAACATTCTCGAAACCTATATCAACCACAACTCTGGATACCGCCTGATGCAATCAACGGAACCTCTCACCCTGGCAATCGGCATGACAGACTCCCCATTGGGCAATGCCATGTGGATGTATGACTTGATGGCCAAGGTCGTCGATCCAGCCATCACAACCTGGACGCCCGAGCAGATCATTACCTGGTCAATGATGTACTACATCCAAGGCCCCTACGGCGGCATGCGCTTCTACAAGGAGGTTCTCAATGATGGGGGCTTCTCCCTGCTCGACTTTGGCACTCTGCCACTGGTGCAGATCCCAGTCGCCATCAGCCAGTTTCCTTACGACATCTGTTACCGTATGCCGTTGGATTGGGCGAAGCGAGGAGGAAATGTTGTCAAGAGAACTGTGAACCACCACGGGGGTCACTTTGCCGCCTATGAGGTGCCTGGCCTGCTGCTCAACGATATTTGGTCATGGTTCGGGGACAAGGAGGTTTCAGGAACAAGTGTGTTTGGGCATTAATTCCATGAATGACCCAAGCGAGTGTAGTCAAAATTGTTGTTAGTATCAAAGACGTCTCTGTCGGCCAGAGTATTAAAGAACACAATAATAAACACACGACATCGCTAAAGCCTAATACTAGTATAGTCAAGGAATACCCTAAGGTATTTCAAACAGAAGCTTAGCATTCGAAAATGTAATCAGAGGCGAAGTACTCTATTGACTACCCAAAATTGTTTCTGAGCTTTCCGGCAGGTGACATGCAAAATGTGGTCCTCTCGCCTCAATTTCCAGGGTCAAGCCCCCTTTCAGGATGTATATAAACCCTCATCTACTGTATCCCAAGATATGTCACTGCCGTTTCCCCATCCCATAGTCATGGTTGCCCATACATCATGAAATAGGGGAGGGTTCTTCGGCTCAGCCCAGCCCGATAAATTCGTCAAGTTAGAGCCCCATTGTTCCACGGATCTTCTCAAGCTCCCATCCATCACAGGACACCCAAAAACTCTACTCACTGGAGCTATGGGTGGTGGTCCTCCAAGCAAGCCCACCCGACGGTCGTATTTCGACTTGGCAAGGCCTAGCATGGCACGACTGGCCGACAAAAGATCATTTGAAGCTGTGACGTCTGCACCATGTGACATTTTAGATAGGAATTGATCCAGTTGAAGTTCGGAGCGGGCAGAAGCCGAATCAAAATCAGGACATAGCGAAAGTGGGAACGATAAGCGGAATGATAGCGTAAGGATGACAATGAACCGAGTCCAGTCGTTGACTGTAAACGAAAGGAGCGATGAATCTTCTAGTTCGCTAACGTAGTCCAGGAAAGCTCGAATCTTTTTCGTGGCACTGCACATGTTGGATAGTGGCGGAGGAAAGCAACTTGTTTTGGCCGACAAGAAGGTCTTGGCTACGGGGAAGGCGAGTAAGCTCCCGCAGTCGAGGAATACATCGATGAACATGGCCTGCATTCGTGTTGCTCCTTTTCACTGTGTCAGTCACTCTACCGCTTCACATTCATCCAGCTCGACGTACCCGATCCCATGGTGAGGTTATCCATGCTGTGCTGCAATTCCTGATGTTGTTGTTCAAGATCCGTCAAAACCAGTCGACTATTTTCCACGGTCTGCCCCTCCTTATTGATGACCTTGGATGCATCAGAAAAGAGGTTAGACTGGCGGATTAGAGCCACGAGAGTGTAGTCGCCGTCGACTTGGGCGTTGTCTTGGAGGATGTCGATGGCTTTACTGGCCCAAGGCGGACGATTGGTCGGTAAATCTCTCTCCCCTCTCCATACAACGATATACCTAAAGGAACCCAGAGTCAGAAGCGTTGTCATATTGAATTAGGACATTGAAACTTACGTAGAAACAAGATATAAATAGGCGAGGCATGCTCGGATATTGTCAAGTTCATCACCTGTCACTTGCCGACCCAGCGGATCAGGCATCATGAGCAAGTCTTGATCCAAGTCAAGATCATGGATGAGATCAGCGGCGATTCGCAAACACTGAACCAGCTGTCCGTTCTTGGGCCGCAAGTGAAAAGGGTACCTTGCCAATGTCAGACGGAGATGCATACAACTTGTTCAACAACCAGACATACCATGCGCAGTATATTAATACGCCCTGAAGTAGCTCAAGACTCTTCTCCCCACCAGAGACATACTTGAGACCCAGAGCCTTTCGAAACTCGTCATCGTATAATGCGTGTTTCTGTACCATCTGGGATCCCGAAGCCACGGTCAAGATGGATAGTAGAGTAAAAGGTTTTGTAGCAGCGAGATACGAGACGTTGCAGTCGTCAGGTAAGACTATAAACGGTAGGTAGGTAACCATGGACTTGAATGTGTTCAGGAGAGATTCCGCGGAGGCCATGTCGAATAAAGGCTGACGCCAGATGTCGGAGATGAGATGGCATTGACCTGTTAAACTCGAGGGGCCTCGAGGGCTGACTGATTGGCTTGCACTTTGCGAGCCATCAACAGAATCTTCATCATCGAGCAGGGCGTCAAGAGCCTGATCATGCATCTCCCGCAGGGTTTGTAGGTTATCGGTGAGATCTGCTTTACCTGGCACAGTGTAGTTGATGCTAAAGGTGGCAGTTGACTGCGTCGAAGGTCCAGTATCTCCCGTTCTGGGTGGGAAAATCATGTTAGAAGTGATTCAGAGTTCTGCGAAACATGGCTCTTACCCCCATTTGCGCTCCCATCGGCGAGGCCGTGGCCTAGTACGGGAGATGCACTCTCTCTTCAAGGCGAGACATCTAACAGAGAACAATGAGCATAAAATGAAAAGATGCAAATTGTTTAATGTATTACCTTTCACACACCCCTGGCTTCTCACTGGCTTGGCATTTGATTCTGGCCGCCCGACAATGCTCGCACGCTGTCGGGTTTCGCTTCAACTTGCGGCTTCGTGTCTCTGAATTCATCTTCATAGAGTCCGACAGATTTAATCAAATCACTAGATAGCGCAAACTCTCAAAACCGAGCTTAAGCGCTACTGATGGTAACGAACGTCAATCAAGTGCCGAAGTCGGCGGAAGATAGTTAAGAAAGAAACGCAGACGGAACCTCGGGCAAAGCGGTCAAACGCTGCCTGTGATATTTTGATTTGTCATTCCCTTGCTTATAAAGGGCCCGGAGCCCGGGATAACTCCCCGGTCGATCAAACAGCGCTTGTGAGCGACATCCGACAGCCACGCGGATGTAGCCTGTGGGGATTACCCAATCGGGCAGTCTCTTGTCTAAAGAGCCGAGTGAACTCCAACGTTGTTGCAGCTTGAGACAACTTACTCAGAGTTTTTTATCCTCATCTCTTCGGATAACGACTAGAATGTCGAAATGAGCACGACATGTACCGGAAATGTTGCTACGGGGACCTGGCGGTGTTTGCACCCGCGGATGCTGTATAAGTGTCGAGAGCGTCCTCCATCCATGTCATCTTCTCCCATATTCCAGACACTCTTTACCGTTCCGCTGCACATCCCGGTGCAGACACCTTCTCGGCAGACTCAATCCCGCAGTTATTGAGTCAAGATGGCCTTTGGAGAGTCGGTTCACGACGTCGTCCGAGACGCCCCTCTGGGACAGCTTGTGCGCTTCTTCACCAACAACCGCCTCTTCAAATACCCAGAAGAACAACCAAACTTCAAGCTTCCAGAGCCATGGGTCCGTATGATGAGCGACGCAGAGCCCGATAGGATACCTGGCACGGCTTCATCCTCAACCCTCTCCAACTCGAGCCGCGAGCAAGAGACAATAGAGGAGCACGTCAACCACGCAGCCGAACCGGATCTCGAGAAGAAGGAATTTCCTCAAGACAAATCAACCCGTCTAACACCCAAGACAACCTCGGACGGTACAATTTTGGTCGATTGGTACAGTGAGAAAGATACCGCCAACCCACACAACTGGTCCAACTCACGCCGTGGGTTCGTCGCCTTTCTCATATGCTTCTACACATCTGTCGTCTACCTAAGTTCAGCAATCTACTCCTCATCAACCGAAGGCGTCATGAAAAAGTTTGGCGTCAGCAATCTGGAAGCAACCCTCGGCCTCGCCATGTACGTCCTAGGCTACGGTGTCGGCCCACTGCTCTTTTCGCCTCTCAGCGAGATCCCTCGCATCGGTCGCAACCCAATCTACATCATAACTTATGCCCTGTTTGTTATCCTCTCTGTTCCGACAGCCCTCGTGGGTAACTTTCCAGGCCTCATCGTCTTGCGCTTCTTGCAGGGGTTCTTCGGGTCACCTTGCTTAGCCGCCGGTGGTGCTTCGATGAGCGACCTGTACAGCTTGGTGAATTTGCCTTTTGCAATGATTGCCTGGGTTGGCGCCATGTCCTGTGGACGTAAGTTTTCTCCTGACTATGGAGACTCTCCCGCTAACTCCATAACAGCCTCTCTCGGTCCTCTCCTCAGTGGATTCGCCGTGACAGCGAAAAACTGGCGTTGGTCCTTATACGAGTCCATCTGGATATCGGCACCGTTGCTTTTCGTTCTCTTCATCTTCCTGCCTGAAACGAGTACCCCGAATATCCTCCTACGCCGCGCCCAACGCCTACGCAAGCTTACGGGAAACCAAAAGTTAATGTCCCAAAGCGAGATTGACCAAGCTCACTTGACAGTCTCGGGCATTGCTATAGATGCCTTGATCAAGCCGTTGGAAATCACTATCAAAGACCCAGCCGTTTTATTTGTACAGGTCTACTCGGCTATCGTCTATGGCATATACTATTCCTGTACGTGTCCTGTGACTCGACATGGTCTTTTACTGACAGTACAGTCTTTGAGGTGTTTCCGCTCGTCTATCCTGTTTACTACGGAATGAACCTGGGCCAAGTTGGTCTCGTCTTCCTCTGCATCGCCATTGGATGCATCATCGCCATCATTGGTTATGGCGCATTCCTATACTTTGTGGTCACGCCGCGGATAAAGAAGGTCGGCATGGGTCCACAGGAGAACGTTCTCTTGGCTGGTTTACCTACATCATTCGGTCCTACCATCGGCCTGTTTATATTTGCTTGGACAGCCCGGGCTTCTATTCACTGGATCGTCCCAACTATCGGCATCACCATCTACGCTGGCTCGATATACACTGTGCTGCAGTGTATGTTCCTTTATATCCCGCTCAGCTACCCTCAGTATGCTGCCTCTTTATTTGCAGCCAACGACTTGTTCCGCAGTGCCTTTGCTAGCGGCAGCATTCTCTTCGCGCATCCGCTATACGCGAATCTTGGGATCGCTAAAGGCACGAGCGTCCTCGGTGGTTTGAGCGCTACTGGTATCATAGGGATGTGGCTGCTGTACTTGTACGGTGCCAAACTCCGAGCTCTCAGCAAGTTCGCCACCTAAGCCAAGGGTTAAGCTCATGTGTGTCAAGCCAGCATCTTTGAATCTCTGGGGTCACTCTAGTCCAGTCAATTATGCTGCGTTGAACTCAGCCGCTAGACAACTACTCTCGCTATGCATCTCCCCTCAATCATTTTTCATTCTTTTTCTTAGACTCTTTCAAGTACCTTTGTGGAAAATAGAACTGGTTGAATAGACATATAGATACTCTGTTTCTTCTCGTTTCTTTGTTTAGTTTCACGTGGGTAATGTGGCGACTTAAGTCCTAGAGTTGCAAGGCTGGGTTTTGTGAGAACAGCTCATTAAAATACCCAGTGCTAGAAGAAGCAGAAACGTCAGGGAAACACTTTAATCCAATGCTTGGTTACTGTATCCTGGCGTCCCATGCGTTTCCCGTTTCTTTGAAGAATGGATCGCGGTGGGTGCAATCTTCAAAGTTGCTCATAAAGCTTTGAAGATTTCTCATACAGCCACCCTAAGCTTAGACAAAGCATAATCACTGAATTTCGCGTACCTACGCGAATAACCCCTCTGCTGCCTTATCGACCGACACGTCAAGGATGTCAAGGGCGAAATATGGTGATTAAGACGGTGATTAAGGGAGACGGCGATGTCACTCTTTGATGCTACGGTAGGCTCCCTCGACACGTGACGTGCCGGAAAACGGCCGCTGGTTGGGCCTGAGGGTGTGTGTCGGTGCTACGTCGCAATCTTATCAGCCCAGGCTCTGTGTCGCGTCGCGTGGAACCGGACGTGTGCCTCGGAGGGCTGCAGCGCACGAGAACCAGTGAGAGGTGGCACGTCTGCAGCTGTCAAGGCCTCTTCTTGTGAGGTCTGCATTTACATTGGCGGGCGCCGTTGGAGCTGGCTGACGGTGGCTGCGGCACGGGAACGTCGGGTCGCCGAATTCTCTGGGCAAGCGAACCCCGAACAGAAGATGTCGAATTTATTCTTGGATGCAACTTCTGGGTCGATTTCTATAAGCGAGCCTTGAATTGGCGTCGCCACGTCTTGTCCGTCATGCACAATTGATGGCGCTGGCACTATTCGTTGGCGTCCTGACGGCGTCAAGGTCGGGTCGGCAAGGATGGATCCATGGGTTGATTGATGGGTTGTGGGGATCAAAGAAAGCCGCGCCGCGAGAGCGAATGGAGCACGGGAGAAGCAGTGACGGTCAGCGGTTAAGTGCAGATATCAGATGAGACATGCGATGACGAGGCGAAAACTCGGATTCCGAGCAGTGAGCACAGGTTTCGGAAGAGAGTGAGAGAGTCAGAATCATTGAAGATCGAAATGCGTGGAGGGATGGGTTACAACCCCCCGGTTCCACGGCAGACGTCTCCCGTCTTGGTGTTGAGCCACCCCCGGACCCTAGCCCGGCGACGGCGCAAGCCATGACACGCGTTGGTCTCGGAGGGAAGCAGCTTCAGGTGGGAGGAGAATCGTCTCGGGAATCTGTGAATCTTGTGGGATTATGCTTGTCTCGCTGACATGTGTGATGGTCAGTGAGATGATCCTTCAAAGGGGAAGCTGGTCGCAGGGAGAGGATCGTGCGGTAAGGAGCGCTAAAACACAGATCGGCAATCTGTTTGCGATAGAGGAGCCAATTGTCTGTTGGCCCTGCGTGCATGAGGGAGGAAGAGGAGGGACTTCGTATTCTGTATGCAGGAGGGGGGATCCTGTTGAGGGATCTTGTTGAGGGAGAGGTTGATTGAGGTGATGCTGGTGATGCTGGTGATGCTAGTGATCCTCAAACAAGACAATAAACTAGGAGGTTGAAATATCGCTCATGACTTCAAAACGTCGTCAATGTTCAAGAGTACAATAAGGATTACAATTAATTGTCGCAATCGTCGCTTCACCTGGAAATGGCCAACCGCTCTCATTTCCCGCACCGCATGGGCTATTGACGCCAGTGGCACCAAACAATGACGCCGGTCGCACGGCCAGAGGCTGGTGGAGGGGACGCTAAGACGCTACACGAGACCCCTCTCGTATTAGCGCCAGGGACCTGCGCTAAGACATTGATTGGGCTTTGCCCCTAAAGTGTGGTGGGCCAGGGGGTGCGCACGGCAGGTGCGTGTGGGTTGCGCCTGCAGTTTAGAATAGAAACACAAAAACCCGGCCATCTCCATTTTCCCTCTTGTTCACCATCCAACCTCGTCGAACCAACCTCGGCGATTTCTTTTTTGTGTGTGCATTTTCATTTGTTTTTATTCCTGTCCGTTTCCCGGTCATTCCTTATGCCGGGGTAACAATTCAATCTTCGCATTTTTTATTTACTTTAAACATTATTTGACATTGACCATGTTGTCCACTCTTTTCCTTGCGGCTTTGCCCGCCTTGGCTCACGCCTTGGACGACGGCATCATCCGCTATCCCATCAGGGCCTCTCCCGGCGCCCCCATCGTCAAGGGCGTCACCCGACGACAGAATGAGGTTGCTCTCCAGTCCCAGAACACGGGTCTTTTCTACAGCATCGACGTTACCATGGGTACTCCCGGCCAGACCATCACCGTCAACCTCGACACTGGATCTCAGGAGCTTTGGGTCAACCCCGTCTGCGACAAGTCGAATGATGTCTCGTTTTGCGAGTCTTTTGGTCATTTTGGAGAGAGTAGCACCTACACTTCGATTAATGTTACCGGCGGTCTTGTTTATGGAACTGGATATGCCTACTACAATTATGGCTACGACTTTATCACCATTGGCTGTGAGTATGCGACTCTCCAAGACGAAACACATCACTAACATCACTCAGCTGCCCATATCAAGCAGCAGCTTTTTGGCGTTGCCTACGACACCTCCGTCGTGAGTGTTGGTATCATGGGTGTTGCTCCTGACCTGCACGGCTGGAAAGCCCCTTATCCTCTCGTCATTGATAGCATGGCCCAACAAAACCTCATCAAGAGCCGAGCCTTCTCTCTTGATATCCGCACCATGGACAGCGACCGAGGTGCCGTCATCTTTGGAGGTATCGACACTCGCAAGTACTCTGGCCACCTTGAGAAGCGTCCCATCATCCCAGCTTCGTCTTCCCCTGACGGCCAAACCCGGTAAGTTTGAGATTCGTGGTTGCGTAGAGAGTTGCCTCTAATTGTATTCCAGATACTGGGTCCATCTCGACGGCATGAGCCTCACTCAGGACGACGGCTCCAAGGACGCCATCTTTTCAAAGACCAACGGCTATGCTGTGGTTCTCGACAGCGGCTACACCATCAGCGCCCTGCCCGGTCCCATCTTTGAGAAGCTCCTGGCGACTTTCCCCACTGTCCAGCCCGGAATTGGTTCCTACCACCCTGTCGACTGCGATGTTGCCAAGCTCAAGGGCACCGTTGACTTCACTTTCGGCAAGACTACTATCAAGGTGCCTTATGCCGACTTTGTCTGGCACAACAAGGGCTCATGCTACCTGGGTGCTTTCCAGGACGATGGTGAGTATCTGCACTGCAGTCTGGTGCAAAAGTGAGCTAACAGTTTGTAGAATTCCCCGTTCTTGGTGACACCTTCTTGCGAGCTGCCTATGTCGTCTACGACTGGGACAATGAGAACGTCTGGCTTGCTAACAACGAGGACTGCGGTACTAACCTGGTTGCCATCGGAAGCGGAGCTGACTCTGTTCCTGATATCGTCGGCGAGTGCGCTTCTTCCGACTCTACCAACACCTCTGAGCTGCCCACTTCCACCGAGGCCTCGACTGGATCTACCGCTTCTACTGAGTCTGTTACTTCCACCGAGTCCGAGACCTCTTCCGATACCATCACCAGCGATTCGACTGCCACTGCTAGCACCGAGTCTACTCTCTCCTTCTCCACCACCCGCTTCCACAACACCTCTTCCGTCATCCCTAACAAGCTCGGATCCTCCAAGACCCAGTCTCTCTCGGACTCGCTTCCTACTCTGTCTGGCTCTACCTACTTGGACCCCTCTTACCTGGACCCTACCTACCAGGGCCCTACCACTGCGGCTCCTACCACTATCACGTCGACAATCACCACCAGCAAGGTCTACACCATCACCTCGTGCCCTCCCAGCGTGACAAACTGCCCTGTCGGATCCGTCACCACTGAGATCATCACCTCGTACACGACCTACTGCCCCGGCGAGACCAAGGCCCCCAAGCCCACTAACCCTCCCGTCATCAGCGACACCTCGGTTGTTACTAACACCCACGTCTACACTATTACTGACTGCCCCGGCGAGGGTCCCTGCAACAAGGGCGACGTCACCACCGAGGTCGTTGCCACCACCCAGCTGGTTCACCCTCAGGTTACCGCCATCTACACCGTTCCCGAGGCCATCCGCTGCGGTCCTGGTAACGCCCACTGCAAGGAGGCCACGACCAAGGCTGTCCGCGTCGTCACCATCACCCCCGCCACCAAGGCTCCCGAGCCTACACCCGTCCCCGGTGTCTGCACCACCTGCGGTCCTCCCGGCAACGCCAACGGTACCATCACCGAGGTCTACACCCACCCCAGCAAGCCAACCCAGGTGTACACTCAGCCCGGCGGCACCCAGATCTACACCAAGCCCGGCCAGACTCAAGCTTCGGGCTATGGCTACCCTCAACCTCCCGCCAGCACCGTCGCCACGGTCGTCAAGCCCAGCGGCGAGGAGCCCTCCGAGCCCACAGGCACCAGCCCTGCCCTCGTGACAGGCGGCGCCGCATGGAACGCTCCCGGCCTATTGGCAGTTATCGCCGGCGCTCTCTTCGCCGCAATGCTCTAAATAATGAGCAATAATTCTAAAGGGTACATGCTTGAAAACATAATTATTCTTTTTTAATCACGCGCGGCGGCTTGAAATGGTTCCACAACCGTGGGTAGATACGGGGCATGACGTTTTTTTCCTTCATAGAGGCCTTTCTACACATTCACACTTGCATTGTTAGATTCTTGGTTGTATTTACCTACTCAAACAATTTATGATGAGGCACGATTACATTTTATGTGTCCCTCTTTTGATCTTCAGCCCCTTGTATTGTGAGTGCCGGATCTTGTATCCGAATGGGGATGTAAGTTGCGCCGCGTCAACCAATGGTGGGAAGCAAGCATTGTCTAGTGGAGCAATTGATGCGAGCTGGCGAACCAACGCTCGAGATGGCCTCATGCAGAGCTTACATCAATTTGAGAAGTTCGCATGTAACTCTCCATCTTGTCCATCATGCCTCTGTTTGGAATGCTGACAATCGACTAAAAAGCTCAATGTGACTCGGAGATTATGTAAGATGTCCACTCACTTCAGCAGGGGGGCCATTCCTTTAAGACCGCTCTTCAAAACCGTCAGCCCATACCGCCTCCCCTCTCCAATATTCTATACCTATTGAGTCCTCAAAATGGCTGGGATTCTGTTCAAATCAGGCCTTGTGGCCGTAGCGCTTGCCGTCATCTTCCAGGTCACCCTCAAAGAAACTATCTGGGTGGCCTTTGGCATCGGGAGGGTGACGCAGCCGATATCCGACTTTCCCTACACTTGCCGCAAGATTGTCGACCCGCGGATGGAGGCATGCGAGGATATGTGGTTGTCGGAGTCTACGAGGCAATTGTTTCTTGCTTGCTCTGATCCTCTTGCACGACCTCACTGGATGCCAAAGTGAGTTTCCAGGATCCTTGACCGTTCACCAAGACAACTCACACATCCAGCGTTGCCCACCTCAACGCCTCGGCACTTTCCCAAAGAGACTCAATCGTAGCTCTAGACCTTGACAAACCCGTCGGAAACAGCTTTGAGTTCCGAACCCTCAAGACGCCGGGATTCCCCGGGACAGCCGGGGACGGCAAGCTCCAGCTGGTCGGCTTCACGGGCATCGATAATCCCGCATCCGGCACCATCGAGTTGCTCGTCATCAACAACGGACCTTCAGTGGACGCTCAGGGAAAGTTTGTGGACCAATATGCTCATGGAGCTAATTCGACGATTGATCTTTTTGAGACGGGGCCTGATGCGACTGAGCTCAAGTTTGTTCGGACTTATGCTGACAGGAAGATCGCCACTCCCAACCGTGTTGCGGCTCTGAGCAGAAGTGCTTTCTATGTCGTTAATGATCATGGTCAAAGCAAAGTTGGCTTGGTAAGTCACATAAGAGCATGCTGCAACATGATACTGACAAAGACCAGAAATACAACCTCTCCCCCTTGCTCAGAAACGGCGACGCCATCTTCTGCGACGCCGAAACTGGCTGCAAAACAGTGGCCCAAAACTTCAAATGGCCCAACGGCATAACCCGTGACAAGAACAACCTAATCTACATCCCATGTTCCCTCTCCGGGACCATCTTCATCTACCGCGTCCTCACGGACAATACCCTCGAAAAGGTCGACGAGGTAAAGACAGGGTACAGCATTGATAACCTCTCTATCGACGCCAACGGGGATATCTGGGCAGCTGCTTTTCCAGTGGGAGTTGCTATCTTCAAGGCTTATGAGGATCCGTATAATTCCTTTCCTCCTGCTACTGCTTTGAGGGTTAGAAAGGTGGATGGAAAGTATGTTGTTGATAAGGTGATTGAAGATGGCGAGGGCGAGTTTCTTCCTGCGGCTACGACGGTTGTGCACGATGCCAAAACTGGTCGGCTCTTTTTCAGCAGTAAGTAACTTGTGGTTGACTTGACGAAGTATGGCTAACAGAAATAGGTGTTATTTCACCTTTCATCTCTGTATGCGAGCCAAAGGTCAAGAACTAAGCAACGCATACAGGAAAAACGGGCATTAACATGGAAGCTATGAAAAGGAATAGCACAGCGAAATGTTTTCGTTGTTGATGTTAAATATATCTCCCCTCTCATAGCGAAAGAATTTCAGGCATGAGAAACGATGGGAAATGAGACAACACGCTCAAGGTGGTAACAGAATGCCTCATAGTCACTTCTCTAGTTGCTCACGGTCTTAATGTATCCCACATTGTCAAGTTAAGTCACTCTGTTTAGTTTTCACACTCAGTTGCCAGAGAGATAGAGACGGTGTTCAGTACAATTTCCAGAAGACAGTTCTCAACACAATCGAGGCATCGAAGCCCGGCTAAGTAACATAGGTACGAACCCAAGGCCTATTTGTTTCCTCGGTGCCGGCACTTCCTGTTCCTCGCCAACCACCCGTCATCTCCTCTCTTACCAACTCAACTCTAAACTCATGCCCTCTGCTAACGAATCTCAAACGTCTCCATCTTTGCCTCTCCTCGGTCCACCATCTGCTTACCCTCGCCTTCCATAAGCCCCACCACGAAGCAGGGCCCGACATGCTCGTAATGAGACCCCTTCCTCCTGAGAAGCACAGGGGCTTTGCAGTCAGCAAGCACAACCACCAAGTCCCCCACCTGAGCAGCGGTGGCGATCCCAAGGTAGCCGTTCCCTGTGACAAATTTCAGGGGGGGTCCGAGATACATTCTTATATGCCCTCTCACGATCTCAACATCCTCCTTAGCATTTTCCCAGGTCCACTCCATGGCCGCAGCAGCACTCTCCCAGTCCGTCATTTTGTACTCGGGGCTGTAGCCCTTAAAAATCTCCTCTTTCCAGGCCCTTGAGAAATCTTGGCCAAGGGGGATGCCGAGCTGTGGTAGGTAAATTGCCGCAACTCTATGCCAATCCGGACGCTCTGAGTCAACTGCCCAAGCAAGAAGGCCTATGAGAAAGCAAAGAGCTATACTCCGCTGCATGCTAGTATCTCTAATTAAGAGTACGGAATGCCCCCTCACGCTGGTGACTATCGTTCGAAAGAGGGCTTGGAATATGTGTCGCCTTGGGCTTGACGGCGAACCGAAGCGACTTGTACATTTGATTGCAAACTGTAGCACCTCAAGAGCGAAATACGTATTGCTTGTATCGTAGGGCCAGCGAGGACAGACCTCTTCCACCTTGCCAACCACTACCCCAGCAACAACCAAGGTGCTCAGGTCGTCACATGTGGGTGCATTGCTGGTCGGTAACTCCTTACAGGCATTACAAAAAGTGCAAAGGCGATCCATGAAAAGCCCAAAGTTGGGGTAGTTTTCGATATCGCCTTCTTTCTGCGAAATTGCTTCCCAATCTGGTGCCCAAGACGGGAGGGGGTTTGGGCCATGCCGGGCGATGCGAAAGCATTCTTGGGAATAGAGGAGAAAATTGAGGTTCTTGACCTCATCAACCCACGTCGAGGCAAACTCTCTGTAGATTTGAGCAGTATCTTTTGTATAGTCTGCCTCCAGGCGGGTCCCTATGACACCAAGAAGGCCATACACCTTATCGCGAGGGTCAGTCACTTGGTGGGCGGCCAGCTGCGACACCAAGGATAGACTCGGAGATTCTGCCCTAGAAACGAGATTTCGTCTTGTTTTATGTATCCCAAGAATCAAAGTAGCTCTGACATCGGGAAATGGGTGTAGAGCCGAATACAAAGCTCGATGGGCTTCTGTTGCTGGGAGCATGGAACCCTTAAACATGGAGACGAGCGCCATCGCTAGTTGTTCGACGGCCATAATGGATTGCCACTTTATGAGTGATGAGCCACACAGGAAGAGGACATGAGTTGGCAGTACCATCTCCTGAAAGGTCCATGTACGAGTCCAGTATGGAGATTGAACCAGAGCTTTGAAGGCTTCCCAGTATGCGTTGCGGCCCTCAGAAACGGTCCACAGGTGCGGATGGGCATGCATCCAGGAGCTGTAGTCCAGATTTGGCAAGTTCGAGATAAAACTGAGGTCGTTGGGTGGACCGAGACTCTCGGCAAGGCTCGCGGCGAGATGTGCGTTCCTAACATCCCCGAGCCAGGCGAGAGCCAGAGGAGCGGATGAATAGATGGACCTTAGGAGCTGGACTTGATGGTTCCGCTCTTCCGTGTCCTGCTGGTTGATGCAGATGGCATCGGCCCAGAAAATGGCGGGTTTATCCCAGGAGCCCTTGGTGAGGATATCGAGAAGCAAAGCGCGGGTCTGCTTTAGGAAATCGGCGAGATTTCGAGTGACCGCCGTCGACATTCCATTGACTTTGATTGGCTTCGTGTCCGTTGGATCCCCCCAGACGTAGGAAAAAGGGATGAACTGTCCTGAAATGTCCTCCAGCCGACGACAGAACAGCCGTATCTCAACTGTTGCGCTAATGTCTTCCGATGGGAGGATCTCAAAGAGGCGAATTTCTCGGGTGTCTTTATCGAGAGGCTTGTAAATATCTGGCGGGAGCTCCTTCGAGTTGGACGATTCGGCCATCGCGAGTGAGCGATTTCGAGTGCTGAATGAGTTTTAAAGGATGAGCGCAGAGACAGTATGTGTCAGATGTAGAAGCACGGAGAAAATGAGAAAGAAGGCGAACGGGGGCCCGAGGTATTCATAGGTTCAGCTCCCCTGTTCCCATCTTCACATTGGCTGTGAGGCCGCATGAGTTGGTGGGGGCGCAGGCTTGAAAGCTGCGCCGTGAGAGGCCGGGATTGCGGAAAGACAACTCCCAAGGCGCATCGGGGGAGTCGAAAGAGAGGCAGTGCACAAGCCTGATTCAAGTGGGCGCCTGGATTTTATAATTCCAGTTGCTATCACGATGTGGCTACAACTTGTCAAGTTGGTTTATCTACGCTGCAGAAACAAATGAAAACAATCATTTTCTTCATGCTTGAAGTAACCCAGCTTCCCAGGGGTATAGCCTCCGTGGTTAGCTTTGCCAAAACCACCAAGAGGTGGTAAGATGGCAAGGCAGTCCACGACAGGTTTAGCCACCTAGTAGAAACCATACTTCCTAGTCTTTGCCCTTAAACTCTGCAGAGACGACCATCTTGGTGTTCCTCCCATCCTTCATTGCCCACACAGGGCACACACCAGAGCACGTCCTTGGGATCCACAGACTTCTTGATGGAAAGCAGCTTCTTGTAGTTGCTTCCCCAGAAAGTCTTTTGCCAATTCGGCTCATACTTGAGAGCCTGTTGTGGGCTGTCAGCACTGCCTAGAAACCAAGATATGACAACTCACCTCGTTTATGTAAGCCCCCGTGTCCGGCGACAACTTTCGCATGGGCTCCCACGTCTCGATGAGTTCTTCAACTGCTTGAGCCTTGGCCGTGTAATTGAAGGCCGGGAATCCTTTTCCAGAGACTGAAATAGATGTCAGCATTCCCAAACCAAGATGGAGACACGCATCAACTTACGGGCATGCACGTAAGACTTTCTCCAGCCGGGATTCACCGAGTCGCTTCCTCCCCTTGGCTTAGCATCACGCACACCCTTTCCGGCGACCAAGAAGGCTCCCATTCCCCCTGATGGTTCCATAGCAGACTTGAGAGCCCCCTTCAGAGCATCTTGGTCTCCATCCAGAGCTTCTTTGCTCAACAGCCTGGAAACCAGATAAGAGCTGTTTCCTGCTGTGTCCTGATCATAGTGAACGTCAAACCACTTCAAGAATGAAGGATACTCCTCTTTCCCGACCAGCAGCTGAACAGCACCGGACCAACGCGTCTGAATGGTCTCGTTGATAGGCTTCCAGATCTTTTCTGTGTACTCCGGATCCTCGACGTCTTGGACAATGAACTGGCCCAAGATGCCTGCCACTTCCTTTGGTGCACCAGGAATGGGCACCGGGTTTCCGATACCCGGGGAAATCAGGGTGTATCCTGAAAGGCCTGCGTCTCCAAGGGAGGGGAACAGAGACAAGGCGTATGCGATGACATCGTAGACGAACTTAGATTTGGCGTCGGTGAAGAGCATGAGGGATGAAGTCGTGATCTTGGGTGTTTTGTGAGTTTTGAGAGTGAGGGAGGTGAGTACGCCAAAGGTTGAGCCGCCGCCCTGGGATAAGTGTCAGTAAGCACGCATTCCCTCGTAAAGTGAATACACTTACACCCCGCATAGCCCAGAAGAGATCAGGATGATTCCGCTCATTGACAGTCAGAATCTTGCCTCCTGGAGTCACCATGGTCATCTGCAGGACCTGATCCGCCGCAAGACCAAAC
This sequence comes from Fusarium phalaenopsidis, assembly GCF_050370095.1. Lineage (NCBI taxonomy): Eukaryota > Fungi > Ascomycota > Sordariomycetes > Hypocreales > Nectriaceae > Fusarium > Fusarium phalaenopsidis. The sequence continues at coordinate 3,258,324 of NW_028145417.1, read as the reverse complement.
CTAGCAGACAGGAGAGAATGCCCACCACCAGTGATGTAACCACCAGCACCCACAGACTTGGCTCCCCCACCAACAATGGTGCGATTGAACTTGTCAGTGGCCGAGTAGACATCGTACATCTGGGCTCCAGCACCGATAGTGACGGCATCTCCAGGGATGGTGATGTCTGTGTTGTCGAGCTTGAACTTGCCTTGGTGGTAGACGATTTCGTTCATGTGATGGGTCCAGATTGAGAGGGAGCCTGGGGCAATTGAACGACCGAGATAGTCGTGGCCGGTATTCTTGACGGCGACCCTGATATCGTGCTTCCTGGCTGTGAAGTGTTAGCAGATATCTCATGAGAGGGGAATATTGGTGCTTACCAAAGTCGATCCCCAGCTTCACATGCTCTGGCTTGGTGGCATTGACGACATATGCAGGATAGCCACTGGCGCTACACGGATAAGTCTCGTTAGGGAGACATGTCCAGTTGGTATAGTGGTCCCACATGACCGAGATGGGATTATCGGCGTGGAACTCGTAGACACTCCAGTTCTTCTGAACCTGCGGACAAGTATCGCGGTCATAAGTTGGCCAGCCTGGATGACAGACAGCTCCAGGAGGAGGAGGCGCAAGAAGCCTGCCAGCCAGAGACTCATTGAGACGGGACCAAGTCTGGTGAGAAGGCCAGTCGTGAGATCCTGGGTATGCCTTGCAGGACTTTTCAGGAAGATAGGAGCCCTGCGAAGAGGGCAATAGAGAGAGTGCAGAAAGGATGGATTGGTGTAGTCGAGTCATTGCGAGTTTGGTGTTGTGTGGCGCATGAGATACAGAACAGGACCATCTGTCGTGGTGCAAATCGCCATTTTATACTCCCCAAACACAACATACTCAACCACGTCGTATCTCGGAATGCAAGGCATCTTACTACCGACATCACTCGAGGGGGCATCATGTCCCGAGACTAGGAATTTTGTGGGTGCGACTGTGGCTTGGGGGCAGCCATTGATGTCACGGCAGATTGGCCGTATTCTTCGTACTTGAGTCGTAGATGGCTCAGCCCTGCGAGGGATCGACACGATCTGGGAGGGAGAGTGGAGAATTTACACGTCTGTGGATGAAAGCGAGGGATACGGGGAATTGACGTCGGCAGTGTATGCATGTGTACCTGGTTAATTGGTAGGCAGATGTTCCCGTAATTTTATGTTTATTACTCCGTGTTGTGGCGGATGGTAATGTCTTACTGGGAGCCGTGTCTCGCTCACCACAACTGTCTGCGACAGTATCTTGAGCTGCCTTGTTAATGACTGTAAAAATTCTCATCAAAAAGTGACAAAAACCACTCTAACTCTCCTCGTGACCTCTGCCTAAACTAATGCAACCCCTGTAATTCTCGCAGCATCATCCCACAAACAGCAAGGCGACCGTTGACACTAATCCCCAATAGGCAACCGCATCAAGAAACAACGCGCGCCCCTTTCCCAATTTCTCTCTCCCCAGGCTTTTTGCGCACATTCCTTCACCCTGCAAACACTCAAACACTCATTCAGGCACCGCGAGGATGCGGTTGGTCGTCACTCATTGTCTTGGTTTTTAAGTCGCTTTTTCACGTCTGAGCTCGAATCAGACGTCGTCATTCTCTCTCTCTTTTCGTCATGCTGCAGCCAAGTCTTTTGTCGCTGCTCATCCACTCTCTACTCATCTCGCTCGTCTCCACCGCCTCGCCTGTCGGGCGCAATCGCCAGCGCAACAGCGGAACCGTCTGGGCCACGCCCCACGATGCCTTTTCTTCGTCGATAGGTGTCTTGGGATGCAAGGTAGACAGACACCCATCTGTAGCCTGTGTCTATCATCTGTGATACTAACTCCTCAGGTCAACACTAATCGCGTCGCCTACTGGCCCAACTCGGTCGACTGCACAAACATCTGCATCGCCCTCACCTACCAAGACCGCACCGTCCACCTCCTCCGCATCGACCAGTCCGAAGGCGCCTACGACGTCAGCTACGATGCCTGGAACTACCTCTACACCGGCTACTCTGCCACCGACAAACCCGCCGCCGGCGGCCCCGTCGAGATGACCTACAAGGACGTCGACCCTTCCAACTGCAAAGACCTCATCGATACAAAACACGGCCACCTTCCGCTCAGCGCTGCGAATAGCATGAACTTTCTCACCAGCTGTCTCGAGCAGAACAATACCTGGGTCGGCCAGAACTACGTCCTCTACAACATCCTCGATTCTCTGTGTACTCTCGGTCGCGACGAAACGTGCGACCTCGACTACCCCAACGCGAACCAAGCTGCCTGCCCGCACCAGCTCGGACTCCCAGACAAGCTCGAAAACATGCCCGTATACAACATCAGATATCCGAGCGGTGAAAAAGTGAGCGCGTCAGATGGGCAGCCAGCGCCAACAGATGACGAAGAGGATCTTGGAACCAGTCTCTCCCAACCGAGCGGGAAGACGTTGGCGTTGGTCATTTTGCTTACAACCTGCCTTGCCTTTGGAGTCTAGCTAGGTTGATAGACCTGAGCACTCTAGGCACTGGTGTCTTGATGACGGTGGGCGATATCCGGAGTTCTATGGTTGCTTGTGTGGACGCTTGATGACTTGGGAGGCGGGACTTGCTGTTCTTGATGATACCCTACTATCCTTCACTGCTACATATTTTTAACGACATACTACAAGCCGAGACATTTGGCTGAGACATGGTCTAAGTCACGTATCTTGGTCAAGTAATTATTATTGAACCAGTTCATTCGTTTAACAATTTGGTTGCCGATATCCTAACAAACAAAAGGCCCAAGGGCAGCTTGACTACGTTCTCATTTATTTTTCCATGTGCAATGCCTTCTTGACCTTTTCCATTGTTGACTGGTGCTGCTGGCCGGCAGTCTTGCCCTCGCTAGGTCCAGAGTCCGGCTGCGTCAGAGCATGAGAGCCGTGCATCTGGAAGTGTGTTAGTTGATCCGTAGTACTCAATAGTCAGCATCCCATTCTCACCTTCTGCTCCTCCTCCTCGGCCCTGTGGATCAGGTCGTGAGTCTCGACGGCCGTCTCGTCACTGAGCCCGGTGGGCGCCTTGGGTTGCGAGCCCCGTCTCGGCTGCGCGTTGGGGTCTTCCTTCTTGCCCTTCATGGTTGCTAATGGATGGTCTTGTGAATTGATTCTTGTCTGGTGTATGCTGTTTGTCTTGGTGTTTTCTGCGGCGAAAATAAAGAGAAGGCCACAGACGCCGGGGCAAGCTTGATATATCTGTGAGCTCGCGTGCCTTCTGTCGTCACCCCCCTCAGTCCCCGTGATGGGATGATGCTGCTCCAACGTCATGGTCCCGAGCATCCGCGGGGTTCCAGAGGTAACGTCCGACGACAATCGCAAGACCCCTCATCACCACAGTGCAAGTGGCGCACAAGAGACATCTTGACAGCAGTCAACGCCATCGACTCGGGTGTATACTCGTACCGTGCTGGCAACCACACACAAAAGTCAGAGTACGGGATGATGGGAGCTAACTGGAGCTTGATTGTCGTGATGCGACAGGTCATTGTTTGTCTGCTGAGAAAAATGACATGACGAGCTGATCGTTGCTGTTGGCGATTGGCTGGCACCCTCCGACCATGATATCACATTTCAGCTCGGTGTTGCATCAGGAATCGCAATCAAGGATGTTTGCCGTCTCACCACGGTCCGTTCCATTGCGTGAGCTCGGCATATTGAGCTTCAGAGAGAAGTCAGCAATCGATGGGAGTGTCAAAAGTATGAAGGAGAACCAAGGTCCAACGGAAGGAGGAACATGCTGCCGCAGATGGAATATCAACCTCATTGCAGACACTCGGGGGGCATGGATCGCTAATGCTCTCTGACGCAAGTTAAAACAAATTCAAGCTCTTGTTTGAGATCAAAGTCAATGTCAAGCTCCGTCAGGTACATTCCGGGTCGCGAGTCACAACCTCACGCTCATTCGAGGTGAGCGAACTGGTGGTGTGATGAACCGAGCTCCCGAAGAGCAGGGATGCACATTCCGAGGCAGCGTTCCTGGATTAGTTTTGAGAAGCTGGGAGAAGAACCCTGTCATGATCGAGAGCTTGATGACTTGAACGAATTCTGAAGGTCATGTTCAATTTATTACTGTGCAAGGTCAATCCTCTCGTTTCCTGTTGACGGGCTGTTAACTGCGGTTCTTCCCCATTAACCTACCCAACTCATACCAACGTCATGGAAGCCAAGCTGTAAACTCAATCCAAGCTTCTCTCTAGGCTAATGATCATAATTTCTAACTAATGTCGTAACTAAGAGGCACCGGGGCCGTAACCGAACCTCTCCGTGTTCAGAGGGAGGCCAAGGGCTCGCTCCGCTAAACTTCCCAGCTCTATGATACTACCTCTCTCTTGCTACAACAAGTGACTGGCTTTGCTCTCAACTATTCACATCAACTTCATTTGTGGTCAAAACCATATGTCTGGCATAGTTTTAAAGGATTCTACCGTCAACATGATGAAGCTTTGAAGCGACGACGCGCACCTGAAGGTCGTCATCTCAGCTTGGAGATCGCGTTCGTACAAGACACTAGAAGCAGCAAAGGGAAGCCATAGCAGTGTTCAGCTCAACCCAAGGGATTGTGCTAACTATGGTTTTGTTTCCTTGCTTGACCGTGGCAATTGCGGACAGATGACGGAGGGTTACCAAAGGACATCCTCTTGTGGTGTTTTATTTCCACTACTGCAATTCCTACCTTTCTCCGTGATAGAATTACCTGGTGTTTCGTTTCATTGGGCTCAGCCTCGTTTCTTTGGTGTCATTTGATAATGTATGGTGCCCAGAAGCGGAGGCTAGGGTAGCTGGCGATCTTCATTTTCAATTTTCCAGATAATGGATACCTGAAGATCCAACACCACAGAAATGCGTGCATAGATGATTAGTCTACGAGACCATCCTTACTCATATGACCTGATAATTTTCCCTTGTCCAACTCGAATGGTTGGAATGTGATGACAAAGGTTAATCTAAGCGACGAAGGATATTTCCGGATGCAGAAGATATCCAACACGCGGAATCAAAGCCGATATAACAGCTCAAAGAAATAAACATGTTTTCTTACGTGCATAAGAAACAAGCAAATCCTTATCTTATCTCTCAAGAAACAAATTGAACTCATCTTGGCATATGCTTCACAGCCACAGTTAATCCTCGTCTTCGGAACTCGGCTGTCTCTGCCAAGATGGAGACACCAAGGCGAATGCGTGCCGACGTAGCCGCCACTGCCTCTCTTGGCCAAGTGGAGCTGCTGACGTGGATGACACGAGCTCTTTCTTTCAATCTTGACAAGAAGCATTCTTCTCTTCAACATCTTTTTCTTTGCCTGAAGCATCCATCACCACACAGCCGCACTCGATCGCGACATCTCTGTGGGTGTGATTCGCTAAACAGGGGGGAGTCCGGGCTAGACCAACAAAGGCACGCACCCCGCACCCGCTGCGTGCTCCGCCAGGATGCCTCACCGGGATTTGCTGGATGATGTGACGACATACAATGATAAGTATGTCGTCCTCTACGACTTTGGCGAGATAGGTGAGTGTCAAAAGTTCAAGGCCGTGTCTGTACATTGACCCTTCTAGATCGTGACACCGCCGTCGAAGAGTTCAAGACGCTGCTCGTTGACTTGGAAGAAGCTGGTCTTGATGTTGAGGTGCGAGCTGGCTATGAGCAGACCCTCTTGATTTTCGTCAAGGCCCCTCGGGAACTACTTGGGAACACAGTCTACAAGTCAAGGTATTGCCCCTCCACACCATCATTTACACCACCGCTGACAAAATGCAGGGTCAAGGACTGGCTGTATGGAATCACACCAAACCACCCCGGAGGTGATAAAAACACAGTCGTCGATGGAGCTTACGAAGCTGAAGATATTCTCTCCTTGTACCATCTTATCAACTGGTCAAAGAGCCTCGGTGGTGCAGGCATCACTCCAGGTCTTGGAAAGTGGGAGAATGTCAAGGCCATCTTTCCTCTGCACAACCCACGTGTGAACCAAGCACTTCTTCGACATCTGAGCAAGAGGATTTTTCTTACCCCAGAAGACATTGATTCTATTCGAGATATTCTTGGTTCGAAGGTGAGTGCATCCGCGACATGCTACCAACACCTACTGACTGCTTAGGTCGCCTTCTACTTTGCCTTTATCCAAACCTACCTCCTCTTCCTAACCTTCCCCGCCATAACCGGCGTGATCGCCTGGCTCTGGCTCCCGCGCTACTCCCTAGCCTACGCCATCCTTACCAGCATCTGGTGCACCGTCTTCCTCGAGTACTGGAAGATTCAAGAGGTCGACCTCTCCCTGCGGTGGAACGTCAAGGGCATCCAGGGAGTCAAGGTCAACCGCCCACAGTTCAAGTACGACAGCGTGTTTGTTGACGGCGGCGGCCGCAAGCACTATTACTTTCCAAGGTGGAAGAAGGTCACCAGGCAGCTCTTGCAGATTCCCTTCTTGCTTTTTGCTTTTTTTGCGTTGGGGGTTATTATCATTGCGGTTTTTGGGATCGAGGTTCTCATCTCAGAAACCTATGCTGGACCGTACAAGTATTACCTGGTAGGTGGTGTCTTGATACCATTTTAATCTGTGCTAACAATACTAGGAATATCTTCCTACTATTCTCCTTGCCGTCTCTCTCCCTTACATCACCTCTGCTCTCGAAGACGCAGCAACTTGGATGACGGAATTCGAAAACCATCGAACAGCCGATCACCATGAAATGTCACTCACTCAAAAGATTTTCCTTCTCAACGTATTTACAAACTACCTCCCAATACTTCTAACAGCATTCATTTACATTCCCTTTGGCGACGATGTCGTCCCACGACTGGAGAACATTCTCCGAAAAGCACTGGGCAGTCTGGGTAAAGAGTTTGTCCATCAACCATTCACCCTCGATGCCGACAGACTGCGGAACGAAGTCATTGCGTTGACTGTCACTGGTCAAATTTCGAGTTTCTTTGAAGAGAACATTGTGCCCATGTTGAAGCACAGGCTCTCAGGCTGGTATCGAGACTACCGTCGAGCTTATTCAAAAGGCGACATGCTTCTCTCCGTGGTCCAGGATGACCCTCAAGAAGCCAAATTCCTTGCCCAATGTCGCAACCAGGCAACTCTTCCGGGCTACAACGTCCAAGACGATATTTCGGAAATCGTCCTGCAGTTTGGTTACTTGGCTCTCTTCTCGCCAGTCTGGCCCATCATCCCCATGGGTTTCCTCATCAACAACTGGATCGAACTGCGATCAGATTTTGCCAAGATCTCCCTTGAGCATCAACGGCCTGCCCCGGTTCGATCAGACGGTATCGGGCCTTGGATCTACTCTCTCGAAGCATTGACTTGGCTTGGAAGCATCTGCACAGCTGCGATTGTCCATCTCTTCAGTTTCCAAAACTTTGGAGACGGAACCAATAAATGGGTCACACTTCCAATCACCGTCTTCATCAGCGAACACGTCCTCCTCCTCCTCCGAACCCTTGTGCGCTTCGTTCTCCAGCAGATTGGATCAGAGCGTATCCGAGAAGACTACAACCAACGATACGCGAACCGTGTGAAACACCTGGAAGAGATCGAATCCAACAAGCGGGCCGGTCTTGGTGTCAGCGAGGCGCAGAGAGAGCGCAGAAGGTCAATTCTCGCAACCGGACGCGACGTGTTTTGGACGAAGCAGGTTGAAGCTGGCACCAGTGAGACAGCTGGTGTCAGTTTGATCAAGCAAGTGAAGAAGGAGGAAAAGACTGAAGACCCGAAGACCGAGAATCCAAAGACTGATTAGAACCTGTAAGAAAAGGGGGAAATAGATTGTTGCCTCTAGTTTTTTGATGCAAGTGCCGAAAAGGATACAACCATGGATTTCATTACCTGTACAATAAACGTTTCAATAATACTAAGCTTTTTACACTCGATGAAACAAGACACAAGAATCATCCGATGTTGTGTTTTGGCTGTCACTGTCAGGCCATCGGGTATCTTGGGCGTGTTGAAACATCTACTGCCACCACGAGGGTCAGATCGTCAGGGACTGTTTATGTTTGTTTGAGAGTCACCTCATGATGACGACTGCATTGACTTGGATGTTTCTCAAGCTATTTCTGCTTTCCGTCTGAGTCTATCCTCGTGTCTTTGGGTTCTTTTACAGAGAGCCTTTGCAGAGTCACATCTGTTCCTCCCAACCCTACAGCACTCGACATTATCTACCAGACCCAATTCAAGACTCAACCCTTCCAGTAATTCTCCCTTTTCTTCTTCCCTTTCGGCTCTTGTTCCGTTCTGACCAAGCGTTTTTGGCGCCCGCCCAGATCTCGGGGTCCACTCACCTGTTACAATAAACAACCCTTGCTCCGACAACCCCTGTGAAGTCTATTTCCACCAATCGCTTGAGTCGACGAGACGACATTTGGGAATCATCGATGGGTGAAAAATCTGTCAGATCGTCAATTGAATGGTATCTTGGAAATGGAAAAATCGACTTAGTTGTATGTACAGTTATCGCAATATCTTGGACAAACAAGAGCGAGAGCCAATGCCTGGAAATAACCCAATTGATGACAACTTAAACCATCACATCATGCAAACCCCCAACCGAGGTTCCGAAAGAGTCTAGTTCCCCGAGCTTTGAGACGTCTCGCGTAGCTGACAGACAGGGGCATCAACCAGAGCCGCAGTCAACTCTGCCCCTTGCAGCAACCCTTGGTCCGTACATTGGTGGTCCATCTTGCGCCCAGGGCCCGATCTTTGAACCCTGGGCGCCTAGGTTGACCCAGTTTCAGGCTCATCGCGGCAAACTCCCCTTGTCTAGACAGAAAATTCCAGCAATGAACATCAACATGCCATGGAGCTAAGAGCGGTGGCAATCTCGACCAAGATGGATTTATAGATGCCCTCTGCCCTCCTCAGATTCTTTCTTTTCCTCCTCATCCCATTCTTCCACTTTCAGGTTCACGTCTTGTTCTGCAGCTGTTGCTTGCGTCCTTCTTTTCTTCGTCTCTAAGAGTCATTACATTCATTGCAAACCCTGGTGGTTAGCTTCATTCACTATACTTGTCCATCTTTAAAACAAACAACTCCAAACTATCCAACACTCCTTTTATAAACAAGCAACATGCGTGCCTCTCTCTCCTCCGTCCTGGCCGTCGCTGCCGCCCTCCCCAGCGTCTTTGCCCATTACAACTTCGAGGCCCTCATCGTCAACGGCAAGGCCACCGAGCCCTACGAGTACGTCCGTCAGACGACCAACTCCAACTCCCCCATCGAGGATGTCACCTCCAAGAACATCGTCTGCAACGCCGGTGGTCTCGACGCCGACATCCGGGCCAAGACCAAGACCCACGCCGTCGCTCCTGGTGACGAGGTTGGCTTCACCGTCAACGTCGAGATTGGTCACCCCGGTCCTCTTGCCGTCTACATGAGCAAGGCCCCTGCGGGCACTGAGGCTTCTGACTACCTCGGTGATGGTGACTGGTTCAAGGTCTATGAACTGACCACCAGCTCCATCACCGATGCCGGCCTCCAGTGGGCTACCTACGTCAACAACCAGGGCATCCACAACTTCACCTTCACCCTCCCCGACGAGCTTGCCTCCGGTACTTACCTCATGCGAGCCGAGCACGTCGCTCTCCACGCCGCCGGAAGCAAGGGTGGTGCTCAGTTCTACATCGGCTGTGCCCAGCTCACCGTTGAGGGCTCTGGTTCCGGCACTCCTACTGACACCGTCAAGTTCCCCGGTGCTTACGACGGATCTGAGCCCGGTCTTCTCATTAACCTCTACTACCCTGCTCCCACCAGCTACACCGCTGCCGGCCCCAAGGTCTGGCCCAGCGGCTGCGAGGACCACACTGCCAATTTTGCTGGCCAGGCTTCCGACGGTGACTGCACTGGCAGCGATGCCTCTGACAACTCTGGCGAGGCTCCTGCTGCCAGCAGCGGCAGTCCTGCTTCCGAGGCCCCCGCTGCCACTGCCCCCGCTGCTGGAACCCCTACCTTTGCCACTCTGGTCCCCTCTGCCACCGCTCCCTCCAACGGCACTGCCCCTGTTCCCACTGCCAACACTGCTGCCCCTGTTGCCACCAAGGCTCCCGGCAGCAACTGCTCTCGCCGCCGCCGTGCTCGCCGTGCTGCCGCCAAGCGAGCTGCCGCCAAGCGATCTGCTTAAATGATGATGTGAAAGAGAGGGAGACGAGTAGTTCTTTTGTGGTGGAATGATGGATCTGTACAAACTTCAACGTACATTTATTCTTGGTACATAGTGCTACAGCCATTACTGTACAAATATATTTACAATCAATATGCATTTAGTTCTTTGCAGTGATCAACTCACTGATGGTTCACTTCAAGATGGCTCACTTCACTCATTGACTCAGGCTACAAAAAAGTTCATCTCAAGCATCAAGTTTATTCGCAGATTTTAGAAATTATCAACAGTAAAAAGGTATGTAAGGAGTGACAAGAATTTGTTCTGAGCGAAGAAAAGACGCAAGATCCATGTCCAAACCATTCTCAATATTCATGATAGCTCCCCCCGAGTTTCCATCAACTCAGGCCGCTTTCTCAGTCCATGTACTACTCGTCCTCACCGAGTCTTCACCCTTTAGTATCCGTAGCCGTAGCCACCCTTGCGGCACTCGTTGGCGTAAGAGTTCCAGCTGGTGCCCTTGGGGCATCGGCACTGCTTCTTCCAGTCGTCCCAGGTCATGCCGCCCTTGCAGCTGCACTTCTTGGTGTGCTTGTCAAAGACCTGGCCGTTCTTCTTGCAGACGCAGCCGCCGTTCTTGTACTCAGCATCGGGGCCGCAGTTGCTCTGGCACTTGTGTCCGTTCCAGCTCAGGCCCTTGGGGCACTTGCAGGACTTGGACCAGCGGTCGTAGTACTGACCGTCAGGGCACTGGCACTTTCCGTGCTTCCAGACCTGACCATCAGGGCAGACACACTTGCCGTACTTCTCGACCTGACCCTCGGGGCACTCGCACTTCTTGTGCCACTTGTTCCACACCTTGCCCTTGGGGCAGACACACTTGCCGTACTCAAAGACCTGACCCTGAGGGCATTCGCACTTGTTGGAGTGCTTGTTCCAGACCTGGCCGTCAGGGCAAGTGCACTTTCCGTACTTCTCGATCTGGCCGTCGGGACACTTGCACTTGTTCTCGTGCTTGTTCCAGACCTTGCCATCGGGGCACGAACACTTGCCATACTTCTCAACCTGGCCGGCAGGACACTCGCACTTCTTGTGCCACTTGTTCCACACCTTGTCGTTGGGGCAGACACACTTGCCGTACTGGAAGATCTGGCCGCGAGGACACTCGCACTTGTTGCTGTGCTTGTTCCAGATCTGACCGTCAGGGCACACGCACTTTCCGTACTTGAAGACCTGTCCCTTGGGGCATTCGCACTTCTTGGCCTCCTTGTTGTAGATCTGGCCGTCGGGGCACACACACTTGCCATACTTGAAGATCTGGCCAGCGGGACACTCGCACTTCTTGGCGTACTTGTTGTAAACCTGACCATCAGGGCAGACACACTTGCCGTACTTGAGGGTCTGACCGGCAGGGCACTCGCACTTGTTGTTGTGCTTGTTCCACTCGAGGCCGTCGGGGCAGACACACTTGCCGTAGCGGAAGATCTGACCATCAGGGCACTCGCACTTCTTGGTGTGCTTGTTGTAGTTCTGGCCGTCAGGGCAGACACACTTGCCGTACTTCAGAGTCTGACCCTCGGGGCACTGACACTTTCCGTCCTTGAAGATGAGGCCATCAGGGCAGACGCACTTTCCGTACTTCCAGACCTGACCGCTGGGGCACTCGCACTTCTTAGACTCCTTGTTGTAGACCTGGCCGTCGGGGCAAGCACACTTGCCGTACTTCAGGACCTGACCGGGAGGGCACTGGCATTTGCCATCCTTGTAGATCTGGTCGTCAGGGCAGACACATTTGCCGTACTTGAGGGTTTGGCCGGGAGGGCATTGGCATTTGCCATCCTTGTAGATCTGACCATCGGGACAGACACACTTGCCGTACTTCTCAACCTGGCCTTCGGGGCAGACACACTTTCCGTACTTGCCGGGGACCTTGCCGTGCGGGCATTGGCACTTCCCGTCCTTGTACTCCTGTCCATCGGGGCAGACACACTTTCCGTATTTCAGGCTCTGGCCAGGGGGGCACACACACTTGCCATCCTTGAGAGTCTGGCCGTCGGGGCATGTGCACTTGCCGTACTTCTCGACCTGTCCCTCAGGGCAGACACACTTTCCGTACTTTCCGGGGACCTTGCCGGGGGGGCACTGGCATTTGCCGTCCTTGTAGATCTGGTCGTCGGGGCAGACACACTTGCCATCCTTGAGAGACTGTCCGGGAGGGCAAACACACTTGCCGTCCTTGTAGGTCTGTCCATCGGGGCATGTGCACTTTCCGTACTTGAGCGTCTGTCCAGGAGGGCATTGGCATTTGCCGTCCTTGTAGACTTGGCCGTCAGGGCAAACACACTTGCCGTACTTCTCGACTTGACCATCTGGGCAGACACACTTTCCGTTCTTCTCGACCTTGCCGTCGGGGCAGACGCACTTTCCGTAGGGGCCAGAGACCTTGCCAGGAGGACATTGACATTTGCCGTCCTTGTAGACTTGGCCGTCGGGGCAGTTGGGCTGACACTTTCCGTCCTTGTATGTCTGGCCGTCAGGGCAGACACACTTGCTGTTCTTGAGGGTCAGACCATAGGGACAGATGCACTTCTTCTTGCCATCGTCCCACTTGGCCTTGGAGTCCTTGCAGACGCAGGCGCCGTACTGCTCGGTAGCATCGGGGCCACATCCGTAGCCACCGCGCTCAACGAGGGTGTCCTCCCGGGCCTCGAGACTGAAGTCCTCGGCCTCAGCGTGAGGGAGAGCCTTGACCGTGACGGCCAGGGCGAGGAAGTTGAAGAGCAGATGTTTGATCTGCATGGTGGGCTGTTGGGGGAGTGCCCTTCAGCAAAGAGGGTGGGGTTGTGAAAAACGAAGGGCTTGTGAGGTTGTTTGATATTGGTGAGGGGGGAAGCGAATGAAGAAGGAAGGTTGTTGGTGAGAGAGCCCAAGGCCTTTCTTGACTTGGGAGTGATCGAGAAAAAGTTTGACTGAAGGGGGGGATGGGATGGGCTTTAAGTAAGGAAAGTTGTTGATGTTGAGGTTGGTGTAAGACACACAACAACACCTCTCTCTCTTCCGAAAAGGAAGTCAGCTCATACTGCTTTGGGCCGCATGGTGCTCGAGGCAATAGTGTGAAAGCTAATTGAGCGTCACCCTCTTGCTTGGCCATGGCAGTGTGACATGCATGCGCTATAGCAGCCTCAACTGTGGATGCCAACTGTGAATGCCAGCTGGTCCCGGGATATGCAGACAACATGGTTAGGTTTTCGGAGACAGGGGGGGTCAAGGTAAAGAAGTGGACAAAGGGACAGAAGACATGGGTCCGGCAAGGGAAAGGGAGGTTGGTTGGTCGTTGGTTCACCGGGACAAACCAAAACGGCACAAGGGAGCACGGGACAGGAGTGGGCATCATAGAAGGCAGACAGCTTACATCGACGAGCGAGATGCGAGCGAGTTCCGTCTAAGGATGAATGTCACTGCCACGAGGGCGTGCTGGTTACGGTCTAGGTCTGCTATATTTACAGTGAAAGAGCTCGTTTTGGGGAGATATGGCTTGAATGGCGTACCGGAAGCTCCGTCAACGGGCGGTCAAGAGTCTTCAAAGCCGTCATTCAACGGGAAAGCTTCGTCCACGGTAGTACAAGCCTGTCGTTGTGGGTGTCTGCTATTTCTCGCCAAGCTGACAGTCGGTGACGCAAAGGCTTCAAGCCAATTGATACTCTGGCTGCAGGAGTGAAAGCATGAGGCATCACACCGGGCCTGGAATACGAGATTTGATGCAGTTCACTCTTTTCTCTGCGCTGCTTGGTGGTCGAGATGGTGTTGAACATGCAACATCTCGTTGGACGAGGTCCGCGTGGTGGAAAAAGAGGCTCAAAGTCGGGCATCCCCGCATCCTCTCAAGAGAAACAAAACAAAACAAGGTGGATGCTCCAACCGAACGGTAAGGCTGGCTAATGCAAGGCCTAGAGACCCGGGCTTCTACTTTTGGTCTCAGGAGGTCGCCCAGCTTCTGGGCTTTTCAGGGGGAGGCGCCTCTCCGCCAGGAACAACAGGTCGTGCTCAAGTGAGACAGCATGATTGCCAATGACGGGACAGTATTCTTGGCCAAAAAAAAGGTGCGGAGCCACCGCCACTACCGGAACCTGAGGATTGCTTCTTGCAGGAGATACAGTGATGTTGAGAGTGATATGTGATTGGTCGACTGTTTCAGCTGGGCATGAGTACTGCACCGTAAAAAAGAAACGGAATAAAAACAGGAGAAACAGAAAATACGAGGGCGGGGAGAACGCATGGGGGAAGTCGGGCGATACGAGAAGGGAAGTGATTGGCACCCTCATCCACGCGCCAAGGTACCGCTGGCGATGGGCCTGCACAGCGTTTCTTGGTGAGTGAAACACACTAATTGGTAAATATAGCAGCTTGAAGGCTGCAGCCACACACCTGTCTGTGAGGGGTTGGCACCAGCCAGAGCCACTAATCGGGTAAATATAGAGCAGCCACACACACAATTGACAAGGCAAGGTCCCATTCTCCGACCCTCCCGGCGATCCTCCTCTCTCGCTGACCCGTGTCCGAGGGCCCGAACTTGGGGACCCAGGTTCACGGTCGTGTCGTTAGCCCAGTGGATGGGTTCTGGGCTACTCGGTAGATGATTGGGGAGCCTCAGGGGTGGGAGGGTCGGCAAAGGGGAACAAGGCAGATCTCTCTGGTCCCACACACACTTGAGCATCCAACAAGTCCTGCACGTCCTACAACAAAGTTGAAGGAAAAAAGACGTGGTTATGATGCTATTACAGGACCTTGCCATGCCTCATTGGGCATCGCAGAGTCTGCAGCAGGAAGCAAGGAACCTGTGTGCTGATGGCCCGTATAACCCATTGAGTTTGCGTAGTCTCACCCTTTTCTCATCGCCATGTCCTCGCCAAGCCAAAACCAGCCGATTCCATTTCATAATCGTGACGTTCTGCGCTTTCTTGGTAACGGCGATGCGAGAGCCGATGCATGAGTCCAATCCTCCAGTCCTGAAGAGGAACCATGCCGCATTATTGCATGGGCTGCTTACCTTGCATCCCCAGAGACACGGCAGAAGAGAGGCGAGCGACGCGGGTTAACAGGTCAGCTTAAGGTTGACCGTTTCGACCATGTTTTTTTACGCCCTGCGGGTCTAGAGAGAGGGGAAAGATCCAATCCCAGGATGACCCCGGCGGCCAGGGCAGGTATTCGATTGGGTTAGGACAAGGGGGGTCTGGTGTCTGGGCGCTTGGCACGATCGGCAGATCGATTAAGAGCTGGAGAAGAAGGACGCTTGTTGGGGTGATTGTGATGCCACAACTGGGGAGGGATGCACAGGGGGTGAGAGTGAGGAGTGTGCGGTCAGCTGATTTCCACACCAGACGTGCACTCTTGGATTGGTCTTGGCTTTTCGACGGCATTGGGCGGGTTGGATTGGCAGCTGTCGGCTCTGTGGGAAATATTGCAGGACCAGGGCCTGGCATTCAGCTGAGGAGGGGGAAAAAAGCCATGGCAGGATCGTGGACAGCCCAGCAGCAGCCAGCCCTCGTTTGCTGTTCTTGCAGTCAGCGAGTTCCTTGCCTCATCCGACGGACCGACCACGCCCCCTCTTTTTTCTTGTTTTCTTCCCCAGTTCCTGACCCTGGTCAGATCATTGTGGCACTTGGCTTTTTTTCTCATCTCACTCTCTTTCTCGTCGGCCGTTGTGCAACTCTAAAATTCCCACATGGGATGTAATGTAATGTAATGCCCATGTTTGATGTACACCTCACGAGAGAATGTGGTCTGCCTCTTGCAGTGCAGAGCGCAAGTGAGATTCTCCCAACCTGTTGTAGACCCGTGCAGAGGGATAAGATCAACATGTTTCTTGCAGTTCAAAGGTACCAACTCACGGTCTGCAGTGAGATCGCAACTCTGTTGTTCTGCATTGACTCGCCCCACGTGCTGTAGGCGTCTCACTAGCATTGGCACGGAGCACTCATTCAGGCAGTGACAGCGACAGCAAACACCTCATGGACGTCATTCCCGACTTCCGGTCTGCGACGGAAGGGACAGCACGATGAGGCTTGCAGGGCTTTTTACCTAGAGAACAATCCCGGTCGCCTCGCAAAAAAAGACAACAGCTGAAAAAATAAGGAACAGCCACAAGACCGGGTTACCGACCAACCGCGGAGGCACCGGGAAAGCCATTCGAGAGGGGAAAAATACTGCGACCCGTACATACAGGCTGTGTCACGTCGGGTAAGCATGCCACCCTCAATACATTGGACAGTAGAAATGCATTGAAGAGAGTAATATCATCGTGTCAGGCGTAGGTCATGAGGATAAGCCATCGTGAGTTGGCATTTGCTGTTTGGGTATCATTAGCAAGCCTCAAAGCAAGCCAAAGCAAGGTCCCGAGAGATTTTGAGGAGGTTTGTCCGTGGGAGAGTCCCATTGAGAGCTCATGTAGATGCCCAAAATGCTACCCTACAACGGTTGATTTTCTTCGAGTCAATGATGGCTGCGAGATGGACGTAATCGAATCAGTAGAATCAGTTGGAAGATGGCCGTTTGGACACATGGTCATGACGCTGCGGCTTTTGACTTTACCGTCTCTGTCCCGAAAAGGGCTTGCCATGGAAGTTTTTCAAACTCAGATTAGTGACCTTTGCAATCACCAAAAAAACCCCTCCCGAAGCCTTCTCGAAATTCGCCCCTGCATGTGGGTTGGGTCTGGGAAAACCCATCCGCCACTTTTCGCATGATTGTCTCTCAATTGATTCAGCGCCTCAAATCTAACCGCCCAAAGATCCGAAATCAATAATTCACGGGCGCTTGTAAATCCATGATTCTAGACTCTCAAGATCAACAAAGAAAGTGTTGCCCCCCTGGCTAGAATTGATTAGCGTCGATGTTCGGGCGCTTCGCAAACGCTCAAGCCACGGCGCTCAGATCGCTTCTAATCTGGGTTTCTGGTTTTCTCCATTTACGCAGGCGCCCTTTATTCTGTCGTTTCAGCTCGTTAATCCTCAACGTCCGGTTCCCACTTCCGTGTTGCCGAGCCGTGTCTTTTCGGGCGGCTGCGTCGATCAGGAGGGAAGGGGTGATTTCCTTCCCGTGTGTGCCGAGTCCGCAATGTTTCGGATGTAGATCTTGACTAAGTGACTGGATGGTTTGCGAGGGATAGGGGCGGTGATTACTGTGACGTCGGTGAGCGCGAGTCGCGGTGATCTTCGGTTCGTCGGTGATGTCGAGATCGGCTGCTTGTCACCTGAATCATCGGTGGGCTCTGGGGAAGAATCACATCGCCAAGAGAAATTGATTACAGTTTCAATGAAATTAATGAACATCCGATTAATGTATCTTAGACCATTTGTGGCATTGTTGTTGCCGATAAAGTGCTGATGTGAATTGTGTCGAGTAATACTGGAGCCTCGCCTCTGGCCTGCATCACTACGGAGTCTTCCACCACAAAACCACCACTAACATCCAGATGCCCAGTCGCTTAGCATATCTTGGTCTTAGTAGTGTAACCCAATACAAAAGATTATTCCTATTTCCCGATTGAGGCTCTGCTGTCAAAGTCTTGGCCATACTATTCCCATCATCCAAGGCCCATCATTAAGTCGAGATAAGCTTCTCACGTCGAAATAAACTATTAAACTCGTCTGCACATATGCTTCTTCCACGGCAGGGCTGAGTCCCAGCACTGCCGCGCGTACCTTGCATATCACATTCCCTGGGGGTGTTGAATAAAGAAGTTGGTGTAGATGGTGTATGTTAAAAGCACCACGCCCCGAGAATCTCTGCACGCGTGGTTTGCAGAAAGCTTCTTGTGCTTTTGCATTGTCCTACACCCTCGACCGTGGACCTGGGACCGGTTTTTTAACAGATTTGGCTTGCAGAAAAGCATAACGTACATCTTGCGCAAGCCGTTGCTGCGCTGCTACCGTTTTGTGTCGATGGTGTCATTTACTTGCAGCTTTAGGTGATGAGGCTGGATGTCGTGCTCGCTGAGAAACAACCAGCAACAAAACTGGCGAATCAAGAAATTCAACTGCTATCGGCCGTTATCGACTGTTATCAACGTGCAGCTCTGCCGTATTCCTTGATAATTCACCCGGAATGGAATTATCCAACTTGTGTCTCCTTGCCCGTCAACTCAATGATACCATCACCAAGTGTATTCAGTGTCCTTGGTGTTTATTCTCCAACTCCCTCCAAGTTGAGTCGTCGTCGACAGAGGCCTCCAAGAGGGGAAATATACCAACCAATGTCGAGCCGCAGGCCGCGTCATCAACCACCCGCGCTGACGACAACCACGGCTCCCACTTGCCGACGATGCATGCTTTCGGTTTCAGACCCGCGTCCAGCAAGCCCACAGCCCATGTGTTCTTGAACCAAACTGCCGGTAATGATGCATAGTGGCAGATGCGATAGATCTGCGAACATTGGAGGGACACTCACCGAGCTTACCTTGGTCTCACCGAACGCTGAATGGCGAGATTCATGGCTGGAATGGTGTGATGATGTGGTCCCGAGTGTTTGGGTAAGGGTGCATACGCCTAGTTTGATAGACGCTTGGCAGCTGAGACTTCTTTTTCTTTGGTCTGGGGTGCAGCTCTTATCGTAGTATATAGCCTGTATATATGTTATCTATATGAGGTTACATGGCATCTGAACAACATGCATAGCCGAGCAGCCTTATCAGCACCACAACAACAACTGCCAAAGCCGCATTGCTACAGGTGCAGATGCGACCAACTTTTGCTGCTAGGACGCTGTATAGACCCAACGTAGTTGCTTAGTAGATAGTAATTGATGATGCACACGTAAGAACGTCCGAAATAGAATACAATAGAGGCAGAGCCTGTCAGTTGAGGCCAATAGCGTCTCCATCGTGTAAGGCATCAACCATGCTGCCGCCACAACCGCAGCCACGCTATGCTGTCAAAGATATACATTCAGCCATTACGCCTCAATAGGATTCAACTCATCCAATATCATCTGTGCGCTTTTTATCTGCGCCTTGTTGGCAGAGTAGCATCTGCTGTCACCTCACGGTTCCTTTTCTCTCACCGAGTGGCGGTGCTCATGTGCGCAGCCACACCAAGGCAAGGCGCTGACCACACTCAGACGCCCGACATAGCTGAGCGATTTCGCCCGTGTCAAATCCTTCGATATTTGGCCAGTAGGAAGCTTGATGATGGCACGTGTAGAGGGAAATTGGAGTAAAGGATAGTTGGCCTGAAATCAGGATATATACCAGCAGAAGCCCAAATTTCAGTGTCAGCCACAACACCACACGTTCGAGTCCAACTCTCACCATGTCAGGTGATGCTCCACCAAATTCTCCATTCTCCCAGCTTGGTGAGAAAATCGAGAGTGAATTATCATCAACCCTCAGCAACCTCGGAATTCAAACCTCCATTCAAGATCCCAGTGCCATCACTTGCTTGGTCCACCTCAAGCTCATCCATGCCATTGCAAAACTCAAAGAGTCTATCGGCTACACGGATGGATTATTCGGAATCTGGGACAGCCGAGCCCGCTACAATCGCTTCAAGGTCAAAGGAGGTGCTGTCGAGTTTGGAGGCGTTACTTCAAACTATCTATTCGAGCAGTTATCCCATCAAGGGCCGGGCCTCAATATTATATCAGACAACGGCAAGAGCCTTGCCCTGAGCAAACTTCGTGAGAAGCGATGGGCTATCTACGTCGCTCGCGCCGTTGATAGGTATGAAGCTTGGTGGTCATGCATGTTTCAGCTGTCTGAGACTCTTTCTCCGGCACACGAAGCGTTTCCCGACACAGGCGATATTCTTGACTGGAACAACATGGTTCTTCCACCACTTGGTAAGTACCTCATCAACGTTACTTAGTGCTTTGTCATTGACCACCTCGTTAGATGTTCTCATGGTTCTGCATACACATATGCTAAACCCCCGGCTGTTCCTAGAAGACTGCATGCGTTACGGCGCCCGAGAGTTCTGGACAGCTGGCATGCCATGGGAAAATATCAACGCCGCAATCGATAAAAATTTCAACTACATGCAGTCTGAGGAGAGAAAATTCATCTGGAGTGCTATGTGTACTCGAGATTGGGACAATACGCAAGATACGATGCACAAGCTGATAGACTGCCCATCTTGTCGAGCTTCCAATGCCATCCCGTGGACGACTTGCGGGGAGAATGAGGTGCCAGCTGACAATGAGTAAGCTCCTCAAATAGCACAATATGTAAACGTACTCACAATCTGTAGCTGGCCAGGGCTTGTCGGTACAGGCTATGCCGACGGGGACTTTTCCTTTGACTGTACAGCCTGCGGCATCAACATCAACCATGATGTTCTGTGCGTGAACCGGTTTTTAAAGGATTGCGCCCACCTTCTCGAGAGCGACTGTCCAATTCGGGGAACCATTCTCGACATTGAGACTGGATGCCCTCAGAAAGCACAACCGGAAGAAAGTGACACTCCAAATCCTCGCGTGCTAGCAAATGACGCATTGAAAGCCGGCCTCGGGAAACAACTTCTCCAGCTATCCGGATGCTCTTCATCTCCGCTGGACATGGAAACAATTCGAACCCTGATTGAAGATGACGAAGCCCATAGAAAAGAGAGCATCCGGAGGAAGGAGCTGCGTTTTGGGGAACGGGTGAAACTTCGGGAGCTCTACGAAAAGTCTTCCCTAGGTTGTCGAATCATACTTTTCAAGTATCAAAATAATCCCAGCCCGTTTGGCCTCGTGTTGGAAGGGGCTGTTCTACGGCAGGGCATTTTCATCGACGACATGGTCAGACTGGACTGGATCCACCAACCATTCAACACAAGCATCATGGCGAAGCTTCTCACCAAGTACAATCGTTTCTTTGATATCATTAAAGAAACTCCAGAGTCCCTTGCAGTACCGACTCTTGATATCGACTTGGCATGGCATACCCACCTACTCAGCCCTTTCGCCTATTATCGATATTCGAATCAGTTGACTGAGAAGCTGATTGATCACGCCGACAAAATCGACGAGGTTAGGTTTTGTAGAGGGTTTGAGTGGACGAATAAGGAGTACCAGAGCAAGTATGGAGAGATTTATACTGAATGCTCCTGCTGGTATTGTGAGAGTGAGTATTGAGATATGATCTTTTGTTCCTTATTGACTTTGGTAGCTCTCCGAACAATGTTGACACCGAGCCTCGAGAAACTATACCGAATCATTGGTTTGCCAACTATTCATTGCCAAAGTTAGTCCGCCACTGCCCGCAAACTGTACAGTCTAACAAGATACAAGTCGATGACAAGTTTCACGAGTCAGGGCATGTTGAAGCATGCCCAGCCAACAGATCCCCTCACATATCTTCACACAACTCGGTCAAGATACAAGCACCAACTGAAAAAGACTGGCGATGGAAATATAACTACGAATGGGCACGCGATAACCGTACTAATCGTCTCAACAAGGGCTACGAAAAGCTTTGTCGCCGGGCCAAAAAGAATGGTAGACGGGTGCCATCTCGAAACATACCGCGTGATCATTGGGGGCATGTCGACGACGGTATGTGTTCTGTCGAAGTCGTTTGAACGTGGGCTAATGCCTGGTAGGAGGTGTGCCGTACCGCTCGACAGATTGCATGACCGCTGAGATGTACTCGAAGCATTCCAAACCATGCAGTATAGAAGCGGATGATATCTTGAATGCTTTATCAGATCTTGGCGATGTATTAACTGCTGACGAAGGCGGTGGCGGGCTCGGAGATTCCAGTGGCAGTGGTGATAGCAGTGGTGGTGGTGGTGATGGTGGTGGAGGTGGTGGTGATGGTGGTGGAGGTGGTGGTGATGGTGGTGGAGGTGGCGGAGGAGGGGGCGGAGGAGGTAAGGCTTCCTATTTTCCGCTGACCACCATGATACTGACATGGCTTCCTCAATAGGCGACTAAGTTTGGGTTCTGTTCAAGATAGAGTGCAAGTCCACGGAGTTGGCGATCAAACACCAAAGCCAAGGCGTTAGAGAGGCACGTGATGGGTCTGGTGCCCTCCTTGTTAGACTACCCACCTGGCGACTCGAGAAGCCAACTTGAAAATCTCATCCAAATCCAAAGAATGAAATTTTTTGTTTCCTCTCAAGGTCTAACCAACCTTCATCAGACTTCTCCTTAAACAAGTCCTGACGTTTGCCGCAGCTCTGCCACCTCTGAGAGAATCTCCTTCAATTGTTCGTGAACCGTCGCCATCGTCTGCTCTCCGTTCAAGACCTTCAACTTGCCTTGTCCTCGAAAGTACTCTACATCCTCTAATGTGCTCACGTTGAAGGTCCTTAGCCTCCCTTGAATCGTCTCAGCGTGGTCATCGAACCGACCCCAAGGCAGCAGTCGTTGCATCAAGGTCTCTTCAGAGCAGTCAAGACAAAGGAGCCATTGCAAGGCTCCGACTTCGGCTTTAAAGTGTTGTAGCTGAAGAACGTTTCTAGGAAATCCTGACCGCAAAGCTGTAGTAGGATAGAGAAGCTTGGAGGGGGCGCACTTACCGTCGATGATAAAAACCCGCATCCCCTGCTCGAAGCGTTGGAGAATATGCGACTTTAGAAGCCCAACGGTAAGTTCCTTGGGTCCGATAGTACCCTTCATCATGTTGCCTCGAATAGTAGCAGCATAGGGGCTCCCTTCGCGATTCATCTCCGCCCGCAGCAGATCCCCAACACGAACATGTTCAACCTTGAACGTCTGCGCCAGCAACCGACACTGCGAGCTCTTCCCTGACCCAGGCCCTCCTAGCATCCCAAAAAGGACCAGTTTATCAGAGGTCGGAATAAGCTTAAGTTCCGTCATGATGATCGTGGTCGTTAGTGCAACGTGCGTGATTCAGTGGCTTTTGCCCGAGCCTCTCTTCTAGCGTTCGTCGTGGAAGATTCGAAATCTCCGAGGTGGATTGTACTTTGTTGACAGGTGTTCGTGTTAAACTCCGCACATGGCAAGAAACTCAAAAGGAGTCGTGGGCGCTGATGCTACTTCAACGACGAGATCCGTGGGCTAACGGAGCAGGATACAGCCACTTACGTCTGTTACTGTGATGTTGTTCTGAGCCGAAATTGGGATGTTGCGTGAAATTAGGCAATCCAGAGTATTATTGAATTGAGCGAAGTAGGCTTCCTCTCGGAGGAGAAAGTTTGTTGGGGCATGGGGCATCTCTAGGTAGGGAGTTAAAAAGCTGCATATTTGACTTGGATGACTCAAGACATGTGGATGGGCCTTAAAGAATGGATATTTCCTTGGGAATCTATGTAGTTGGTGTGGCCTATGGAGAAAAACGGGCTCATGATCATTGGAATTTAGATACTTGTGCTATCTAGATAATATATCGTTAGCAGCTTGCCAGCTACGATAGACCTAAATGAGGCACACGCAAGAGGGGTTATGAGAGCCTGGCTTCTTCTACAGGTTATTTACACACGAGCTGAGCCTCAGCGCCGATTGAGAGCCCTTTGGAACAAAATATACCCCCAGTCCTTTATATCATCCGGATCAACACCCGCCCCCAGCAATATCTCGACAATGTCAGTGTATCCTTTCCTGGCTGCAACCGTGACGAGTGGTGGTGAACCTCGGTGTGGGTTAGCACCCATACGCAGCAGCAGCTGGACAACTTTGGTATGACCCTTGCTCACTGCAAGAGACAGCGCACTCTGAGACCAGTCCTTTCCCAGGCTTGCAGTGTCGCCTCTTTTCAGTAGAGCCTCAACCAGTCTGACCTTGCCTCCCCTTACAGCAATGAATAGCGGCGTGGTGAAGGTGGTCGAAACTAAGGATTCAAGGTCGATTCGGGCGCCAGGAAGTAGCGCTTTCACTACAGACGTGTAGCCATGTTCACAGGCTACCCCGAGCGCTGTTCTCCCGAGTAGATCTCGGTGATTTGGATCCGCGCCCTTGTCTATTAGTAGCTTCACGATGTCATCGTAGCCGTTAAACGCAGCCCACCAGAGGGCCGTCCCTTTTTGTCCATCTTGAAGGTTTGGGTTGGCTCGACCATCAAGAAGGACTTTGACGACTTTGTAGTCGCGACGTGCACAAGCTGCATTGAGAGCTGTTGCTCCGCCCAAATCTTGGCAGTCCGGATTCGCGCCTTTATCTATTAGTAGCTTGACGATGTCGTCGTAACCTTTAGATGCGGCCCACCAGAGGGCCGTCCTTTCTCGTTGATCTGGAAGGTTTGGATTGGTTTGACCCGAGAGGAGGACCTTGACAACTTTTCCGTGGCCGCGTTGACTTGCGGAAATCAATGGAGTTTCCTTTTCATCGATGAACCATCGACTGTCGGACGCGATGTTTGGGTTATGGCCTCGTTGCAGCAAGGCCTCGACTGTTTGGTCCAGTTCAAGGTACGCAGCAAGGTAAAGTCCCGTCATATTTGAAGTTGAGCCCGGCATCTGCCTGGAATGCATTACCGACACTTCCAAAGGGCCACCGCTTTCCAAGAATGCAATCACTTGATCGTGCATTTGCATTGAAGCATTACGCACGTGAATGGCCCAGTTTCTCGCCGCATAAGGGTAGAACGGGATGTGACGATCCTTCCACATCATCCAGCGATAAACGAGGCGCATTTGCTCCACGGCAATATCTTCTCCTCCCTCCTTTTTTCTTGCCATAGAATGGCTAGATGGGATCTGGTCAGACTGTAGAACATCCTTCATGCCACCCCGGAACCGTTCGAATAGAAGATAGGTGAGGCAAACTTCAGCGATATGAGATTCCGCGCTTTCGAACCACTTGTCGCGCGTTCTTTCGAAGAAGTCCTGCGTCGTATAGTGAACTAGCCGCACAACGTCGCTCTCCTCATCAATGGTAACGAGTCCAGCGCAAACGGACGCCACATCTTCCATGTTGGGTAGGTTGTCTTGATCGAGCTTCGTTTCGCCGATTTCTACCGCTAGCGCTTCTTGAAGCTCTGGTTTTGTGAGACGTTCCTTGGCGCAGGTGATCCAGAGCAGAGTCTTTTTGGCCATGTCTCTCTTGTCTCTGTTCTGATCCTCGATACGATTCATGGCCTCCTCGTATGCGCTATCATAAGCGCTGGAACCAGTTGGCAGAGATTCTAAAGCTCTTCGGATGGCTTTGCCCGTCATCTTTCCTATCAAAGACTCGAAGTGCAATTTCGCGAGGAGAAACCTGCCAATGTCAGCTATAAATGGATAATGGTTAATGTGTGAATGCTCACGCACATCCCATCGACGACCCGAGAAATGTTATCCGTGATGGCTTCTTGAAGTTTTGTATTCCTCTGAACAATCATGGGCAATTCTCCCAGCCTGCCACCGACATACTTTCTTACGTCCTCGCTATGGGCGCGGATTTCGATCGAGATGGCCCTTTCGAAACTCGACTTGATGTGCCCGAGAGGTCTGGCTGTTGCAAAAACGTTCACTCCAAGTTGCTTCTGAAGGTCAAGGAGCTCCGAGAGAAACCTCGGTAGGCAGTGGTTGGATTCTTGGCACTCGTCGAGAGCGTCAACAACGACGAAGACATGATCGAATAGTTGCGCGACGGAGCGAAGAGATTCAACTAGCTCTTTCAGTGACGGTTCCGTTCTTGACTTTTTGTGACGTTTATGGAGCTGCCGCACAGCATCTGGAAGCGTAGGTTGTTTCTCTGCCAGTTGTTTCAACAAACTCGAAGCAAAATGCTCGACGGTTTGCTCGTTCCTTCTCCTAAAATCGCAGTATATATACGCAAGCCCACTGCCTGGGTCTTCTCGCAACTTCTCCATCAGATGGTTGATGACAACGGATGCCACGATTGTCTTGCCTGCTCCAGGAATTCCTGGGCAAAACAATGTTTCGCCTCTCGTGGCGATCCATGTTTGAAACTGATCCGAATCCAATACCCATTGTCCGGTTCCGGGCTGGTGTCTTCTGAAAATGTCACTCTGTTGTGGGCCGTAGTCGATAGCTGTCAGCCAGTTCAACATCTGAAGCTCAACTTCCCTGTCTGAGCGTGATTTCATGGCTTCAACGCTTTCCCCAGTGTTTTCAAGCGCATGAATTGCTTGCAATCGTTAGATATTGCATCAGTTGAGAGACTTGACTGACCAGTTGAGAACAGCTCGCTCATTCTCTGTTCATTCTCAATTCTGCTGGGGACGATGCGATTGAGAAGATCCTTGGCGTATGCAGCCGCGGCCATGGCAGCATAGCCTTGCCAGTTTTTGTTCTTGTGCGAATCTGAGTAGTCGCAAATGCCCCGGATGACGAGGCAAGCAAAGTCGTTCATCAGGCCTGCAGCCTCCATCTCAAAACACAAGACATTCCTCTCCTTTGCCAGCCTGTCCCGGGTGATAGCATTCTTCATTAGTTGGTTGGCTGACGCGATGATTCCGTAATGAATGGCCGGTTTATCGTGATAGACAGTCCTTAGGCGTCGTGTGACCAGGTTGGATGGATCTTTGGCACAAGACTCTGCACAACCTCTCGAGCCGTGCGTAAAGTCGGATCGGAACAGAACATCCGTGCTTGAATTTGGCCGTGAGTATTCGTCTTGTAACATGGGGTTCTTGCTGATGACGTTGCTAACGGCTTGTCCAAGCTGATGACCCTTCCTCGCGTACTGGGCTTGAAGGCCGCGGACAGCTGCTCGTAGGGTCGTGGGAGGCTGGTTTAAGAATCGTGTTTCCTTGAAGGCCTGGTCTTGTATGGTCTTACCAAAGTCGTATTCAAATACGCCGCCATACGTGACACCGTTCGCCTCTCGGGGTGCGCTGACAACGATATCACCAAGACGGACATCGTTTGTGGGACTGGGAGCGCCGCCACCGATGCCGACCATCAACCCAATCCTGACATTGGGGAAACTATTGAGCATGCTGGTAGCCACGCTGGCCGCCGTGGCTGTCCCGTATTCGCCGTCTGGGAGGACTGCTATCACGACGTTGTGTCGCCCAATCCGCCCGAGCGTGTAGTCGTTGCTGTCGTTAGGCTGCAACGACTCCGGAGGGTCATGCTCTTCGTCGAGAAACTCTTGTGCGGCGACATACTCGCATGTAAGGGCGCATACCCAGCCCACTGTGTAGTCGCTGGGATTGGACATTGGGTGAAGCGACTGGACAAGTCAATGAAGAGGGAAAGTCATTGAGATGGGAGAGATTGAAGGGTTGAAAATGGGAAGCGCGGGGCACGTGTCAGCTTCAGTCTGTAGGCATCTCACAGGGCTGAGGCAGGTGCGATATGCCTTGCCCAGCCCCGGCTCGTGCAGCGGCAGGTGCAGCTCAGCTCAGGTGACTTGCACTGCATCCCCGGTCACATCGACTCTACCGTCAACCCGGAGAGGAAGAGTAAAGAATACCATATCGCGGCATCTGGGATGAATACTTTAGTTTGGACTATACTAGACCCTCTTAATAGTGTGTCTACCATTTATCTTGGCTCAGAACCAACCTTTCCTTAAAATCCCGCACCTGCTTAAGACATCGTAGACACCATGGCTGAGTCTGGCAGTGTGCAGCCACAGAGAAACAGCCCTACTTTTGTCTCTCTGGGTATGGTTGTATTAGACGAAATAAGACCCCCATCGCGAGAAACCCTCTATAATGTGCCTGGGGGGTCTGGTCTCTATGGTACGCGGCACTGAGCCCACACTCAAGAGCACATGCTGATGCGACCAAAGCAACACTGGGGGCCCGAATCATTCAGTCTCAATTCACTTCAACATCAATCGGGTGTATAATTCTCGCAGGATATGACTTTCCGGAATCCGTGGTCCAGACGCTTAGCACTTGGGGACTAGCTCTCCAGGTGAAGAGGCTGCCCAACAAGCTATCGACAAGAGGCCTGTTACAATACAAGGACGAAAACTTTGGGCGTAAGAACTTTAGCCATAAAATAGGACCATGCTCACATTTTCCTAGTTAAAGAGTTTCAGTACGTTGCTCCACCACTGCAACCGTGGCCATCAGATCTCGACACCTCGACACTCCTCAACGCCCAAAGTTTCCATTTCCTAGCAGCCCCTGATAACCTGGTGAAACATGTTACATCGTTATCTTCTCTTCGAAAGGATCATGGATTGCAGAGGCAGCATCTTATTGTATGGGAGCCCGCTCCACTATCTTGCAACATGGAACACCTCGAGTCACATTTTCAGGCGTGTTGCCTCGTCGACGTCTTTTCCCCGAACCATCTCGAGCTGGAAGCCTTAGTGCGTGGAAAATTCGAGGCTACATCACCATTCTCTAGAGAACTCATACAAGGGTACGCCCAGGCCTTCGCAAATGCTGGCATTGGAAGAGAGGGCCGAGGTGCCATTGTTGTGCGTTGCGGAGAGTATGGTTGCTTGACCATGACTAATAAGGAGGCATTCTGGCTTCCTCCTTTTTATACTGCCGCCTCTCCCCGAATAATGGACACCACAGGCGCTGGAAATGCTTTTCTAGGCGGGTTTACTGTTGGGCTGCAGAAAACAAACACTCTAAGAGAGGCAGCAATTCTCGGAACCGTCGCTGCAAGCTTTGCATTGGAGCAAATTGGTCTCCCGCAACACGCGACAGCATCAAAGCTTTCTACTGAGACGTGGAACGGAGAAAGGGTGGCATCACGCATCGCCGAGTTCAAGGAGAGGCTGCGAGTTTGACGAGATGCTGGAGGACCACGATCTCAGTCAACATCTTCAACAGTCAAATAGAATGCTTCATTTACAGGGAGAGGTCTATGCTAAAAGAGGATTTAACAAACTTGACGCAAAACCTGCAGGATATTATATATGCTCTCTATGGTCCCGCAAACAATTGCCTCCGGGCCGTCCCATCACCACTGATTAAACCATCCTTATCCCCGCGACCGTACAGATCGTGTGTAGAATACATCAAGTCAGAGTGTTCCTTCTAGCTTTGGAGAGTAGTTGTCGGATATGTGTAGCCTTGGGAAACCCTTGATTTCGTCAGCAACAATGTCGAGCCTGTGTTTCACGCAAGAGGTTCGTCACTCACTGCTACTGGCACAGTTATTGCAGTACGAGTCGGTCCTACTCTTCCAGCCAGTACATTTTGTAGTCTGGCACGTATCTGCAATACCCAGTTAGTTGACATGGATCTCAAGACGTGGATTGAGGGTACAAACGTTGAAGACAGTGTGCAGATCCTCGCCTGAGACTACCCACGTAGCAACCTTGGGTATGACAACTTCCCACTGGAGAGAAGGCTTGGGGTGGCGGAACGTCGTATTCACCTTGAATGGACCAGACGATGGCGTATACAGGTGCCGGGGGGCTGACGTTAGAGTTGGACATTTTAGTAAAGAGGGATCAGGACGTCGCTAAATGAATGACCGAGGCGAGGATGACCGACGAACCTGGGCGAGACGAACCTGGAGGAACCAAGACTTGGCGGATAATGACTTCTTAAATGTCCAGGGCATCATTGCTAATGGTATGGATCAACCAGGAACCAAGTCTTTAAACTTCAATGCCATTCCCGCAAGA
This sequence comes from Fusarium phalaenopsidis, assembly GCF_050370095.1. Classification (NCBI taxonomy): domain Eukaryota; kingdom Fungi; phylum Ascomycota; class Sordariomycetes; order Hypocreales; family Nectriaceae; genus Fusarium; species Fusarium phalaenopsidis. Next base: position 3,228,747 of record NW_028145417.1, on the reverse strand, counting down.
GAGGCACTCCCGTCGAGTTTCCCGCATCTCCGCCAATCGACGGCGATGCCAAGGGCCCAGGCCGCCATCAAGACGCCAAACCCCGATCAACATATTCAAGATGACCATATTCGAACCTAGCCAGCAAAAAGGCTTCACAAGTGCAATCTAGCCAGGGTCGCACAATGCGATAAGTAAATAAGCCTCCTCGTGGTGTAGCCAATAGGTGGTTGTACTAGAGGGCCCAAGCCCCCCGAGCATCGACGCCAGCATTCCACGACGTTGGGCTTAATTGCACATTAGCCCGTAATCATGCGGCTGACGCGTCGCGTGCCTCTCCGTGGCTTACCCTCACGAGATAGATCTTGACACAGGAACTTGATCCATTTCTTGTTGCAGCTTTGAGTTTGGCCACTGTTGTAAGGACGTTTGATGGATACTTCAAAGATCCACATCGCTGTGATCGGCGCAGGTGAGTCCAAATCTCATCTTGAGATCTTTTGCTGATCGATCTTCAAGGCCCGGCTGGACTCGCGGCCATCAAATCTCTGCTGGAAGAGGGATTCCAGGTGACGTGCTTTGAGAGACGATCAGAGGCTGGCGGGATCTGGGCGTTCTCAGAAAACCCACAGTTCACGTCTGTGACAAGAGGGACGCGCGCACAGTTCAGCAAGTTTCTTGTGAGTTGCTGGCTTGTGGGCTCACTAGAGCACAACTAACAGCCCCAGATCCCCTTCTCTGATTATCCAGTACCCGACGGTAAGAGCTTTCTGAACCCCCATGCTTGTTCTGGGCTTGACTTGACGCAGACTTCCCTCTGCATCCTGGCGGCGAGGACTTGCGCGAGTACTACCAGTCCTACGCAGCTCACTTTGGACTGCTCGATAAAATCGTATTCAACGTAACTGTATCGTTCATCACAAGATCCAGTGATGATTCTCAGTGGGTTCTTCACCTCACGAGCGAGGAAACGCCTCGTCTCTTTGACAAAGTCATCGTAGCCTCTGGCTCGGAGGTCACACCAGTAATTCCTATGATCGAGGGCTTGGAACTGTTTCAGGGAAAGTTTCTGCACAGCCAAGCCTTCAAGAAGTATGAACTGGAATCCTAAGCTCATGATTGACAACTAATTGCAAGGCTAGGCCCGAAGACTTTGCGGATAAGAACATTGTTGTGATTGGACAAGGAAACACAGCAGGAGACTGCGCAGTTGTATGCCACCCTGGCCAAGGACCCTCCACCTCAGAGTCTTGAAATTAACGTATCCAGGAACTTTCATCCTCCTCTTCTAAAGTGTACTGGTCCCATCGTCGCGGCGCACTCGTCTTCCCACGAGTCGTGAACGGCCAGCGCTTCGACGCTTTCGCATCATGGAAGAAGACACGCATGGGATTCTGGATCGCTAAGCATCTCCCCTCAATCCATAGGAAAATGTTTGACTCCTTCTTCAACTGGGTCGTGTCCAAGTCCTGGGGCAAGCTTGATCCTCAGTGGCGTCTGGAGAGGAACGCGTTCTATGCGACGACCATCTCTGGGCTGGTCATTAATGATCACCTTGTTCCTGCGTTGCGCGATGGAAAAGTCACTTCAACAGCGGGTGTGCGACGAATCTTGGGTCCTCGATCTGTCGAGCTCGATGACAGTACCATACTCGAGGATGTAGATGCCATCATTACCTGCACAGGATACAACAACTCACTTCAAGTCCTCGATGGCATCATCAACTACTCCCGCCCACATCCCGACGTGCGCCCCATCCCTGACCTGTACCAGGGTCTGTTCCCCCTGGGCTACAGCGAATCCCTGGCCTGTCTAAACTACATCGTCATCATGGAAAGCGCTTCTATGGCCCGTGAGCTCGCCGGCATGGCCATCGCGCAAGTCTGGGCAGGAAAATCCACCCTCCCATCAGACTCCACCATGCAAGATTGGGTTCGCCAGCATCAAGCATGGTTCGCGAACTTATGCCTTACGAATCCACTCCCCCAGTATGAGGGTCAACTGGAGGCCAACGACTGGCTCAAGTTTGTGGATGACAAGGCTGGAACCGGCATGTATGAGCACCTTAGCTGGACGCTAAAAGGAATTTGGTTCTGGCTGCGTGAGCCTAAGCTGTGCTCGCTCATGGCGTGGGGTGTCAACTCGCCGCATCTCTACCGAGTGTTCGAGACGGGCAAGAGGAAGGCGTGGGATGGCGCAGGGGATGCCATTAGGCATGTAAACTTGCTGAGTGACATTGACCTTGGCTATGTGAAGCCCAAGACTGAGTGAGATGTTGGATGATCTGATTATGGCAGTGGTCAGTTTATATTTGGCCCAACGGTGGCAAGAGAGAATTTTATAGTGCTTGAGAATCCTTCGTTAGTCAGTATTCCCCTGGTCCTTTGGGTTCATTGTTAGACGGCAGCTGCTTTCCTCTCGGTTTTATGATCCTTGCTGATCCTCGCAAGGAGATTCATCCCACTGAGCAAGTTCCAACATGGGTGAATGGTCTTGATAATCTGATAATCAATTAAATACCCGATCCAATCAGATAATCACGCACATACCCATCACATGTCACGGAGGAAACCGTCCGCAAATAAGCTTACCGCAATCCATGCTGGTGTTGGCTCAGGGGTATTAGACTTAAGCCCAAGGACAGGAGTCAAGAGATCATGCAAGGCTGAAAACTCATGATTCATTCGTAAAAGAATCTCAAATATTGAACCCAATTCGACTGACTTGCTGGGACAGGGGGTGTTTTCCCCGCTCTCGTAACAGGGTCAACTTGGGCAGCTCCTACGGACTTGACATGTCTCGGGGAATTTTCTACCAGGGGGGATCCGGAAAACTGGTCCAAAATCAGTATAACTGTATCCATAACTAGGCACCCGCATTTCTCTAGCGGAGCACGTTCCCCTTTGCAGCTGGTGCGATGAACTTCCAACGAGCCCGCGCGACCAGAGACATCCCACGCCAAGCACCGAAGAAGCTCCAGATGGACCAGGTTGCTGTTCCTCCAACATACGATGATTCCAATCACATCTTATCAATCAGTCTTAGCGATGCTCCACCCGTTCAAGCGACGGTCCACACTTCCTGTCGTCGAACCACTAACGGGCTTCGCGAAGGAAAAGCGCTTTTGTCTTGTCCATGTTAGTGGGTGGCCCATGTCAGTGCGAATGGTCTCAATGTTACCGTACACTCGGGATGCCATGTGTAAGGCAATGATTAACATTGCCAAGACGGTGAGACGTTACACTGGCCGGCGGGTATAAAATTCTCTCACTTGTCGACAATGTCGATCTCTTTAGGGCTCTCCATTCCTCTTTGCTTTTGCTCAAAGCTAAGCCTCAGCCTCAAAACACCATGGCGAATCGAGACGAGGTCGAATCCGGCCCCAGGATCGTCCCTGAGATGACTGACAATGAGAAGCGCCCTCAATATGACGAGAAAGAGTCTGACACTGAGGTCGACTCCAATACGGGTGGTTACAGGGGTATTGAGAAGATGCAGGCTTTGACTCAGGCGTGGACCAAGCCATGGCTCATTGCTGCGTATCTGCTGTATGTTCACTTGGTTCGATGTGCAATGATGGCTTCTAACCTTGAGATAGCATCTGGCTCGTCTTCTTCACTGACTCTCTCCAGCAGCAGATCTCAAACTCTCTGCTGCCCTATGTCGTCAGTAGCTTTGGCCTGCACGGCCTCATGAGTGCTACTGGTATCGTGTCCAACCTGGTTGCTGGTGTTAGCAAGCTGCCACTGGCTCGAATCATTGATGTTATCGGCCGAGTGCAGGGTCTTTTGATCATGCTGTTCTGTGTTGTCATGGGTAAGTGTCGCGTTGAACCAACGTTCTGCAGCTTTTAATTGACCATTGTTTAGCACTCATTCTCATGGCTGTCTGCAATAACGTTCAGACCTACGCTGCTGCCCAGGTTTTCTTCTGGACCGGCATGAACGGCATCGGCTACGTCCTCAACATCTTCATGGCCGACACGACAACCCTCAAGAACCGAATGATCCTCTTCGGCTTCGCGAACACGCCTTACATCTCCAACACGTTCGCTGGCCCTGCCGCGGCCGAAGCGTTCCTCAAGGGTAGCACGTGGCGATGGGGTTATGGTGCTTTTACCATCATCATCCCCGTCATCCTGTCCCCCCTCATTGCCATCTTCACCATCCAACTCCGACGAGCAGAGGAGAAGGGATACTACGTCAAGGAGAAGAGCAGCCGAACTGTGTGGGAGAGCATCAAGTACTGGGTTATTGAGCTCGATCTCGCAGGAATGATCATCATTGTCGCTGGCTTCTCCCTCCTTCTTCTGCCCTTCAGTCTTGCCGGGTACCAGGTGAGAGGAACAGATCGTCAATAACATATTGCAAGCATGCTAATGTCTTCCTAAAGGAGCATAAATGGAAAGAACCCAGTGTCATTGCGATGCTCGTTATTGGTTGCCTATGTATAATTGCCTTCCCCTTCTTTGAGAAGTACATCGCACCCAAGTCCTTCATTCCTTTCGAACTCTTCAAGAACAGGACTGTCCTTGCTGCTTGTCTTCTAGGAGGCAACATGTGGATTAGTTTCTAGTAAGTTGCTATACTCTTCAGTATCCTGTCTCGGGTCACTAACTCGCTGTAGTTGCTACAAGTTGCAGTTCTCTTCCTACCTTCAGGTCGTCTATAATCTCAGTGTTTCCAAGGCTGGATACATCACCAACATCTACAACATCGTCTCTTGCGGATGGGGCGTCCCAGTCGGAATGTGAGTAACTATTTACCAGCTCAAGAATTCTTTTGTCAAAATACTAACAACACACAGCCTCATGCGACTTACCGACAGATACAAGTGGCTTGCCATGGTCATGCTGCCCCTACAGATCCTCATGACAGGTCTGATGATCAAGTTCCGCATGCCTGATACCCACGTTGGCTATGTCATCATGTGCGAAGTCCTCGGCTCCGTCGCCGGTGGTACCTTTGTCATGATCGAGCAAATCGCAGTCATGGCGTCTGTCCCTCACCGAGATGTCGCTGTCGGTATTGCCCTTCTCAACTTGATCACTAGCGTCGGTGGTGCCATCGGACAGTCTATCAGCGGAGCCATCTGGACGAACCTCATGCCCAGCAAGCTCTCCAAGTACCTCCCCGAAGAGCTACAGGCTGATGCCCTCACCATCTACGGCGACATTACCCAGCAGCTGGCCTTCCCCTGGGGAAGCCCCGAGCGAGATGCCATTGTCAAGGCTTACGGAGAAACGCAGAAGGTCATGTTGATTGCCTCAGTGGTTGCTCTCGCTGGTCCGATTGCATGGATTACTTTGATGAAGAACCATCGTCTGAGTGAAAGGGAGCAGACCAAAGGACTGCTGTTCTAAGTCATGCATCAAGAACATATTGACAAGCTAATAGAGTTGGTGCTGGATACTAATCTGGCCTATCTAATACATAATTATACTTTATCCTCCGTTAATCGTTCCAACCTAGTGGCCGTTGTTGAAGTAGTCAAGATGAAATCGAGGTATCGCTCTGTGGTCACTGTCTCGTAGCACTCCATTGTCATTATTAAGGCCTCAGCAATCCCAACTTTGTTGAACATACCCAAGTCTGCTACCAAGAGATGCATGACTATAGTTTGTTAATCCAATATACACAGAAAAGGTTCCGAAGTTGCCAGTAGTCAATGCGCTCTTCGTAGGAGTATAGAGCTTTCACTCTGCCCTAACTGGCCAAGCCATTCCTGCAACCGATTAGCCATCTACCAATATTCACGATTGCCTACTTATCATCGCTGAGAGAACTTATTTTGGTAACATCTTTAAGAATTCGGTCCTTGCCAAGCAGGGGCCTGGTCTCGGGACTCGTCTCACCAACGTCATTGTACATCGGAAACAGAAGCCGAGACGTCGGCACAGATAACCTCACTTGACCGCCTTCAGTCTAGCCTCTGACGTTAGATAAGACCCTTGATCTAGAATTTGATTCCCGAAAAAAAATACCCGAGAAGAAATACCCGAGAAGAAATACCCGACTCACGGGCCGACGGACTCTTGCCCGTGTGCGCATATCGCGTATGTGGAGGGCTGCTCTGCCACCTCGACGGGCTTTTTGGCGTTCCTCTTGGTCCAATTACCGCCACTTCTGACCCAAAAACGCGAGAGAAGCGAGAAATTTTGTATCGACAAGATCATAGAGTTTGCTGGAGATACGAAGAAGGGAGTGTGGGCTTGTTTTGTGATCTCGTTATGAAGGGACATTGCGGGTGGTGTAAGGGCCCTATTCTCCTAGGACAGATATCGCCGCTTGTGCTATCTGAGCAAAGAGCAACATACAACACACAGCTCACTTCACTGTAAAAGACCGAACAATAGCGAAACTGCGGGCACGCGAGAGGAGGCCGAGAGGTCAGTAGCCTGCGTCAACCACCCACAGCCACGTCGAATGAACTATGCATCTGAGATAACCCCTCAAACAGCCGCCTCCATCAGCGTTTTTGTCTCTCTTCTCTTTCCCTCATTGGGGCTAAGAGCCTGAGCTTTCATGCATGGTTATGATCATGTGGTTTCCACCTGTCTTTCCTACCATCTGGCTTCTTTAAAAGGTGCGCTTGGGTCTGCCTGGACCTCATGAGCCAACTCCAAACCTCAACCCCTGAACAATAGCCAACCAACTCAAGTTTATTACAGTCACTCTTCCAATCCTCAAGTTCTGCTGCACTGTCATTTCTCCGGATCCCCACGCATCAACCTATCCCCATCCTCCACACCTGCACTTGCCCTTATCGACGGCCACTCCATCATCTGTCCCGTATTACTCCCTTCCATTCTGGTTCTATTCTGCAATTATGGCGGCCATGGCATCTGGAAACACGTTCAAAATGGCCCTCGACAAGGGCGCGGGGTCAAGCCTCGGATACTGGCAACTGACGCCTAGTGCCAACATCTCGAGGATGCTGGCTCGCGCCTCCGGGTGCGACTGGATCCTGCTTGACTGTGAGCACGGTGACATTGACGGTACGATCAGTTGTTCATTCTAAACACAATATTAGACTGACAAGTAGCAGATAGGGGCATGCGTGAATGCGTTCCTGCTGTTGCCTCTGCTGGAGCATCGCCCATTGTTCGGATCCCTAGCACAGAACCGTGGCTTATCAAGCGTAAGATGGCATTTTACCCTTATTCACCATCTGCTTCCACTAACTACTTCCAGGTGCCCTTGATGCTGGTGCACACGGTGTGAGTATACTCCCGCTTCTAACATACCTAAGCAGAAGGAGGCTCATGGTCCTCACAGATACTAGTTCCTCTGCTTCAAACTGCACAAGAAGCAAGAGAAATCGTCAAGGCGGCGAAATTTCCACCAATGGGCATCAGAGGGTTTGGTTCTCCGTACGCCATGGATCGATTCAGCCCCATGCCAACTTGGGATGAATATCTACAGCAGGCCAATGACAGCCTATTAACGCTGGTTCAAATCGAAACCCAATCAGCACTCGACAACCTGGAGGAGATTGCTGCTGTCGAGGGCATTGATCTCTTGTTTGTTGGGCCATTCGATCTCGGTTAGCTGACTCCCGTGTAATGATGCCAGCTTTACTAACACTTTATAGGCAACAGCATCGGCCATCCCATCATCAATGGCGAGATCAAGCCAGAGTTGCGAGCAGCCATCTACAGGGTTCTTGAAGTGAGCCACAAGGCAGGAAAGAAGTGCGGTATCTACTCAGGTTCAGGACAGCGAGCCAAGGAGTACATAGAGGCCGGCTTTGACATGGTCCACGTTGGATCAGACCACACAATATTGGAGCTCGCAATAATCAACGAGATGCGTACCGCCCAAGGAAAAATAGAATGAGAGCGACGGCTCTCATACTAACCAACGGAGCACTACAAGACAAGCCCTTGATCAATGAGGGAAAGAAGATAGTACATGTACCCTCTATGATTAATGACACCACCTCTACCAAGTAACCACTCAGGCCCAACCACGGCAAGCTATGGATATTACTTTAGCATGGAACCCTAGGCCCCCTGTTCATGTTCAGATAATGAGCTGACTATCTGTACCCCATTAGTTATGCCAAGCTCGCATGTGTGTGACTACCCTTTTACAAATATTAAAGGCGTGGAATATTCCCGATGAGACTTGGTCTAATAAAATTTGGCCTGATCATCAAAGTTGAGGTGGTTCTCACAGACAAAGGCTTATAATGGAGAGAATGGAAAGTGACAGCCGTTGAAATGATGCAAGACCTCGCACTCGGCTGAAACATGAAGAAACAATGTTGAGGAGTATGTGGCCTGTAACTCACAATGGTGACAGTCCACGACTCCTGAAATCTATCGCGCTACAAGAGAAACATGTGCCCCCCGAGACATGTATATAGTAGCTATTGTCACGTCTCATCAACTCCAGTATATCCCCTGAGATATTCTGCAGATTCCAAGTATCTTAGTTGCGTTGCAATGTCGGATGGCATGCTGCCAAACTGGTCACGCGCCCGAGGGTTCGCGCCGTTCTCAATCAATATCTTGATCAACGTCAGACACATACCCCTTCTTTCCCACCCCATAGTGAAAACACGATGCAGGGGAGTCTGCTGTTCCTTGTCTTTCTTGTTTGGATCCGCGCCTGCTGAGAGAAGTAGCGTCATGACTTTGGGATACCTGTTTTGGACTGCAAGGTGCAGTGCTGCCAGGCCGTCCTGATCCCCAAAGTCGATGGCCAAAGAGCGAGCCTCACGGCCCAGACTATTCAGCGAGTCCAGCAGGATACTCACAATGGGGAAGTTTCCGCGTTCGGCAGCTGAATGAAGGGGAGTCCGACCCTCGAAAGCCTTGGAGGGGACGTCGACCATTGCCCCCTGGCGGACAAGGGGCCGGACCAGGCTTACATCGCCAGTATAGATAATGGCATAGTTCAGGACTGTTGTGCCATCGGGGGTGGCGGCATTGACATCTGCGCCGGCCTCTATCAATTGATGGGCGGCCTGTAGCCTTTTCTTTTCGCAGGCTAGAATCAGTGCTGTGCGGCCCTTTCGGTCCAGTCTCTCCCTCTCAGTTGAGAGTCCTAATACTGTCTCCATTAGGCGGTCATCATGATACACAGTAGCGAGGTGAAGAGAAGTCCAGCCGTACTTGTCTGTCTCGCCAAGGCTGCTCCTGAGTTCTTCCACAACCTTTTCTTGGCCATGAACCACTGCCCAGTGAACTGGCACACGGCCATTGTGGTCTCTCAGTCTCGAAAGCGACTGTATGTCTCCTTGATCGTATCGGTTCCACGACTTGATGAGCTCGAGATGACCCCCCTTTGCTGCAACGTGCATCGGTGTTGCTCCGTTGAGGCCGCGAGCATCAAGTCTCCCTCCGAACCTCTGGAGTAACGGGACGAAAGACTTCATTCCATGCTCAGAGGCGTAATGTACTGGAGTAAACCCATGGAGATCCTTGAGATTCGGATCGGCGCCCCTCTTGAGTAGGCCATAGCTCAGCAACTCGTTTTGTCTGGCAGCAGCGTAGTGCAGGGGGGTCCAGTCAAGGAGATCTCTCCTATTAACGACTATCCGCTCTTCCTTCTTCCAAAGTCCTGATTTGCCACCACTACCAGAATTTATGACCTTCTGGTGCAATTTGGAGATTCCAAAATAGTCTGGGAAACTGTTTTGCCGAGCAGGGCCAGCCAAGTCCTGGATGAGCTCCACCATGGCTGGACGCTCCTGCTTCTTATAGATTGCCAGGAGATGTGCAAAAAAACCCGGTTGATGTTTGGAACGCCGCAACCTCGAGCGTACCTCTTCTGAAGCTTATTCTAGGAACGCACATGGATCTTCAGTTGCAGTCTCATTTAATTTCATCTCTTCCCTTATGTCAACGAGATGTTCGATCAACAAGGCGGTGCCCCGGCCACGGATGCTCTCTGTGCTTGACGTATGGCGCTGCGTCTGGTCCCATAGTTTCAGGTACTCATGATGTGCACCCTCCTTCTTGTGTTCGCGACGCTTCCTTTCAGCCCTTTCCCTCACAAAGTCGAACAAGGGCCGGGGGAAGGGGAGTCTCTCTGCCAGGCTTAGGGGCGCGATAATGGTAAGCCAGACTTCTTGTTCAGTACCGTAGCCAAGACTGCCAAATGCAGAAGCCAGTGAAGTCATTTCGTTTGTTGCCATGGTCAATGGCGTGCCATTGATCTTGCTGTTGGCGGTTGTTCCTCTGGTTTTGACCTCGCTCTGGAGGGGCTTGGTGAGTGTTTTGGCAGCTGAGATGAGGAAGGAGAAGAGAAGGTCTTTGGCAAAGAGCTTCTCCAACGAGTCGCTGGACTCTATCGCGATGGCTCCTCGTTGGGTCCTGCTTTTCTGACTCTCTGGCAAAATCGAAAAGTTGCGAAAATGCCTCTTTTTATTACCGTTGGGCCGTAGGCGAGTCGGACCGTAGCCAACGACTCTATTGCCGTCAATGAGAATCGAATCCAATTTGAGGTCTGACCTGAAGATTGCGTAGAGTTCCTGTCTGGTCTCCCACGCCGCAGCCGACGTCTCTTGGTTATTCCGGACCCCCGCCGGTCCTTCGGTACTGCCGTCACCATCTGACCCAGTAGTGTCCTCTTGAATTTCTGCAAGAATATCGAACGTCTCCGGAGCCCACCAGCGAAGATCTTGAATCAGCTGGTCTGTCTTCTCCACATTTGCTGAACCGAGAAGTCTGAGGCCCAAACCCGAGTGTATTGTCTTTTGACGAAGCCAGTCGCTGTTCTCGTCGTCTAAATCGAATCCAGACTGATCATCTTCTGGTTGATTCTCTTTTTGCTTGTGGGCAGTGAACAAACAAAGTGACAAGACTGATTCAAGCCGGTCTGCCAATACCTTCCAGGATCCCTCTTCGCCAATCAAAGGGAGATTAATATAGTATTGCGAGCTTGCGATCAACTCGGAATCAGTGTAAACTATGGCAAGCGGCCACGTCCATTCTCTTTTGCTGTCCTTCAACTTGAGAGGGAATAGGACGCCCATCACTTTTTCCATGGCTGTTGCGAGATTGATTGCCTCAGCAGCTATTGTGCCTTTGAACTGTGCAAGTCTACCGAGATTTCGTCGCGTCTCCAGCACCTGCTCTGCTTTTGAGTTGGACGACGTACGATATCTCAAGAACGGCTGGTGTTCGACATTTCCTCCCGTAGAGATGGTCCATGAGCACTGTTTTTGCTTTTCTGGACTCATCAGCTGCGCCATGCTCCCCGGTTGCATCAAAGCCTCCCGGTCTTTCTTTGCCTGTTTCCGCGTGTCTTCCTCGCCAACATTGTCGGGAGACCGGAGTTCTGGTTCGGGATTTTCTGTTGACGCTGCTGGTCTTGGTCCTTCTTCATGTGGACGACTCAGGTTAGTCAGTGCCCATGCCACAGCATCAAGCTCAAAGCCTGAAGCTTGTTTCTCTCGCCCGGGTGGTCTTGCGAGCCCTCTTCGAACCCAAGCGCGGACTGCCGTCATGATGCCAACAGCGCCGAGTTGTGTCAGGGTTGCCGCTGAGTTCATTCCCCTAAGGCCGATAAACTGGATGATAAAGCCAACCAGACCTAGGGAGATGCCGATCACGGCCCGGGTCTCTGGTGCATGCGCCTGGGGGGTACCACGACGACGAGACATGGTAATAACATTCCGAGGTGAGTCTGGAAAGGTTGCAAAAGGCTCGAATACTTGATCGCCAACAGTCTGTTTCTGCTGAATCTAGATAACTCGCATCTCATACTTGTCGTTCTTCTTGTAGTGTGTCTTTTGAGTACTGCCCTCGACGATTGTGCCGCAGAAGAATATGCCGAGTACAAGCACGAGCGTGCCACTGACAGCCAACGGTAACGCATAATTGTCAACGCGTTTGCCGTCTTTGCGGAAGCTGTTCCTGATAGTGGGGTGATAGGTGATGATGCCAAAGAAGACCAAGACGGATAACTGTAAGATGACTCCGATGGCGGCATATGCCCTCAGTTCTTTGCGGTTGCTAGCGCTATTCTGAAGGTTCAGGATGATGTTGGGTGCATCCGAGCTCATGTTTCGAATAACATAGATGGAGTCATCAACTTCGGCATTTGGTTCGGAGAGCACCTCAAGCTCAACGCCTTGCTCAATGGAAACATCGTCGTTCTTTGGCGATGGCGGACTGAAGAAGACTGCAGACTCGGTATTAGTGCTGACTGATAGACCGATTTGCTTGGTGCCGAAACTAGGGATCTTACTCTTGTGGTAAAGTCTTGCCGTCTTGTTTGTACCTTGGGGCGGCGAATATTGGGAAGCGAGGGATTCGCTTTCGGATGGGTCACCTTTCAGTGTGTACAGCAACTTCTTGTTCTCCTTACAAGCTTCTTCAAGAGTAATCACTTTGATGTCGCGTCTCCTATTCAAGTCTCGCTTCCGAGAAGTAGTAGGGATGAGATATATGAACTCCCATACCGGAGCCGAGCCCTGACACCGCACGATTGTCTGACCGTTGTATAGTTCGCAGACTTCTTTGGATGTCGATGACATCAGCTCCATCTCGGCCGCAGATACGTTTTCTCTCACTCTTCCCACCACTGCCTTCAACCAAGCTGGGCCTCCGACTCGAATAGCGCTAACCAGGATGGTGATAATCCCGAGCGGGCCCATAGCAAGAACAATGCAGTCTTCCCAGCCTAGCGCTTGGCTCATGAATTGCATAGTTACGCGCTCCCCGAAGAGGGCCAAAAGCCTAGAAGGAACCGAGTTAGCCAACTAGTTACTGGTAAAACGTCCCCATATACTCACGGTGCCAGATCTGTAAACAGGTTATTCGCAAAATCATCCCATGGATCCGCATGGGCAACTCCCACCAGGCAGGCTAGGACGAGCCCGAACCATTTCTGATGACACGACATGCTCTAATGTGATCCAAAACGATTACGATGGGAAATAGGATGATATTTTGTAGGGATTCTATGGTCTGACTCGGAAGTGTACATGAAGGAACGTGTTTTCTGCTGGCAAAGACAGCGCTTTTCTACCAGGTGCCCAGGCATACTTTGAGCGCCCATAAACCTCTTCACAGCCACGCGGTCCGGCTATACTATGCATACGATGAAACAATCAGGACCAACATCCATACCGGCTTGCCTTGTTGCTGATTGGGTTGTCGGCCATGGGGTGTGGCTCAGTGTAGCAGGGTTGCTCCAGAGCATCCAATAAGATTCACCAGGTCAATCGCACCAAGCTACTTGCAAGGGTGCCAACCAACAACTCGATAATTGGAAAAACGTAGATATGCCTGCACAAGGCAGAAAACAGTCGGGGGAGGCCTCCATTCTATCAAAGCAAGAGAATCCAAACCTGCTGGTCTTTGAGCGAGACCTCTGGGCTGCTCCTCGTAGCGCCTATTTTTAGAAGCTATAGCTGGTATCTCTGGTGGGTTGTAGCCTCCTCCCCAGCAACCTCGTTCTGCTGCCTCTCAAGCTTCTTGTTCTGCCGCCAGTACACCCACATGATGACACCTGTAATAGGCAAACACGCAACGTAAAGAAGCACAATCGCCAAAAATCCACGGGTATACTTGGGCGCATCACTCTCCCGGAAGAGCTGCTTCCCTGCCAATCCACCAGCATTGCTTCCAATCACCGCCAACGCGAGACCAATACTGCGCTTCTCGGCTGATCGAACATTGATACTAAGCCAAGCATCGTTGAGACCTTGAGAAAGTGCATTTCCGCTGCTCAGCATGGTGAAGAGGGAGTACTTGGTCCATTTCCCCTTGCTCACAGATCCGAACAGGGCGCCTCCGAAGGTGATGCTCCAGACGAAAGCGACCATGCACCATAGTCCACGTTGCTTCGTCTTATCCGACGCCCATGCAATGGCAAAACTGAGGAACACGACGAGGAAGCTGCTAACAGAGTTGAGCAGGTTTGCATGAATCTTGCTAAATCCCAAGCTCCGAATGATAGTCGGTCCGTAGAGCTGAAGACCGCCCTTGGGAGCAAGAGCCGCCAGGTTGAGAACCAGATGGAGCCACAGCCTGTAGTCTGTAAGAGCCTGGAAGACACCACGGAAGGTGACTTGAGCTTTTGCTTCGGTCTTGGATGCGTCTTCTCGGAGAATGCGGCCGTGCATGATCTCACGCTGTCGATCCGTGAAGATATCGAATCGGCCGTGGATGGGTTTCGTGTGGGCGGGTGATCGAGGGAGGAGCAGGACGAAGACGAGAAAGACTAGAAGGGTAAAAGCACCCTCAACTGGCGATTGGTTAGCTAGGTGGATACCACATCAGGAAGATACACGTACTGATGAATAGCCATTGCCAGCCAGCGTAGCCAGCAATGCCTCCCATCTGAAGAACGCCGGCAGCGATTAGCGAGCCAGTAGCAGTAGCAAAGTAGTTTCCAAAATAGAAAATGGAAGTCCTCAAAGCCAGCTCCTTCTCGCGGTAGAACAAGGCTAGCATATACTGGCCACCGGGGATGAAGCCAGCCTCAAAGAAGCCCAGCAGGAAGCGAGTTGCCAAGAACGAAGACATATCCGTGATCCAAGCCTGCGTCAGGGCGATGGTTCCCCAGACAAGGACTTGGCCCGTCAGCCAGATTGGGGCTCCCAGTTTCTGCAGAACGAGGTTAGACGGAATCTCGGCGATGATGATACCAGCGCTCATCAGCTGGTCTCCGAGGTTGACGTCGTCCTTTGTAATTCCAAGATCGGTGGTAAGGGTGTCGGTCAGGGCGTTGCCAATGTTGCTTCGGTCGAGCTGAAGGGCGAAGAAACCGAGTACGAGAAGGGGCATCAATGTCAAGTCAAGTCTGCAATGGTCAGTATGGCGATTCCTGTGACTCCTTCTCCTTAACTTACTTCCAGACAACGGCCCTCTCCTCAGCCTCGGTCCAAGTGACTTCAGAGACCTGGCCATCCCCAAAGTCTTGCTCGGCCTTTGCATCATGACCAGGCTCCATAGTCGATTTCTCTTCCAAAGACATGTTTGTCACTGAAGTTGATGTATCCAGCTGGTGAATTGCTCTCCAGTCAGAGTTCCTCAAAGCTCTTTATATCCCCATCACCACCACAGATAACTCCAAAGCCATCAATCGACAACCACGAACACCCTCGCACGCAATCCAGTGTCGTTATCGCGTATCTTTACCCGTAGGGAGTCGTTGCGTGGTGATCGTGACTAGATCATGGGGAAGCGAAGTCAAAATGTCGGAGGTGAGCGTCGGCGATGAGCGAAATGTGGGGTTTCGGAGGTGTCGCCGATAGCTTCATGAGAGGGCGATAGAGAAGATGCAGGGTCTAGGTCATGATAGGAACGAGCACGTCATTCTTGGTATTTTATTCCCTTGTGTTTTGTCGTCTTTCATTCTTTCTGTCGTGTGAGCAGAGCGCGCAACCTCAATCTCGACCTCATCCCCTTCTCATCACACAATGTCCAAAGATCCCACCAAGCCTAACATCGTGCTCATCCTCGCCGACAATCTCGGTTGGGGTGAGCTAGGCTGCTACGGCGGTGGCATCCTTCGCGGCGCGGCGACACCTCGTATCGACAAGCTCGCGACCGAAGGTCTTCTCCTACACAACTTCAATGTCGAGAGCGATTGTGTACCTACCCGCTCGGCCCTGATGACCGGCCGGCATCCCATACGCACGGGATGTCGTCAGTCTGTACCTGCTGGGTTCCCTCAGGGACTGACGCGGTGGGAGCGTACACTGCCGGAGTGTCTCAAGCCACAAGGGTATGCCACAGCACATCATGGCAAGTGGCATCTTGGAGACATTCCCGGTCGCTATCCTTCAGCTCGTGGCTTTGATGAATGGCTTGGAATCCCTCGAACGACCGACGAGAGCCAGTTTACTTCTGCGCTGGGTTATACACCTGAAGTTGCCGAGCTCCCATACATCATGAAGGGCATCGCAGGCCAAGACTCAGAGAACATCTGCATCTACGACCTGGAAAAGAGGCGACTGATTGACGAGATGCTCGTTGATCAGTCCAAGGACTGGCTGTCGCGTCAAGTCAAAGCCGAAAAGCCATTCTTCCTCTACCACCCTCTCGTCCACTTGCACTTCCCAACTCTTCCCCATCGTGACTTTGAGGGCAAGACGGGACAAGGCGAATTTGCCGACTCAATGGCAGAGATGGACTATCGCGTCGGCCAGCTCATCGACCACCTTGACCAACTCGGCGTCCGTGAAAACACCGTCCTCATCTTTGCGTCAGACAATGGCCCCGAGTTCCGACCGCCGTACAAGGGCACTGCCGGACCATGGTCGGGCACGTATCATACCGCCATGGAGGGCAGTCTCAGAGTCCCCTTTATCATCCGATGGCCAGGCCATGTTCCCACCGGCGTCACCTCCAACGAGACAGTCCACGTAACCGACATCTTCACCACAATCCTCGAAATCGCCGGCGCAGAAGTCCCCTCCGACCGTCCCATAGACGGCATAAGCCAAGTTGCCTTCTTCAAAAACCCATCAACCACAAAATCCCAGCGCGAGGGATTCCTCTTCTACATCAAAGAAGAGCTGCGCGCTGTTAAGTGGAAGGACTGGAAACTGCATCTAATCTGGGAGCCCAAAGTGAACCAATCATCGGGGAAGCTCGAGTCGCCGTATCTGTTCAACGTTGTGCGAGATCCCAAGGAGGAGACGGATATCCTGGCATACAACACTTGGGTCCTGCAGCCGGTCATGAAGTTGAGGGCAGAGTTTGAAAAGAGTTTGAAGAGTGATCCCGCACCTCCGGATCCTCTGAAGGGCCTTTAAAATAGGTTATTAGTTGCAAAATGTGTATTGCCAATGTCCCCTCCAATTGATGTCGCTTCGTCTAATGTACACCTTTGTCAATCATATCCAGTTCATTAACTACTCAACTATCTATGCTTGCACCTAGTGCTCGCCCCTAAGACTGATCAAAGATCCACGGATCAAGGTTCGGTGGAGTCGTCGTCCACAAAGTAGCCGTATCATCCAAGTCCAACGGCGCAATCACGTCGTGAGCGAGTAGAAACTCGTGTGAAATAACGGAAGGCACCCCATTCGTCGGAGAAGATACCTCAGACATGGAAGCCGCTAGCTCCTCGAACCGATCGCGATGCGACGCGCCAGGAGGATATCGCTCGGCCATTCCCCAAAGAACGGTCGAGCACATGGTCACTCGCTTCTCCAACTCATTCGCGTCAAATACCGCGCCATTGAGTCGCAGAGTCTTGATGCAGTGAACGAGCGCTGCGCCCGACCGAAAGAGATTGGGGATGGTTCGCCAGTAGAATCGTAGTTGGCCTTCCTTGAAGCCCGCCCTGTATAGTTCAATGCTGCGCGAAGCATATTGGGCGAGGTCTCTCAATTCTGCTTCCGGAGGACTGGGGAAATGAGGAGAAGGTGAGAATAAATAGACGAGCGTCATATATAGCGCGCCGTCAAAGAAGTTTTGAGGTGCCAGTTTGGAGGTGGCATCAAGAGGTGGAACGGTCTGATGCCACTCGACAAGACGATCCCTCATGCCAATCTTCCATTGGTGAAAGTCAAACAGAGGACCATGTATTCGAGGTTTGTAGTTCAATGTATGAAATATCTCGTACTCGGCCTGACGGAAGATGATGCAGTGATTGGCCAGCGGCGTTGATGCCTCGGGGCCACTCGTCGATGGAAGAGGAGTGAAGATGGCCTCGTCGGGTATAGACCGCGGCCGGTTAAGAACAACGCACAGATTCGTTTCGAGTATGTATGTCGACCAAAATATTCGCCTCCTCTTGTTCGTTTGAGCCTGAGCGATAGGGGTTTCATCTCCGTGTGGAAGGCCTCGTTGTGCTTCGTTGAGCAGGTCGAGATCGATGGCAAGCCGCGTCGCCAGGCCGATAAAGTGCCAGGCAGCGGACAGATTAGACGCAAAAATGGTGTATTGCACAATTAATAGCAAATTCTGCAAGTGCTCAAGGTCGCCTTTCCAGATGGCATGAGGGCGTTCTGTGAAGACGTGGATGGCAGACGCAAAGAAAGAGTCTGACCCAGTCGTAGGAACCGCAGCGTCGGTCCTGTTGAGTAGCCGGATGGCAATGGCAAGTACCATAAGGAGTTGAAACCGTTCATTCAAGGTCCCCAGGCTTGGCCCAGGCTCAGCATCGTAGAGACTCTCGACCGTTGCCCGGAACCGACCCTCGTCGAGTATCGGTGAGAAGAAGTTGGAGTGTTCAAAGTACGTAGCAGCAAGCTGTAACGCGGTCGGCTTCGGCGGAAACTTGACCACGTTGGGAACTGCAATATTCGCCAGCAAGCCATGGTAGCCAGCTGCTGCTCCGTCCTGGATATGACCTGGGTCGGGCACCAGCAGGTTCAACAACGTTAACCCTCCAGTCACCTGGTGTTGCTCCGAGGGTGCTTCGATGGCTGTGCCAGGTTCTTGAGGGGTCTGAACATCGGAAACAGATTCAGTTTCGACTCCATGGCTCCGCAAGGCAAGCTCAAGCTGAGCGACGCGGTCCTCCAGACTCTTGATGTAACTGATCCCGGGTGTGAGCAATGCTACTCAATCGGACCGAACATCAGGGCCATACCTTCGAGGAGCAGATCGACCATCTGCATCTACACTTACACACGGCACACCAGCACGAGCGCAGGAGGAGCAGGCCGGGATGTTCTGGTCGCACCTCTGTTTTCGTGACTTGCAACGCTGACATGCCGTAACATTGGCGCGGCGTACGCTCGTCCGCTTGCGACCGGTAGAAGTCTCCATCACATCGGTGATGAACGAATAAGACCTGAGATGGGCATCATTGACAGTCGCCAATCAGAGGATGAGCAATTCCCTCAGTCTTTTTCGCCACATGAGCAGACAGTGGAGGGCCGAATAATCCGGGTGCTTCCCCGCGCTGAGATAAGGGTGGCGATGGCGTCAACGCGCTAAATTGTTAGCTCCAACACAGTGAGATCAATAACAATGCTGTTTCGTCAACATTAAGAGCCGGTGAACGGCAATGGTATTAATCTAACACATGAATCCTGATATCTCTTCCTGCAACGCCATTGCTTTTTGCATAGCTCTTATATACATGACCGACATCCAATGTACACGCCCATCAATGGTCTAGGCAAATATGCAATATCCAATTGTCAAAAACGCAAGAAAATGTTTAGCAGAGAAGTCGATACAGCTTCTTCCACATGGGCCATCCCAGTCTCTCCTCGCGCTCCTGCTCCGTCATGATGTGGATACGGAAATACCGCCGTCCAGTCTCGACGTCCATCTCGTCGACGCGGACAATCTTTGTGCGGTACCAGAGCTTGTGGAGGCCGTAGAACAGGAGGATGATGGGGAGGGCCATGACCTTGAGGAAGAAGTTTTGCACCAGCGCGGGAGCGCTCGTGTCCATGCCGGGCTCGTGCACGGGTGACACCGCGATCCAGATCTGAGAGATGAGGACGAGAACGTAGCCGGCAAACGCGAACCACGCGCCCACGACGCCGACGTGTGACCTAAATGGGAGCTGCTCCAGTGTGTGCGATGTGTAAGCCCAGGCCTTGCGGAAGCGGATATAGCACAAGCAGATACTAGCCCAGGTGAAGAGGGTACTGAGGGCGCTGATAGAGAGCAGCCAGTTGAAGATGGCATCGTGGAAGCTCAGATCAGCAAGGAAAGCGAGCAGACCAATGCAAGACGCAAAGATAATAGCCATAAGAGGACGACCTTGCTTATCGACATAAGCAAAGATTTGAGGGGCGTGAGACTGCTCGGCCAAAGCTGCAAGGGTACGCGAAGAGCCAAAAACGGCCGAGTTACCGACGCTAATAACGGCGACGAGGATGATGGCGTTCATGACACTCGGGAGGATGGTGGTGCCGGCCTTTTCAATGGCAATGACAAACGGGCTGGCGCTGGCGTCGGCGACGCTGGAGCCACTCATGAGACGACTGTCGTTGGAGGGAACCAGTAAACCGACGAGCATGAGGGCGACGATGTAGAAGATGGTGATACGCCAAAAGACCTGCTTGATCGCGGTGGGAAGCGACTTGCGGGGGTTGGCAGTCTCGGCAGCAGCAAGACCGATCAGTTCGGTACCGGTAAATGAGAACGCGGAGGTGACAAGGACGCTACAGAAACCCTTGAAGCCGTTCTTAAACGGCCCCGGATTGCGCCAGTACATGCCGCCGATATAGCCGCTTTCGGGTTCTCCGCCGATATTAATTACGATAGCGAGGAGACTATACTGGTTAGATACCGAGTTGCAGATGTGACATGGGTATGGAGTAGAACATACATAAAGCCAATGACAGCCGTAACCTTGATGATGGAAAAGACGAATTCCGCCTCACCGTAGGCCTTGACGCCGAAAAGGTTGATGATTACAATCGAGAGGAGAAATATGGCGACAAAGATGGATTTGCTGAGGTTTTCGTTCCAGTACGATATTGTGAATGCGCCGGCGATGATTTCTAGAGGGAGAATGAACAGCCATTGCAGACAGTAGCTACAACCAGTCAGCGACCGAGGTATATCGAGTGTGCGCCAAGACACCTACTTCCAACCCATAGCGAAGCCCCATGATGGATCCAAAAACCGTGTCGAGAAAGCAGAAAATGAACCGGCGATGGGAAACACAACGCAAAGCTCGCCGAGAGACTGCATTGTGCAATATTGCATCGCGCCGATGATGAGGTACGAGATGAGGACACTTGCTGGGCCGCCTCTATACAGGGAAGCGCCCGAAGCGACAAACAGACCAGTTCCTACATATCGACAATTAGCATCAAGCTCACTACACTCTCCTCGAGCAGTTTGAAGGCATCGCGACCAAAAACAGGCCACATCCGACAATGCCGAGTCAACGCCGGGAGACATCCGAAGATCATCACTCACCAATAGCACCACCAAAGGCAATCATCTGCAAATGCCTCCCCTTCAACTCCCTCGCCAAAGCCGTATTCGCCGTCTTTGCATTCGCAGCCTTCAAATCATAGTGTCTATCCCCGGGGTACACCGGTCCGTCTGTTGGCTGGTAACCGCCTCCGTCGCGGCTCTTGAGAGACCGGCGCTCGGCGCGGCGGAACCCATCCATCCAGTCTGCCGGTTCCTTTGACGGAGGCGGTTGCTTTGCTGAGATGTTCCATGTCGTGCCTTGCTCTTCGCCGCTGGAGCCGCCGCCAAGATCCTTCATCTCTACGACTTCGACGTCGCGCGTTAGGACGATGTCGCCCTTCATGGTGGCGGGGAGTCGCTAGGTTTTTAAAAAAGGCGGGTGAATCGGCCGAGGTTTGCTTACGCAAAAAGCAACCAAAGAAAATATGGGGATCTGCGGAAAAACCAAGAAAAAGAAAAGAAAAAGAATGACGAGTTATTCCCCCAGGATTGATAAATGACGTGCAGAAGACACCATCAATTTGTTTCTCTGTCGGATAGATTGTATGTATGCAGATCGAAAACCCGTTCGTTCAATTCAAGACAAGGGTCGTTTCGAAAAGTCTTCTAGAAAACTCTGTGAAAGAGTCGCGCCGAGGGCGTTACTTTTTTACCCGGCGGGTGGCGTTTTGGTCCCGTAGGATTGGGATGGGATCATCACACAGCCGAATCGGCGGAATCTTGCGGCGGGTGATCAATCGGCAGTTGGAGAAGATGTTGGGGAAAGGCTGACAAGTAATATGAGGGGATGGGTATATAAAAAGAGAGGGCAACAGGGAGAACAATAAACCCCTTCTGTTTCCCAATAACAGCAGCTGGTGATGATGGGAAATGCCCAGTACAGGAAAAACAGCGCAGAGAGGGAGCCGCACGTCTATGTACCTCGAATAACGGGGTGATCAGCAACCGAGACGCTCTCCACTTGGACACTCGGACTCTTTTTCTGTCTGACAAGGCCAAGCGAAAGAGAGTAGGTAACAGAACATGCGTGAGCATCTAGAACCACTCGAGATCAGTAGTAACAGTAATAGTTTACCCATTACCTCATACCCTCACCTCATGTGGTTCATGGCTACCAGCGGATCAAGCAGCTGCTCACTCAGTACTAGAGTACCTAGCCGGCGGCCGGGGCTCTGTATGGTGGCGATGGAATAGACAGACGCGGCTGACAGGGGAGGATCCGCTCAACGCATGATTGGGGGTGTGGTCCCTGCTGAATGATGCCTTTCCAGGTCCCCGCAAGGGCCACAGACCATCCATTCCAGGGACCAGCTTTGCGCCAGAAAACAACCGGCGACCCGGTCGTTGTCGCGCGGCGGGACAAGCAGACGCCATCGACGAGGCTCAAATAGGTAGGTCCATTAACACCCCTGTCGCATCGCAATGTTTCGTCAAGCCTCACATGTGTCTCTTGTCTTGCCAGCCACTCGACCCAGGTACAGTGTTGAAACTATAGACTCGGCGAGATGCGCCTCAGCTTCCCATTTCGAACAGAAAAGCAAAAAAGGGGGCTTTCCCCAAGCCTCTGGTTTATCCCGCGGGGAACACCACACAGGTGAGAGGGGAATGGGTCCGGGGCACGCTCCCCTGGAGCCGCCGTGCTTTGCCATTACGTACAAACATGTTACGGCGGTCCGCTTTAACTGCCCCAAGGCGTTGCTCAGACTTGTGACTGTAGGCGAAGCGGGAGATTGTAGATTGGCTCGACCGTTGTGATTGAGTGAATGGCAGATTTAGGGGAGACCCATCGCGACGCGGACGTGGCCCGAGTTGTGGAGGTTTTTGGAGATGATGTCGTACTCGACGTATTGTGGGAACGCGGAGAGGAGGGTCCCATCCGTCAAGTGTCTGAGACGTCTTGTCTCATCTCCGACCGCGGAAGGCAGACAGCCGGTGTGTTCAACATGTAAGCCAAGCCAACATGTAAGCAAAGGGCGTGGAAGGTCATTGTTGAGACAAAGTAAAACGTGGTATGTGTATACAACATCTAAGGAAATTCGTCATGCCCTTTGACGTCCGTCATGTAGCCCTCAAACTAATAATACATGTTGTGCAAGAATTATGGTATATGGTATCCTGAATTAAATAAAATCCCTTCCGTGACATATCAATTGCTTCGTTGGCTGCGCTGCACCTCTTTCGAGTTACCCGCGATGACAGCAGACGGCGGTCTGTAGGGGAACTCGTTGCGGCCAATCTCGACCGAGTGTTGCAGCTGATCCCGCGTGATAAGCGAGTCGTGGCTCTGTGTAGGACTGACAGGTCGCTCGCTAGACTTGCGCAGGTCGTCGTCTTTGCTGATAGAGATGGAGCCGGCAGTCGTATGCGACGCCGCGCTGCCTGCCCAGATACCCTCGGTCGTCTTGACGGGTTGTCCATCTTCACTCTCCTCTTCCCAATTGCTGTGACCCGCTGTGCGAGTGAGCTTGGTAGGTTGCGATTGCGATCGCGAGTTAGAGTACTCGTAGCTGTTGGAGCCCTTGAACTTCTTGCGCTTAACACCGCTGTCACGCAGGAATGATCCGAGGGCGACGGTGTTGCCCACACCGGTAGCAGCGAGGATCTCGACAGATGCCCACATGGTGCGCACCACCTGGCTTCCCTGCGCCTGGATAATACGAGGCATGCGATAAAGAGTAATGCCGACGGTGAGAAGACCCAGACTGAAGAGCATGATGAGCAGCACCTTGCGCTTGGTGGCGATCTGTGTCGAGAGAATAATTGGGATAGGGAAGGCAATCAGGACGAGGTCGGTAATGACGTTGCAGGCGCCCATGGTGATCATATGAGCAAAGCCCTGACGGCATTTACCTCCAGGATCAGGCGTGACCTGCCAGTAGTGAGGAAAGGGTTGGCACTCGGCCAGGTCGCTGATGAGGACGGCGACAAAGGTTGCGATCAAGACAACACGCATGCCGATGATCATAAGGGCGTGCGACCTTCGTCTAGTTGCGCCAGCGAGACGCTCAAAGAACTCGAGTGTTGTAAACTTGATGATCCACAATCTTGACCATGTTAGCTATAATCCATCGAGTGTTGATGTGAATACATACGTGGCGGCGTAAAAGATTCGGCTGGCCAAGACGATACGACTTCCAATGATCCTCTTGTCAATCTCATCCTGCGTGAGCTTCACGCCCTCAAGGTTTACATTGTTGGTGCCATAGCGGAGGGCAAAGTGAACGCAGACAGCTCGCAGAACCAGCGGCAGCAGCGCAACTGCGACAATCTTGTCTTCCTTGAGGAGCTTCTCGACTCGAACATAGCGACCTGACATGCGGATGAGGATGACGGCGAAGCAAAAGGCTGTCACCCACCACGACACCAGCAGCGTGGGCTTATCTTCGCTGAACGGCCGTAGGTCGGGTGCTTCTGTGTAAAAGCCCATGGTGGGAAGCGTTTGGGCGATGAGCCCTTCCGTCTAAGTGAGATGTCGAGGCAATTCAGTATGGAGGTTTAACCACGAGAGCAGTAGGATCGACAAAAAGAATGACAAGAGTATGACACTTGAAAAAAGAACGAAAGACCCAAGTTTTTGCATCAAAGAACAAAACATGCGGGACCTGGATCGGCGAGAGCTGGGGCAAAGCACAACCTGTCGTCGATGCGAGCTTATCATAACCGACAAGGGGTGATGGATGGAGGGGCAATGCCCCTGTTCAATGGACAGGTCCAGACATTGGAGATGGAGGGGGGAGGCACAGCTTGGTCTACTCGGAGCCGTTCCTTTCTGGTGTAGACTGTCTGTCTATTGCTGCACGTCAAGAAACGACATGGTTTGAAGCGCCAGGGGTTCAAGCCAACCGCGCAAAGGCTTCACAGACAAAATGGCGCGGTGGCGCTGCGCAGAGAAGGCTTCGCGAAGGTCTAGCTTTAGCTTAGCTTTGGGGATTGAGTCGGACTGCATTTCGGTGGTTGTGCGATATCGTATCATGAAGTTGATGCTATCTGCCATTGTCGCGCTTGGGGACCGTCAAAGCGTACAGCTCACGCGGGTCCAGCAGGTGTGATGGGTCGGTCCATGGCACTGTAGCGTGTCCCGAACCTTACAGGAGACATGTCTTCTTGGTAGAGTCCGAACGCGGCCAGTCTTGCCAGTTGAGGAACTACAGCTGCAACAGTGGCGGCAGGGGTCTCTGCCCCATGAACGAGACGTGGAGTCTGTTGGAGAATCTTGGCCGTCTTGGCTCCCCCTCAGAAACCTTCAGCTGGTTTTTGCGTGTGGTTAGTGGGCAAGACGGCATGCGCGCACTGACTCGTAGAACTCGAGGTTTATCGGAGCCGTGTCCGAGGCGACGAGTCGACTGGTAATATTGCTGACAGGTTCGGTAGACTGAGCCAATGAAGTGTCTAGAGCCCATTGTCGGCGTCGCATGATCCTGGCAATTCGCCTACAGGAGAGAGGGACGCTCATTAACTGAAAAGTCTTGGTGTTGTTGGTTTGCACGTGGGATGGATTCTTGAGAGACAGGCTCTAATCATGAGCTCAAGATCCAGTCCCGAAGTAGCCCATGCCACGTTTCCCAGCAAGCGACGGCGCATCCTTTGCGCAGATTGTTCTAGCGGTTCTCGAAGCTTTCACGCATGTCGTTGCTTTTCTTGATCCATCACGATCTCAGATGCCACGTTTTTTTCTTATTTCTCCAGTCTGGGGAAAATGGATCTCTGCTGTCATCGTAGACAGCTCAAAATCCGGGGCAAGGTTTTGATGTGTCGTGAACTCTGGGGTATTGTGGAATTCAACACGAGGCGAGCCATAGAAAGGTGAAGCTGTTACATAAATCCAACGTAACGGTTTCTTCTGACACATTTCTCCCCAGAATCGATAAAAATGCGTGGTGTTGTTTTGACCGTCGCCACCCGAAAGCACGAGCTCACATGGGGATGCCCCCGCTGTTCTATTGGCGCCGGTCGTCGGTGGGTCGTTAAAGTGGTCCCGGCCCCGTCGGGTCAAGTGTCTCTCAGGGGACTGGAGGCCTGTCGTCCAGGGGAGTCACCTAGCCATGTCGTCGCGTCCCCTGTGCCTCAGGGGTAACGCGCCTCCACCATCTAGCCGGATCCCATGGATCATGGACCATTCTTCCATCATCAACTTGTTCATCTCATCTCACCACAGACCCTGATCCCTTCGTTTTGACCTACCCACTTTCTTCCATTGACTCGTCTGCTATTGACTTGCCTACCATTAATAGCCCTTTTCCGGAATGCAACGCAAATCTCCAGCCCAGAGGGTCTAGATGCGATGGTGCCACCGCTACTAAACCCGGCCCCGGAACACCCCAAGAACTTGAAGCCGCCAATGAGATCAATGCAATGCTCCGGTGATGTGATTCGACTCAATTGTTGAATGTGAGAGGAAGCGGTTGATGCAACCCCATCAGCTGTTCCTGCATCTCATCTACACCACTGCCGACTAGAATGCGCTGATAACAAACTCTGCATCATCTCGGCCTCACTCATGCCTCTGTGGCTTTTCACCAATGCCCATCACGACACCATTAGATATGGCATCACTCTACCTTCCTATCCCGGGCCGGTCCTTACATCCCGCTAAGCTTCAATCAGGTAGGCAGTGTTGGACAAATACTCCGGAACCCTGGCGTTCCCAAGCAGACCGTTGAAACCATGTCAAGAGGCGGCGCGTTAGGGAGATGGATAGTGGGCTGCTAGCTTCCCGAGCTGCCACTGTTCTGATTCACCTGATTACGGAGCTGCCGCGCTTACCTATGAACCGCGCTTGATCCAAGAAGCTTGTCGTCCACGGAAAGCCAACTAACAGAAAGCTAATCCAACTGGGCTGGCATGTCGAGCCGGTGTCGTTCCGGAGTTTTGCTCCAGAGTTCAATCATTCCAGCCACAGGTCACGATGGGTGTTGACAAGGTCTTGGCCCAGACTCAAGACTAACTCATCACCAGCGTCTAGCCTTGAGCCGGAGAGAAACCCTAACAGAATGGGCCCATGGACATCGCATCGCGCCGACAAGATTGCTTCAAACCCTCAGCCCTACCTCATGTTGCATCCTTAGCTCCCTGCAGCACGGTCACGACGATCTTCTCCTCGTGTGGTCAAGCAGGATCTCAATCCTCATGAAGGTTTTCGCGGGGTGGTTTGATCCGTCCATGCACAACTTTGATGAGGGGATGCAACCCCAACCGTTCGTCGGCGTCAGGATTTGGGTTAGGTTTACTTTTCCACCAGCAATTGCTGCTGCCGCTCCTGCATGTTGGATCGTGCTGCTGGGCTTCTAGAAGATTATCCTGCAAGCCTCGTGCGAGTCAAGCTTGGGCCGATGTTCGGCGCACCCGTCGGCCGGGAAGGGCTAGACCTGGTTTGTCTGGTATGAACCAACAGGACAGCCTCCAAAGTCAGCAGTTCAAGAGCCGGCCGGCTATGGAGGGGGTCATCTCGTTCAGTCTTGGCTAATCCTTCACTTCGGTTGCCAGTGAGTGTAAAGTGACCTGCGGCATTCCACTGACGAGCGGCAACTGCGGCACAATCATTCAGCGTACGTAGACAATTGCGGCTCCGCGGTCATTCTAGGAGAGCAATGGTATTCTAGTATTCTTGAACGGGGTCATTTTGAGCATCTTACTGGTTGTTGTATGGATTACTGACCCAGTTGATCATGATAGCTCGCCCCTTGGACATGGTTGTTGACCCCGACCATCGGAAGCAGAGCCGCAATCAGCTTCAGTCCAGGGGCCGCCGTTCCAGGCACCAATTGTGAGGAGTGAACTATTGGATTAAGGGATGGAGATCCATTTTCTATGGGACCGCTTATCGAATTGAGCCGTTTTTTCCGTGCTGAATTGCGTTGAAGTCCGACTGTTCTTTGATCTCAACCTACCCTACACCAGCGTGAGAGAAGAGTTGGAGATGAACTGTGCGATTTGGAGGCTTGATGCATTTCAGTTTGAGCTTCTCTTGATGGGATTTCTACTGCAAAAAAAGACATTAAACTGCATAGCTATCTATGTTCATTTGTCTCACATACTTGCAGTTGCGCATTACGCCGGGGTCCTTGAACCCAATCTTGAAATTGGTGATGATGGCCAAAACAGCATCGTCACATGCCTTACCAGGCATTGTGCCCTTTACCATCATCACAACCACGATCACTCCGGATTAAAATGACAAAAAGCCAAAAAGAAACGAAAGGCAAAAAACATACAACAGTGAGGATTCCCCGGTCGTCACCGACCCGAGTACTAATTCACCGCTTCTCAGCTTGACTATGGGAGAGCGGACGGGATCCCGTATTTTCTAAGAGCTATGGTCGTATGTACCTGTCGTCGATGGGAATGGCCTCATGAACTCGTTGATCGAGAGTGTTCTATTTTAGTTAAATGCCCGAATGAAATCGTCCTTTACTGGACTTGTCTAATGAGTTGCCTCTATCTATTTGCCCTTTACCTGTCTTCTTCATCTTCAGCAATCCAGTATGCCTCGACTTCTGCAATACAGGTTCTCGCTGGAACAGTAACTGCAATTGGGAAACCACCATAGTCCGGGTCATCGTTGGGCATCATCAGGAACTCTCCACTCCTCGTCTCATCTCCGTTAAAGATCCTCAACGTCTGAAGCTTGCCCTCAGCGTCGACTTCCTTTTCCTCCGCCCACAGAATGCCAGCGAACGTCGCCTCCTTGCGTACACCCTCGAAGCGCACGTGGAAGCCTCGTCCGACAAGTAGGAACTTGTAGTCACCGAGATGGATCACCATGCCACCACCGGGGCCGGGCTTGCCAAACACGAAACAGCGCTCGACAATGACCTTGATGTCACCAAATACACGGGTCCATTGTTCGGGGAACTTGTCGCAGGGCTCCTCGTCAAAGAAGAAGCCGAAACGGTCTTCGGGAGCGGCGTTTAATAGGTATGATGACGTCTGAGCGAGAAGCTTGAATTCGCGACCGACAACTTCGGCGCCCGTGTCAATACCAAAGGGACTCGCGCCGAGGGCTCCGTATGTGGCATACGATAGCCAGACTCTTCGGGAGCCGTTCTCGTCTCGTCGCTGCTCGGGGATGAATAGAGGGTTGCCCTGCTCGGTGTAGTTTTTGCACACAGTCTCGTAATCGTGGAAGTACAAATCGGGCGACAAAAAGTCGAGCGATGGGGTATTAAATCTCCAGATGTCGAGAACATGCGGGCAAGGGCCTCCCGAGGGATAGACACCAGGCTCTGCACCGCCTCCGACAACGATAGGAACCCCTCGCAAGTCTAGTTGGGAGGGATCATCAAAGTTGAGCCATGTGTTTGTGTATAGTGGGATGGGGTATTCCTTCTTTCCAGCGGCGGCGACGCGACCGACGAAGGACGAAATGTGGTAGGCCATGAAGGCCTCGTTGGCGGAAGGGCCAGCACCGAAGACCGAGTCCCATGAGTGTGACCCAGACTTGGGAGCATTGGGGAAACGCTTCTTGAATTGCGAGTGTGTCTCGACCTTGCCGAGATGCTCTAGAAGCTGGCTGGGAATAGGCTCAGCGAAGGCCTTCTCAGCTCTGCGGGATCGGTCTCGAGAATCGCCTAGTAGGCCAGTCTCGTTCTCAACCTGCACCATGAGCACAGTGTTATGCTCTGAATCAACCTCGGCGAGATGTCGCATGAGGGCTGCGAATGCACGCGAGTCTGCTTGGCAGGCCTCCTCGCTCAGCGGAGTGACCATCTCGATGGTCCGCTTGACGCCACCAGCCTCAAGGCATTGGACGCGGGGGAATCTCTTGTGATCTTTCTTCACCCAGCCGGGAGCATAAGTAGAGATGCCGTTCTTGTATGTGCCGAACCAAAGCAGCACCAGGTGCATATCATGCTCACGGGCGCCCTGGAGCACACGGTCAAGCTCGCTAAAGTCAAACTGACCCTCGCGAGGCTCAATGGTCTCCCATGTCACCGAACCAAGGAGGGTATTGATGTGATTCTCCTTCATATTAGGCCAGACCTCGCTCATGAACCTCGCCGAACTCAGCGACGAGTTGTGCAGCTCGCCGGAGAGCATGAGGAAGGGCTTGCCCTTGACGATGAGCTGGATCTGGCCATTCTCGGATCGACGGAGGTGAGGGAGCGCGTTCTTGGCTTGAGTCGCGGGAATCTCGATTGCTGTCATGATGAACGATTGTGAATGACAGAAGATGCGTGAAGGATGGGGGATTGAGGTGGTTGTGCCATTGTGTCGGAGGGAGAGCTTCACAGTTGAAATAGCTACTGCGCGTGGCTCAGTAAGCAACACAATGGGTCAAAACCACGTCGATCATATGGTCTCAAGACCACATGAGACGAAGAAGTGGTTCAGACGTGTCATGACGGAGATTCTTCGTATGTAGGCCAAGCTCATGTGGAGGAGGGCCTGCCCACGTCACTCCACCATCCCCAGAGCAAGGATCATCGGACTTTCTTCGCATATACCATCCGGCGAAATGTCGCATCTACAAGATAATCGCTCTCGGCTCTTGTTTTCCATGCGGGGAATCTGCCGATGAACTCGTTGGATGCCGGGCCATGTGCCTCTTCGTTTTTTCCTCGGTACTTTGGAGATCTCGTTTACGAAATAAGTCTTGATGTAGTATCCTTGTCGTTTATTGACGCATCTCCTCTTTTATCCTCTTTTATCCTCTTTTATCCGGCACGCGGGCGAAGAGACACCAGAATGGCAGTAGTTCTCTGACTCCTCTCAAATACTCTAACTTTACTAGACCTAGATTTAAAGAAAAGCCATGATCAATTATCTTAAAATGGATCAAATCTTATATATATCCTTGGAGGAGTATAGGCTGATAACGCTTACTTTCTCACAGGTGGACTGTCTACCACACCGATCCCCTGCCAGCAGTCCAGATCGTCTAGTTTCCGCAGTAGTCGCTCGAGCTTGTTCCTGGCGACGACATCACTTGCATCGGTGCTCGAACCACTTCTCAGCTGAGTTTGTTCAAGATATGCAGCGCCAATGTCTCGGATCTTGGGGACCAGGCTGCTGCCGTTGGCGTCAAAAACGGCTTGTGGGAGATGGTATAGAACCTCTAAGAGATCATCCACGATTTTTTGGTGTTCTAGACCACTTGTCTCCGTTGGACCGAATTTCTGAAGAATATTGGATCGAATCTCGAGACTTGTTACAAAGAGATTGGCGATCTGGACATCATGGCTTTGAGTGACGTTTGGTGGTCGAGACATGCCACCGCGCCATCGTAGTTCTGGTGGAAGGCCATTGATGACGGACTGGATTTTCCCTAGATACTTTGAGATCAAAGCAGGTGGATCATTGTTATTTCGAACTTGTTGAACCTCTGACCAGATGAAAAACAAATCGATTAGGGAGTTGAGTCCCGGGACATAACTCGTATCGTCTCCGTGCCAATGTGGCTCGTGATGCTCTGAGGGTGGTCGTGGCTCCATCTGATCATCAGACAAGGGAAGAGGCCTGGGGAAGTTTTCGATTCTGTCTTGAGCAAGAAGACTCACAGACAGTCTACCCAGTATGTCGGCGCTGCTATAGATCGCTGTTAGTGCACGCAGAGGGAAGGTCAGTCGAGAGTCATGGACGTACCATGAAGCGGCAAAGAGCAGCCAGAATAGCCGTCTTAGCAGCTGTTGTTCAACCTCATCCAGTTCATGCATGCAGTAGTACGCCAGGTACCTAGCCCCCGTGGCTGCCTCATTCAAAGCGTGATAGGCACGCATATTGCCCGGCCCCAATTCGGACACTGCGCTTATAGCCATGCCCATGTTGTACATGGCAATGCACCAATCCAAGCAGAAAGACCCTTGTGCGAACTGGCTCTTCAGCAACCCGTGAGTATCCAGAAACTCGATGCATTGTTCCACAGTCACAGACCCGTATTCCCCACGCGGAAACGTCGCCTTGGTTGCTGCGCACACGCTTATGACTAGCCCGCAGAACATGGCGTCTCCGTTCGCCTCCCGGTTGTGGAGACGACGTAGGAACCGCCGACGGAGGAGGATCGGAGCAAGGGGGTGGATCTTGTCGAACCAGTCGTTGAGGAGGCGGGATATAACCGCATCGGTGGCAAAGGCCGAAAGCCAATGGCTTCGGAGGACCGATGGGGTATCAGATGGTGTCCCGGCGGCATGGTCTGAGAATCCGGGGCTCTGGAGCGGTGACTGAGGCTCATGATTTTGAGCTAAGGGCGTCAGCTGAACCCCAGGATCTGGGGACCCCATGGCTGTTGGGTGTAGCATCTGGCGGCGTTGGGCATGTCTGATCATGTTAGTCACTTTGAGTTGAACATGTTGGTATGATGGCTGACTTGTTTGGTGGCCCTCGTTTTCTTCTTGGCCTTTGATGTGTGCAGTTCACATCGAGAAAGACACAGCCTTGACATCGTTGATGTCCTACATCATACACACACTGAAGTGCTGTTAGCTACGGAGAACCTGGAGAAGGGCGTTAAACTACGCACCCTGACTTTCCTAGATCGACAGACATCGCAGGCCTTCTGATTCCGAGTCTTGTCGCCTGATGGAGTCGTTCTGCGGGGATGAGGCTCTCGCTCAGTCACGGGAGGCATCGGATGCTCCATGATTCACATAAACTTGCTCCGCCGGTCTGGAAGCTCTGATGGAAGACGTGAAGCTATGCAAAACTCAAACATCCGAGGAGAATCCTCGGAGACATCGTACCGGCTATATGGGCCGATCCGCAGAAATATCGGATATACTCTACTCGTCCGCTTTGACCAGGAGGTGGCATCCATCCCCGCTAGACGAGTCAGTCTATCCAATTGAAGCCATCACCACGGTGGGTCAATCTCCTCAGCCCAGAGCCATGCCTATCCCGATCGGATTCTAGCCTCTGCTCGTCTGCTGTTGCAACCTCCCCGTGACCTGCATGGCTCCATTTCTCCCGTCTTCCCCATGGGGATGGGAATTGACAGTCTGCCAAACGCGCGCCAATGAAAGTATAGCCTCGGAAGCTTGATGGTGAGACTCGCGTGGGCAGAGGGCTTGTCATGGGTAAAAGAAGCCGGTTGTGAACTGTTGGCTGATGTCTTTGCAGGTTGGTGCGGGCCGAGTTACGCCATGGCCATGATGATATAAGGTATCGAGATCCCCTGGATGTTGAAGCACGAACAGTCAACTTGGCCATCATACCAGGCAACACAACAATAACCATTATTACTTCTCCCGTCCTGAGAATCTGAGCTGCAACAATGGGCCAGAAAGAGACTCAGTCCAACGTGGTCGACCATGACTTCCCCCTAGAGGACCATGTCCCCCAAGGTTCAACCCTACCCTTCTGGAAGCAGACCGAACTTCGAAAACTCTACGGCATGATGTTCTTCCTCTTCCTGGGTTCTACAACCCTGGGATACGATGGAAGTTTACTCAACGGACTTCAGACGATGGATACTTGGCAGAATTGTACGTGTTTCGATTACAACGACGACCTTTGGCTGACGTTGAAATAGTCTTCGATCATCCCGCCGGTAGCCGACTCGGTATCTTCGGCGCCATGCCCGGTTTCGGTGGTCTCTTCGTCCTCATATTCGCTCCTTATATCGCAGACGGACTCGGCAGAAAGAAGGGAACAGCAATCGGCTGCGTCTTTGTCGTTGCTGGTGCCCTGATGCAGTGCTTTCCCCAGAAGAACCACAGCTCCCGAGACGCTCTATATCTAATTGGCCGCTTTATTATGGGTTTTGGGTCGAATATCTCCAACGGAACTTGCCCGTTGTTGATCACCGAAGTTGCACACCCCAGGCACCGCGGGCGCGTCACAACTATATACAACACGCTCTGGTACCTTGGAAGTATTGTAGCAGCATGGACTTGTTTCGGAACTCTCAAAAACCAGACTGGTAACCTCCAGTGGGTTCTCCCTACCGGTCTCCAGTGCCTGATGCCCGGGATCCAACTCCTATCCATCTGGTTCGTTCCCGAGAGCCCCCGATGGCTTATCAGCAAGGGAAGAGAAGAAGAAGCACGTCAGGTGCTTGTCAAGTATCACGGAAACAACGACCCCGACGATGAGTTTGTGAGGTGGGAGTATGCCGAGATTCTCAACACCCTCAGGCTTGAGCGCGAGGCATCGGGCAACGGATGGTCTGAGTTGTGGCGAACAAAGGGTAACCGAAAGAGGTGTGCCTTGATCATTGCTACTGCCATCTTTTCTCAGTGCAGTGGAAATGGACTGGTGTCATACTATGTAAGTCACTTCTCGACATTGTTGGGGCGACTGGCTAACCACTCTCTAGCTTGCTGCTATTCTTGAAACTATCGGCATTACCGAGTAAGTCAAGGAATTAAGCATCCAAATCTGCTCATCTAACAAAAACAGTTCAACCACCCAATCCCTGATCAACGGCGGCCTCACAATCTGGTGCTGGCTTGTCTCCCTCTTCGCCGCCTTCTTCGTCGACCGAATCGGACGCCGCTTCCTCTTCCTCTTTGCAGGAGTAGGCATGCTCATATCTTTCAGTGTCTGGACAGCTTGCAGCGCCGTATACGCAAAGACCGAATCTGCTTCTGCCGGTATTGCTGTCGTGGCTATGATCTTCCTCTTCTACGGCGTTGCGGGAGCTGCTTGGCCTGGCTTGACTGTTTCTTATACTGTTGAGATTCTTCCATACAGCATCAGAGCCAAGGGATTGACTCTGTGCTTCTGCTTCACTGCTCTGAGCGGTGTGTTTAACCAATGGGTGAACCCTCTTGGTCTTCAGCAGCTCGAGTGGCGCTTCTACTTTGTTTACATCGCCGTGTACGTATCAACAGCTATCTCTCGAGACAAATTTACTAATATATCTCACAGCTTGGTCATCGAGTGTCTGACTATCTACTTCTTCTTCGTCGAGACAAAGGGCCCTACTCTGGAGGAGATTGCTGTTCTGTTCGACGGCGACGATTCAGCCGCAGGTATCGCAAAGCTTCAGGCACAGGAAAAGTCGGTTCCCCTTACCAAGGAAGTCGAGCATGCGTGAAACAGCGTGCATATGAGTTGAAACTGAAAGATAGATGGGGGATACTCTGCAGAGGAAGAGATATAATTTTGAGCGTAGACGCTCCGCATAGAATCTGCAACCTCCAGCGAGAAAGACTTGCTTCTATCTTATAATGATCCCCAAGTAGCCTGTGATCCAAATCTCAAGGGCCCAATGGCTGCTCTCGAACACTGAATGCCGTGGTTGGAAGGGCCCACCACTCCCCAACACGGATCCTTTACACACATCTCAAGTCCCCCGGACGGCACCCACATGCTCAAGGCGTAGGCATAGGCGTAGGCGTGGTGAAGTCCTCCAACCATGTTTCCATGTAGAGGTCCATAGTACTTATATATGATGTTGTCGGCTTTACGTACTCGTACCCAGTTGCGCCGCAAGCCGATGTCGCCTTGGAGAACTTGGAGGCTCCCTCGTCGTGGTACCGGATAGGAGCCTGGAGTTGTTTCATCCACTGCCCGAGAGTGCAGTCCTCACACTCTATGGGGAAATTTGTGTCGCGACTAGATCTCCATTCTGCTAAAAGCTGATCGCAAAATTTCCCAGTGTCTCTGTTGACAGTCAGCTGCCCTGTGCTAGACACATAAAGAATTGAATGGGATTCCCTACCGGTCTTTGTAGCAGTGGACGTCGTAGCCCACGATCAACAGATCAGTCTGATAGGTAGCTGATGGGTGAGTTAATCAGGCGAAGATCACGACGATGAACCGAAGGAGCACACTTACGAGCAAAGATCATGTCATCGTAATGAAATGCAACTGCATCCTTTGTCGTGTTGCAGGCTTCTTCGACCTTGGGTCTAAAGTTGACAAGTGCTTCACGACATGTTGGGACGCATATATGATCCAAATGCACTTTCTCGCAGGCTCAAACGCTCCCTCCCTACATCATTCTTATTAGATTCAACTGTCACGACATTATGGATTTGAAGTTACTCACGGGGTTGCTAGATACCCATTCAACAGACCTGAGCATTCCGGGACAGTTGTGTTAAGCATCGTAAAACAAGTATCGGTGAGGTTAAAAACGTCGAAAGGGTATGGTATAACACGTGCTCAAGCTGTTGAGTAGAGACGATGAGGGGGTAGGCCAACATGGCCATGCCAGCTTTGGAGAGAAGAGATGACTTCATGATGGATAGAATGGTAGAGAGGAGAAGGGCGTCGCTTGTTGCTTGGTGTCGGCGGAGATGGTGGCCATTTATGGACATTCACACACTACTGAAGCAAACCTGCCTAACGTGCCGAAAGCCAAAGCTAGACTTTAAAGAAGTCTGAGGCTCGGAATAAAGACTTTTATAAGGCCCATGGCTCCGAAAGTCCCGTGGATTGAATAATTAAGTGTCAACATGTCATGCCGCCCGGCTCGGAGCAATTCATGAAGCAGTTCTGCGTGGCGCTGACGGACGGGTCATGAAGCTCAGAAGCAAAAAGATAAGGGGGTTTATCATAAATTAGAGTCTACCATATATTTGATGTGAAGTTATGATGGGAATATCACGCGTGCTTCGTCCCTTTGCCGGTGGGTCCCTGAGGCTAGCTATCCTTAGCAAACCCTCATCAGCATCTCTTCACTTCATCACATGATAACCTCCTCAAAGTGAGATGAAAAAAGTCTAAAGTGTAAAACCATTTTCAAAAGGGTTCTAAATATTAATAAAGTTCCAACAAGGCTTTGACGAGCAGATATAAGCTTAAACGTTAAACTCACCTCACTTGAGAAGACGTCAACCGTGTTCTCTTCTGGACTTGATAAGTACGATATCCCTTCGATTTTCCATCCACTCTCAAATACCTCCAGTCAGTCAATATGCGACCTATTCCTCGCCCGGCCTGGATGGCCAGCTATCTCGGCATTATTCCCGCCCTCATATCCAGCATTCGGCAGCACCCCGCCGGAGTAGAACCCACGTTGGATAGTATTCCGCAAGTCAATGGGCCCATGCTCAAGAACCAGCCGCTCTCAACCATAATCCGAAACATGCAAGAAGACGGGTTTCGCACCTGGGGCTTTGTTGTATATCGCTGCGCATGTGCCAGCGACTCGCAGTGGGCGAGTTACCTCGAATTCTTGAAGGAGGCAGTCAGAGAATATCTTCAATTTGTTGAACTCGAGACCCTTCTCTGGAAGCACTTGGAGTGGACAATCATTGAGGATCCCCCAGACCTCGACGGCGCCTCCAAGCAACACGTCCGGGAGAAATTCTCCGACTGGGCTGCCGCTAGATCTGTCGAGAGAGATGGCCCAGGCGCCGACGATCCATGGCTCCGGAACAGGCCTAGATTCAAGTACTGCATCTACGTCGACCAGCGCTGTCTCGATACAGTTGATCAACACGAAACCTGGGTCGAGCAAGGAGCACCTGGCCCTCTCAAGAATGTTGTTTGCGTCATCATCGACAGAACTGCCAAACCGAAAGGCCGAGGACGAAATGGCTACCCTTCCGTAGAGGGTTGCGTAAAGATGGACACGGGATGGATGTACACAAGCCTTGGGGCTATTCCTGACGTGTACAATAGGCTCTCTTTTGAGGAGCTATCCGAGCACGACTATCCGAGACCGCCTCAGGTGTTCCCACTGGGTGACCCCATGCCTTTCGACCCCTAGGTACTATTCCGGTTATTCCACCCTACATTACGTCGGTGGTAGATTCTTTTGATAGGGACTGTCAGGATCTATTTGAGTGGAAAAAATTAGTGCTAGCAGCCTTGGCATTATATTTGGGAATCAACCCTTAGTTCACATCACTTCTGTGCAAGCCTTGGGATCATTTACTTAAAGAAATTGCTACCATTCCGAGGTCAGCCTTTTCTAGGCTGCCTGGTCTCCTGCTGGCTCCAGATCAGTGATATCCAATTGCCTTAGACTTTCTACTAGAAGTTCAAGTTTTTGGTATCATCCCACTGTTGACTGTGGAACCAAGTGATATTCAGTGTGAAACCCCTTGTCAGCTTCTTACAGGTGAGGTGAGTCGCACAAAGCAACGTTCACAGCCTGATTCCAGAGGGCACCAATAACAACTCGAGGGATAGCAAAAAGTTCTGGCAGCCGTTGCTCACGTGACGCTTTCACAGAGGAGTTGCCCCAAAATATTATACCCATTTTTCTACCTGTCCGTTCCAAAGTCTCCTACCTATCGGCACTTGCATCACCAGTCTCAGGACCAGAGACAAGCCTTCCTATTCCCCTTTGGTTGATACTCTAGCATATCTCCTTGTCGTCTCGAACTGTTCCACAATGACTCCAGTCTTACGGCCCCCATTCCCCTCGCTTTCTGTCGATAACTCTATTTCCAGCGGGGGTTCGGGTCACGTTTATGCCATCGGCCAGCATCTCGTTCTCAAATGCCCAATCGTTCTCGATAACCCTCACCCAACACAAACGGCAATGATGGAGGAGAGCCAAGCTCAGATCGCTTGCGAAAGGGCGGTCTACAAGATCTTGATGGAGAACCGGCATCCCCATATTGTCCATGCCGTCTTGTGCGCGCCTGAAGGTATCTTTATACATCGCCAAGCCATGACCCTTAAAGCTCGCTTGAAGAACCCTAGTATTCCTCAAGACTTAAAAAACCAATGGATCAAGCAGCTCTCGAGCGCGCTATCCTGGCTTGAGCATCTTGGTTTCGCCCACGGGGACCTTAGACCTGCTAATATTTTTTTGAGCTAGGAAGAAGACATTAGGCTGGGTGATTTTGATTGCACAGTCAAGATTGGGGAGAAGCTGAAGGCTGGAGGCGGTTCTTACGGCAAACTGTACGAAAACTACCAGTTCCCCGACGCCGGCCCAATGACCGAACAGTACTCTCTTGGGTCTTGTATCTTCATTATCCAGTTTGGCCATGAGCCCTGGCACGAGATCGACGGGCCTCAGAAGATCCTCAAGCTCATCAGGAATGAGTTTCCCGACGCTTCAGGGGACGAGGTATTTGGCGAGATTATTCAAAAGTGTTGGCATGGAAAGTACGATTCGATGCGTGAGGTTGAACAAGACATTCTCAGCCGGCTGGGCTTAGAGGAGGCGCAGAATGACTGCTCGGGTATCGATGAAGAGTTTTCGTCGATGCTAATAGCTGAGTGCGAAGCATTCCTTGAGGAGGAATCAAGAACGGCATGACAGACTAAAACTACGAGGAGGATGCAATTTTAGCCTCTTTGGCCGTTGTAATTTGGCCCCAGCCAGACAAGCCATCTGCGGAAGGCGAGTGGGTGAGAGCCGTGCCTATGGAGTATTGGGGTATAATGTAAAAATTTTAGTTGTGATCTCCTGCATCAGGAGGCCCGACGTAGTTCTCGTAACCCCAAACCCAGTACCAGATGCCCGAAATTGCAGTCGCCGCGACGAAAACAACAGGGGCGTAGTTGACAGTGGTTTGATCCACAGGAAGCATCGAGGGCATGCAAAAGAGAGGGAGGGCGAGCATGGACCAGGCTACAAGACGAGGTGAGCTGGTGAACTTGCGCGAGATGGGAACAGAGAGTTACACACCGATAGCGACGACATTTGTAAAGACGCCAAAGTTTCCAAGGTAAAACGAACCTTTTTTAACCTGCTTCCGACCGGTAAACAAGCTGATGCCGATAGGCGTAGCATATGCTGCTGTTAAACAGATGACACCCACGCCACCAAAGGCGTTGAACGCGGCAGAAGATCCGAAATAGATGAAGCCGAGCAGAATCTCGCAGAACATTGCCAACATCATGGCGTTCAGGGGGAGATCGAGGCTCTTGTTAACCTTGGACCACCAAACTGCGCCTGGGATACCGCCATCGCGGGCAAAGGACCACACGCAACGAGACGTTGCTGTCGTACAACTAATGCCACACAAAACAGACAAGACCATGAGTGGGAAGAGAAGGCCAAAAGCACCGCCTGAAGATCCTACAGCTGATTTAATGATGTAGGGAACAGGCTGTGCAAGAGTAAGTAGTTCGCTAATGTCCGGCATAACGAAGACGATAGGAATCAGAAAGAGAAGACCGGCGCAGAGGTTGATGACAATGGTAGCGACCATCGCTCTTGGAACTTGAGTTGCAGGCTTGCGAACCTCTTCGCACATGCTACAGCCCACGGTTAGCTAGTATCAGAAGGCAATATGACTGCACCCACGAAATGATCATGCCGGTTGACGAGGTGGCATAGGCAGCATGGAGAAGACCGACACAAAAGGACCATCCGTCTGGCCAACCTGAGTTGTTTTCGAAGTGGGTAAAGACCCAACTAGGATCGCGGCGACCATTCTTAGACAGGGCGAGGATAGTAGAGACTATGGCAATCACGCCAGCAAAGGTCCAGAAGATGGCTGCGGTCTGCTGAGTGTCAGCTGTGCCTACCAAGCAGTTGTAGGAGAGTGCAGCCTACGTCAAGAATGGGAAGCCAGCGGTTACCGAGGGCAGAAACTGCGTTGCAAAGCAGAGTTATGCCGATGAAAAGGAGGATTGTCTTATATGATTCGTCTCCAAACACAAGCTCACCAGCCTTAGTCTCAAAGACGTTGATGCAGGAAATAATAAAGGTTGTGCTGCCAAAGGTGACGGATAGCGTGATGGTGATGTTGCCGACGACATAGAGCCAGCCGCAGATCCAGCTAGCGACACGACGCCATCTCGCGGGAGCAATTATAAAGGCTTGGTAGTAGACACCTAAGACAGAAATAAGATTGAGATATTAGACAGGGGCTGTTGACATACCTCCTGCAGTTGGGTAGACGCTAGTGATCTCACCAAGCGATGCAGCGACGCACAGGATAATCAGAGACACGGCAAGCCACCCCCAGATGATGTTGACAGGCCCTCCTCCAATGATTGGATAGGTCACAGTCGTGGATAAGCCCCATGGGATCGAAGCCAATACAAACGACATGAACGCCACCTGCAGGGTGGATCGGTTCCTGTTCAGCTCTGGCTTGTATCCCAGATTGGCCAGAAGATCATCGGCTGTATTTTCTTCCACTACGTTCGGTGGAAATGCTGGCTTGTGTTCCTTCTCGCTCGTTTCGGAGGTCATGATGCAAGTGGCGTTCTCTTTCGGGCTGTCTTTGTTGAGTGTCTCTGGGTCTGAGTTGGATGACGAATGCAGGAAGTTGACGAACTTGCATATGCCCCTCGATTAATGTTAAATAAAAAAGAAAGGCCCTTATTCCGGGGCGTGAGAGTAACGAAAAGGGGAGGCAGGTGATGTGTGAAGGTGAAGGAGGAGATCAAAGTCGGACATTGCATGTCCGAGAGAAAACTCTTTGCATAGGTATCGGAAGGCCCACCGACCGTGACGTAAGAAGAACCCATGGGTCTCATGTTTCATTGAGGACTATCTACTGCTTTAGAGGGTTGGTAGAAGAGAAGTTGAGTATCTTGGGAGGAGTCGGTATGAGATACTCTAATGGGAATAGTGACCCTGAAGGCCCCACAAAGGAAGACGTGGGGCACTAACCTAGTGCAGTAATTCCAAGGAACACCGGGGTCAATTACCAATCTCGTCTTCTTGAGAGCTATCATTGGATAGACCATGTGGTTCGGGCTGGCTTACTATCAACGGCTAGAAGGCAGGTCTAAGAAGACACTACATTTCAACGTCTATTATATACCCCTGATGGGCTAGTTCCAGAAACTTGGATCTTTGAGAGGACAATCGGGCATTGGGGACTCCATAAAGATTAATCTTGGGGGGTTTCGCAAAGATCTAGAGCTTATTGGTTGATGGTACTATAGTAGATCTCACCCGGACCAGCCCAGGGCACTCTATCGAGAGCTCGAGTGCCTGACCACTAAGCCAGTAAAAGAACGGGGGAGACTACTTGAAAGTTAGGATATCCGTTTCTAGACTGGCATTAAACGTTCTGAAAGGAGAAACCGTTTTGACCTGAACTCGATTTGTAACCAGCTTGCTCATCGGCGACTCGTATGGGGAAAGTGTCCGAACTTTACCAATGTATCCGATATGGACCCCGGAGAGAAACCAGGGTCGTGAATAACTCACCTTGTCTCCGCGTTTCGGGGACCATAGAAAGAAGTATCCGTTAATTCCCCTTGACCAACAAGGTTCCGTAGGCTTAGGAGATATAAAGGACACATTGAAAGAAGGGGAAGAGAATGTTTTGGACAACACAGCCCAGCAGCCGAATCAACACACACATAGCACATACATCAACAAGCATAGAACCACTGCCAACATGACTGCACCTCTCGAACTCTTTGTTCTTCCCTGGGGAGTTTATCCTCGTCGAGTTCTTCTCTACCTCTCCGAGAAGGGCATCCTCTCGTCGCCCCTCATC
Organism: Fusarium phalaenopsidis; assembly: GCF_050370095.1. Lineage (NCBI taxonomy): Eukaryota > Fungi > Ascomycota > Sordariomycetes > Hypocreales > Nectriaceae > Fusarium > Fusarium phalaenopsidis. The sequence goes on along the minus strand of NW_028145417.1, from coordinate 3,186,696 downwards.
AAAATCACCCCCGTCACCATCACCCGACAAGGCATGTCCACTCCCGATGGGAAGCCTCCGGGCACTGTCCCTATGCTTAAACTTCCCGACGGAACATTCATCAAGGAGTCCGTCGCTATCCTCGAGTATTTCGAGGATATCTGCGCCAACCCTCAGAACGACTGGCAGAAAGAACTAGCGAAGGGCGCCGCCAAGTCTAGCATGCGTGGAGAGACACCCGAACAAAAGGCGCGAATCCGCGACATGCTTTGTCTTTCAGGTGAAGCATGCAATTACTTTGGATTCGCCTGCCACAAAGGCACGGCGCTTTTCGCCCTGTCCGAGGCTACCAATGCCCACGCCGCCAAGTTGTCCCTCAAATACTGCAAGAAGACCCTGAAACACCTGAGCGAGTACTACGAGAGGGATAATCTGGAAGATGGTCGACAAGTCACCATCGCGGATTGTGTCTTGTACTCGATGTTGCACTTTGCAAAGGATCTATACGGCCTTCATTTAGTGGACGATTTGCCCAATCTGCAACGGTTCTATGGAGCGTTTGAAAAGAGGGAGAGTGCTCAAGTCAAGGAGGATCACTTCCCTCAGGAAATGAAAGAGCTGGCGTGTCAATGGCTTCCAGTTGAGTGAACTATAACTTGGAAGTCGTACCGCTCGGGCCCTCAGCATCGGGTTGACAGTCCAGAGCACCCATTGGTTTATCAATCTGAATAGGTAGTCAAAATTGCAAATCAGCCATGTGCAGAAAATCAGGTTAGATCAAATCGACGCTTGAATGTTCCGTAGATCCTTCAAAGCCGTGTCGACAAAGTTCATAGCCACCTTGATCCTATCCGCCTCATCATTGATCACGTATGCATTCGGTTCTTCATCCAACTCCGGGCCCTTGCGGTCTAAACACGTCAAGAATTCGCACACAATGCGAGTCATCTTTGTCCCCGCCTCAGCAGGGATCAGAATTTCGCTCATAGACAGAAGAACAGCTTTGTTCTTGTTTGGGAACTTGGTGTAGTAGTCTCCAGGGTCGACCTCATTTGGTGGAAAGCCAAGCCGTGTGAAGGTCTCGACAAATGCGGGAGAGACGAATGGGGGACAGGGTTGCAAGACACTCTCCCAACAGAGTATCTCCAGCATACAGACACCCAAGCTGTAGACGTCATGTGCCATCGAGTACTCGCGTTCTGTCGTTGGAAGCTGGCGCTCTGGATGCTGGTAAATCTTGCGCTGAAGAGCGATGTCTCCTGTTAGACGTGTCACTCCCTGTTCTACCTCTCGAGCGTATTTCCATCCACGTAAGCTCAGAGCAGGTATTTCTTTTCTCCGGGTTTCGCGGTCGGCTACTGGGCGGCCTCAAGTGGGTGGATGAGGATGTGTTCAGGTCGGATGTTCTTGTGCACCAAGCCAAGGAGTTGAGTCTGGAGCACAGCAGTGGCAAGCTAATCGCAAAGATCGACTCGAAAGTTTAGCGACGGTTTGGAGGAGTAGTTCTCCATGAATGTTGACAACGTCATTGTCAGGGGTGACGTTAGATCCGTAAATTTACAATAAAAGAGCACCAGTTAGACGTTTCTCAAACAATAGACAAAGAAAGAAATGAGCGAGAGAGACCAAGAACAAGATTCAATGAAACTCTATGCCAAGCCTGACTGCTAACTAATACCAACAACCACCACCGTTTCCGGCGTGAACCTACCAGGTAGTTACATCACTACCTGCAGGCTGCAGCCGACACCACTCAGCGAGAGGAACGAACCAACCAACAACTAAACCTTCGAATCTGCCTAATTTTGCACATTGGTGCCCAACCACCCGATTCTCTGGACAGACCTGAGAGGTTCAGTCGGGCCTGACTCAAACTCCTCACCTGCCTGACTCCAGGGCATCTTCTGGGTCCTGACTCTCCGGCCCTCAGCCGAATCATCACAACAAGACAACGAAATGGTTCTTTTGGACCACCTCGCTTTCGGATCCGAGGAGGAATCTCCTTGGGGCGTATCCAGCCAGCCAGCAACACCGGAAACGTACCAGCCTTCCCCAGAACGCCGCAGCAGCGAAGGCAATCTTTCAGGGCACCCAGGGGAACCTGAGGAGGCTCCATCGGCGATGGAGGATGAAGCCGTCTGTACCGAGTGTGAAAAGAACCCCCTCCCGACTGGTATTGTACAAAGTGCGGGGAGTTTTGTGACACTTGCGACAAGGATCGCAAACCACACAAGCAACAAAATACAAAGCATAAAAGAACCCTTCTCAGTGATGGGCAGTAAGAAGCCGGAGATGTGAACAGAAGGAATTCACTGCTAACCCATGTAGTAAATTAATCAGTCGCGCCTTCTACTCCACGCTCTCGAAAGACGCTCGGAAGCAGTTGCACCAGAACGACCACGACACTTTGTGGTTCTCCATTGGCGGTCGACCTGGCTCGCTCGAGTTCGAGGAGTTTCCACGCTTCAGCCTCGTCCTCTCCGAACACCACAAGCAGTTTGCACTAAAAGCTCCGTCCTTTCCTCGGCTGGTATCTTTCACTGGCGACACTGGGGTAGGAAAGAGCGCCGTCATCCAACTGCTCCTCGAACACGTGTGGGATAATGCTGCCCGGCGCAAAGCAAAAGCACAACGCATGCCCATAGCGACGCCTGTCGTAGGACAGCGCCAATACTCCGTCCCAACCTCGGCCGATGTTCATCTCTACCGCGACGCAATGCTCGATGATACCGAAGCGGAAAGACCATTGCTATATGCGGACTGCGAGGGCTTCAACGGTGGGAGTCAGAGCCCCACGGCGCACGTCTATTCGCCATCTTCAGCCGCCAACTTCAGTAGACTCACCGAGGGACTTGCCGAGATCAAGAGATGGGCGAGGATGGGCTTTAGCTACCTCCAGTCTGGGTTCAAGAGACCCCTGGCGTTTGACGGCCAACGCGAGCATGCCGTGAAAAAAACTATTCCCGAAGCTACTTTACAACTCCTCAGACGTTGTCGTCAATGCCATGCTCAGCCAGGCAGCTCGTCAGATGGAGGCCGACTTGGAAAAGTTTCTGGAATAGGCCGAAGAGTCTCATGCGGCTGCCACGTGCCGGATTAGCCTGCCTCATCTGATCATCGTGCTGAACCAATCTGACGATGACTCCGAATGGGATCCCGCTAAGACTACACAGGATATATTCGACCAGCAGAAAATATTCTAACGCAAAACGACAATGCGAAAGCGCTGGTAGCCAGGTTCCGCAAGTCAGGGATTCAGATCAGCAGCCTCCAGAACCTTCTCTTGACGTCGTACTCGTCAGTTCGTTTCATCCGTCTTCCACAAGGACAATCAACTCCACGACTGGCTGAACAGTTGCAGAAGCTGCACGGGATGATCTGCGAAGCTAGCGAGGAGTCGCAGAGAGAGAAGGACCATAGAAAGATGCGTCTCTCGGCCTCAGACATGGACGAATTCTTCAGGCTCGCTTTCGACCACTACTCAAACCAGGTCAGGGAGCCGTTCGACTTCCTCGGGAGGATTATGACCCTACACCCGCCGTCTGACAAGCTCGCCACGAGCCTGTCGATGCTTATGATTAAAACCTTCAAGGTTTTGGGTGCCCAAGACGAAAGCCCCGACATAGATGTCAGGTTCTGCAACATCCTGGCGCCGCTCGTCTGCTCGACCGTGGTCCTCGATGCGGCGCGGGCATTTAACACTCTCCCAGGCAGCCTGGTAGACATATTCAGCGGCGAGGGCAACCAATCCGCTGGGAACGCATGGAACACGGCGAAGCATTCCTACAAGGCCCGAATCGGCCAGGCTTTTGACCAATTCGCCCACACCACACTGCAGTGCCAATTCGTACATCCCGAGACCAACACGCAATGCGTGAACAAGCGATGGGCTCATCTCTGTCACCAGAACAGCCGAGGTGACAGAATCGGCCCGGGTTCGCACGAATCGGAGCTGCTCGATCAGCTCATCGTCACATGGGAGAACAAGCTTGGGGAAACATTGAGCAATCTGGACCAAAATGTGGATGAAGTTATCACGGCCACCGGGAGCGAGCATAGTCCGAAATCGAGGCTCGACGCCGCTTAGCTTATTCACAAGGCAGCTATAGAGGATCTTTACAAGTCTATTCCTAGCCTGGAGATGTTCGACCTCGTCACATGCGCCTGGTGTTTCCGCAACGTCCCTTCAGAGCAACTGGCCTGTGGACACGGAATCTGCAGTACCTGCCTAGCCGTCATTGGCGGGAGAGACTCGAGCGTGGATCACAGGCTGAGAGTGGTTCATTCTTGCGGCCTACATCACCCACCCCATACCTTTGAGTCACCGGCCGAGTTCCTCGATCTTCCCGATCACGTGGGTCGCCGCATCCTTTCCCTGGACGGGGGTGGTGTACGCAGCTTCGTCGGGATTAGCATCCTTGCTGCCATCGAGGAAGGGCTGGGCGGCGAGATCCCAGTTCGGCGTTTCTTCGATTTGATAGGGGGCACCAGTAGCGGCGGACTGCTCGCCATGGGACTAGGCATGGTTGGCTGGGGTCTAGAGGAGGCAGCGACCCGTCTGAGGGACCTGCTGACCCATGGCTTCACCAAACATAGTGAGTGGACTGTGGCGCATCTTTTGGAATGGTGGATAACCAGTAGCCTCTACACCCCGGAGGCGTTCGATGCGGCCGTGAAAGCAGCGTATGGGGACCTCGGCGACCAGCGGATGATTACAAGCAGAGTAAGTAGCAGCGCAGAGGCTACCGTCAGGAAGATGTTCGGACTGACATGGACGATCGTAGCAGGCACACGGAACATCAGAGATGTCGACGAGGGTGTTTGTCACAGCAACCATAGGAAACGAGAAACAGACAACCATTATAGCAAACTACGTGCCGTCAGGAGAGGGAGGTAAGTCTGGTCATGCCATATGCGCCAACATGGATCATGCTGACTTGGGATTGTATCCAGAGGAACAACACAGCTCTATACGGTACGTGCATGAAGTAATATCAGAGGCTGGTCGAGATTTTACAGTCCGAGAGGCAGCGAGGGCGACGTGCGCGACTCCGTCTTATTTTGCTCCTTTGCATCGGCGAGATGTCGAATACTGGGATGGTGGTGTGTCCCTGAATAACCCTGCGCCAGTCGCCGTCTCTGAAAGGCAACTTATCTGGCCAACGAAGGAGAAAACCAACCCAGATATTCTGCTTTCAGTAGGTAACGGTTGGAGCCCAGGAGCGGCTTCCGGAAAGCACTGGTGCCCAAGTGGCAAGATCTCGGACCTCCATAAGCACCTCCGTGAGAACATGGACTCAGGCGACAAGTGGGATAAAAGCCTGGGCGTTTCAGGGATGCAACCCAAATGGTATACGCGGCTGAATCCAGAGGTATCGAAAGCCCTACCTGCGCAAGATCACATGGAAGCCTTGGAAAATGGCTCCATCGAGATGATCGCATCCAATTACCTACGGGAGCCGAGCACCAAGGACCGCATCGCCGAGGTTTGCCGCGTTCTAGTAGCGACCTCATTCTACTTCGAACCTGCTCAACGGCCTCGCCAGGACGAAGACGGCAATTTCGTCATTCAAGGTAAGCAGGCAAAGAAACCCAAGTAGAAGGCATGTACTGACGATATACCAAACAGGGGAAATTTTGTGCCGGTTTCCAAACGGCTCAGACACAGTCAAGGGCCTGGGCCGGGCTATCCGGAAGCTGCGCAACCCTCGCATCGAGCTCATCAGCCCAAGACTCGATCGCTGGTCTATCGATGATGCCGTCATCTCCCGCCTGGAGAGCCACGGGGTCTACAGGCTACCTATCGAGATCGAGGCGCCTAGCTCGGCCATGGAGATCAACTTTGCGTTAGACGATGATAGTTACAAGGCTGAGCCTATCAGTGCTTGCCCTTTTTCTTTAGATAGGCTGTTTGAGAGGACGTGATGGCTGCTCTTTGAGCTCTGAGAGAAACCTTGACGCAGTAAATATATAGGTTATTTTACTTATATTATTTTATCTTGTCCCCATCGTATCCCTTGACCGCCTAAGGGCCTTGCCCTACTTTGACTATATAATGACCTCACTATAAGAAGGAGGCACCTTTTTAAAGTTCTTCGCCGCTAATGTGCCAGCAGTAGCTATGAGAAAAAAACAAGGAAACTAGGTTTAAAACCATGTATATGTAAATCACTTAGAGAGGGACTTAATATAGCTTCTCTTTAGTTTCCAACCTCCCTAGCGAAGAGGGCGTCAAAGCGGTCATCTATGCCGGCACACCTGTCGCTTGATTTCGTCTCAGGATACCAGTACATTCTGGGGACAACATGCTTGCCAGGTGGCTTCAGCATAAGACCAACATACAAACCTACTTGCGATCTTGCTGGAGTCCCGGCATGCTGAGGAAATGTGTGCGTTTATGTTTTCAAGATCAGAAGAAGATACCAAACGTCACATAGGAGCATACAAGGGAATGACGGGACTGCACCTCGCCTCAGCCTTTAGATTAGTCAACGTGGTGTCGCAGATGATCCAGTCTGGCAAGTTCAGTCCTTGTCTCCGCACCCATGATGGCTGGACTGCACTTCACTGGGCTGTTAAACGATCTCACCCGGACGTCGTGGCCTTTCTCCTCACCTTACCGAACACGGAGTCGCTTCTCGCTTGCAAAGGAGGCTTGGAAGGTTGCACGGCACTGCATTTTGCAGTTAAATACTACTTCTCTTCAATGGTGGAGGCGGTGCTCAAGGCCAAAGCCGACGTCACCGCCCAGGATCGTCTGGGGAGGATCTCCCTCTACTTGGCTGTGTGGACTGTTCAAGAGGATGTCGTTGAGCAATTGCTATCTAGTGGGGCTGATCCCAACATTCGAAGCGTTTATGGGACAACGCTACACTGCGCTGTGAAGCGGGGGACACTTGATCTCATCAGAACACTGATCTCGGCAAGTGGTCCTTATATTGATCTCAACATCAAAGACATACTTCCGTTAACGGCCCTTCAAGAAGTACAGGTGAGAGGACGCGATGATGTGGCGGCGATCGTGCTAGAGGCAGGAGCAAAATCCTCGTCGGGTTTGATTCTGGCCCAAGCAAACTTCATGGGCAGTCACCAGGGGCCTCTCTGCAAAGGAGGGATGGCAAGGTTACTAAGTTGACCCAGAGCTGTCAGCTCAAATCAAATCCGGCAACCAGTGTACCTGCCACGTTCTCAGATCGTGCAAGCAAGAGCCGAGACTGGCCGAAGATCAAGAAAAGCTCAAGCTTGAGTCTAAAGACGACTTGACAGCACTAAGAGTGAGTTTGCTCGAGGTAACTGAGCCCTTGCTCAACTAACCTGTTCCAGGGAGTTTTTCGGAAAACATTTGACCTGGCAGATGATACTCATTGACAGGTTCAAAAATACTTGTTGTCCGAATGGCAGATCCTCTTCAAACTCCGGCATCCACATATTGTCCAATACATAGACTCCGACGAAGACCCTCACCGCAATGAATTTCTACTCTACATGGAGTACTGCAATAGAGCTTGAGTCATTCCACGGAGTACAGCTGAAAAATTTGGTAACTAAAGAGAACAAGTGATGTGAGTTCGTCGAGGGCGAGACAGCATGAACGCCGAGGCCCCTGACCGGCGTTGAGATCTGGGCGATGGTCTGGCAAATGGCTTAGGCGCTGGTCTATCTCCATTACAGCTTAACTATCAGACGCAAGAATGGTCTGTACAACGCCGCTCTTGAGGGCCCGTGAGCTTACATCATTCACCACGATGTCAAACCCGCCAACGGTGAGTGTTTCGAGACATCTAGGTGCATGAAAACCGATCAGCATCATATTTGTAATGCACGGCGCCGATAAGGACATATTTCTCTTCAGGCTTTGTGATCTGGGAATGGCAATCCATGCTGGTCTAGGGCCTGATCAAAACCAAACTCAGTTGATAGGTAGTTCTAGCTTACAGCCTCCAGTAAGTAAACGCCATTTCTATTGCAGTTGATACCTATAACACACCGCTACTCAGAAAACTGATGTGAAGCGCGGGAAGTCAGGCAGGGAGAGTTGTTGACAACAAGGGGCGACATGTTTTAGCTTGGGGCTAGGTGTCTCGTGAGCGCAAGATTTCTTCTCAGCCAACTTCGATTCAAAGGCTGATCTAGAGAACATCAGGCTAACGGCCAAGCCAAAGGATGAGCTGCTCGGTTGTCAACCCTTCAAGGGCTTCCTGGATACGGACCGTGGGATCGATGAAGATTGGAGACCAACCAGCCTCGAAGCCATGGAAATTGCCTATAGCAACCTTCGAAGAGCTCCTGGGAGTGTTTTAACCCTTCCTCGAACGGTGATTGAAGAAATGCGTGCCGTCCATCAAGTCCTCGATAGCTGGGTAAGGAGCTATTAGTTTCAGTCATTTCTTCTCACAGCAGAACTGCTGGACAGCCCACAGCCATTCCAACAGGATTCTTCTACAGATGATCGCAGGAATCTTGTCAAGCGACTGTGGTTACTTCTGGACGATGGGGCTGAGGAAAGCTTCCAAGGCAACTATGAGCTTACTGCGCACCTGTTAATTCTCCTAGACGGTCGTTCTGTCGCTATAGGGTAAGAATCCCGTCAAGCTCACCAACCCCGGCACCCAGAAAGTGCCGACGATCCGACGCGTTCAGTAATAGTGATAGCAAGGCCAAATATATTTAATTGGATGCCCAGAGAGCTCATGTGCAATCATATAGGACTAAGATACTGGGGGTGCGACAAGGAGTTTAACATATGTGAGGCCTGTGAGATAAAGTATGTCTAAAGGAATGGGGATAGGGCTTATGGATAGGGCTTATGAATGATGCCTAGGCAAGATAAGAGATCGCAGATTCAAGGAGGTAATATTAGATAGCTCGCAGGCTTGCTAAGTGCCAGAAGAAATGGCACTATCTAGTTCTTTCTCTTCTTTTCCCGTCTCACAGACAAAGCTCTCTCTTCGTTGGTTCCTATGCAGGCTCCCTCTGAGGATTTTCAGCAGTTTCCAGATTCCTCCATAGGCTTTGCCTGAGAATTCTACGCCGCAAATCGTTGGAACCAGAGCGCCGGACTTGCTGGACGCTTGGTTATGAAGATGTTCGTCGTACATCTGTATTTAAACGCCCACCACATACCTTGAGGATGGCCTTGAGGATGGTTCAACGCCAATGGATCGAGCCTATGATCTGTTAGTAGAGAAAGACCTTGGAGAGAGAAGTACTAACGAAGGAAGATGGGTCATCTCTGTGCCCCTGAGCTGTGGGACAATTTCCCATCCCTGACGCGCACGAGCCCAGTACGTCTTGCGGCACAGCCGCAAGGATATGGGCCCTAGCCCGTGACAATTAGAAAAGTAATCTATTAGCTTAGATTACGATGCAGGAGGTGATCCCTAGCCATTGGTGGGAAAAGCGGGAAGGGATATGTCACGTGACAGGGCGTATGTCGGTTCGTGACACTCGTGCTTGAGGCGGAACTTGTAATGGAATTTTATTGGCACCTCCGAATGAAACGATATCCAATGTTATGTTTAGATGCATCTAGGACAGGATGGCTAGCCTTCTTAGCCGCCTTGCGAAACTTGTTCTGCGCGGCCTTAAACCGCTTCCGAGAATATCTCCTCTTTGCATTGCACAGGTTGCCACGAGTAAACGTCGGTCGCTCGAGGCGTGAGGCGAACTTCAGAAGGCTTTATGATAATGCCTAGCCTGTGATCTACATAGTAAGCCCATCAACCTGTTACTAAGAATAGAGTCAGGCCTAGCTTACTGATATGTTGGGCGAGTCCCTCGCGTCACTCATCTCGTCTTCAGCGTCGTTCCGCATTGCTATTGGCGAGTAGGCGCCATTTTGGGTTTAATTAAACGAAGAGGGAGTTCGATAAACCTTTACAGTTTGGTTGACTATGACGTCTTATGTTAAAGGCAATGAGTCCTTTGGACAGGCCACCTCAAGCTTGTGTATCTGCTTCCCGTCCCAGGGATCTGGCCCCCTCCGCTGATGCCACGCTTCTGGATGGCATCCTCCCCTTAGGATTTCAGCCGTGAAACTGGGAACAAACACTCCTACCTTGGGGCTAATTTCTTTCTTTCCTTTTTTTTTCTTTCTTTTTCAAGGAGTACCCCTATCGAGACGATGTTGCTTTGAAATGAGCACTTTGTGTCCAATCTGATAAAGGCCCCAAGGAACATGTCAAGGACGGCCGAGAGCTCTTTGGGCATTGGGGTGCTACCAGGCAAAGCAATACTGCATGACCAGGAGTGAGGCTAGGAATAGCTAGTAGTTCATTCCCTCACGACCAGTTTTCGTTCTTCGAGCACCTCGCCATCAGCCCAGGGAACCGAAAGAGCTGGCACTGGTGTCAACCAACGTTGTCTGCCAGAGCCCGGAGCGGGGCCGTGTGCCAGGGGTACTGGCACAGTATTGCCTTCCGTGCCAGAACTGTGTGCTGGCATAAGCAAGCAATTGTTGTATAGACGGAAACCAGTTTATACAGCATCCGGGAGTGGCTTTGGTTCTTTTTTATATGTAGTTTAGTCCCAGTTCCTGTCCTCTGGTGGTTGTCCCAGGATCGGGGCCACAGAGTACTGTGCCATTGTGTGGGGGTATCATATTATATGCCAGCCTTTTTCCGAAGGACAGTACATGATTGGCCAGCCCACGCTTCGGAATAGTATACCCTGCCTAGCCCATTTCTTAGGACAGGATACGTATCGAACTTGGCTAGCCTTGGTAACCCAAGCCTTCTTATAACAACTGTTGGATAGCGTACGGCATACTCGATCAGAACGATATGAAACAACACGATGTGGAGCCAAAAGTGATGATGTTGCTTCATCCTCCTCCCGGCCCCCTCTTTTCTCAAGAGGGGGTTTTCTAGTCATCTGACTAAGGCTAGGATATCTGTGTACCAGGGGTTTATGCAAATTTGGGGCATATGCCGCCACACGAGGGGTCAATCCAACAACAACCAATCTTAGTTGGTAAGACTCTCAGTAGTATTTCTGTGTTCTCGTACACTCGCGCTGCTGTAGCTCCACAGCAAGTACTACCATAATCCTTACAATTGGAATTGACCCTTGAGAATAAGTTCTGTCAAGTCACCTGAAGGCTTCGCTTGACATCACACGGCGACCTATATATACTACAGAGTCGGCCTGAGCCAATAGTTACTACATACACCTTGTTCGCATTGTGCACCCATCATCCTTACTATTTATTATCCTCAAATTCGCTTTGAAATATGGGAGGTTCGCATTAGATGAGATGGACATACTTGTTGCAAACGCTAAAGTTTACAACCCCAGGTTCTCCTTTACAGTATGCTCACTCAACATGCTTCTTCGCTGGGCCACCCACACTCGCAGAGAAAAAGGATAGTATCGGATTCAAATGCTCTCATAACATTTCTCTGAGTGACTGGATGTTAGCTCTCACTGCCTGATCATATTCACTAGTGTTGCTGCCGTGAGGCGATGGGTAGATGCAATCGTCAGCATCCAACCATGCTTCCAATGAATCGACAAGAGCCCCCAACTCGATGCCAGGCGGCATGTCGACACATTGCTGATTTTTGACAATATAGAGCAGCCCTTCTATGATCTCTGGAATTCTGCACTCGTCCCAGAGCATGCCGCCTTCTGCGAGACAGCGCCGCGGCACAAGGTTTGCATGGACAGCGAGCAAGCCCGGCGGCATCAACAGAACATCGTCTTGCTCCAGGACAATGAGGCGACTCTTGCCCTCGGGAGACCAATCACGGCCATCTCTCGAGAATCTTTGCCAGTCCCCAGCGTCCAAGTCGGTGGCGATGGCCCAGATGCTGAAGCCGGCAAGACAACGTACCCAGCTGCCAACCAGAGGGTCCATGCGGGAGCCAGAGAAGGCCCCCGAGAAGCCCAGCATGTCAAAGCCAAGGCTGCCCTTGACCCCACTGAGCTTGAGCTGACTGCTCCGGCCCATGTCGCCTGCCACGCGATCAGCCAACATGTAGAGGAGCCCAAATCGAGGCAGCCTGGTCAGCAATGGTTCGTCGGCTTGGGCTAGACGGCCGAGGTTGATGACGTTGCTGACGGGGGCAGCTGACTCGGGCGAGCTGAGGTCAACCTCGGCAACGGTAATGCAATAGTCCTTGACGCTCATGGAATTGCGCGTGCCCATCATGCTGTTCTGTATGAGCACCTCCTGCTCGGGGAAGCGCTGCCATAACATGTCGATGTACTCTGCGATATTATACATGCCTCTGTCCTGGAACCTTTGTTTGAAGACAACAGGACGCTCAAAGGCAAAGCCACTCTCGCCGTAGGAGCGGAAGGTATCCCAGTCAAGGTACCAAACATCCGCCTCCTGCTGGGAAGCCACACAGCTCCGGCCCAAGATATGCTCTGGCTCAACGTAGATGCTGGCCCAGCGTTGTGCCTCGATCCATTCGAGCTGTAAGAGACGGTGTGGTGCCGCATCATCTGAAGTGTGAGGCTCTCGTAGTTTGCCAATGAACCGGCTGATTTCAGGGTCATACCGCGCTCGCAATGTCTGCAGCAGCGTTGGAAAGGCCCTCGATGGCCCAGGCTCGTCGACAACACCGGGATGGGCTTGGACGACAGAAGCATCCGGCATCTCGACACTGCTGCGATCCGAGGTGCCTGGGCTGGACCCCGTAGCTTGAGGCGCTGGAATGTCGGGGCTTGTAACGTCAAGGTGTGCTTGTGTCTGCATCTGACCAGAGATGTTCTCTCGGCTCATGTGGAATAGAGCATCAAGCGCCTCCACTTCCACAGTATATGACCCCTCTGACAGCGCGGCCATGTCTTGCAAAGCATCATGACTCTCCGGCTCGACTCGTCTCATGTCCTCAAGATCTGGCTCATTTGCCGGCTCTATGTCCATCTCTTCGCCTTGTGCTGTTGTGTTGTCGTTGGCCCCATCATCTTCCATATTACTCCCAACGCTGTCACTAGTAGTTCCTTCATCATCCCGGTTGTCGCTCTCATGCCTGCCCTCAATTCTTGATTCCGGCTCTTGTGCTCTTCTCGGCCTGCAGTCTGGCTCGTCCGCGCCTTTATCGCCAGCAGCTTCATCCAGAGTTTCCGTCACCTCAACAGCATCGCCCGAACAAGAATCCGAGTCTGCATGCTCAGGAGGACCAGCCTCGGTGGGGTATGAAGGGGGCTCAGCCTGGACTCGCGATCCCAAGCCTCTTTGACTAGAGAATTCCCCATCACTATGGATAACGGCGACTCTCGTCAAGCGGCGTTCCGAAGAAGCAGCCAAACGCTTCGTGGGTTGCGCCGAGCTCGGCACCGACCTGATTCGCTTAGGTACCTTTAACGGTGCACTGCCGCCAGGGGGCTGTGAAGTGGGGGAGAAGGAGAAGGAGGAGGAGGAGGGGGTTTCATCCGAGCCATCACCATTGACTGATGGCACAATCATGCTGTAGAGATCTCGCTCGAGGCCGAATGCCCCTAGACTAGCCCCCTTCACCTTCTCCGCCGCAAGGTCCATCTGCTGCCGAAGGTCCAGAGGGGTTGCCCTCTGACGAGCAGCTTCCAGAGCCGAGATGATGTCAGAGCGTTCAACAGGGGAGTGGCGGTTCTGCACTTTGGAAGCCGCCGAGTGCTCCCCGATCAGGAGCGCCTTGTTATTGCCGTGCAACATGCGAAGCTCATGCCGGGCAAGCATCTTGGAATTCAGCAGGTCGACGACGTCGGTCCAGCACGGGACCAGGACCGCAAGCTCGTGCAACTGTCGCAGGAGAGGCAGCGGCAGGGCCTCCCAGCCGTAGTAGTGGAACCTCTCACCTCCCCAAGCGGCGATCACGCCCGACTGGTGTCTGATGTGCTGGCTCTGCCGGTCCCGCATATTCTTGCCGCGCTGGGCGAGGCGGTCAAATTCGGACCATTGCTCAGCATCAGCGCCGCCTTCACGGCTGCCCGAGGGGCCGAGGAAGGGCAGGAAAGCCGCCGCTATGTTGGCACCGAGCTGATCGATTGTGAGGATCTTGTCGCGGTACTGTCTGTGCAACTGCTGCCGCTCGTGCTTGTTGGCACACGCCTGGACATCGCGGTAAAAGTTGGCCGCCATATTCATGGCAGCCGTGGCGGGCGATGTGGTGTGGTCCATAGCATCGGTCCCGACCAACGTGCTCGTGGAGGGGCCATCTTGCATCTCCATTGCCCGGGCTACAGCAGTTGTGTAAAGGATAAAGTCGCGTTGAGATGTAGAGAGGGAATTGAGTTGTAAATGGGAAATCCTTTAAGAGCTGCACCTGGTATCAAATATAAGTGCTTGTGCCCTGACTGCGTGTGGATTAGTGAAAACGCCGCTAGGGGGATTAGGGATGGGGGAAGGGGGGTGGGTAGCGACGCAATGCCCAGTTATATAGGTCCCTTGATGTGTTGAGAAATTGCCGGTTCCACATCTAAGCAAGCTCAAAAAGGCAACAATATCAGACTGCAGGATGTAATCCTCGGAAGCTTAGACGCATACTGTCATGGAAAAATCCTACCTATCAGGCTAAAAGAGAGGACTGATTAGACCGCTACTCACAGTGTGACTCATGCGATACCCAAGAACCATGTCATTCGCCTGCTTAACATCTATCACAAGTAATCCAGACCCAAGTCCGAGGCAGACGTGACAGGCGTGCGTCAATGCCCTCAAGCCTTCCCTCGTCTGGAAGCATGCCCAGCCGCGTCAAGACTAGTTTCTCCCAAGGAAAGCCTTCTACACGGAGATCGAGGACGGAGCAATGAGGCCACCGCCTCATTCTACAAGAAAAGTGAAGCTATGACAACTGTCCAAAAAAACGAGGAGCTATGAATTGCGTTCTCACAGAGACCAAAGGGCCGTGTTGCCGCATATAGATGCACATGTAATCGGGGAACAGCGTGATGTATCTTTATTGATTTTCTCGGCTCGTTCTAGCCCGTGAGAGAGCCAGGTTTCATGTTCCAAGACATGTTCTTCCTCAAGCTGTACTGACTAAATAGCTTTCCCCTGAGCTGTTGGAGCAACCAAGTCCCTCCCTGCAGCAGGGGCCATCATTGCGCATCCTGAAGATTGATAACAATAGGTCAATCATAAAAGCGCTAGCCTTGAAGGTTGGGCCGATGGGCATATTTGCTGCTTCAACGTGAGGCCGATCTGAGCATACTACAAAGCATACGAGACAGATCGACTGACGTTCGTAATGAGGGCAAGGCCTTGTGTGCAAGGCAACGCAATGCTTCTGCTTGGATTCGATGATCTGAATGTTGAGAGGTGCATCGAGCAGTAGGAGTGTTTACGTAAAATTGCCGGGAGGCTGCCAAGCAACACCGAGAGTAACGCTGGGAGAGTGACCACCCCGTTCTCAAGATATTTGCGCGACATGCTCTTCTGCTGGGGCTGGCTGCCTGCTTCGGAGGCCTTGGACTCACAATTGATCCTTTGGCCGCTTTGGAACCAAGCAGTGTGGCCGTAGGTTCTTCAGTCTTCAAAATTGCGTGCTGCGTTGGCTACAGAGGCCCTCCGTGTGGGATGCGTCTCCTGTTATTACACCATTGACCTGTTGTTCAGGACCCATTACTTCGCGAAGAGCACAAAGCCTCCATGATACGCAGGACTGCTTCGCAGTCGGAATCATGCCTTGATGCATTTGTCCTAGCTACAAGCGTCGTAGCCAAAGCCCATAGGTTTGGGAGCTGCGAGATTGTTCAGTATCAGGCCGTTCTAAAGGTTGCCTTTTGTGCGATCGCCCTCAGGGCGGGGAAAGAGGCTTCAAGGAGGAAAAGAGATGGGAACTGTGAGGGCGGGAGGACGGGGGAAGCACACACATTGTCTTGGAATGTTCGCCTGTTTCTCGACCCTCCACTTGTTCCAGCGGTCTGGCCTCCTCCCAGCTCCGAGCTGGTCATTTCTCGGAGAAAAGCAGTGTCTGGGTATTCCTTCCTGAAGAGCTCAAGCTCGTCGACGAGAATATCCTCGGCGCCTTGAGTGATCTGTTCTTGAAAGCCTCGCCGCTCCCAATGACTCCAGTCCTTGGAAGCATCGCGCAGAGCACCCAGCAGCCGGGGTAGCCGCCGATTGCGGCTCAGTCTCTGGTCCCGATCTAGTGGCGAGGTCTCATCAAAGGTTTCCGTATAGTAGGCCTCTATAGCTTCATCAAAATTCGTGAAGCCGGCCTCGATGGCTGAATCCACGATGTGGCGTATTCGGTCCTGGACGGGAGCAGCACGGTCAATGCTTCTTCCGCCACGCGGGTGTGGATTTGTAGCGGAATGGTTGGGTATCTCAGGACGGACATATTCGAGAGGACCAGGTTTGCTGCGCTCGAAATATGATGGCATGTTTATGACGGAGCAGTCGTCCTGTAGTCTCCGTAGAACATTTTGCGGGTCCAACGAGAGAGAGGTGCCGTGCGGAGACAATGAAGCGTGAAAGTCTGAGGCGGTCGGAAAGTCCAGGTGATGGCTGCCAAGACATCCTTCTGAGGGATATGCTGCGTCTATACTTACTAACAATCACAATTCACGCATGTCAGTAGACCGCTCCTCCTAAAGCAGAAAATGTGAAGCTGCAGACGCACCAAGGTCGAAAGCAGCGCTAGTCATGAGATCGTGATGAGCTGCTGGTGTCGCAACATCTGGATATGTAGTCGAAGCCGCCTTGGAGTCAAGAGGAGGGTTGGTAATCTCCGACCTCGGTGTTGGTGCAGCATCAATGAAGAGCTCTTGCGGGGCCGGCACTTCATCTTCAAGGCCTTCAAGTTTGGCCTTGAGGCGTTCACCTAAGGATGACATTATCAATATTTAAAAATAAAAAAAATAAAAATTTAAATTAAAAAATAAAAAAAAAAAAAAAAAAAAAAAAAAAAAAAAGGGAAAATGGGCTTGAACGGGAGGTGAAAGACAAGCTCTCTGTACGTACGATAGGCTCGTTGAGGAAAACGACCGTGCTCTGTCTTCTTCCCTCTTTGATGGCCAAGCGGCGACTCGTGGTCTGGGTCGGGGCAAGGCCTCTTGAACGACATGGCGGTAGGTCACACACTAGGTCTGAACGATTATTGGCCGACCTGTTGTTGGTTGAGTAACAAGCTGGACATAACTTAGTGGTGGGCACCCCAGAAGTTTGAGGAAGGTATAGAGGCAGGTGGAAACGCCCTCTGCGGCGTGGTGTGCGGGGCCTCCATCTGGTTACTTATACAGAGTACGGAGTACGGTGGTCGTATTTCCGCTTCGTGGCAGTGCCATGACGAATGGCAAGGATCTTCTTCCATGTACGCTCGGTCTTGGTCAGACGGGGAGTAGCTCCCCCTGGTCGTACAGGCCGTAAGGATTACAAATGTTAAGTCAGTTTCAAGCCCCGTAACATGACGATCGTGGCATGTCTCAACGGGGGGGGGGGGGGGGGTAGGGGTTCAGTTGAGGAGAGAACAAGGCTCGGTGTTGTGAGATGGGGAGCTCGCTTTTATTTAACAAATCTAGGCCGCCCTGCCTTTTCTTGAGATCCCGACCCGTATTTATTCACAGTCTGGTCCTTTCCAGACTGGACTATTCCCATTCCCTTATTATTCCTGGTCCCTTGAAGCTTGATCGTTACCCTCCCACCTCATCTACCAAGTCAGGCCCTCCCCCAGTGTCGGGAGTCTGCCATCCAGCCCTGGCAGTCGACGCCCCCCACCGACCTCGCAGGACCCCCGGGTCCTGGGGCCTCTCCGAAATCCTCTTCCAGTTCTTCAGTATAGGGCCCCATTCCCCTTGCTTCCCGGCGTGCGACTTCTGCGGACGTTAAGCGACTGCGAGACTGTCCGTATCTGGAGACTCTCGCGTTGGGTCCCGGTGACCCCCGTCCGCTGAGCGAATTACCCCTCGCGCAGCCTTCCATTTTTGTCTACCATCCTCCTTCCCAAGTATCCGTATCCGTACACTCTGCCAACCTGTGGTTTCCACCGCTGTCTGTTCCCAGCACGACCCCCTCCAATCCGCCCGACTCAGAATCGTCTCGGCCGAAAGACACTTGGCACTTCTGTGTTTCGATGATACAGTGGGGGGAAATAAGTATTCGCAGCCTTGAGCATACCGAACGCTAGCAAGGGGCAGCTTTAAAGGTCGAGAATACATAATCACCAGTATTAATATGACCTATTTTAAAGTGCCTAGTACTAATTATCAGTTTAGCCCTTGCCGAATAAGGTAAGAAGCAGATCGGGTTTTTTCGCATACCTGCGAATACTTATCACCCCGCACTGTACGCGACCTCTGGGGCTGGTCGCGATAGGCGCATTTACGAACCGACTAACACGGGTCGGCCCGACGGACTGCAGGGGTGACAATGTGCCGAGGAGAGTAGAGCTCAGGGGCAACCCTTGTATCTGTGCGGAGATGGGGTGGAATTCTTAAGCTGTGGGGCGCTGCGACCTGCATGGCGCTGCGGTACAGGCATTGATGCTGTCAGATTCGTGACCAGCGGCGGCCGGGTAAACGGGTATGTAGGATTTGGATCAAAATGTGGAATCAGTAGGGACCAGATAGGCTAAGCCAATTGAAGAAGGAGCATCCGGCAAAGTGACAGCCTTATGAGAGCCTGACTAAGTGAGTGAGCTATGCAAAAGTACTCTGTATAGCCACCTTTTGCCGCTGCGACTGGGCGTGCACCTCTAGGGGGGGCGCGTTTCCCCCTTACTTATCTTGTCAGGTTGTTCTTGTTCTGTCTATCTGTTGGGTCCTTGAGACATTTTACGTAGGCTGCAGTGGGGTATCTGACGCACTGTTATGCCTATAATAGGATCTGATGATTGAGAAACGCGCCACTCCAGCGAGAATCAGTGCTGAAAGAGGTACGGCGTATCGAGCAGTCATTTTACTCTGACTGGACCCCACTGCAGCCTATGCACAGTCGGGAGATCTACCCGATCAAGGTCCCGTCCTTCCTTAGTCATCAAATCAGGTGACTGTTTTGTTCCAACAGATGCTTCTGATCGGGTTTGTGCCGCCTTGCAACCGCTCGCTCGCTGCACCACGAACCCTTTTGCTTATTCGTATCCTACCTTGATTCGACCCTACGAGATCTCCCTTACCTGGATCGCAAACGGGACTCACCATGGCCATGGCCAACGATGCGCATCGGCAGCATGGCCTTTATACCCCGCACAGTCTGTCCGACCTAACGGCTGGCATGGCGCCTACTATGGAGGGGTCACGCGTGGAGACGTTCCCAATCTTGTCGGACCCAGAAAGCGCCATCTACCAACCCGATCAACTTCGAGGGCTTCTATGCCTAGAGCAGTCGCCCAAGTCGGTGCGGACAACCACGGCCCCGGAGACGACCTCGAAGAAGAACAAGGAAGAAGAAGAGAAGCCGGAGGCGCAAGCCATTGAGGTGTTTGAGCTCACCGCTGCGAATTACTCGCTCCTGCTAGAGAGAGCAATCGTTGAGGATGGTCCTATCGTGGTCCTGCATGGTGAGCAGCTGCCATCCCGAAGGGTTCTCACCCTCATACAGGCTGCTTACCCTCCGCGCTCCCTGAATCATGCCCAAACATGCGACGCTATGGAATGTCGTCTCTCCTCGAGCGAGGCGGGATCAGCCTCGGCCTCGGCACCTCGATCAACCAAGTCACTATCCCTATCTCAATCCGAATCGCAATCGCAGTTGCAGGCGACGGCGTCCGTGCTAAGGACCCCCGAGCTCCTTGAGCTCATTCTGCTTCATCTCGACCTGAAGTCTCGCATCACTTCTGCTCCACGAGTTTGCAGCTTCTGGTTGGAGACCCTGAATCACTCGTCTATGCTCCGAAAAGCGTCTTTCTTCCAGGTCGACCGAAGCCTCCACACGAAGCCTGGTGAACGACCCTGTATCAACCCTCTTCTTCGGGAGGCCTTTGGCGACCAATTCTTCAACCTGAGTGCCTGTCAGGTGGATAAGTACCCTTTCCGGCGAGCCGAATACTTCTGGAAGCTACCCTGGTCGCCGCAAGCCTTGCCTCACCTCAAAGCAAGTACCGGCAGCGTGCTCGACGTCGACCCAACCTGTCGTCAGCGCAGCTTCACCAGGGCTGGTGCGAGTTGGAGACGCATGCTTGTCTCGCAGCCCCCGCCGCCCTTCCTCGGATTCACTTGGCTGGATTGTTTCACCACCACCGCGGCGGGCCACCGCTTCCTCGTCGACTCGGTCACGCCTCCGCAGAACGATGCTGGTGACTTGGACACGGGCGTCACAATGGGACAGCTTTATGATACGATACAGTCATTTACCATGCAGCAGGAGAAACCCGGCTTATTCTTCCGCGTCCGGTGGGATCTGACCTGTGAGAGACCAAGCAGCGAGAGCGGCGTCGGTGCCGGAGAGGATGAAAGCGCCCGCGAAAGCACAAACCTAGTTGCCGAGTTCTGGGACGACGCGTACTTCAACTCCAGCCACTACGGACCCTTTTCTATGGAGGCGACTCGGAGCGTTTTCAGGTGTGAGGAGGCTGCCAAGCCCGTTTTCGGTGGACAGGCGTGGATCCAAGGTCTCGACGACGACGCCGAACACCAAGTGCCGGCCAATGACGAGTATGAGCTCTGGGAGCCGCTCGTGTGGACTCCATAGAGGGCCAGCAGCGTTTGTGCTTTTTGGGAATATTGGTTCGTTTCGCAATTCTCGCAACTATTAGAATGCATAAGTACTTAACTTGTATTTTCATGATGTGTGTTGAAATGAAGTGCTTCACGAAAAATGTTGGGTTTTCCTTGGCCTTCCCTACCTGAATGAGTCAAGTTGTCAGCTCAAATCATCCTGAGGGTACAAACCAACTGGTATTATATTCAGCCCGAGGCTACAGCCACCTCTGCCGCAACATGTCGGCGGATTATCCACGCGGCATACGGTAGTTAGTAAACGCGTCGACTGCGTTAGTATGGCATCGTGGGCGGTCGCGCTTAGGTTCTAGCTGACCATTCATTTCCCACCCTCCAACTACGCGTAGACAGACCGCTGCTGAGGCCAGGGGAAAAATGTCAAAGAATTGGTCCGTCACTGTGAGGACATGTCCTCGACGAAATGATGCATGTCGCCCGGGCCATGCCTCGATCCCGTTACGAACGTGCTGTCCCGAGTCCATACGGTCTTGCAGGTGAGCCCAAGTCAGGTTCGTGAAGTACACGGATTCAAAATTAATCAAGAGCAACTATGGAATAAAAGAATTCTAAAGGAAAAACAGACATTGCGCATCAAGTAAAGATGAAAGGAAAAAAGAAAGCAAAAACATGAAAAGCCAGTAGTCCTCCTGTTGCCTCATGCCAACATCGGCGGAATTTGAAAGAGAATCTTGTCCATCCAACCAGTCAATCTTGCTGGAAAAACTGCTATGTTCTGCTCAAAGCGAGCATTGTCTCGCAAAGGTCATTGAGCATGCTGCCCACGACCTTGTCTCCAAAGATCCGCCGGCTCGCACCAATGCCAATCATGACGCTGCCGTTGGGCTCCGGCATGCCAACAATGTCCAGATCGTGAACAGGAGGTTGATCGCCAGCGGCTGAAACCACGTTGCTGTCGCGACCATTAACACCGTTGCTGCCATTGGTACCGTTGGCACGGGTACCATTAGTGCCATTCTTGCCATTCGTGCCGTTCGTGCCATGACCATTGGCCTGGCGTGCTTGATCCTTTGCTGGCTTTGCTGGCAAACCCTCCAGGCGAATCTGCTGCCCTTCAACCTCGGCCTCGGGATGCAGGTTGAAGTTCTGGAAGGCAATGCAGCAGCCGAATTCGTTGGTCGCATCAGGCCAATCCGTGCAGTTCTCCTTCACTTCTTGGAAGCCCAGAGTCTCGTGCCGGAAGCTGCTGGTGTACTGGTCCTGAATGGCGCGCAGCAGACCACCCATGTCGTCGCCCTCGTCGATCCGGACACGCACAGGCACCTCGTTGATGCAAGGTCCCACCATGTCTTGGCAGTTTGCGGATAGATCCTGTCGTCCAGATACGACGCGGCCGAAGACGACGTCTCTCGACTTGGTATGCTTGGCGAGCAAGAGAGAGACGGCGGCGGTGAAGAGGGTCGCCTGCGTAATGCCGTTCTTGAGTGCCGAAGGAGGGATCCTGATAGACTTTGACGTCTGCCATGTACCGGCAGCGGACGGCGTCATGGCCTCGAGGGCGCCGGGAGAGCGCTTAAGCGATGTCATTGAAGAGCCCTGAAGAATAGATCGCCAGAAATTGTAGCCCTCCGCACGTCGGCTAGCCATGTGATGCATGTAGAGACCAAACTTGGGCGCTTGCGCAAGGTGCTTACCGCTGTACAAGGCATGCAGAGCGTTGACGATGTGTTCAAGACTCAGGCCGTCGTACAGGGCATGAGACATTCGGAGAACAAGTCGCACCTTGGCTCCCGGTCTCTTGAGGATGACGATCCGCAGCATCGCACGTCCCAGACGCAGGGGCTGCTGCTTGTCTGCTTCATGCAGCGCGAGGGCAGCCTCGTCCAACTCTTGCTCGGTCTCGATGACCTCGACAGGTACATCGAGGTGAGCAAGAACAACTTGGTAGAAGCGGCCGCCCCTTGACACGAACACGGTTCTGAATATGTCAAAGTGCTGGACGAGAGCGGCGCAGGCGCTTGCCAGACGACGGCAGTCGGCGTTCTCGGGGAAGTCCAAGGAGAACAGTGGCGGCGTGGGTGGGTGGCCCGTTGCTTTGTCGTGCAGGAAGAAGATCTGCGTCTGCGTGGCTGGATACATGTCCAGGGGTGTGCTGTGACCGTTCTCAATCTGAGGTACAACATCGCGCTGGATGATGTCTCTCGACATTTCCGCGGGGAGGAGTTGGAAGGGGACAATGCCAACTGCCGAGCTTTCATCATCTTCTCCCGAGAACCTCTGCTGCTGTTCCAGCTTGCCGGCGAGAGAAACAGGAACGGGATCATCAAACAGATCCTTGACGGATATGCGAAGGCCCATCCGGCGGCTGAGCCGAGCAGCGAGTTTGGTGGCCAGGAGTGAGTGCCCGCCCAGTTCGAAGAAATTGTCCGTGATTCCCACCTTGGTTCCGAGTATGGTCTCGAACTCGTCGCAGATTGCTGCCTCGGTCTCGTTGCGAGGAGCCACATGCACGGGGCCCGAGCTGCTTGCTGTCGGAGTAATCTGGGCCCGCCGAGCGAGGTCTTTTCGGTCAACCTTGCCGTTGACGTTGAGAGGCATTTGCCTGAGTATCGTGACCCGGGACGGGACCATGTAGTATGGCAGAAGTGACTGGAGTTGCTTGCGCATATCGCTTGCTGCTTGTGTGGCGTACGGATCCTCCTCCTCTTCGTTGCTCGAACCCGAGCGATATTCGTGATCAGTAGTCACAAAGGCAACCAGCTGCGGGTCTTGCTCTTCCATGGTGCGGAGCACGACAGCTGCATCACTGACTGACTTCTGGCTGAGCAGAGCATGTTCGACCTCGCCCAGTTCAACACGGTGGCCGCGAATCTTGGCCTGCTGGTCCAGGCGGCCGAAGAACTCGATCTGGAATCCCTTTGGTCGATATCGCACCCGGTCACCCGTGCGGTACGCTCTCTGGCGCTGGCCATCGATGGTGACGGTGACGAAGCGGTCCGTATCGAGACTTGGGTCGGTATAGCCGCGAGCTACTCCCTCTCCTGTAACAACCAGCTCTCCCATCACACCGGGTGGGAGAAGCTGCTGATTGCGATCCATGACGTAGGCCCCTGAATTGCTGACAGCGCTACCGATAGGAACACCGTTCACATACGGGTCGTGCTTATCGATGTTATATATCGTGCTAAGGATTGCGTTCTCAGTTGGGCCATACGCGTTGTACACACGGGGCCCGGCCAGCGCTTGGGTTGCGTGGGCGTCGCGGGAGTGGAAGCGATCACCGGCAACGTAAACAGCCTCCAACATGCTGATCGCATCGGGCATGTTGACCAAGCACTGTTGCAGGAGTGCTGGCGGGAAGATGGCTGCGCGAACCTGCTCACGCTCAAAGGTCTCGCGGAGCATGGTGCTGTCAAGAAGGGTCAGGTAGTCAATGCAGACTAGAGTTCCGCCGTTGAGGAGCGTTGCGCACATCTCGAACAGTGAAACGTCGAATGCGATGTTCGTGAGGTGGGCCATCCGTGTCGCCGCTGGCATGTGAGCCACGACGTTGCTGTCCTTCACAAGGCGCATGATGGCACGGTGCTCCACCATGACACCCTTTGGCTTGCCCGTTGACCCTGAGGTGAAGATGACATATGCGAGACTTGTGGCACCGGGTCGGATAACCGGAGGTTCGGGAGTGCCAATAGCATCAGTCCCGGTAACCGCGTCGCTGATCAGCATCGTCTTTGCGTTGGGTACTTTGACATCAGCATGGCGGACACCCGAGCCGACCAAGATGAGCCTACTACGCCCTGGGACGGACGATAGGATGACTTCCATGCGAGCAGACGGCGTGTTGACGTCGAGAGGCATGTAGGCAAGGTTTGCTTTTAGAATAGCCAGGAACGCGATGATGGTCTCGCACGAGCGTGGTGCGAGAACGGCCACCATCGTCTCCGCCGGGAGTTGCTGCCGACGCAGATAGGAAGCAGCTTGGTCGGAGAGTCGATCCAGCTCGGCATACGTCAGCTTGGAGGTCGAGTCAGTGACGGCGATAGTTGACGGGCTGGCAGCAGCCTGCTGCTGGAAGACATCGACGAGGGACGCGTTGCGAGGGTAATCGGACTTTGGCGTCTGCAGCGCGCCGGCATCTCGGAGCTGGGCGATGCCTTTGGCCAGCGGCATGGTTGCGATGGGGCTCTGTGGCTGTTCCAGGCCACGCTGTAGGACCTCTTCGACAACCGCAACGAAGCCTTGGATGGTCTCGGGCTGGAACAGGTCCGTGGCAAACATAACGCTTCCATTGAGCCGGTCGGCCTCTTGGAAGGCGTGGAATTCGAGATCGAACCGAGTCGAAACGGTCGACGGAACCGGCTCATCGACTACGCCGTCGAGCTGGATCCTGCCTAGGCCTTGTTGAGAATGAACCGCAAAGAGAAGCTGTACCAGGGGGTTTCGGGACGTATCCCTGGACCCGGCGCTGAGGGCGGAAACGATTCGTTCAAACGGAACGTCTTGATTCTCGAAGGCTGTCGCGGTGGTAGATCGTACCTGCTGTACCAGTGATTCAAATGTCTCATCGTCGCCGATGGTGATGCGCATGCACTGGGTATTGACGAAGCAGCCGATCAAATTTTCAAGCTCAGGCCTGTTGCGATTGGCAATTGGCGTGCCGATGGTTGCGTCGTCTGATCCGGTCATTCGATAGTGAGCGGCGCGGAACGCTGCCAGTAGAGTCGCAAAGGTGGTTACTTGGCGAGACCGGCAGAAGGAGAGGAGGTTCTTGTAAACTGAATCGTTGATGATGAAGGACACGCTGCCTGCCTCTCCAGACAGTACGCTCGGCCTGGTGTGGTCGGCCAAGAGCTCGGCCGGGCTGCTGTCCGCAAGCTGCTTCTTCCAGTAGTCGAGCTGCCTTTGACTCTCGGCGACCTGTTCCTCTTGTCTCTGCCAGACAGCAAAATCGCGATACTGGATAGGAAGCGGGGCAACCTGCGATAAGGGGGCTTTCCCGGACTTCGCTGCTGAGTAGAATTGACTGAGTTCCTTTTGCAAGACTTCAGTAGACCACCCGTCGGAGATAATGTGGTGCATGACAATAGAGAGGATGTGGTCATCCTTTCCAAGTTTCAGCAGCGCTACCCTCCAGCCAGGCTCTGAAGCAAGGTCGAAAGGAGTCTGCTGTTCTTTCTGCAATGGCTCGAGGTAGGCGTCGTTGTCCCGCATGCCGGACACGTCGATGATCCGGATATCCTTGGTCATGCGGAGGGGTTGCACCACTTGGATGCCGACTCCGTCTCGTTCCTCAAACGTTGTGCGCAGAGATTCATGACGCTCTTCAAGCGCCACCAGGGCAGCAGCGAGGGCGTCAACTTGCAGCGGCCCGCGGATGCGAAGTGCAAGTGGCATAAGGTACCACAAGGCATCGATGTTGAACTGGTCGAGGAACCACAGGCGCCCCTGGGCAAAGGACTGCTCCACGGGCCCTTCGTAGGGTAAAGACGGGATAGGCCTGTGACGGGACGAGCCTTGACGAATAGAAGCAGCAAGATCAGCAAGTACTGGCTGGTCAAAGACCTGCTTCACAGTGACACCGGCGTCCAGTCTACGACTTAGACGTGCGCTCAGTTTCGTGGCCAGCAGCGAATGGCCGCCCAACTCGAAGAAGTTGTCTGTAATGCCGACCTTAACGCCTAGTAGATCGGTAAATTCTTCGCAGAGGACGACCTCGATTTCCGTGCGTGGCGCCACAAAGTCCAACGTGCTCGCGGCAATTGTTGGGATGGCCCGGGCTTGTCGAGCGAGCTTCTTGCGATCCACCTTGCCGTTGGACGTGAGAGGCATCTGATCGAGCAACATGATCCGAGAGGGAATCATGTACGATGGAAGCAGCGATTGCAGCCGCTCGCGGACCTTTGCCTCCAGCCGGCGGCTCTGAACCAGGTGTAGCGGGCGATTCGTGAGACTGCTCGAGGACCGGCCCTTGTGTTCAGTTGGGAACCTGAACATGACATGACCCGAGTGTCTTGGCTTTTCGAATCGGTGGAAAACAGCATCGAGTCCGCCGCGCTGGGAGTGTTGTCGAGCCCAGCTGGTCTCAACTTGGAAGCCGATCCCCTTACCAATCTCAATCAGGTCGGCCACTGAGAGAGCAGGGCATTCCTTCGCCCGTGATTGAGTGGCCGATATCCAGGCCGTTCCGTCTGCATCTGAAGTGCCGTCCTCGTCATCGTCAAGTGACTGAGACAGATGGCGCTCCATGATGGTCTTGCTGTATGGCACGTTACTGACGGCAACAACGTCATCGCCACGTTGGCGGTCCTGGAGGAGCTGCAAGAGAGCCTGACGGTCCATCCCCGTGCCGGCGAAGTCCACCCAGGCCTTCGGATCGATATCCTTGACAGCCCATTGCTGATCCTCATCCTCCCCATTCGGCATCTCGTGGCCTCCCACATGAATGACAGCAGCATATCGGTAAGAGCTGAGTTCGTTGGTCGCGGCCATCCTCTTTGGCAGAATCTCGACGTGCTTGATTTCGTCAGGGAACTGGTCGCTCAGGCTGGTGAAGAAGGCAGGGTCAACAAGCAACTCTTCCTCGTCATCTTCAAGCTTGGCCACTTGTTGTCGAACCATGGCCTTAGATGCATTGGGCCCTAGGGTATGGACTGCTCGTGCCACCAAGAAGTCCTTATTGGTGGCATAGGTTCTCATGTCGCCGAAGAAAATACGCTTGACACCGGGCAGTCGAGTCAAGTTGGCCGTCAGCTCAGCGAGATATTCTCGACTTGGGAAGTATTGGGCGACCGAGTTGATCACAACGAGATCGGCACGCAGTCCATTGATGGAGCTGACATCCTCGGCGGTTCCAACGTGGACTCGGGCGCTTCCTGCCAGGCTTGGGAAAGTTTCGATTGCCTTGTTAACCCAGGCAGTGACGGAGCGCGAGGGCTCAAGACCGGCATAGCTCTGTAGTCCCTCAACCTTGCCGAGATTGAAAAGCACCATACCGGTACCAGTTCCGATCTCGAGCACTCTTCCGGGCGGCTGGTTGTCGAGGAGTGAGTGCATAGTGTCGCTGAGCCATTCCTGCATCTCCTCCCGGGGAATCAATGAGCCGTCGTACATGGATGTCCAGGATAAGAAGTCCTGTCCGAGGGCATCGCGATCAATGGCCCCAATGTTGGCATATGCAGTCGAGTCGAAATGAGCCTCCCACTCCTGCACCTTGTTGCTGGCTTCCTCCTTGTCGACGGATTGTGCAGCCTGGGTCGTGATGTAGCCAACCATTTCAAGTTCCTCCTTGTTTTGCGCCGACACAACAACGGCATCGTTGATCGATGAGTCGCTGAGAAGAGCCTGCTCCACTTCAGCTGGTTCGATGCGATGACCGCGGATCTTGATCTGCTGGTCTAAACGGCCAAAAAACTCGATTTGGTAGTCCCTAGGTCGGTATCTGACTCGATCGCCGGTCCGGTATGCCTGAACTTGTCTGCCATCGATCGTGATGTGGATAAACCGGCCAGTGTTTAGTGATGGATCGGTATACCCCCGTGCGAGACCGCTGCCGGCAACGACAAGCTCTCCCATCACACCTGCTGGTACGAGCTGCTGATCCTGGTCCATGATGTAGGCTCTGGACTTAGGGCCTAGAGATGTGCCGATGGGGACGCCATTCGCAAAAGTCTCGTGCTCGATGGTATAGATCGTGCTCATGACGGAATTCTCGGTGGGACCGTAGGCATTGTAGGCCTTGCCTTTGACGAGGTCCTTGACCTTGGTTGCATCAGCTCCATCAAGGCGGTCGCCTCCAATGTATAGAGCCTCGAGGGAGCTCAGGACAGATGGTGCGTCTGCAAGGCATTGCTTGAGCAAGGCCGGTGGGAGCAGGGCGATGTTGATGCGATGATCGGTGAAGGCGGCACAAAGTGCTTTGCTGTCCAGGACAGTAAAGTAGCTGATGCAGAAAAGCGTTCCTCCATTCAGCAGCGTGGTGAATATCTCCCACACGGAAGCATCGAAGGCGAGATTGGAAACATGTGCCATCCGCAGACTCTGTGGTGTTCTTGAAGCGTTCTGCTTCACCAAAGAAAGAACACCCCGATGTTCGACCATGACACCCTTTGGTCGGCCTGTCGAGCCTGATGTGAAGATGACATAGGCAAGGCTTGATGCAGATGGCCGAGTGCTCGGTAAGTAGGACTTGCCCGTCTTGGTGGCGACGATATCGCTGATGAGGACTATCCTGACATCAGGTGTCTTGTTATCAGGAATAGGCACTCCTGCTCCAAGCAAGACGAACTTCTCCCCTGAAATCTCCGAAAGGATTGCTTGGCGGCGGGCTTCGGGGACGTTGAAATCCATGGGGAGATATGCGAGGTTCGCTTTGAGGATGCCAATGCACGCTACGATGGTCTCGGAGGATCGTGGCGCAAGAACAACGACCATGCTCTCTGCTGGTAGCTTCTGTTTGGACAGCCAAGCCGCGACATGGTCGGATTGTTGATCCAGCTCCGCATAGGTAAGCTTTGTGGATGTGTCGGTCACAGCCAGGGCATCTGGGTTAGCGACCACTTGTGCCTGAAAGACATCAACCACCGAGGCCTCGGCGGCGAAGTCAGGTTCGATGTCCTCAGCTGCGGGCAAGTTACGGCTGTTGAGCGCCGCCAGGCCATCGACAAGTGGCATGGTGGAAATTGCGATGTCTGGCTGGTCGAGACCACGACGGAGGATCTCGTGGAAGACATCAACAACGTTGCGGATAGTGGCAGCCTCGAACAAGTCTGCTGCGAAGATGATATTTCCGGCGAGGCCCTTGTCTTGTTCGAAGAGGTGGAACTCAACATCGAAGCGGGTCGTCGTGGTGATCGGGGTTGGTTCGCCTTCCAAGCCCTCCAGCTGCAGTTTACCGAGATTTCGCTGGGAGTGGACGACAAACATGAGTTGAACGAGGGGATTCCGGGAGGCATCTCTGGAGCCGGGCAGAAGTGCAGATACAAGGCGCTCGAATGGCACATCCTGGTTTTCGAAGGCGCTGGCTGCTGTTGAGCGAACTCTTTGCACCACTGACAGGAAGTTGTCGTGTTCTTCGAGCGCGATTCTCATGCATTGTGTATTGACAAAGAAACCGATCAAGTCCTCAAGCTCGGGGCGGTTGCGGTTCGCGATTGGCGTGCCGATGGTCGCATCCTCTGCCCCGGTTAGGCGATAATGGGCAACGCGGAAAGCAGCCAGAAGTACGACGAAGCTGGTGACGTGATGATTGCGGCAGAACAGGGAGAGCTTCTCGTAAACCTCGTCCTCGATCACGATGGGTACTGTGCCAGCTTCGCCGGACAAGACCTTCGGCCGGTTGAAGTCAGTTAGGATCTCGGCTGGCGTGCTATCCGCGAGCTGCTCTGTCCAGTACTGAAGTTGGCTTTCGTGAACGGCAACTTGCTCATCTTGTCTCTGCCAGACAGCAAAATCGCGGTAGCGAATGGGGAGCGGGTTGACCTGGGAAAGGGGGTCATGCCCTCGCACAGCTGCCGAGTAGAATTGGGCAAGCTCCTGCTGGAAGATGTCAACTGACCAGCCATCTGAGATTATGTGATGCATGACGATGGAGAGGATATGGTGGTTCTCTCCAGCCTTGAAGAGTGCTACCCTCCAAGCGACGTCAGTAGAGAGATTGAAAGGAGCTTGCTGCTCCTCTTTCAGCTTCGAAAGATCCTCATCTGCGCCAGAGATGTCTATGACGCAGATGTCCTTCATTCGGGGCGGGTGAACGATTTGCATACCAACGCCATCCTGTTCTTCGAACGTGGTGCGTAGCAACTCGTGCCGTTCTTCGAGGGCCCTCAATGCAGTCTGAAGTCCATCGACTCGCAGAGGTCCGCGAAGACGAACGCCGAATGGCATGATGTACCAGGCAGCGTTGAGGTTGAAACGGTCCAGGAACCAAAGACGGCCTTGAGCAAAGGACTGCTGCACAGGTCCCGAGTGTGATAACGCCGGAATAGCTTCATGAGGGGTCGAGCCTTGCTGGATAGAAGCCGCTAATTGGCCCACCACGGGAGTGTCAAAGACCTCCCTGACAGACACGCGAGTATCTAGTCGACGGCTGAGGCGGGCGGCCAGCTTAGTGGCTATAAGCGAGTGTCCACCTAGGTCGAAGAAGTTATCTGTGATTCCGACTCGAACGCTGAGGATATCTGCGAATTCCTCACAGATGATGGTTTCGACATCGTTGCGAGGGGCCACGTAGGTTGATGCTGAACTGGTCCTTGGCGTTGCCTGTGCTCGAACAGCAAGCTCATTGCGGTCAACCTTGCCGTTGGCATTGACCGGTAGCTGATCGACATGGATGATCCGCGAGGGGATCATGTAAGTGGGCAGCAGCGCCTGTAGGTTGTGACGGATCTTGCTCTCCATCAGCAGAGCATGTTGCTCATCGTCCATCTTGTCTTGATCGCTCACACCGTTGACACCGCTGGTGCCGTTGGCATTCCCCTTCAATGAGAAGAAAGCCACCAGCTCCGGCTCCTCTTCATCCGTGAGCTGAGTGATGACAGCCGAATCGCTGATGGCCGGGTCACGGGCGAGAGCCTGCTCCACCTCTGCTGGCTCGATGCGATGACCACGGATCTTGATCTGCTGATCCATTCGGCCAAAGAACTCGATTTGTCCATCTTTAGGTCGGTACCTGACACGATCGCCCGTGCGGTAAGCTCTGACCCGGTTCCCATCAAGGGTAATGTAGATGAATCGATCCACCCCAAGCTTGGAATCTATGTATCCGCGAGCAAGGCCATCTCCGGTTACAACAAGCTCTCCCATCACCCCGGCGGAGACTTGCTGCTGATTTTGATCCATGATAAGTGCACCGGAGTTACTAACAGCGTTGCCAATGGGAACGCCATTCGCAAATGCCTCATTCTCGCCGATGTTGTGTATCGTACTTAGGACCGTGTTCTCTGTAGGGCCGTAAGCGTTGTAAAGGCCCGAACCAACGGCACGTTGCGCCAGGATGGCATCTTGACTGCTCAACCGATCGCCGGCGGCGAAAAGTATCTCCAGAGAACTGATCATAGTAGGGGCAGAGACCAAACACTGCTTTAGAAGTGCCGGTGGAAGCATTGCTCCGCGGATGTGGTGGTGGTTGAATGCCGCCTCGAGGGCTTTGATATCGACCGTGGTGTAGTAATCAATGCAGACGACTGTACCACCGTTGAGGAGAGGAGCGTAGATCTCCCAGGTAGAGGCGTCGAAAGCAAGGTTCGAAAGATGAGCGATGGCAGCTGCTGCCGGTTGCTTTGCGACCACGTTGCTGTTTTTCACGAGACGTGTGATACCTCGGTGCTCTACCATGACACCCTTCGGGACGCCAGTTGAGCCTGATGTGAACATGACATAGGCAAGGCTTTGTGCAGTCGGCCGCGTGGAAAGTTCTTCGGTAGGGGGGCTGCCGCTCTTGACGAGGGCGTCGCTGATCTGGGTGAATCGAACGTTGTTTGCGTGAAGCTTGACCGCCTCAGTATCTGATCCCAGTAAGATAAGCCTGTTTCCTGGTAGAGATGACAGGATTGTCTCGATGCGACCAGCGGGTGCGTTGATGTCAAGTGGCAGATAAGCGAGATTCGCCTTGAGGATGCCGAGGAAAGCGATGATTGCTTCACAGGACCGTGGAGCGACGACGCCGACCAGCTCCTCAGGGACTGTATCTTGTCGGCGTAGCCACGTGGCGAGCTGGCTAGATCTCTCGTCGAGCTCGGCGTAGGTGAGCTGCGAGGAAGCATCGATAACGGCGATAGACTTGGGCATCGATGCTACCTGCTCTCTGAAAACGTCGATCACGGAGGCATCTCGGGGGTAGTCAGGCTGATCGACCTGAAGACACAGGCTTCGAAGACTGGGCAATCCATCGGTAAGAGGAAGCGTTGCGAGATTTGCGTGAGGATTGGCTAGGCCACGCCTCAGGGTCTCCTGGAACACGGCCACGACGCTGAGGATCGTCTCGGATTCAAACAGATCCTTGGAAAAGACGACGTTGCCGCCGAGCATCCCTTGGTCCTCGAATAGGTGCATTTCCGCGTCAAAGCGTGTGGACGCTGCCATCGAAACGGGCTCTCCCTCAACACCTTCTAGACGAATATTACCAAGGTCGTGCTGAGAGTGCACAGCAAACATGACCTGGACGAGTGGATTTCGCGAGGTATCTCGCGAGCTAGCAACCATGGAAGAAACGATCCTCTCGAACGGGACATCTTGGTTGTCCTGGGCCTCGGTCGCCGCTTCTCGTGCCTGTTTAACCAACGTGTCAAATGTGTCCTCACTCTTGACAGGGATTCGGAGACACTGGGTGTTGACAAAGCATCCAATGAGGCCTTCAAGCTCAGGTCGATTTCTGTTGGCGATTGGAGAGCCGATGGTTGCATCTTCGGCCCCAGTTAGGCGGTAGTGAGCAGCTCGGAAAGCTGCCAAGAGTGCAACAAAGCTGGTGACCTGCCGAGCGCGACAAAACGAGCGGAGGCTCTGATATACTTGGTCGTCAATCTCTATCGGTATGACATCAGCATCGCCAGACAACGCCTTCGGACGAGTGAAGTCCGCCAGGAGCTCAGCCGGCTTGCTGTTGACCAGTTGTCTCTTCCAGTAGTTCAGCTGCTTCTGGTGCTCAACGATCTGACTCTCCTGCTTCTGCCAGATGGCGAAGTCTCGGTATTGAATCGGAAGAGGAGCGGGCTGCGATGAGGCATTCGAGTAGAGCTGCCCAAGTTCTTGTCGCAGGATATCAACCGACCATCCGTCAGATATGATGTGGTGCATGACGATGGATAGGATATGATCATCCGGTCCTAGGCGCAACAGTGCTACTCGCCAGCCTGGCTCAGCTGTCAGGTCGAATGCGGCGTCTTGCTCCTGCTTCAATGCTGGGAGATACGCATCCTCGGTGCCCGACACGTCGATGATTCTCAGGTGCTTGTTGCGCGCAGCGTGTACAATCTGAACGGGAACACCATCTTGCTCCTCGAATGTGGTGCGCAGGGATTCGTGCCGCGCCTCAATCGTTGCCAGGGCTGACTGCAGCGCCTCGATCCGAAGCGGGCCTCGCAAGCGACTCGCTAACGGCATGTGGTACCATGATGCATTGAGATTCAGCTGATCCAAGAACCATAGACGGCCCTGAGAGAAGGATTGCTCCACGGGACCAGAGAAGGGCGTGGATGGAATAGCTTCATGAGGAGCGGAGCCAGTCTGGACCACATTCGCGAGATCTTGCAGGATTGGTTGGTTGAAGATGTCCTTGACAGAGATGCGGGTGTCGAAGCGGCGACTGAGACGGGCGGCCAGTTTCGTAGCCATCAGGGAGTGTCCGCCCAGCTCGAAAAAGTTATCCATGACTCCGACTGCAACACCAAGAACTGCCTGGAACTCATCGCACAAGATGGCTTCAATATCGTTGCGAGGAGCCACGCGCGTGGCAGAAGGCTTGATGGTTTGCAGGGTCCTCGCCTCCCTTGCCAATTCCTTACGGTCGACTTTGCCGTTTGCGTTGAGAGGCATCCGCTCCAACACTAGAATCCGTGGTGGAACCATATAAGGTGGCAGCAGCGTTTGCAGCTGTTCGCGGATCTGCGACTCGAACCGACGGTTCTGGATGCGCTGCAGCGGCCGACTGGTCAAGCTGGTGCTAGGGGATAGACGCTCGAAGTCTGTGGGGAAGTTGATCAAGACGCGGCCTGCTCTGTCATCTTCAAGATGATGAAAGACGGCGTCCAGTGCACCATGCTGGGATCGCTGACGAGCCCAGCTGACCTCAACCCTGAATCCTGCCGCTTGGCCGATCTCGACCAGTTCAGTGACGGACAGGCAAGGACAGCGCGCGGCCATTGCCTTCGTAGCCGATTGCCAGGCGGATCCATCCAGTGAATCTTCGGCAATGCCTTCTCCCTCGGTGTCCAGGGATGTCGTAAAGTGTCGCTCGTTGATCGTGTTGCTGTGAGGGATGTTGCCGATGGCGACAGCCTTGGCGTCTCTGCTTTCATCGAGCATCTGAACGAGGGCGTGACGATCCATGCCAGACGACGCAAAGTCGATCCAGGCGTTCTCTTCCACTGAGTGGACACGTCTGTCATGTCTGTTCCTACCCTCCCCATCCCTGCAGATGTGTAGCACCGCAGCATATCGGTACGAGCTCAGTTCATTGCTCGTCCTCATCCGCTTCGGCAAGATCTCGACATGCTTGACCTTGCCGGGCCATTGGCTGGTCAAAGAGGTGAAGAATGCTGGGTCAACAAGCAACTCATCTTCGTTCTCCTCCAGTCGGGCAACCTCCCGGCGAATCTGATCCTTTGTAGCCTTGTCACCTAGCGTGTAGAGAGCTCGGGACACGAGGAAATCCCTGTTGGTGGCCCAGGATCGCATATCTCCGAAGAAGATCGTCCTGACGCTGGTCATGTGAATCAGCTCGCTCGCTATCTGTGCAAGGTAGTTCCGGCTCGGGAAATATTGGGCTACCGAGTTGATGACAACCACGTCAGGGTGGAAGTCCTTGACCAGCTTGATGTCCTCGGCTGTGCCGACAAGGATTTGCGTCTTTCCTTGCAGACCTGGGAAATCTTGGGCTGCTTTTTCGACGAACAAGACTGCAGATCGTGAAGGCTCTATACCGACATAGCTCTTGAGGCCATCGTCCTTGGGCAAATTGAATAGAACCATGCCGGTACCTGTTCCGATCTCAAGCACACGACCTGGGTCCTCCTTGTCAAGGAGGGATTGCATTGTATCGTCAAGCCACTCCTCCATTTCGGCCTTGTCAATGAAGTTGCCGTTGTACATCGAGGTCCATGAAGTGAAGTCGCGTCCGAGGGTAGCCTGGTCGATGGTCTCAATGCCAGCGTAGGCGGTGCTTTCGAAGTGGTCTTCCCACTCCTGCACTTGGTTGGTGGCCTCATCCTCCTCTTCGCTGGATCTGTCGCTGGCCATGGAAACAAAGCCGATCATCTCCGTTTCCTGGCCATCCACCGCCTGAACAACAACAACTGCTGCATCACGGATAGCCTTGTTGCCGAGCATGGCTTGCTCGACCTCGGCCGGCTCAACTCGATGACCGCGGATTTTAACTTGCTGATCCATACGGCCGAAGAACTCGATGCTACCATCCTTGGGTCGGCAACGAGCGCGATCTCCGGTCCGGTATGCGCGGGCTTTCTGATCGTTGATGACAATATCAACAAAACGACCAGCATTGAGGGTCGAGTTGGTGTAGCCACGGGCGAGGCCATCGCCGCTCACAACGAGCTCTCCCATAACACCGGGAGGAACGAGGCGCTGCTCTTGGTCCATGATATAAGCGCCAGAGTTGCTCACAGCATTACCGATTGGCACACCGTTGGCATAAGACTCTTCATCTGTGAGGCTGTAGATGGTGCTCATGACTGTGTTCTCTGTCGGCCCGTACGCGTTGTAGACCGCGCCCTTCACAAGGGCTTGTATCTTGGCTGCGTCGGTGGCATCGAGTCGGTCGCCACCGATATAGAGCACTTCGAGACCCTCAAACAAGGTCGGCGCGTGATTGAGGCATTCCTTGAGCAAGGCCGGCGCGAATAGGGTAGCATTGACCCTGGCTTTGTCGAATGTCGTCCGAAGGGCATGACTATCCAGTAGAGTGAAGTAGTCAATGCAAATAAGGGCGCCGCCATTCAGAATTGCCGTGAATATCTCCCAGATAGACGCGTCAAAGGCCAGGTTAGAGATATGCGCCATGCGCAGATCCTGCGGCAGCCGAGACGTAACATTGGACTGTTTGACAAGGCGCAGAATGCTGCGATGCTCGATCATCACGCCCTTGGGACGGCCAGTTGACCCGGATGTGAAGATAACATAGGCAAGGCTAGCTGCCGATGGCCTGCCGATAGGATCAGAGATCTCGACCTTGGTGTTCGTTAGGATGTCCTGAATTCGGGCGATTTCAACATCCATCCGGTCGCTCTGAGGCATGTCTGTCCCTGATCCTAGCAGTACTAGTCTTTTTCCTTCAACCTCGGATAGGATCGATTGGATTCGAGCCGCAGGGGCATTCACATCCAGAGGCAGGTAGGCGTAGCCAGCCTTCAAGACACCGAATAAGGAGATGATCGTTTCGCAAGATCGTGGCGCCATGACGCAGATCAATGACTCAGGGCGGAGGCCTTGGGCGTGTAACCAGGCAGCAATCTGATCAGACTTCTGATCTAGCGAGGTGTAGCTCATGGATGTCTCCGAATCCACGACAGCGGGCGCATCTGGATTGGCAGCCACCTGCTGTCGGAAGACGTCGACAACTGAGCAGTCGCGAGGGAAGTTGGTGCTCTCGATCTCCAGCAAGCCCAGTTTCTCGAGATCAATCAGCCCATCAGTCAGGGGCATGGTAGAAATGGAGACTTGTGGTTGGTCGAGGCCACGTCGGAGTATCTCCTGGAACACAGTAACGACGCTGTTGATTGTTTCAGGCTGGAAGAGCTCATCGGCAAAGAGTATTGAACCGCTCAGCTTGTTAGGCTCTTGGAACAGGTGGAACTCCATGTCGAACCGTGTTGCGACGCTTGTTGGCAGGCGCTCATGCTCGAGTCCTTCGAGGGTAATGTTCCCGAGATCTGGCTGTGAGTGCAAGGCAAACATGAGCTGGATTAGTGGGCTTCGTGAGGCATCTCTCGAGCCGGGGAGAAGTGCCGAGACGATGCGTTCGAAGGGGATATCCTGATTCGAATAGGCATCTGTAGCCACGGACCGGACATGCTGGACAAGGGATTCGAATGTGCTGCTGGTATCGAGGAGAAGACGCATGCATTGGGAGTTGACGAAGAATCCAATGATATGCTCGAGTTCTGGCCGGTTGCGATTTGCGATTGGCGTACCGATGGTAGCATCCTCTGCACCAGTGAGACGATAGTGCGTGGCCCGGAACGCTGCTAATAGGACCGAGAACAGAGTTACCTGGCGCTCCTTGGAGAACTTCAGGAGCCTCTCGTAGACCGGCCCCTCAATGGTGACGGGGATGACACCAGCCTTCCCACTCAGGACCTGTGGGCGGGGGAAGTCGGTCAGAAGCTCACCGGGAGTACTGTCATTTAACTGATTCTCCCAGTACGCGAGCTGCCTCTCATGCTCGGCAACTTGGGCAGCTTCCTTCTGCCAAGCCGCAAAGTCACGATATTGTATTGGGAGGGGCTTGACCTGAGATAACGGATCCCTGCCACGTAAAGCGGCTGAGTAGAATTGGCCGAGCTCCTGTCTCAGGATGTCAACGGACCAGCCGTCCGAGATGATGTGATGCATGACGAGGGAGAGGATATACTCCGTTGGGCCAAGGCGAAGCAGGATAACCCTCCAACCTGGCTCTGAAGCAAGACTGAACGGCCTCATCTGTTCTTTCTCCAGCGCAGCCATGTGCTCCTTCTCGTTCTTGTCTGATAGATCAAGGACCTTGAGCCTCTTTGTTCCGGCCTCATGAACGACCTGGACGCCGATGTCGTCTTGAGCCTCAAAGGTTGTGCGGAGCGTCTCGTGTCGCTGCTCCAGCGCCCGCAAGGCCACGTCCAGCGCGTCCATGTTGAGCGGCCCGAGCAGCCTCATCGCCAGCGACATGTGGTACCACGTCGAGTTGAGGTTGAACTGAGCCAAGAACCACAAGCGACCTTGGGCGTACGACTGCTCCACCGGTCCGGAATACACCGATGAGACAATGGGCAGATGAGGAGTCGAGCCCTGTTCGATCGAAGCAGCGAGGTCAGCCAGGACGGGTTTATCGAACACCTCCTTGACGGTAACCCGGGTATCTAGTCGACGGCTTAGTCGGGCTGCGAGCTTCGTAGCCATGAGTGAATGCCCGCCCATGTCGAAGAAATTATCCGTGATGCCAACTTCAGTTCCTAGGATATCTGCGTACTCCTCGCAAAGAACCATCTCGGTGTCATTACGAGGCGCAACGCGCGCTGATACTGCCTTCCTCTTGGCCACAACCTGCGCACGGCGAGCGAGCTGTTTCCTGTCCACTTTGCCGTTGGCGTTGGTCGGCATCTGCGGGAGCACGATGATGCGCGATGGGATCATGTAAGCCGGCAGTGCTGTCTGCAGTGCCTCGAAGACCCGTGACTCGATACGGCGGCTCTGAGCTCGCTGGAGTGGCCGGTTCGTCAGGGTTCGAAGTTGTCGACCTTGATGGTCGGTAGGGAAGTGTACCAGGACACGACTGCGCTCGCAATCTGCATCGGTTGCTGCAAGACGGTGGAAAACTGCATCGAGGGCGCCGTTTTGGGATGCCTGTCGCGCCCAGCTCAGCTCTACCCGGAATCCCTCCTCCTTGGCCAACTGCGTGAGGGTGAGTGCGTCGAATGAAGTGCAGATTGCAGCGGCTGATCGAGCATCTGAGATCCAGGATGTCCCGTCGAGTGAGCTGACGTGATCTTGGTCAAGAGAGTTCATAATGTGTCGCTCCACTATGGTCTTGCTGTACGGGATGTTCCCGACCGCGATCATCACAGCATCTCGTCTTTGTTGTAGAAGGTTTCTCAGACCTTGAGAGTCCTTTTGCGTTGCTGCAAAGTCAACCCATGTTGTGGGATCGATATCCCGTATGAGCAGCTGCTCCTCTTCGTCGTGGCTGATGTGTAGAACGGCAGCGTATCTGTACGAGCTCAGCTCGTTGGTGGCCTTCATCAGCTTGGGCAGGATCTCGACGTGCTTGATGTTGGGCAGCTGGCTTCCCAAGCTCACGAAGAAGGCTGGGTCCACGAGAAGTTCTTCCTCGCTCTCTTCGAGCTCTGCGATCTTTTCTCGGATCTTCTCTTTGCTGGCGTTATCACCCAACGCACGAACGGCGCGAGCAGCAAGGAAGTCCCTGTTGAGGGCCTGGGATCTGATGTCGCCAAAGAAAACACGCTTGACGCTGGGCACTTCCACAACAGCCTTGACCACCTTGATCAAGTACTCTGATGTGGGGAAGTACTGGGCCACCGAGTTGATAACCACAAGCTCAGGTTGGATCTCATTCTTGTCCAGAGAGCCGATATCCAGGGCAGTTCCAACAAGTACCCGGGCCTTGCCGGCTAGACTTGGCAGAGACTTGACGGCTTCGTTGACAAAGATTGCGGCTGAGGGAGCCGGATCAAGACCGACGTACTTCTGCAGGCCGTCGACTTTGCCCAGGTTAGATAGAATCATGCCAGTTCCGGCTCCGATCTCGAGGATATGACCAGGTGGGCGGTTGTCTAGGAGGGAGGCCGTGGTTTCATCAAGCCACTCTTTCATCTCGTTGACGGGAATGTCGACTCCGTCATACATAGATGTCCATCCCAAAAAGTCGTGACCAAAGGTGGAAGTGTCGAGATCCTTGATATCAGCATACCTGCTTCCGTCGAAATGCTCTCCCCAGCCTTGGACCTGCTTGTTTGACTCATGTTGCTCGATGGTCTCGTCTTCCTGGCTGGTGATGAAAGCAATCATCTCGGGTTCTTGATTTGCTGGCTTTCGAAGCACAACAGCTGCATCGTGAACCAAGTCGTGGCCGAGCAGTGCATGTTCCACTTCTGCTGGCTCAATGCGGTGACCACGAATCTTCACCTGTTGATCCATGCGGCCGAAGAACTCGATCTCAAAGTCCTTGGGCCGGTAGCGCACTCGATCACCGGTTCGGTATGCCTTGATGTTTTCCTCACCATCGATCGTGACGCGAACAAACCGGTCCTTGTCTAGGGCTGAGTCTGTGTAGCCACGGGCAAGACCATCGCCGGTAACGACAATTTCTCCCATCACACCGGGAGATACGAGCTGTTGATTGCCGTCCATGACGTAAGCCCCAGAGTTGGTGACGGATCGACCGATCGGGACACCGTTGACGAAATGCTCATTGACGTCAACCTTGTACATCGTGCTCTGCATGCCGTTCTCCGTGGGACCGTAGGCGTTGTATACGGCGTCTTGGATCAGGCCCGATGCAGCCACAGCATCGTGGGCATCCAGCCTATCACCAACGTTAAAGAGAACACTCAGGCGGCTGATGATGGAGGGCATGTTTCCAAGACATTGCTTGAGGAGAACCGGCGAGAACATGGCGGCGTTGACCTGTGCTTCTACCAAAACGTTGTAAAGCTTTTTGCTGTCCAACAGCGTCAGATAGTCCAAGCAGACCAGGGTGCCGCCGTTTAGGAGCGCCGTGTAGATTTCTTGTACCGAGATGTCGAAGGCAAGGTTTGATACATTCGCCATCCGGACTGGCGTAGGCAGAGTGGCAACAACATCGCTGTTCGTGACAAGTCGAATGATGCAGCGGTGGTCGATCATGACACCCTTTGGTTTCCCAGTAGACCCTGACGTGAACATCACGTAGGCGAGACTTGTGGCAGAAGGGCCGGACGCAGAGATCTGCTCATGGTCACCGGATGAACTAGATGCAAGTGCCTCGTCGATCGGCACCAGTTCAGTATCAGCCATCGTCAGGACAAGCTCGGGTCCATCAGCCCGCACCAGGACCAGCTTGTGGCCTGGTACTGCTGACAGGATAGCCTCGATACGAGCAGCAGGCGCATTGACATCTAAGGGTAGGTAGGCCAGATTAGCCTTCAAAACACCGAGGAATGCGACGATGGTGAGGCATGAGCGTGGCGCGAATACAGGTACCAAGGTCTCAGGGGCCATGTTGCGCTGGCACAGCCAGTGGGCAAGCCTGTTCGATTGCGCATCGAGGTCGGCATAGGTCAATGTCGAGGAGGAATCCCACACAGCGATGGCATCCGGTGCGGCGGCAACCTGCTGTCTGAACAGATCTATGACACTCGAGTCGCGAGCGTAGGCTGGTTTCGCCATTGTTAGGAGACCCTGGTCTCGTAGCTTTGTGATGCCATCGGTAATTGGCATGGACATCAGTCGCTGGTTGGGTTGCTCAAGGCCGCGGCGCAGGA
This sequence comes from Fusarium phalaenopsidis, assembly GCF_050370095.1. NCBI lineage: Eukaryota > Fungi > Ascomycota > Sordariomycetes > Hypocreales > Nectriaceae > Fusarium > Fusarium phalaenopsidis. The sequence goes on along the minus strand of NW_028145417.1, from coordinate 3,145,273 downwards.
TCTCCAGGAACACATCAACGATTCCACGAATCGTCTCGACCTCGAAGAGGTCTGTCGAGTACAAGAGGCTGCCGCTCAGCTTTCCAGCCTCCTGGAAGAGGTGAACCTCCAGGTCGAGCCTCGTCGACAGCGGGGTTTCCATGGCTTCGTCCGTCATACCTTCCAGCTGGATTCTTCCGAGGTCTTGCTGTGATTGCAGGGCAAACATGACCTGCACAAGCGGGTTCCTTGACGTGTCTCGTGATCCAGGAAGAAGGGTTGACACAATCTGCTCAAACGGCACATCTTGGTTCGCAAAGGCTTCTGTCGTAGTCAAGCGGACTTGCTGGACTAGTGACTCAAAGGTTTCAGTCTCACTGACTGTTATCCTCATACACTGCGTGTTGACGAAGAAACCAATCAGACTTTCTAACTCTGGCCGGTTCCGGTTAGCGATTGGTGTGCCAACCGTCGCATCGAGTGTCCCGGTAAGGCGGTAGTGGGCAGTGCGGAAGGCTGCGAGCAGGACTGAGAACGATGTGACTTGGTGCGTCCGGCAGAAATCAGTAAGGAGCTGATACACCGCGCCATCGATCACGATAGGAACGGCGTCAGCTTCACCAGACAGGATAGAGGGCCGAGGGAGGTCCGTCAGGAACGCGCAGGGGGTGCTATCTGCGAGCTGCTGTGACCAATACTCGAGCTGCTTCGCTTGCTCCTTGATCTGTTTCTCCTGCCTCTGCCAAACAGCAAAGTCGCGGTATTGAATAGGGAGGGGCTTAGCCTGCGATAAAGGCTCCTGGCCCCTGATCGCAGCTGAATAGAACTGGCCGAGTTCTTGTCGTAGCACATCAACAGTCCAGCCATCAGAGATGATGTGGTGCATGACGATGGAAAGGATATAATCATCGCCACCCAGGCGCAAGAGTGACACTCTCCACCCTGGTTCAGAGGTCAGGTCGAAGGCTGTTGTCTGTTCCCCCTCGAGCGCGGCGAGATAGGCAGTGTCATCTACAGCGTCTGAAAGATCGATGATCCGCAGGTCTTGGCTTGACTTTGGTTGAATGACCTGGACACCAACCCCATCGTGGTCCTCAAACGTCGTCCGCAACGCCTCATGTCGGTGCACCAAGGCGTTCAGTGCGACAGCCAGCGCCTTTGTCTGGAGGGGCCCACGCATCCGGATCGCGAAGGGCATCAAGTACCAGCTGGCACCTAGGTTCAGTTGTTCCAAGAACCACAGGCGACCCTGAGCAAACGACTGTTCGACAGGGCCCGTGTATTGAGTGGCAGGAATCGGATCGTGGCGTTGGGAACCGCGGCGGATGATGTCAGCGAGGTCAGCGAGTATTGGCTGGTCAAAGACATCCTTGACAGACACGCGAGTATTGAGTTGTCGGCTCAGGCGGGCCGCAAGCTTGGTGGCGAGGAGCGAATGTCCACCCAGGTCGAAGAATCCGTCGGTAATGCCAACCTCAACCTCAAGCAAGTTGCTGTACTCTTCGCAAAGAACAGCCTCTACCTCGTCACGAGGTGGTACCCTTGCAGCGGTAGATCTGGTCTTCTGTACTGTCTGTGCTCTGAGTGCGAGATCCTTGCGATCGACCTTGCCGTTGTCGGTGACCGGCATCTGGTCAAGGATGACAAGGTGTGAGGGAATCATGTACGCGGGCAAGATACCCTGGAGGTGCTTGTAGATGGCCTTGTGGGTCTGCACGTCGTCTTCGGCGTCGATGGTGATGAAGGCGATCATCTCTGGGTCGCTGTTGGGTGGTCTTCTAACCACCACAGTCGCGGCCAGCACGGACTTGTGGTCGAGCAGGGTGAGCTCAACTTCACCGGGTTCAATTCGAACACCGCGGATCTTGACCATTTGGTCCATGCGGCCAAAGAATTCCAGCTGGCCGTCCTTTGGTCGATAACGTGCCTTGTCGCCCGTGCGGTACGACCATGTGCTTTTGCCGTTGATGTTGATGTAAACGAATCGATCCTTGTTCAGCGCAGAGTCGGTGTAGCCTCGCCCGACACCGTCGCCAGTGAGAACAAGCTCTCCCATGACACCTGCGGGTACGAGCTTCTGGTGTCGGTCAATGATGTATGCATGGGAGTTGCTGATGCCGCGACCGACGGGGACACCATTGACGAACGTCTCCTCACCAACTACAGGGTAGAAGGTACTATAGGCAGTGTTCTCTGTGTGACCGAGGACGTTGAAGATACCACCCTTGGCTGTCTTTCCAGCCAGGTTGGCATCTGCAGGATCGAGACGATCACCTGCCGTGTGCAGGATCTCTAGGTTGGCGACCAGCTCTGGCGTCTCGGCGAGGCATTGCTTCAGGAAGGCAGGGGTGAAGAAGGCAGCCCGAACGTTCTCCTTCCGGAATGTCGAGTTCAACGCGGTTATGTCCAGCATGGTGTCTCGGTCAATGCACACAACGGTCCCTCCATTGAGCACGGCAGTGTAGATCTCCCAAGTCGCCGCATCCCAGGCGAGGTTGGAAAAGTGAGAGACGGGCAAAGCTGATCCCGATTCCGGGAACACGTTGACGTTGGTATCTCTGACCAGGCGCACGATGCCGCGATGCTCGATCATGACACCCTTGGGCTTGCCAGTAGATCCCGAAGTGAAAATGACGTACGCAAGGCTGGTGGCCGAGGGCTGTGGGATGGAAGTAACATCGACGGTCGTGGCATGGTTCAGTGCCTCCGCGATGTATGCTGTTGACAGGCGAGGGATCTGGATGCCGGGCTGAGGGATACCTGCGCCCAACAGAAGCAGTCTTTCGCCTTCGACTGTATCCAGGATAGCCGCCAAACGGGCATCTGGCGCATAAGCATCCAACGGCAGGTAAGCCAGGTTTGCCTTCATGATGCCAAAGTACGCGATGATGGTCTCGCACGACCGTGGCGACAGTACACCGACCAAAGACTCGGCCGGCATGTGGCGCTCGTGCAGCCAGGCGGCAACACGGTCAGATTGCTCATCCAGTTGAGCATATGTCAGTTGCGACGATGAGTCTTTGACGGCGATGCTGTCAGGGCAGATTGCCGCTTGCTCTCGGAAGAGATCGACGACTGTGCGATCCCGGGGGTAGTCTGTGGTCGGCATCTCCAGGAGATCCAAGCTCTCGAGGTTTGAAATGGCGTTGCTGAAGGGAAGAACCGAGATCGGGGTCAATGGCTGGTCCAGGACGGAGCGAAGACATTCTTGGAAGATGTCGACGAAGTTCTGAATGGTCCCTTGCTCAAAAAGGTCTGACGAGTAAAGAACGCTGCCCGTAAGCTTCTGATCGCCGGGGACAAGGTGGAATTCCATATCAAAGCGTGTGGAGGCTTCTCCAGGCATCATGACGCTCTCCAGGCCCTCGAGTCGAACCTGGTCATAATCTTCCACGGACTGGACAGCAAACATGAGCTGAACCAGGGGGTTGCGCGATGTGTTTCTCGACCCTGGAACCAGGGCGGACACGATCCGTTCGAAAGGAACATCTTGGTTCGCGTAAGCTGCCGTTGCAACATTACGCACCTGTCTCACAAGAGCTTCAAAGTTGTCGTCGTCGGCTATGCTGATGCGCATACACTGCGTGTTTACGAAGCAGCCAACCAACGTTTCAAGCTCAGGACGGTTACGGTTTGCAATAGGCGTACCGACAGTCGCGTCGTCGACAGCGGTGAGACGGAAATGCGCGATCCGGAACACGGTCAGAAGCACAACGAATGTGGTTACCGAACGCGTGCGGCAGAATGACTGAAGGGCGCCATAAACAGAGCCTTCGATGGTGACATCCACCGACCCGGCACGACCGGACAAGATAGACGGGCGAGGCAGATCCGTCAAGAGCTCAGCTGGAGTGCTGTCAACGAGCTGTCTCGACCAGTACTCAAGTTGACGCTGATGCTCTTCGACCTGTTTTGCCTCCTTTTGCCATGCCGCGAAATCCCGGTATTGAATAGGGAGGGGGTTGGCGTGCAGCAAGGGGTCCTGGCTGCGTAGGGCAGCGGAATAGAATTGACCCAACTCTCCACGAAGAATGTCCACGGACCAGCCATCGTAAATAATATGGTGCATGACGATGGATAGCACATGATCCTCTTCGCCCGTCTTGATCAGGCAAACCCTCCAGCCAGGCTCTGACGAGAGGTCGAAGGGCACAGTTTGTTCCCTCCTGAGCACCTCAAGGTATTCCCCGTCGTCTCTGGTAGAAACGTCATGAACTCGAAGGTCTGAGTTGCGAGGCTCTCGGACAATTTGCACGCCAACGCCGTCGCTTTCTTCAAAGGTGGTTCTCAAGGTCTCATGTCGTCTCTCCAGGGCGAAGAGCGCAGCAGACAACGCGGCTACCCTCAACTGGCCACGGATACGGATGGCTAAAGGCATCAGGTACCAGGTCGCACCAAGGTTGAGCTGATCAAGGAACCATAGACGACCTTGGGCAAATGACTGTTCAGCCGGCCCAGTGTAAGGCCTCTGCGGAATCGGGTCATGAGGAGCCGATTCTCTCTGAATGGACGCCGCAAGATCCGCCAGCACCGGCTGATCAAACACATCTTTGATGGAAATATGGGCATCAAGGCGACGGCTAACGCGGGCGGCGAGCTTCGTGGCCATAAGTGAGTGCCCACCGAGATCAAAGAAGTTATCCAGCACGCTGACTTCTGTTCCGAGCACGTCCTCAAATTCGTCTCTCAGAATAGCCTCGATCTCATTGCGGGGGGCTACCCGAGTAGCCGCTGACCTTGGCTTCGGGGCCACGACAGCTCTCCGCACAAGCTCCTTGCGGTCAATCTTGCCGTTGTTGTTGACAGGCATCTGATCAAGGACCATGATGCGGGATGGGATCATGTAAGACGGCAGGAGGGTCTGCAGCTTCTCGCGGATCTGCGTCCCAAGACGGCGGCTTTGAATTCGGTTCAGGGGACGGTTTGTCAAGGTGTTCACATTCCGGCCTTCGTAATCCGTCGGGAACTCAATAAGTGTGCGGGAACCATCCTTGGGCGGTTCGAAGTGATGGAAGATGGCATCGAGCGCGCCATTCTGGGACCATTGACGCGCCCAACTGACTTCGACCTGGTATCCCGCCTCTTGAGCGATGTCCTTGATATCCATTGCATCGAGTGATGGGCAGCTTTGAGCGGCTATCCGGACGGCTGCAACCCAAGCTGATCCATCCAGTGAGTTCTGGCCTTCCTCCATATCATCCTCGCTCAGTGACTTGTTGACGAACCGCTCAACAATGGTCTTGCTGTACGGGATATTACCGATAGCGATGGTCCCGGTATCCTTGCGCTCCTTCAGCAAGTTGATGAGGGCCTGCCGATCGAGACCGTCTGCCGCAAAGTCTATCCAGGCGTTGGGAGAGACTTGGTGTATAGTCGATTGCTCTCTCGAGCCACGCACATGTAGTACTGCGGCATATCGGTACTTGCTGAGCTCGTTGATAGCCTTCATGGTCTTGGGGAGAATTTCGACGTGCTTGATCTTCTCGCCCAAGCGCGTACGCAAGGATGTAAAGAATGCAGGGTCCGTCAGAAGTTCCTCTTCGTTGGCTTCGAGCTCATAGATCATCTGGCGGACCAGGCGCTTGTTTGCTTTCTCGCCGAGGGTGTGCAATGCTCGGCTTGCGACGAAGTCTCTGTTGATGGCGTTGGTTCTCATGTCACCAAAAACGATGCGTTCCACGCTTGGGATCTGTACAAGGGCCTCCACGACACTGAAGAGGTACTCTGGCGTGGGGAAATACTGCGCTACCGAGTTGATAACGACGAGGCGTGGTTGAATCGGCCCGGCCTTGTTGATGTCTGTTGCCGTGCCCACATGGACTATTGACCGGCCATCCTTCAGAGCCGGGAATGATTGGGCTGCATCATTGACGAATTGGGCCGCCGACTTTGAAGGCTCGAAACCGACGTAGCCCTGCAGGCCAGGACACTTGGCAAGGTTGAACATGATCATGCCGGTGCCGGTACCGATCTCGAGTACATGGCCCGGCTCTCTGGCGTCGAGTATCATACGCATAGTGTCATTGAGCCACTCGTGCATGTCCGTCTTGTCGATCTCGCTGCCGTCATACATAGAAGTCCAGCCCATGAAGTCGTTGCCGATTTCTGACTGTCGAATGTCCTTGACTTCTGAATATGCGGCCGTTTCGAAGTGCGTCTCCCACCCTTGAACCTGATCGACCGCTTCTTCCTCCTGGACGTCTTCGTCTTCGGTATTCCGGGCGGCAACAAATCCGATCATTTCTGCGCCCGAGTCTTGATCTGCTGGCGCGCAAACGACGACCGCGGCGTCTTGTACCGAGCTGTGACTGAGCAATGCGCTCTCCACCTCGCCCGGCTCGATTCGATGGCCACGGATCTTGACCTGCTGGTCCATGCGGCCAAAGAATTCAAGCTGCAGATCCTTAGGCCGGTATCTCACCCGGTCGCCAGTCCGATATGCCCTGACACTCTCTCCATTGACAGTGATGTGAATGAAGCGGTTCTTGTTCAGGGACGGATCAGTGTATCCGCGAGCAAGGCCATCGCCAGTGACCACAAGCTCACCAATCACGCCACTAGGCACCAGCTGCTGATTCCTGTCCATAACATATGCCCCGGAGTTGCTTACAGTCTTGCCGATGGGCACACCATTCACAAACATCTCGTCTCCTTCAACTTCGTAGATGGTGCTGATGACGGTGTTCTCTGTAGGGCCGTAACCGCTGAGCATGCCGATCTTGACTAGCGAGCGAGCCCGCATAGCATCGTGACCACGCACTCGATCTCCACCGGTGTACAGGAGGTCGAGGTTTGCGAGGGTTTCGGGTATTTCGGCCACGCACTGCTTGAGGAGCGCAGGCATCAGTGTGACAACGGTGATGCTTTCCCTTTCGAAGACTTCTTTCAGAGTCCTGCAGTCGAGAACTGTGTGATAGTCGAGACAAACAAGCGTGGCTCCGTTCAGAAGAGTTGTGGCAATTTCCCAGATCGAGGCATCGAAGGCAATGTTGGCGAGGTGCGCCACCCTGGCTCCTCGTGGTAGCTTGGAGATGACGTTGCTGGGCTTTGCCAATCTTGTGACGCTACGATGTTCGACCATGACGCCCTTGGGCTTTCCGGTTGAACCAGAGGTGAAGATGACATAGGCAAGGCTCGTTGCCGAGGGTCGGGCGTTGCTGCCTTGTGTCTTGTCCAGTCCAGTGCCGGCCAAGATGTCTTGAATACCGACAGCTTCCACCTCGGGGTTCTCTTGCTCGGGGGCTGTGACACCACTGCCGAGCAAAACAAGCTTGTTCCCATCTACGGCTGAGAGAATGCTGCGGAGTCGAGCAGCAGGCGAGTTGATATCCAAAGGCAAGTAGGCGAGGTTGGCCTTCATAATGCCAAACATTGCGATAATGGTCTCGCATGACCGCGGCGCAAGGGTACCCACCAGCGTTTCGGGCACGAGGTGCCGGCGACTCAACCAGACAGCGAGTCGATCAGACTGCTGATCTAGCTGAGCATACGTCAGTGTGGAAGTAGCGTCCTTGACGGCGATGGCGTCTGGGGTAGCGCGAACGTGCTGCTGGAAGACCTCGACGATATTTGCATCTCGTGGATAGTCTGTCCTGGGCACATCAAGGAGCCCCTTGCTTGCGATCTCCCCGACTCCATCAGTCAGCGGCAAGACAGCGATGGGAGCCAGTGGCTGGTCGAGAGCCCGCCGCAGAGTCTCCAGGAAAACGGAGACGACTGATTCGATCGTGCGCAGCTCGAACAGTTCCTTTGCGTAAAGCACGCTACCGCTGAGCCTGTCTGCGTGCTCGAAAAGATGGAACTCCACATCGAAGCGAGTTGAAATAGCTGAGTCCACAGATTCATCTCTGAGGCCTTCCAAGGTGAGTTTACCCAGATCCTGCTGAGAGTGAACAGCCAGAATGACCTGCACTAATGGATTGCGCGAGGCGTCCCTGGATCCAGGCAGAAGAGACGAGACAATGGATTCAAATGGAACGTCTTGGTTCGCGAAAGCGGATGTTGCAGTCGATCGTACTCGGCGGACAAGGGACTCGAAGTTATCATTCTCCTCAATAGCAATGCGCATACACTGCGTATTAACAAAGAAGCCGATCATGTTCTCGAGTTCCGGTCGGTTACGGTTAGCAATTGGCGTTCCAAGCGTGGCATCTTCAGCCCCTGTAAGGCGGTAATGTGTTGCCCTCAGGGCCGCAAGGAGAATGACGAACGGCGTGGCTTGGTGAACTCGGCAGAAAGCGCGCAACTTGTCGTGAAGACGCCCCTCGATGGTAAGGGGTAGCTCATTGGCACGGCCGGACAAGATAGAAGGTCGAGGGAGGTCAGTTAACAGCTCCGCAGGGGTGCTGTCAGCAAGGTGCTCCGTCCAGTAGTCCAACTGCCGCTGATGCTCGGCAACCTGCTCTTCAGTCTTTTGCCATGCTGCAAAGTCGCGGTACTGGATCGGTAGAGGCAAGATTTGCTCCAGAGGATCCTGCTGCCTAAGAGCACTCGAGTAGAACCGGCGCAACTCATCAAACAGAACCTCTACTGACCAGCCGTCGGATATGATATGGTGCATAACAATGGAAAGTATATGCTCTTCTTTCCCAAGCCTGATCAGAGCGACGCGCCAGCCAGGCTCGGTTGCGAGGTCGAAGAGCGTGGTCTGCTCATGCTTCAACACGGCAAGATAGGCGTCCTCTGGCTGAGTGGACAGGTCGATGATTCTCAGATCCTTGGGCCGGTGATCTCGCACGACCTGAACACCGACGCCATCTTCCTCGTGGAATGTCGTACGGAGAGGCTCGTGACGTTGCTCCAGGGCTGATATCGCGGTAGCGAGGGCATCAACCTGGAGAGATCCATGAAGGCGGATACCAAGGGGCATAAGATACCACGTCGCCCCGACATTCAGTTGATCGAGGAACCAAAGACGTCCCTGTGCGAATGACTGGGGAACGGGCCCTGTGTAGTCTGCTGGCTTGATCGGCTCGTGAGGTGCCGAGTTGCGTTGGATCACAGCGGCGAGATCAGCAACGACTGGTTGATCGAAGACGTCTCTCACTGAGATACGTGTATTGAGTTGACGGCCTAGACGCGCCGCCAACTTCGTTGCCATCAGTGAATGGCCGCCTAGATTGAAGAAATTGTCTGTTATCCCAACTTCAACGCCCAGCACGTCAGTGAAGCCCTTGCAGACCGTAGCCTCGACGCTGTTCCGAGGGGGAACGATGTCCTCAACCGGTTTGATCTTCTGTGTGATTTTGGCCCGACGAGCGAGTTCTCTCCGGTCGACTTTGCCGTTGGCATTGAGTGGCATCCGGTCGAGAAGCGTGATTTGCGAGGGGATCATGTAGGGGGGCAGCAGGGTTTGCAGCGCCTCGCGGATCAAGAGCTCGGCTCGGCGACTCTGGGCCCGCTGGAGCGGTTGATTCGTCAAGCTCTTGAGCGGCCGGCCTTGGTGATCTGTAGGGAACTTGATCAAAACGCGACTGTCCTCCGTAGCGGGCTTCAGGTGGTGGAACACCGCATCCAGGGCACCGTGCTGCGAATGTTGACGGGCCCAGCTGACCTCAACATGAAACCCAGCATCTTGTGCAATATCGAATAGGTCACTTGCGGAGAGGGTGTGGTACTGCTGAGCTCTTGTGCGCACGGCTGAGATCCAGTCGGTGCCATCCATCGATTCCTCGGGGGCATTGGCGTCTTCCTGGTCAAGCGACCGCACAATGTGACGTTCCACAACGGTCTTGCTGTAAGGAATGTTGCTGATCGCCACACTCTCAGCATTCTGATTCTCCTTGAGTACTTGTGCAAGCGCCTCTCGGGTCAGTTGAGACGCCTCAAAGTTGATCCAAGCTTCGGGATCAATCTTGTAGATAGGAAGGGGCTCGTCGGCGATGTGCAGCACGGCAGCATATCGGTACGAGCTCAGCTCGTTTGTAGCCTTCATTCGTTTGGGTAGGATCTCGACGTGTTGGATTCTATCTTGCAGCTGGCTCGCCAAGGCAGTGAAGAAGGCCGGGTCAACGAGTAATTCTTCCTCTTTCTCCTCCAACTCCATCATCTTCTGTCTCACGCGGTCTTTGCTGACATTGTCGGCTAGTGAATAGGCGGCGCGAGCGGCAGCGAAGTCCCTGTTCATGGCCCAGGACCGCATATCGCCGAGGTATATGCGCTTCATGCCCGGGACTTGGACAAGTGATCTGATTGTCTCGGCCAGGTACTCTGGCGTTGGGAAGTACTGCGCCACCGAGTTGATGACGGCCATATCTGAGGTCAGGCCTTGCAGGGTACCGACATCTGCGGCGGTGCCGACGTGGACTTCGGCCCTGCCCGCGAGACCCGGGAATGACTTCGCAGCGTTGTTGACGAACTCGGCGGCCGACGGTGCAGGTTCGAGGCCAATATACCTTTCGAGCCCTTGTGACCTGCCAAGGTTGAACATGATCATACCGGTACCGGCACCAACCTCAAGAACTCGACCAGCCGGCTTTCCATCGAGGAGACAGCGCATCGTGTCATGCAGCCACTCTCTCATCTCGTCCTTGTCGATCTCAGTGCCATCGTACATAGACGTCCAGCCCATAAAGTCGTAGCCAAGTGCCTCGCTTTCGATCTCCTCGATGTCGGCGTACGCACCACCCTCGAAATGCGCCTCCCAACCTTCGATCTGGGTTGCAGCCTCTTCTTCTCTCGCCGAGTTCTCGCCCTTGGCAGTGACAAAGGCGACCATCTCAGGCTCTTGGTTTTCTGGGGTCCGAATAACGATGGCAACGTCCTCGACGAAGCTGTCATGCAGGAAGGCCTGCTCCACCTCGGCCGGCTCGATACGGTGGCCGCGGATCTTGATTTGCTGGTCCATACGACCGAAGAACTCGATCTGGAAGTCCTTTGGTCGGTATCGCACACGGTCGCCGGTGCGATATGCCCTGACTTGCTCGCTGCCGTTGACTGTCAGTCGGATGAAGCGGTCTGCATCTAGCTTTGGATCCATATAGCCGCGGGCGAGACCGTCGCCAGTAACAACCAGTTCTCCCATGACTCCAGCTGGCACGAGCTGCTGGTTTTTGTCCATGATGTAGGCTCCGGAGTTGCTCACAGCACTGCCTATGGGAACGCCGTTAACGAAGGAGTCGTTTTCAGCAACGTTGTAGATGGTGCTCAAAATCGTATTCTCCGTAGGACCATACGCATTGAAGACGCCCGAGCCAACGAGACGTTGGGCCTGGAGAGCATCCACGCTATTGAAGCGATCACCAGCAGCAAATAAGATGTCGAGCCTGCTGATCATGTCTGGGGCTTGAAGCAGGCACTGCTTGAGGAGCGAGGGCGGCAGCATGGCACCGCGGATCTCGTGTTCCTGGAAGGCTTCTTGAAGAGCCTGTGGATCAATCGTTGTGAAGTAGTCGACACACACAATTGCGCCGCCATTGAGCAGCGGGGCATAGATCTCCCAAGACGAGGCGTCAAACGCCAAATTGGAGATGTGTGCTATGCGAGCTGCTGCGGGCTGCTTGGCAACGACGTTACTGTTCTTCACCAAGCGGACAATGTTGCGGTGCTGGACCATAACACCCTTCGGTCGTCCAGTAGAACCAGACGTGAACATGGCGTACGCAAGGCTTTGCGCAGAGGGTCGCTCGACGGTAGGCCCATCTTGAAGTGTGCCGTCGGTGAGTGTAGTCAAGGTATCACAGATGGGCACGAAATCGATGCCCGCTTCCTGAAGCTTGGGCGGCGTAACGTTTGTGCCCAGCAGAATGAGCTTGTTCTCGGGTAGCGACGATACAATGGCATCGATGCGGGCAGCAGGAGCCTTGACATCCAGAGGTAGGTACGCAAGGTTTGCCTTGAGGATTCCGAGGAAGGCGATGATCGTCTCGCAAGACCGTGGCGCCAACACCGCAATCAACGTATCAGGGCTGAAGGAACGGTGACGGAGCCAGCGGGCGACCCTGTCAGATTCCCTGTCGAGCTGGGCGTAGCTGAGCTTCTCCGAGCCATGTATCAGTGCAATGGAGTCGGGGTTGATCGAGACTTGCTCATGGAATACATCAATCACAGAGGAATCACGAGGATATTCTGTCTTCTGGACATCCAACAGGCCCTCTCTTTGCAGGTCGACGATTCCACCCTGCAGTGGTAGGGTGCTGATGGGCACATCCGGACCGTTCAAACCTCGGCGCAGAATTTCCTGGAATAGTGAGAGAAGACTCTGGACCGAGACTGCTTCGAAGAGATCGGTTGAATAGAGGATGGAGCCCTCAAGCTTGCCATCTTGCTGGAACAGGTGGAATTCCAAATCGAACCGGGTCGTGATCTCCGTGGGAACAACCTCGCTGTGAGCGTTTTCCAGCTTCAGCTCACCGAGGTTCTTCTGCGAATGCACCGCGAACATGAGCTGCACAAGTGGGTTTCGGGATGCATCTCGGGAACCGGGCAAAAGGGTAGAGACGATCTTCTCGAACGGGACGTCCTGATGGGCGAATGCAGCTGTCGCCGTTGACCGGACCTGCTGCACCAGTGACTCAAAGGTCTCGTCCTCGTTGACGGCAATGCGTATACATTGTGTATTGACGAAGAAGCCGATTATCTGCTCAAGCTCAGGTCGGTTGCGATTGGCGATTGGTGTCCCGATAGCTGCGTCTTCGGAACCTGTGAGGCGATAGTGGGCTGCGCGCAGAGCCGCAAGCAGCACCACGAAGGAGGTGACGCGATAGACCCGGCAGAATTCCTCCAAGTTCTTATACAGTGTTCCCTCGATCGTGACCGAGATCTCCCCAGCCTCACCAGAGAGGATCGAAGGCCGCGGCAGATCCGTGAGCAGCTCAGCCGGGGCACTATCTGCAAGTTGCTCGACCCAGTATTGCAGCTGACGCTCGTGTTCGTTTTCTTGAGCTGGCTCCTTCTGCCACAGAGCAAAATCGCGATAATGGATCGGGAGGGGTGTGGTCTGCGATAGGGGATCGTGGCCTTTGACAGCCACGGAATAGAACTGGCCCAGCTCTTGGAAGAGAACATCCACAGACCAGCCGTCGGAAATAATGTGATGCATGACGATAGATAAGATGTAGTCGCCTGGCCCGAGGCGCAGTAGAGCCACGCGCCATCCGGGCTCGGTTTCCAAATGGAACGGAGCAGTTTGCTCCTTCTTCAATGTCGGGAGATAATCGCCGTCGCCGTCGGAGAGATCAATGACCCTCAGGGTGTCGGTGACAACTGGATTGACCTTTTGCATACCGACGCCGTTTTGTTCGTAGAACGTGGTGCGGAGGAGCTCATGACGCCTCTCGAGGGCCAGCAAGGCCGCGGTAAGAGCATGAACGTCCAAGGCACCGCGAAGACGAACGGCAAGGGGCATGAGATACCATGTTGCACCAAAGTTGAGCTGGTCGAGGAACCAAAGACGACCCTGGGCAAACGACTGAGGCACCGGCCCGGTGTATTTGGTCGAGACGATAGGATCATGAGGCGCTGATCCCTGCTGCACTATGAGAACAAGATCATAGACTCGCGGATGGTCGAAGATCTCCTTGACGGAGACGTGAGTCTCTAGTCGGCGGCTAATGCGTGCGGCTAGCTTTGTTGCCATGAGCGAGTGGCCACCGAGATCGAAAAAGTTTTCCATGATTCCGATATCAACCCCTAGGACGTCTGAGAACTCCTGGCAGAGCACCCTTTCGATCTCTGTGCGTGGGGCCACAGGAGCAGACACTTGCTTCGCCTTGGGTACCGTCTGAGCCCGTTGCGCCAACTGCTTCCGGTCGACCTTTCCATTCGCGCTTAGAGGTAGCTTGTCGAGAACAATGATCTGGGCCGGGATCATGTAGGCCGGCAGGAGTGTCTGGAGTCTCTCGCGGATCTGCCGCTCGACGCGCCGAGACTGTGCTCGGTGCAGCGGGTGGTTCGTCAGGGTTTCTTCTGGTCGACCCTGGTGGTCGGTCAAGAAGTCGACCAACACACGAGACGACCGTGGTGATGAGTCAAGGTGGTGGAATACGGCGTCCAACGCGCCATTCTGAGACCACTGCCGCGCGCAGCTGATCTCGACCCGGAAGCCTGCCTCTTGTGCAACGTCGACGAGATCGATCGCGGAGAGGGAAGCCACTTTCACGGCATCCGATCGAGCAGCCGAAAGCCATGAGACTCTGTCGTTCGAGTCTTTGGTGCCTCCGCTAATGTTGTAAACCGATTCGCGGATGGTCCGCTCGACGATTGTCTTGCTGTTGGGAATATTGGCGATCGCAATGTGGTCGGAACTTTTGGTGCCCTTGAGCAGACGGATCAGGGCATCGCGATCCATCTTCGTCGCGGCAAAGTCGACCCAGGCGCCCGGACTGACCTTGTGTGCCGGCTTCGTCAGCTCATTGACGTGCAGAACAGCAGCATATCGATACGAGCTCAGCTCGTTCGTGGCTCGCATTCTCTTGGGGAGAATCTCCACGTGCTTGATCTTCTCTACTTGCGTCGCCAGGGAGGTGAAAAAGGCCGGATCAACGAGCAGTTCGTCTTCAGACTCTTCCATTCGCGCAACCTCTCGCTGAATCTCGGCCTTTGTTGCCTTATCGCCCAGTGCATGAACTGCGCGAGCGACAAGGAAATCCCTGTTGATAGCGTGCGACCTCATATCACCAAAGAAGATACGCTCCACGCCAGGGACCTTGGTAAGATCTCTGACCAACTGGGCGAGGTACTCTTGACTCGGGAAGTATTGAGCGACCGAGTTGACGACGACGAGGCCTGCGTGCGGATCGTCTCCCAGCCGGTCGATATCAGTTGCTGTTCCAACTTCAACCCGGACCCTATCCTCAAGCCCAGGGAATGACTTGGCGGCTTTGTTGACAAACGCGGTTGCGGATGGCGATGGCTCTAGGCCAACGTAGCTTTGCAGACCCCCTACTCTGCCGAGGTTGAACAGAACCATACCAGTTCCTGTGCCAACTTCGAGTACGTGACCAGGGGGCTGGGAATCCAGAAGTGACCGCATCGTATCATCGAGCCACTCCTGCATCTGGCTCTTCTCGATCAAGCTGCCATCATACATGGAGGTCCATGACATGAAGTCCCGTCCAAGGCTTTGCTGGTCGATGGTGGTGATATCTGCGTATGCGATGCTGTCGAAGTGAGCCTGCCATTCTTGGACCTGGTTGCTAGACTCATCCTCTCCAACATCAGCGACTCGGGCGGCCACGAATCCAACCATCTCCAGGTCTTGATTTTCTTGAGAGTGGGTGACGACTGCAGCATCAGTGACCAGGTCGTGGCTCAGAAGAGCATACTCGACCTCAGCTGGTTCGATGCGGTGGCCACGGATCTTCACCTGGTGATCGATACGGCCGAAGAATTCGATCTGCAGGTCTTTTGGTCGGTAGCGCACTCGATCTCCTGTGCGGTATGCCCTGACTTGTTCGCCATCGATATCAACGTTGATAAATCGACCAGCGTTAAGAGAGGAAGTGGTGTAGCCTCGAGCAAGGCCGTCTCCAGTCACGATGAGTTCTCCTATTGCACCAAGGGGGACGATTTGCTGGTTCTGGTCCATGACAAAAGCTCCCGAGTTGCTGACAGCATGACCGATGGGCACACCGTTGATGAAGGGGTCTTCGGCAATGGGATAGATAGTGCTCATGACTGTGTTTTCCGTTGGGCCGTAGGCATTGAAAGCTTGCGTCTGGACGAGCCCCCTTGCTTTGGCAGCATCAGAAGCATCTAGCCTATCACCACCAATATAGAGAACGTCGAGGGCTTTGATCAGAGCGGGTGAGTTATCGAGGCACTGTTTCAGCAAGGCCGGAGGGAGCAGGGCAACATTGATGCGTTGGTCGAAGAAGACCTTCTCGAGCGCCGTGCTCTCCAAGAGAGTGAAATAGTCGATACACATCAATGTGCCTCCATTGAGAAGCGTGGTGAATACCTCCCACACGGAGGCATCGAAGGCAAGATTCGATATGTGGGCCATGTGGAAAGACTCTGGCAGCTTGGATGTGATGTTGGTCTGCTTTGTAAGACGTACGATTCCGCGATGCTCGACCATGACACCCTTTGGTCGACCAGTCGATCCAGATGTAAAGATCACATACGCAAGGCTTGCTGCGGTGGGCTGAGTCGCGGCCAGCCCGCTGATGTCGTCGGTCTTTGCGTCGGCGAGAATCTCTGTGATCCGGATCGTCTCCGCTTCAGCCATCCCCTCTGGAATCGGGGTCTCTGCGCCCACAAGGACTAGCATGGATCCCGACACCTCCGAAAGGATGGCCTCAAGCCGAGACGCAGGAACATTGACATCAAGAGGCAGATATGCAAGGTTGGCCTTCAACACACCGAGGATGGCCACGACTGTCTCGCACGAGCGTGGTGCCAGGATCGCCACGAACGTCTCAGGAGCGATACCTCGCCGAGATAGCCAGCAGGCCACCTGATCCGACTTCCGATCCAAGTCGGCATAGCTCAGCCGTGTTGATTCATCTCTCACCGCGATGACATCGGGGTTAACCATCACCTGCTGTTTGAAGATGTGCACCACTGAAGCATCAGACGGATAATCAGTTTGCTGAGGGTGCAGCAGTCCTGTGCTTCGGAGGGACTCCAGCCCACCATCAAGCGCCATAGAGGCGACGGGCATATCGGGCTCGCTGAGGCCTTTCTGCAGGATGTCTTGGAAGATGGTGATGACGCTCTGTATAGTCTCGGGCACGAAGAGATCAGCTGCATAGACGATACTACCCTTCAGCCTCTCAGCCTCTTGGTACAGATGGAACTCGATATCAAATCTCGTGGTCTCAGCAATGGGGATGATCTCCTCCTCGATACCCTCCAGACGGATCTTGCCAAGATTCTGCTGCGAATGCAGAGCAAATATGAGCTGTACCAGCGGATTCCGAGAAGTGTCGCTCGATCCGGGCAAGATGTTTGAGACAATCTGTTCGAAAGGAACATCCTGGTTGGCATGTGCAGCCAGCGTCGTTTCTCGAACCTGGTGAACCAACGTTTCGAACGAATCCTCTGCATCGACGGTGATACGCATGCACTGTGTGTTGACGAAGAAGCCGATCAATCCCTCAAGCTCCGGCCGGTTACGGTTCGCGATAGGTGTTCCAATCGTCGCATCCTCAGTCCCGGTCATACGATAGTGCGCTGCGCGGAAAGCGGCCAGCAACACGGTAAAGGCGGTCACCTGGCGGACTCGACAGAAGTCCTGAAGCTTCTCGTAGATCAAGCCGTCGACGACCACCAGGATCTCGCCCGCGCGGCTGGATAGCATAGGCGGTCGCTTGAAATCGGTCAGCAGCTCGGCTGGTTTATTATCGGCGAGCTGCTTAGCCCAGTATGCAAGCTGCCGCCGGTGCTCTGCGACTTGGAATGTCTGCCTCTGCCAAGTAGCGAAGTCGCGATACTGGATCGAGAGCGGTGCGATCTGGGCCAAAGGATCGTGTCCACGAAGGATTGCCGAGTAGAACTGGCCGATTTCTTGTTGGAAGATATCGACAGACCAGCCATCAGAGATTGCATGGTGCATCACTGTCGAGAGAATGTGCTCGTCCTCCCCTGTCTTCAGTAATGCTAGTCTGAAACCGGGCTCAGAAGCAAGATTGAAGGGTGTCGTCTGCTCCTTTTCCAGTATCTTCTGGATAGTGCTATCTTCCTCGCCCGAGACATCGATCACCCTCAGTTCCTTGGGGGCAAACGGATGGATGACCTGCATGCCGATACCTTCCTGTTCGATAAAGGTCGTTCGCAGTGTTTCGTGGCGCTCCTCTAGGGCCAGAAGAGCGGCAGCGAGAGCAGAAACAACTAGAGGCCCTCGCAGCCGGACTGCGAAGGGCATGAGATACCATGTGGCGCCGACATTCAGTTGATCGAGGAACCAGAGTCGGCCTTGGGCGAATGATTGTTGGACTGGACCGGCATAAGAGGTCGGTAGGATAGGGTTGTGCTCCGCGGTATCCTGCTGGATTGTGGCTGCCAGATCGGCGATAACTGGCTGGTCGAAGATGTCTTTGACTGCGATCTGGGCATTGAGTTGTCGGCTCAGGCGCGCTGCGAGCTTTGTGGCCAAAAGAGAATGTCCTCCGACATTGAAGAAGTTATCTGTGACACCCACTTCGACGCCGAGAACATCCTTGAATTCCTTGCAGATGATGGCTTCAATAGCATCCCGAGGAGCCACGAGTTCGGAGCTCGGCTTAGCCTGCGGCGTGACCTTGGCTCGAAGGGTGAGCTCCTTGCGATCTACCTTGCCGTTCGTGTTCAGCGGCATGTTCTGGAGAACCACAATCCGGGCTGGGATCATGTATGCCGGGAGCAATACTTGGAGCTGCTCTCGGACCTGTGCTTCGATCCGACGGCTCTCAACCCGCTGCAGGGGCCGGTTCGTCAGGCTTCTAGTCTGTTGGCCCTTGTAGTCGGTGGGGAAATCGACGAGCGCGCGGCTTTCGTTCTCGGTGGGCTGGAAGTGATGGAAGCAAGCATCGAGAGCGCCGTTCTGGGACCTTTGGCGGGCCCAGCTGACCTCGACGCGGAACCCAGCGTCCTCGGCCAACTGCACGAGGTCATGCACATCAAGGGATGTACACTGGCTCGCCTTCTCGCGCGCGGCTGAGATCCAGGCGACTCCATCGATTGAGGTGTGTGCATCATCGCCGTCGTGGTCATCGGCCAAAGACTTGGCGATGTGCCGTTCCACGATAGTCTTGCTGTAAGGGATGTTGAACACAGCGATGCTTTCGGCATCTTTGTTCTCCTTCAACAGTCGAGCAAGGCCCTGTCTATCCATATGGCTCGAGGCGAAGTCGATCCAGGACTCTGCATCGATCTTGTGAATCGACCTGCTTTGATTCTGGTTGTGGCTACGGATGTGCAGAACCGCGCCGTACCGGTATGAGCTCAGCTCGTTGTTGACCTTCATGTTCTTCGGCAGGATCTCAACATGCTCTATTTCTTCCGGCAGAGATTCCTTGAGTCTTGTGAAGAAGGCAGGGTCGACAAGCAATTCCTCCTCCAGTTCTTCCAACCGGGCCACCTCCTGTTGCACTTTAGATCTCGTCACCTTGCCACCTTGCGTGTGGACCGCCCGGGCAACAAGGAAGTCTTTGTGGGTGGCATAGGTTCTCATGTCTCCGAAGAAGATACGGCGAACACCCGGAATCCGGACCAGGGCCTCAACCACCTCGGCGAGGTATTCTCGGCTCGGGAAATACTGGGCCACGGAGTTGATGACGATCAGATCTGGGCTCAAGGCGCTGAGCCGGCCCGTATCCATCGCCGTGCCGACATGTACTTGAGCCTTTCCCTCAAGGCCTGGGAACGTTTGGGCTGCCTTGTTGACGAATTGAACCGCGGATTGGGAAGGCTCCAGTCCAATGTAGCTCTTCAGCCCAGCTTGACCGAGATTAAACAGAACCATACCGGTGCCGGTACCGATTTCAAGCACGTGGCTAGCTGCTTGACCGTCAAGGAAAGTGCGCATAGTATCGTCAAGCCATTCCTGCATCTCCCTCTTGTCAATGAGCGTTCCATCGTACATGGAGGTCCAGGATGTAAAGTCTCGGCCGAGCGTGTCTTGATCAATCGTCGTGATGTCCGCGTACGCCGTGGTCTCGAAATGGCTCTCCCATTCCTGGACTTGGTTGCTCGACTGTGCTTCCTGGAGAGTCTCGTTGTCTTGGGCGGTGATGAAGGCCACCATCTCGGCTCCCTGGTTGTCTTCCTGCGAGTGTGAAACGACAACGGCATCGTGCACGCCGGCACTGCTTAACAAGGCGTGTTCTACTTCGGCGAGCTCGATGCGGTGCCCTCGGACCTTGACCTGGTGATCCATCCGACCAAAGAACTCAACCTGGCCATCCTTGGGCCGGTAACGAGCTCGGTCGCCTGTGCGATAGGCCCTGAGAAGTTGGCCTCGAACAGTGACATCAACGAACCGGTCGGAATCAAGAGCCGGGTTGGTGTAGCCACGAGCCAAACCATCTCCAGTGACTACCAGCTCTCCCATCACGCCCAACGGCACAAGCTCCTGATTCTGGTCCATCACGTACACCCCAGAGTTGCTAACGGCTCTGCCAATTGGCACACCATTAACAAATCGTTCTGCGTCAGCAATCGGGTATAAAGTGCTCATGACCGTGTTTTCCGTTGGGCCGTAGGCATTGTAGATCTCTGACTTGACTAGGGCTTTGGCTAGAGCTGCGTCCGCTGTGTCTAACCGGTCTCCTCCTACGTATAGGAGGTCAAGAGACTTGATGGTAGCTGCTGCATCCGTGAGGCATTGCTTCAACAGGGCGGGTGGGAAGAGTGCAATGTTGATGTGCTCCCTGAGGAACAGTGCCTCCAACGCTTGAGCATCCAAGATGGTAAACCTGTCGACGCATACAAGAGAGCCTCCATTGAGAAGGGCTGTGAAGACCTCCCATATCGATGCATCAAACGCAAGGTTGGACATGTGAGCCATTCGGAAGGTCTGCGCCGGCGGTAGACTGGATAGAATGTTGGTCTGCTTCACAAGGCGCAAGACTCCGCGGTGCTCGATCATCACACCCTTGGGTTGACCAGTGGATCCGGAAGTGAAGATGACATAGGCGAGGCTGCCTGCGGTTGGCTTGGGCTTGCCATCACGCGAGCTGGCATGGTCGACAGCGCTCGTGGCATCGGCAATCCTCACGATCGAGACCTCTGGCGACTGGCCTTCCGGTGTTGGCTCACCTGCTCCTAGGAGAACCAGCTTTTCGCCCTTCACCTCGGCCAAGATGGTGCGAAGACGCGCTGCTGGCACATTGACGTCGAGCGGTAGGTAGGCATGACCAGCCTTCAAGATGCCGAAGAGAGCGATGACGGCCTCGCACGAGCGTGGTGCGAGTACTGCCACAAGGGTTTCGGCTGGCAGCTGTCGCTGGCGAAGCCACGCTGCCACCTGATCAGACCTCTGGTCCAGTTCGGCGTAACTCATCCGCGAAGATGAGTCGACAACAGCTGTAGCATCGGCGCTGAGACGAACTTGCTGTTGGAATACGTCCACCACAGACATGTCGCGGGGGTAGTCGGTCTTGACCATGTGCAGCAAGCCCATCCTGTCCAGCTCGGGAATGCCGTCGGTGAGTGGCATTGTCATGATCGGGGTCTGTGGCTGTTGCAATCCGCGCCTCAGGACCTCCTGGAAGACGCTGACGACACCACGAATAGTTTCGGCTTCGAACAAGTCGGCAGCGAATATGATATCACCGCTCAGCTTGCTGGCGCCTTGGTGGAGATGGAACTCGATGTCGAACCTTGTCACTTCTTCTGTTGGGATTACCTCCTCTTGGGTCCCTTCCAGTTGGATCTTGAACAGATCCTGCTGGCCATGTAGTGCAAACATGAGCTGCACCAGAGGGTTCCGGGATGCATCTCTCGAGCTGCTCGGCATGAGGCTGGAAACGACCTGTTCGAACGGGACATCCTGATTGTCCTGTGCGGCTGTAGTCGTCGACCGGACCTGCCGGACCAACGATTCAAAGTTGTCGTTTTCATCGATCGTGATACGTATACATTGTGTGTTGACGAAGAAGCCGATCATGTTCTCAAGCTCAGGCCGATTCCGGTTCGCGCTAGGGACACCAATAGTCGCGTTATCAGATCCCGTAAGCCGGAAATGTGCTGCACGGAAGGCTGCGAGTAGGACAGCAAACGACGTGACTTGATGGGTGCGGCTGAAGACTTGGAGCATGTCGTATAGAGATCCCTCGATGGCAACGGGGACCTTTCCAGCCTTTCCGGATAGAATCGAAGGCCGCGGGAAGTCTGTTAGGAGCTCTGCCGGCGTGCTGTCTGCAAGCTGCTTGGTCCAGTACTTCAATTGCCTCTGGTGCGCTGCTTGCTGCTGGCTGTCTTGCTTCTGCCAGGCCGCAAAGTCGCGGTATTGGATCGGGAGTGGCTCGACGCGCGACAATGGGTCCTGGCCGCGTAGAGCTGCCGAGTAGAACTGGCCCAGCTCGTGTCGTAGGAGGTCGAGAGACCATCCATCCGATACAATGTGGTGCATGACGATCGACAAGATGTGGTGGTCTGCCAACTTCAGCAGCGCCACTCTCCAACCTGGCTCGCGAGTCAGGTCGAAGCGTGTTGACTGCTCCTTCATCAATGCCTCATGCGCGGCAGTGCCGGATTTCTCTGATACATCAATCATCCGCAGCTCCCCCATAAGACTGCCGTGGATGACCTGCATGCCAACCCCGTCCCGTTCCTCAAAGGTTGTCCGAAGAGTCTCGTGCCGTTTCTCCAGGGCGAGCAGGGCCGTTCCCAGCGCATTCACGTCGAGGTGGCCTCGTAGTCGTACGGTGAGCATCACATTATACCATGAGGCGCCGGTGTTCAGCTGCTCAAGGAACCACAGACGGCCTTGGGCAAATGACTGCTCCACCGGTCCAGTGTATTCTGTCGTAGGGATGATGCTATACACGGTCGAGCCGCGATGGATCGTGGCGGCGAGGTCAGCGAGCATCGGCTGCTCAAAGACAGTTGCTACGGATGCTTGAATGTCGAGCCTCTGGCTGATGCGTGCCGCGAGCTTCATGGCTGTCAAGGAGTGACCACCCAGGTCGAAGAAGTTATCGGTGATGCCAACCTCGACACCAAGCATACTCCTGAACTCCTCGCACAGCACGACCTCGATCTCATTGCGTGGGGCGACGCGCTGTGAGACCAGCTTGCTCTTCTGCACAGTCTTGGCCGACTGACCCAGCGCCTTCCGATCGACTTTGCCGTTAGGGTTGAGAGGGAGATGGTCGAGCACCACGATGCGGGCCGGCATCATGTAGGAGGGCAGCAACATCTGCAAACGCCGGCGCAGTTCACTCTCGACGTGAACGGCGAATTGGTCGTTCTTGCTGCCGTCGGGAACGTGGCCGTGGCCGTTGCCGTTGATGTTGAGGAGGTGATCAGGGAGCGTACCCTGCGTGGTAACGAAGGCAATCATCTCAGGCTCTTCATCCTCCTGTCTCCGGATAACCACTGCTGCATCGCGTACTTGGTCGCTGTTGAGTAAAGCGTGCTCTACCTCGCCTGGCTCGATACGGTGGCCACGAATCTTGACCTGCTGATCCATGCGGCCAAAGAACTCAATCTGGCCACCCTTGAGGCTATATCGGGCCCGGTCTCCCGTACGATAGCCCCGGATTGACTCGCCGTTGATCTGCATCACGACAAATCGGTCCTTATCCAGAGCTGAATCGGTATATCCTCGAGCTAGACCGTCTCCAGAAACCACAAGCTCCCCCATCACTCCAGGAGAGACCAGTTGCTGATCCTGATCCATGACGTAGGCGCCCGAGTTGCTGATGGCCCGGCCAACGGGAACCCCCGTGACAAACGGTGAAGCCTCGGAGACGCTATAGATGGTACTGACGACGGAATTCTCGGTTGGACCGTAGGCATTATAAACACCATGCTTCACCAAGGACTTTGCATGGAGGGCGTCACGTCGGTCGAAGCGATCGCCAATGGCGTACAGGCTATCCAGGCCCTCAAAGATGGCCGGTCTGTCGGCGAGACACTGCTTGATCAGAGCAGGAGCAAGGAAGGCCACACGAATACCCTCCTTGGTGAACACAGCTTCTAGTGCCTTGCTATCCAGCGTGACAGAGTGTTCGATACAGACAAGAGTGCCGCCATTAAGGATAGGGGTATAGATCTCCCATGTTGAGAGATCGAAAGCGATGTTGGCCAGGTGAGCTGTCGGCACTGCTGCCTGGACGGGCGAAATAATGTTTGTTCCTTTCACGAGGCGTACGATACCCCGATGCTCGATCATGACGCCCTTCGGCTTGCCAGTCGATCCCGAGGTGAAGATGACGTAGGCCAGATCAGTCGCCGAGGGTTTTGCAGTCGCCTGTTTCCCTGCAAGCCCATTCATCTGGGACCCGTTCAGGGCATCGCTGATCCGCAGCATCTCAACATCGGGCACATCCACCTTGGGTTGGGGCACGTTGCTCCCAAGCAGGACGAGCTTGTGCCCGTCCACGGCCGAGAGGATTGATTCGATGCGTGCCAAGGGGACGTTGATATCGAGAGGCAGATAAGCCAGATTAGCCTTGAGGATACCGAGGAAGGAAACCATGGTCTCGCAAGACGGAGGAGACAAGACGCCAATCAAGGTCTCCGGCTTGAGCTGCCGTCTGCGCAGCCACGCGGCCAGCTGATCTGACTTGTGATCCAGCTCAGAGTAGCTCAATCTTGCCGAAGCGTCGGCCACGGCTGTGGCGCTTGGATTCAAGGCCACCTGCTCCTGGAACATATCAATCACGCTCGCTTCGCGGGGGTAGTCAGTGGTCCCGACATCCAGCAAGCCCATGTCCCGGATCGCGGCAAGCCCATCGGTGAGCGGCATCGTCGTCACATTCACCGCAGGCTCCGAGATGCCACGGCGCAGGACTTCCCGGAAGATAGAAACCACGCTGGAGATGGCTTCTGCGTCGAAAAGGTCCGTGGAGAACAGCACGTTTGCATCGAACCGGCCATCTCCCTCAAACAGGTGCATCTCCATGTCGAATCGTGTCGGGGCCGCACTCTCCAGAGTCTCAGCCTCGAGCAACCCCCACCGGGCTCGGCCCGTATCCTCCGCGGGATGTAGAGCAAACATGAGCTGCACAAGCGGGTGTCGTGATGTATCTGTCGACCCAGGCAGCAACGCAGACACGATGCGCTCAAAGGGGACGTCGCGGTTGGCATGTGCCTCTGTCATGACGGACATGATCTGCCGCAGCACCGACGCGAAGGTGTCGTCCTCATCGAGCACGACTCGCATGCACTGCAGAGTGGCCAAGGGAGCAACCATGTGCTCCAGCTCCGGCCGGTCGCGGTTGGCAACGGGCGCACCGATGGTTGCATCCTCGGCTCCGGTGAGGCGAAAGTGCGCCACGCGAAACGCTGCCAGCAGCACGGCGTAGGCGGTTACTTGCTGGGAGTGGCAGAAGGCTACGAGTTCTTTGTGTACCGATCCTTCGATCGGGAAGGAGATCTTGCCAGTTTTGCCAGATAGGATAGCTGGCCGGGGAAGCTCTGTGAGGAGTTCGGCCGGTGTGTTGTTGTCGAGCTGCTCGATCCAGTATCCGAGCTGCCTTTCCTGCTCAGCGACCTGCTCGTCCTGGTTCTGCCATGTCGTCAAGTCGCGGTATTGAATGGGAATTGGACCCAAGGGACAGGCCGAGATCGATTTCCCCTGCGAGGCGGCCGCGTAGAGTTCTCCAAGCTCCTGCTGAATAATGTCGAGAGACCGGCTGTCCGAGATGATATGGTGTACAACAATGGAAAGAATATGGTGATCCTCTGCCGCCTTGAACAGTGCAACTCTCCAAGCTGGCTCAGACTCTAGGTCGAACCTCATGGTTTGTTCCTTTGCCAGGAGTTGAGCCAAATCGCGGCTCGAGGCATCAACAACCCTCAACCCTCTTTCGAGACCCGAGGCGTGCACAACCTGTACGCCCACGCCATCCTGCTCCTTGAACGTCGTTCGGAGCGCCTCGTGGCGCTGCGTCAGAGCGCGCGAGGCAGCGTTCAGCGCATCGATGTCGAGATGGCCCCGGAGTCGGATCGCGGCCGGCGTAGTGTCCCAGCTCGCACCGAGCTTCAGCTGGTGCAGGAACCACAGTCTGCCCTGGGCAAAGGATTGCTCGACAGGTTCGGAGTACTGGTTTGAAGAGATAGTACTCGCCCGAGACGGGTTGGCAAGGCGATCATACGCCTTGTCTTGCCCGATGGCGCCCATGTTGACCAAGAAAGCAAAAGGGCTCGGTTAGCTGGCAACGATTGTCTATCTGTTAGTAAATCTAGTGTAGTCAGTATGTACAAACCACTTCGTGAAGTTCGTGTAGCTGCTGTAGTTTGCGATTTCGAGTGGCTGGTTGCTGAGTTGCGGCGAGTCCAGCTTTGTGCTGCCACCAGATGTGTAAGTGGCTCCTAGGTCGAGTTTTCGGACAGTATAGTTGCACGGCACAGAGGGCACGTAGCTGTTTGTGTCCGATAAGGAGTGTATCTCCTGATTTTGTGTTGGTGCTTTTTTCTTTTTTTCCAAATTCGAAGAGATGTTCCAGGAAAGAGGAAGTGACTGAAAGGAACAGAGTTGAGTTTGCGGTCAGTAGATGGAGACTTGTAAGGTAATCTGACAGCCCAGGGGATCGCCTCGTCGGGGTTTCCCAAATTCCAAGCTATACTACTCCTTTTACTCCGTATTATCTCTTTAGTAATCCCTGATGAAGGATTCGAAACTTGGTCAGACTGTGTAGACCATGTGGCTCATATCTGGAGGCCATCCCAGCCGATTCTCCTGCATTCTTCTCGCTAGATTCACATCACCATGAAGACTTGCCCTATACTGGATTCCAAGGCAGGTCATTGGGGAGATCCCACGCTCACTGGCTCAGCCTTTGACTTCAGGAGTAAGTTATCAAATCGATTCTTTGTGGTTGTCCTATGCTATCCTTCCCTGTTACCAGAGCTGACAGCTATCTGATGTTGCAGGCGATGCTATTACTACACCATCCCACGGGATGCTGGAAGCAATCTCCGGGGCCACGCTCAATGATGATGTCTACGGCGAGGACCAGCTAACACGGTCCTTCGAGGAGCACATGGCGAGCATCTGTGGCAAAGAAGCAGCTCTGTTTGTTGTATCCGGGACCATGGCCAACCAAATTGCCTTGGGAGCACTGTCGCGACGATGCACGGGTGTACTAGCAGATGCTACCTCTCATATCGTACATTTTGAGGCCGGTGGCCTTGCTGGTCTCTCCGGGGCATCCATCCAACCAGTGCGGCCGGCGAACGGGCACTATCTCACCCTTGGTGATGTGGAACGACACGCAGTGACCACCAACATGATAGAACGGTTGCCCACCAGCATCATCAGCCTCGAAAACACGGCTCACGGCAGCGTAATCCCGCTACAAGAGCTCCGCAAGATGAAGGCTTGGGCCGACGAGCAGGAGATCGCCATTCACATCGACGGTGCGCGGGTATGGCACGCCGTGGCAGCCGGGGGCGGTACTCTAAAGGAGATCGCGGCCTGCTGCGACGCCATGACCCTCTCCTTCGGCAAAGGGCTCGCAGCGCCGATAGGATCGGTCATCGTGGGCCCGAGGGACCTTATAGCAAGGGCGAGAAGACTGCGCCAGAGCATCGGCGGCGGCGTCCGCAAGGCTGGGGCCATTGTGGCTGCGGCTTGGCAGGCCATGGTAGAGAATTTTGGTCCCGGCGATGTCGACACGCGGGGCATCATCCAGAGCACACATATCTTGGCGAGAGCGGTGGCCAACATGTGGACCTCCAGAGGTGGTCTGCTTCTCCGCCCGGTCATGACGAACCTTGTCTGGCTCGACTTGAGGAGGGCTGGTCTCGACAAGTCCAGACTGGACGCGGCTGCTCAGCACCGTGACATACGGATCAGGGCACCACGCATCGTCCTGCATCATCAGATATCAACCGATGCTATGCGACGACTGGAGGCGGTGTTCGAGGAGGTGTTGGAGAAAAAGGCAAGCCAAAGTCCGTTAGGGTCAAGAGCGGAGCGAGCAGGTCTAGAACGCCTTTAGTCAAAATAGATACGCGGAGTTGTTAGGCCATATTCCATGGATCAAGGAGGTAATTACTGACTATCTGGGGTTCATCCATCCTTCAATGCCCTTGGTTGTGGGCAAGATCGGCTATAACCCAGTCTTGTTTCTATTTTTAGTCACTGCTCCCATCGGGCCAGGAAGCTTAGACCATCGCGCCACGGGACATGATCCGTGCTTAACAACATATTGCCTAAATCAGCAAGACCCCGCCAATGAACCCGTCCCTCTTTGCTTGTCTCTTTTTTAGCGTCGGGTGTATCCGTAGCCATGGAGTAAACACAAGGTGCCTTCCGCTTATGCTGATCTATTGTGTGCATTTCAGAGGGCGGTGCATGCCTCTCTCAGCGAGGTTCCTGGAATAATCGCCCTGTGGAACTCATCACTGACTGGTCTGGAATCGACGAGAGTCAACCGCAGGTTCTGCCCCGAGTACGGAGGTAGACACAATGGTTCATTCCACAACAGAACAGAGCCGCTCTACGGATGGCCAGTTCGCGCAACCCTTGAGACATGTCGCAGCGAGGTGTTTCTTTAGGGTCAACACCATCGACTAGGTAGTTATATGAATGTTGCTAGTTTTTGGCCAGTTGTCCTTTCCCGGAGTAGTCTGATCTGTGGCTGGCATAGCATCCCTGCCGCCGGGGACCTAGCGCGGCGCCTCATCCGTCTCGCCAGACGGAATGTGTGGTCACGTAGTCATCTGCACGAGGGGCAGTGAGCGCTCAGGAATAGGATGATCCGTTAAGCACAAGATGGATCAAACTGTGTTGCGCTTGCGGCGACCTTTTCGTAACTTATCCCTTTTCCCTTGGGAGTGACAGCAAGCCTCACGCGGGAATAGACTTGTCCAGAATGGTCAGCCACCACCCCTCTGGCGAGCTTGGAACTTGCCGGTGCAGGAAGAAATAAAGATAGGAAAAGATTGAAGAAAAGAAAAAGAAGAAGAAAAAAAAGGGGGAGGTTCTGATGTTTCGATGGAGCAGAGTTGGATCGGAATGATGCCTTATTAAGGCCCTGATAATGAACGGCGTTCAAAATGAATCATGCTTTGAGTTTTCGGGTTAGATGCCTATCGGACGCGCTTGGCTTAATCCAGCACCACTTCCAGCAGCCGACATGAGCATAAGCTGTCGCAAGTGCATACCGGCCCAGAACAATATGTATCAATCTCGCCACAAGCTCCCGCACGTTGCGGACTTGCTCTTTGAGGCTCAATTGATGATGATCTTGTGGTTCAAAATGAACCCGCCGTGAGGGGGTGATTCAATTCCAATCACGCGTACAATGAACGGGGTTTTGGTATCAGACGCTGGCCAACCTAATTTTATGCGCCAGCATGTCCCTCTTCAAAACGTGATTCATTGACCCCCATGCACGCGCCACGACGCGCAGCCACAGCTCAGATAGTGGCTGGTGACTCTGCCTGAAACTCCTCCATCCACTCCTTGCACATGTGGTTGTTAATAAGAGAAAGTCAGATAAAATAAACAGATATAATTTAAAAGTATCGAATGAGTAAACGAGATTTCGGCCAGTAAAAACAATAGTTGGCCACTACCTTTACCATTGTACAGTTCAAATGTCTAAGGGACTACATCGAGCTGTGGCAAATGTGTGCCCATTCCCACCCACCGTATCTGAACTGTCTTGGTTGGCAAGAATACTGAAAGACTGCACAACCTGACTTGAGATGCACTAAATTTTGCACTCAATACTTATCTTATCAAACAGCTGTATCTTCCTGTATGATATTGCCATGAATTGTTGATCCATCGACCCCGTTGAGCAAGTTGATATGCGTTGGCCTGAATGAGAATGGGTACAGGGTAGGATATGTATCCAAACCCTACTCTGTAACCCTCCCAGTACTGGTTTTAGGCCCATCGACACATCGTCAACTTGGTTACGTTTGCTGAAGAAAGGATAGGGAGGGACTTTTTCAAGAAAAAAAAAAAAAGAAAAGAAAAAAGATCGTCTCCTGGATGCATCGGATCAGGTTCAACAGCCATTGAGATTGAAGTCATCGTCTGTCGCTTGCAACAAGCACTCTAGCATCATACATTCATGATAGCTGAGGCCTCGCTGATCAGGTTACTGACTCTACCCCCGAAGTCGCCATATGTCAAGAGTTCCATGCTGGCAAGAGTCTTGTTGGTATTACCATCTGTTGTACTACTTGTAGCGAGGCAGCATTCCATTTCGCTGTGCAATAGGTACCGATGATTTCATCTTGTTTGCCCCGCGCCCAGTTCGTGTTCCGCGGCATGCATGTGCACACAGCCGGTAAGAAACGGTATCCCCATGCGGCTTTCACCATTTCTCGTTGGTCGGTCACGGGCAGAGCGTTCTCTGCAGAGAGACAGACAACTTCGGGGGATCGAACCCCGGTGAACCAGGAACATGTGCCAAAATGAGGAAACTGCAGCCTTGATCAAGGTAGAAAAACCAAAGCAGCAGATCCGTATTGAATGCTCCAAAGCCAATGCACCATCCATCCCCCACGCTATAGACTACCTATTACAAGTATGATTCTTGAAGTTAGCACTGCCACCCGGGGCCTATGGGGCGCATACGGATATATGCATGGATGCGTTGGACCTGCCATCAGCCTCCTCCCTGGCCTCATCGCTGCACCCTCGAGGCCAGGATTGCATGCATGCCGCCAGATCGAGCTCAACCCTCATATACCCCTCCTGAAATACCCCTCCTGAAATACCCCTCCATAAATACCCCTCCTCAAATACCCCTCCTTGGCCCTCGTTTTACCTCTTCCAACCCTCTCGCGACTCCACGATCTTGACCTTTACATGTAAAGGCCATCTCAAGATTCTCCAGAGTCTCTGTCTCTCCTCCGCCTTGCACGACCCGCTTCTCTCGTTCTCCTGCTGCCAATTGATGTCAAGTATCCCCATCTAACTTGTTCTTTTGCCAAGATGGTTATCAGCACGTAAGTGAAGCTGAAACCGCCCTGCCCTCTTTGCAGTCATGTATGGTGATGGGAAAAGCCAGGGCTGATTCCTAAACGGATGATAGTTACCTCAAACTCGAGTGGGAAGGCCCTATTATGAAAGATGGCAAGCCCACCGAAACAATTAAGAGTATGTGTCTCCTACTGCCCGTTCCTCCTTTCTCATTCCCTTCCCCGGCAACAAACCCATGGTTGCTGTTGCGATTCCTTTTTGCACCATCGATGAAACACGATACCTAGTCAACTCCTGCTACCGCTTCCACTGACGGATGACTTCTCTACAGCGCAGACAGGCCAAATCAACTTGACCGTGTACGATGACGTTACCCCTATGACGGCCGAGAACTTCCGTGCTCTCTGCACCGGCGAGAAGGGCTTCGGGTACAAGGGCTCCTACCTACACCGCATCATCCCGGGCTTTCTATTGCAGGGCGGGGATTTCACCCGTGGCAATGTACGAAAACACCCACCGGATAATACCTGGCCATATACTTCTCGTCAAGAAGCTAAACTTTTTTCTCTGGTTTAGGGCACAGGCGGGAAATCCATCTATGGGCCTAAGTTCAAGGACGAGAACTTTACTCTGAAGCACCACAAGCCTGGCATCCTGACCATGGCCAATGCCGGGCCTCACACGTAAAGCTCCCCTCCCCCCCTATGCAATGTGCCAGTAAGGCAAGAGGAAAAGGAAGAGATCGTCATTCTAATAGATCCCGATTAGAAACGGATCCCAGTTTGTCATCACCACGGCTGAAACTTCTTGGCTCGACGGCCGGCACGTCGTGTTCGGTGAGGTTGCTGATGAGGAGTCAATGGCTGTTGTCAGGGCTATTGAGGCGACCGGCTCCGAGAGTGGTACTGTCCAGTACAGCAAGAGGCCCCTGATTGTCGCGTGCGGTCAGTCGTGAAAAAGAAAGTCTTTTCGGCGCATTTCGGCGTCATGATATGATGTGCATGCAGCCTTGGAGAGAAACCTTCGAGACAGTTCATAGGACTACTGTGGAGGATTTGCTTCATGAGGTCTCAGACTGGACACGGGAAGACAGTAGTCCATATATACATAGCAGCAGCATATCGAGCAAGTTCAATCCAAGTGTATTTCCCTCATATGGAAGACGGGAATGCGGAAAATGGGGATGCAGTGTTCGTGTTATCTCTACTTTCCATCGCAGGCTCTCAGGCCTCGCTGGTCCAATCCAAGATACTTGTGGTCATATGAGAAATGGAAGCAGAAAATAGCACATTCAAATGCTCTATCCTTTGATCGTGCAGATCAGATTATTCTATTATTAGGGAAGTGAGGACCATCATGGAGCACACCA
Organism: Fusarium phalaenopsidis; assembly: GCF_050370095.1. Lineage (NCBI taxonomy): Eukaryota > Fungi > Ascomycota > Sordariomycetes > Hypocreales > Nectriaceae > Fusarium > Fusarium phalaenopsidis. Next base: position 3,113,444 of record NW_028145417.1, on the reverse strand, counting down.
GGTGCAAGTTATAAGAGAACGAGTTGACAAGGCAAGGAGGCAGGTGTTGTGCCAACACCCAAACCAGTACACATGTCGACGAAAGGATACTGTATCTGACTAATAAGATGTTCAAAGTCAATCCCATAGCCATCGCCAAATGTTCTATCTGTACTGCGCGCGCCTCGTTTTCTCTATTGATCCAGAGCTTGACTTTGACACTAGACTCCGGTGTTAGTATAGGAAGACGCAAGAGATGGCTTGGCCGCGAGTGAGAGGCAGAAATAGAGACTTACCATGCTCCAATACGCGCCCCTCAGCCTGAGCAGCTCAGAATGGCTGCCCTGTTCGAGCACCTTTCCTTCTCCCAGCACGTAGATGACATCAGCGTTCTGAATGGTCGCCAGCCGGTGCGCTACGGCGATCGTCGTCCGACCCTGCGCGACCCGGCTCAAGCTAGCCTGCACCTGTTTCTCGCTCTCCGAGTCTAGCGAGCTCGTCGCCTCGTCGAGCAGCAGTACGCGCGGGTTCCTGATTAGGGCGCGTGCGATCGACATCCTCTGTTTCTGCCCGCCGCTGAGGCTAATGCCCTTGTTGCCGACCTCGGTTTGGAATCCGTCCGGGAGCGAGCTGATGAAGTCGTAGATGTCGGCGTCGCGACAGCACTGCTCGAGCTGCTCGTCGGTCGTCTGGTCGGGGTCGACGCCGAGGAGGATGTTGTCGCGCATGGTGCCGGAGAACAGGGCTGGCTCCTGAGATACCAAGGACAGCAACCGGCGGTGTTCGGGGATGCTCGTCTCGCTTATGTCCTGGCCGTTGAAAAGGATGCGGCCCTTGGTGACGTCGTAAAATCGCTCAAGAAGTGACACGATAGACGTCTTGCCGGACCCGGACGCTCCCACGATGGCGGCGAACTGACCCTCTTCAATGGTGAGGTTGATTCCTTGGAAGATGGGAATGTCGCGAGTGGGATACTTGAAGTGAACATCCTGGAACTGGATGTTGATACCGTTCTGGGTCTCAGGAACAACGGGCCTCGACCCGAGTGCCATGTCTTGATGTCGAGTATTCCGGAGGTTGAGGATCCTGTTGGCAGCGGCCGTAGCCTGGGCAGCGTTAGGCCCGAAGCCGAGCCACTGGCCGGCCGACTCTCCGCCCTGAATTACAGCCATGTAGGTGATGAAGAAAGCAATGATGCCGTACTCTCCCGAAGAAACGAGCCGGCCGCCGTACCAAAGGATGAGGGCCTGGCAAGCGAGTCCGACACTGTCGGAGAAGGCAAAGATGAATGTAGGCCAGGGGGATTTCCGGTACGCCGAGGTCAATTGACCTTGGAGCAGTTTCTGATATCGTTCGCAGATGGCGTCCTCGAGGACGAGGGCCGTGACCGTGCGGAACGCGCCGACCGCCTCGGCTCCGAACTTTGAGCTCTCCGAGAACACGGCCTCGTTCATGGCAGCGAACTGCAGCTCGTAGCGAAGCTTGTAAAATGTAGCCAAGCAGGTGAGCGGGAGGATGACGCAAAGAGCAACGAGCGCCAACTTCCAGCCGTAGATGAAGGATATGATGACCGCGCCGAGGAGTGAGAATATACCCACCAGGACCATGCACGTGTTGATCCCCAGAAGCTCCTTGAGGGACGTCGGATCGCTGGAAAGGCGTGCCGTGAGCTGACCGGTTGAGTTGCCGTCCTGGTCAAAGTACGATGTCTTCTGCATGAGCATGGAGTCAAAGTACTCGCGCCGATATACCGAGGCGATGAAATGCTCGACGTTGGTGGCCACCATGATGACAACGAAGTAGCAGATGCCCACACCGATCGCGAGACCGACCCATACAGACGCCCAGAACGACGAATCGTCTCTCAGTTCCTGACCAGTCTTCCCGAAGATGGATATGACATTGCCGAAGAAGTATGCTTGGAGAGGGATGGCGGATGCCGCACCCATGGAGAAGATGATGGCGATTACATATAGTGGGAAGCGGCTCCTCTGCTCGTACAGAAGCTTCCCGAATCCATTGAGGATGTTCTTGTCCTTCCACTGCGCATCGTGGTTTGCACCCGAAGGGAGGTCCCCCACCGAGGACGAAGCGATCCTGGTACGCTCTTCCTCGCTGCTGACCTTCTCCTCTTGCGTCCCGTACAGCCCCTCGGCTCCGTCATCGTCTCCGAGGGAGAGTTTCTGGGCGTGAACCAAGCGATAGTAGGCTCCCTCGGGATCCGCGAGGAGCGACTCGTGAGTTCCCGCCTCGGCGACCTTGCCGTGGCGGAGCACGACGATCCGATCGGTGTTCTTGATGGTGGAAAGCCGGTGGGCAATGGTGACGGTAGTGCGACCTCTGGAGACCCTCTCGAGAGCCGCCTGGACGATCCGCTCGCTGCGGATGTCGATCGCGGACGTGGCTTCGTCGAGGATGAGAATCTTGGGGTTGGCGATGATGCTGCGGGCGATGGCAATCCGTTGGCGCTGGCCTCCGCTGAGCTTGATGCCTGAGTCTCCCACTTGGGTGTCGTACCCCTCTGGGAGGCGGTCGATGAACTCGTCGGCAAAACTCTCCTTGCAGGCTTCCTGGACTAGCTGGCGCTTCTTTGCTTCCGGCTCGTCTGCCCATTGGGTTCCCGTCAACCCAGCGGCGACGTTGCTGTATATGGTGTCGTTGAAGAGGAATGGCTCTTGCTGGACGAGCCCGATCTGCGATCGCCACCATTTCATGTCCAGATCCGTCATGTCTTTCCCGTCGATAGTGATGGAGCCTGAGAGCTCAACAGGGGGGCTGACATCGTCCATCTCAATGGAGGGCCCAGTACCTGCTGCTGACGGCGGTTCTGCATCGTTTTCTTCTCCTTGCTGCGGTTTCTTCGCGGGTGGTTTCTTCTCTACCGTTTTGGCGATGATGTGCTGCCTCTGCAGGGTGTACCAGCCTTCGATAAGACCAACGATTGTGCTTTTGCCAGAGCCACTGGGGCCAACGATGGCAGTGTTCTTGTTGGCCACGATACGGAGGTTAAGCCCATCCAGGACCTTCTTGCTGGGGCGGCTAGGGTAGGCGAACTGAACGTCGTTGAAGACAATGTCGGTGCCAGGGTTCACGGAAGGATATCTGAGCGTGCCAGCCACCGGCCTGGGGGCATCGATGACCGCGAAGAACTCGGATGCTGCAACGATGGCCTTTGAGATAACGATGAGGGGTGTGGACACTTGGGATATGGAGGATCTGTAGGTCACAACGCCAGTCAGCAAGGCCCGTGATGACAGACGAAACCTCAAAATAAGAAAAGATCCATGGGAGAAGAGGAAGAAGAGGCCACGCACACCATGAGCATGACGCTCATCAAGACAATGACGACTGTGCCGACGGTGTCGATACGGCCATTCGAATACTCCCTGCTGCCAAACCAAAAGGCCAGCGCGAAAGCGACCTGGAAACTGAAAAACACGAGCCCCGTCTGGATAGCGACGAATGGGCTGGTCCACACACCGGCCTGGCGAGCCTGCTCGACCAATCCGGCATACTTCAGAGCGATGCGGTGCTCGGCGCCGCAGGACGTGATCATGCGGACGGAGCCTAGGGCCTCGGCCGCGACGGCGCCGGCCTTGGTCTCCGCTGCGGTGAGCCTCCCGTGGCCCTTGATGATGATGGGCAGGAGGATGCCGAGGACGACGAGGATGAAGATCAGGACGGAGCTGGTGACGAGAGTTACAGACCAGCTGTAGACGAAGGCGATGATGATGGCCGAGATGATGGTGGCTGTGTACTCGAGAAAGGTGCCGAGTTTCTCGGAGACGCCGATCTGGAGGATGTTGGAGGTCGCCGTGATGGTGGTGGCCGCCGCGCCGGGGGGCATGGAGTCGAGCACATGGATGGTCTGGCCGAGGAGGCACTGCATGTAGTCAAGGCGGATGGCCGCAGATATGCGGATGCCGATGATACGGAAGCAGAACTGGCATCCGGGTTAGTTTCGGTGTTTGTGGAGTCCCTGGCACCGTCCTACGGTCATGTATGACTTAATGGGACATTCCAGACAACTACGTACCTTGTTGATGTAGTTGAGCCCGAGGCGGGCGATGAACAAGCCGGTGATGTACAACGAGCCCCTGTTCATGGTATCGTCAAAGGCATCCTGCGTCTTGCCATCCGGAGCATCAAAGCTGCTGAAGTTCTCGACCAACTGGCCAAAGACGGCGACCATCAGAGGCATGGTCACACCGGCGGCGATGCTGGACAGCGCAGCGGCCACCAGGAAGATGATGTCCTGTCGCTTGGCGTAGGTGAAGACACGGACGTAGTCCTTGAGTCCCGCCTCCCTCTCGCGGGGCGGATCCTCAATCGCAGGGGAGGCGACATCACCACTGAGGCGAACACAGTTGAGCTCGCTGTCTTGCGAGGGGCCTTGCGATGGGTCAGCGAGGGGAGGACCGCCGCGGCCAGCCTTGGTCCTGTTGAATATCCTCATGCTGACTGATGGCGCTGACGCTGCTGCTTGTGATTCAGAGATGTTGTGATGAGAGGCAGGGTCAGAAACGCTCCAGGGCAAGACGACGATGAGCAGCTTCCACCGACTTTCGGGGGTGCACTTGGTCGTTCGACCCTGACGACGGAAGGAAGATGGGGACTGAGCTCAGATCTATTGTTGCGACGCCTTTCTCGGATCACAGCGTGTGGAATTGGGGGGGCCACGAAGGTTGTTGCTGTTTGGAGTTGAAACGCGAAAAATGCACGAGGACGGTGTGGCAAAGGCCACGGATCGAGGAAATTACGACTCGGCAAAATTTACCTAAGCAAGGACCCGGGGAAGTTGGGGGCGAGTTGCTTGATGCATGCAGAAGCAGGCAATGAACGATGCACGCGTGTGGATGTTGGTTGTTGGTTATGTCGGAAGGTAGGGTTAAGCTGAGTCTTACCGTAGCCGTGCAAAAGTTCTGTTGAATTGGGCCCTGTATTTTTATTAACCTCCTCTATAAAAATTATAATAAAAATACTATAAATTATTTAATTAATTAAAATTACTTATTATATTCTTTCTTAAATATCTTAATTATTACTTAATAAGTCTTTATATTATAATTAAACTTATTATAAATAGTATAGTTAATATTAAATATCTAGTTATATTAACCTTTTTAAATTATTATTTCTTAAAACTAAATTTTTCTAGCTTTTATATTATATATAAGGCTATTATAATAAAAAGAAATATTAAAAGGGCTTTTAAAAAAATATAAACTTAGAAACTATAGTCTAAAAGCTTAATAAATAGCTATAAATTTTAATACTTATTAAAAAGAGAGCTAAATTATTAACCTCTCAGGCTCTAAGAACCCCAAATAGTATACTTAAGGCTAAATCTTAGTTTAAATACTTTAAAAAAAAATTAAAAAATATAGAAATAACTCCTTAGAGTTAATTATAAAAGCTATAAATCTTTTATAAAAATAAATATATATATAAAATAGTATTATTAAGAGCTAAAGTTAAAGACTTTTTAGAAGTAAATAAAATATTAAATTAATATTAAAGGGTAAAAAAAAGTAAATTATAAAAAAGAAAAGTAATAATAAAAAATAATAATAATAATTACTTAAATAGATATAAATACTTAAATAATAATAAGATTATTAAAGGGTAATAATTAAAGAAAGTTAATATAATTAGGTATTTAGTATCATTTTATTAGAGAAACAAAACACACCAACTATAGCTAGATTGTATGTCTCGTAACTTTTTCTCAAAGACTTTTAAAGAAAGATCTCACGCACTTCTCGGTGAGGCAAACACAATATAAAATAATAAGGGCAATTAATCAATTGATAGCAATAAAGATTTGGTCAGAGAAAGAGCCCAAAAGCTGCTCCTTTCTCATTGACCGTGACGAGGATGATGATGATGATGGCCGAAGGCAACTGGCCTTTAACCCTTTTCTACGTACAGGGAATTGCCCAATGGCCCAAAACGGCTTAGCACCCTTTTCCTCTTGCTTATTATAATATTTATAATAAGCCTAAGTATAATATAAAGACTTATTAGGTAATAATTAAGATATCTAAAGAAAAATATAATAAATACTTTTATTAATTAAATAGTTTATTATTTTTTATAATAATTTCTATTAAAAAGGTTAAGATTTTTATTATATTTATTTATTTATTATATTTACTTATTAAAAGAAATATAATTATTTTAATAAAAAAGTAAAATTTAAATATTAAAAAAGGCACTATAAAACCTTAAAAAGCTATAAGTTAAAGGATAGCTAAGTCTTTTAAAATAGCTTTAACTAATAAAATATATCATAATATATATTTTAAATAATTAAGTCTATATCTATTCTAGTAATATTCTTCTACTTACTCTAGCATAAAGGATATATAGGAATATAGAGCAGGGATATATTAAAACTAAGAAAAAATACACATCTAATTAAACCCATCAGAGAATTCGGGCTCATAATAAGAGGATCCGATATAATACAATCATCATCTTTAGGCTCCACATCGTATTGATGCCTATCATTCTGATCGAATTGACCGTATCGGATCTAACACTTTTATGATCCGAGGACCCTGGCTCGTGAATTATGCGTAAGCTCTCAGGCTATTGGTGCCGCGTGTGTACATCCGTACTACGTACAAAAAGACACCGTACTAGCTGCGTTGCTTTTGGTGGAGTGAATCGATCCAACAACTGATCCACGATTCCTCTTCACGGAATTTCCTTGATTGAGTTGCTGACTCAATGAATCATCTCGCAGCAACAATATGCCGAGACAGGGACACTGACCCGTACGTAATGTCGTGTATCTGGGAATCAAAGCAGCGACAACAGGCGGTTCCTGCAGGTGAGGAAAAGTTGCGCTAGTAAAAATACATGCATACATACACATATATACATCATTCGTTGAACTTGCTCGACTTGAAAAGTTCAATATATAGAAGAAACGGTCGATTCCCGGAGATATTTATTACTCTGGACATGTCTTGATCACATTCTTACCGCCGCAGAGTTAACCAAGATCCCCCACCACCGACGACGACGACCACGACGACCACGACGACCACGACGACCACGACCACCACGACCACCACACAATGGACGAAAACCCCTTGCGTCTACAGTTTCGCCCGAGGGCGGCAAGATTTCCAAGCGCCGCCCCCCTCGTACTCATCCACGACGCCGGTGGGACGGTCTATAGTTATCTGCGCCTGGGGGACCTGAAACGGGATGTCTGGGCCATCTCAGACCCGTACTTTGAGGCAGTGAAGCCATGGGACGGGGGTTTCGACGAGATGGCCGAGCACTACCAGCAGCTGATAGAGAGCGCCGGCATCAGAGGCCCGATCCTGTTGGGAGGTACGTAGATGGGAAAAGGGGAGAGGAGGGGAAAAAAAAGGCCCTCTCCTTTACGGCATTCAACTAGTCAGTCGCTCATGCAAAACTCTTCAAGGATGGTCACTCGGCGCCTATGTGTCCCTCGCCATTGCCAAACGGATGCTGCACATGAAGCCCTGCAGGTTCTACGTCACGGGGATCCTCATGGTCGACTCTCCAGTTCAGATCCCCACGTCTACGCTGCCGCCTTGCGGGCCGGACCCGGACTTTAGCGATCTCCCAGACCTGGTGCGCAAATCGTTCGACAAGTTCGACGACATGCTGAGCGTGTGCGATCTGCCTGCGTGGGACTCCCCGGCCTGCCAGGGCAAGCCGGTGCGCCTCGCTGCCGGCGGGAAGACGTTCACCGTGGAGACGGATCAGGTTCTGCACTTGCCGTTGGGCGGTGGCTGGACGACAGCTTCTTTGACCAAGACTCCCCAGGAGGAGGGTCGTGTGGAGGTAACGGAACAGTTCACTGGGCCGCCACCTGCGGTGCTGGTGAGGTGCTTGAGACGCACGCCCACCGATGCACCCTCGCAGGGACCGTCCCAGGTGGACAGGTATCGTGATGATCTCCTGTTGGGTTGGGAGGGGAGACATCAGAGCTTCATCAAGGCCGTCATCGACGTGGACAAGCACCACTTTAACGTCTTCCAGCCTTCCAATGTAAGTTGGCCGGACAAGTTTGTTGCCGCTTCCATCTCTACCATCATCAGTATTCATACTCATGTTCTTGTTTTGTCCTTGGCCCCCTTTTCCCCCCTCTTGCGTGTTTCTCCATGCCCCAAGCTTGTCCTCAAAAACTCAGCAAGACTCTCTCGGGTCTGCCGTACTTGGGCACGTCTCCTTCGTTGACCGCTTACCAAGTCATGGAACTGCTTCCACAACGCCGTTGCTAACCTTCTTCCTTCATTGCAGGCAGACATCATGACGCAGCACATTAACGAGGGTCTCAACATGCTCGATAGCCTCCAGATAGCTTGAAGAACTCCCAAGAACAAAGATGATGGCACTTTCCTTGGCCTGGTTATCGGTCGAGCGATCAATCGTTCACTTGTTGGTTTGTGAGGGAGAAGCGGCGGTCAGCGTCGAGGTCGAACTATGGAGTTGTCAACCTGCTCGACATGGACATGATGGGCACGGGCGGTGGCTGCAAAAGAACACATGGCAAGGACTTCAGAGGGTTCATGGTGAGTGACGTTGGTTAATGGGGAACCACCTTGACACTTGGTGAAGGTCTGTATTTAGATGGAACAAGTCTAGATCCTAGATCTTCGGGTTATCTTCTTCGCATAGGGATGTTGTCCACTCCGAACGAGGTGGTCAATCTCACCAGTGACCAGGTAATCGGGACTTGCATCCGCGAAAAGATCGCATATACCAATGAGCTGCATGCAGGTTCTGATTTCGTCCTTGAGTACTGAAGAATGAATGAATCAGCAAAGCCGCCGAGAAGTAATGAAGGGAAACAACCCGAAGAAAGTGGCGGGGAAACTTACTGTCGACCACACGCTCAGTCCCCTCCTGGCCATACATGACGCTGTACATGAATGGTCGTCCGAGTCCTACAGCCGACGCGCCGAGGCATATGGCTTTGACAACGTCCGAGCCTCTTCGGAACCCCCCGTCGACGAGGATCTCCATGGCGCCGAAGACCTGCGGGCAGTTCCTGTGCAGCTCCAACAGGGTCAAGATGGCCGGCAGAGCGTTGTCAGCTGCCCTCCCTCCGTGGTTGCTCAGAACGATCCCCTCGAACCCGAGCTCCATCGCCTTGACGGCATCCTCGTGCCGCTGGACGCCTTTCAGGACCAGGGGCAGATCGGTGATGCTGCGAAGCCAAGCCAGGTCGCTCCAGCTTATGCTGGGGTCGACCTGTTGGCCCGACTGCCGGGCGAAACCACCGCGCGGCGGTCCCTTGCGGGAGGCGGCGGTGGCGGCGGCGGCGGGCGACGAGCCTTTATACGGATTGACCGAGGACAAGTTCCCCTTGGTGCGCTCGTCCGCTTCGCGCTTTGACACGACGGGAGAGTCCACCGTCACGAATATAGCCTTGATCTTGCCGGACGCGGTCACCTTGTGGACGATATCTTCGGACTGTTGCCTGTCGTTGCTCACGTAGAGCTGGAAGAAGGCCCTCTCGGGCGTGGCGTCCAGGATGTCCTCGAGGGGATGGGACGCCATGTTGGGGATCGTCGCGATGATGCCGCTGCTCGCCGCCCCCCTGGCCTGCGCCAGCTCGCCGTCCGTTCCAGCGACGCTGACGGCGGCCGTGGGCGAGATGTAGATGGGGGCGTCGAGCTTGCAGCCGAACAGGGTCGTCGACATGTTGACGTAGCGTACGCCCCTCATGACGGCCGGGCGGAACCAGATGTGCCTGAGGACTCGGTTGTTGAAGCGACAGGTGAGGTTGTCGTTGGAGGCGCCATCGATGTAGGCCCACGCTTTGGCCGTGAGGGTTCGCTTGGCCACCTCCTCGAGGTCGTAGAGATTGATGAGTTCATCGAGAAGCGGCTTCTGGTCCTTGACCGAGGAAGTTGGCTTGACGGCATCCGAGCCGGCGGTCGCGACGTCGAGGAGATGGCCCACCATCTTGTCAGCTCCAAGGGTGCTCTTGACCAGCTCTGGTGCGTGGAACGTGTTGTACTCTTCCGAAGCATCTTGTCCGGCGTAGCGGTAAATCACTGCAGTCACTCAGCGCCCACGTTAAAACGAATTCTGCCTCTCGTGCTTGGTGCTGGCTGGTCATCTTGACGTACCTTCAGGCCCGCCGGGGTGGCTCGATGGGAAGTCGGAAAAGTCATACACCTTCCCGTTCAGCGCGATCCAGAGATCACCGTCCTTGTTGTGTTGTCCGAGCTCTTCACGCGAAATCGGCTCTGTCATTCTGCCGCGAGGTATTGGTATTCGATGCTGGTCAATCACCGAGCGATCAGGAATAATGCAGAGGATCTATCCGTAACAGATACATAATCATCTCGGAATCAAGGAAAAAGAATCAGGGATTCTGCTTCCCCTGTGGATGGGGTTTGGAATCCATACCAAGATTCATGTATGTGCACGCACCACACCTCCTGACTCAGCTATTACTTCCTCGTCGTCTTCAATTCCATGTATTGCACATTTAGCAGGAAACAAATGGCAAGGCACATATTTGACAGTTCTCACCGGTTAGGAGGAAACCAGAGAGTAAGCGGGAGTACAGAATCAAGAGACCAGCATAATACGCTGCCGTATCCATACACCACCATCAAAGACAAACGACTTGGGAATGCATAGTTAGTTCAGGGTTTTAGGGTAGAAGAAATCAACCACTTGCTGGGCTGTTGATACTATCTCGATTGCTGAGTAGTTGATATCCAGAGTGCAAGTAGAAGTAGAGTATAGTATCTTCTACCCTACCGGGCTCGGGGATGATGTCCCTTGAACGCATCGTCCTGTCTAGATTTGGCAATTCCTCACATGGGCTCGTCGGCGTTATTATCAAAGTCTGTGAAGCATTTTCCAAACGTGTATCTACATCTTGTGGCGTAAGCAGCATCGTATATATATCCATCTCCGTTGAGAATCATCACACACAGGCCGCCCCATCACTCCTCGCTCGCCGCATTCATCGCCGCCCTGATCTCGCCGGCAAGATGCATGAAGGAAGAGCTCTGCAGCACAGTGAAGGTGCTTGTCTCGGCGCCGATGTTCTGTCGGATCCAGTTCCGCACCTCCATGGCGATCAAGGAATCCATGCCGAGCATCTTGAGGGGCTTGTCGAGTGGGAAGCTGCTCCCGTCTTTGATCAGGAAGTTCCCGAGAGTGCCGGCGAGGGCCCTGGCGATGATCTCGGTCTTCTTCTCCTCAGATGGCTCGGCGGCCAGGACGACCTTGAGCGAGCTGCCCTTGGAGGAGCCCTCGCCGCTGACGTCTCCGCTGGAGCTGTCCATGTTGTGGTAGATGCTCATGCGCGGGTCTCGCTTCCACGGGACGCGGGTCGAGGCGGCAGACATGGGCGTCGTGGTGTTGAGACCGATGCCCACGTAGCCCGGCGTGATGTAGCGACTCGTCTTCTTGTCTTCCGTCTCGTGCAAGGGCTGTGACTTCAGAAGAGCCAGGTTGATGGCATCGAGCAGGTCCGTCTCCTGCAGGATATACATGCCGATCCTGCCCAGCTTCTTCAGGATCGCGCGGTTCTCCGCCGCGAAGCCCACGTCGCCCATGAGGCCGACATCGATGACCGAAGCGACGAGGTTGTGCCCGTGCCGGTACTGGGCAAAGGCGTCGAGGAAAGTGTTGGCAGCCGCGTAGTTGGCCTGGCCCCACTGGCCGATCTGAGCGTTCTGTGAAGAGAACAGTATGAAGAACTCCAAGGAAGTACAGTCTGCAGTGGCGTGATGCAGATTCCACGTTCCCTTGACCTTTGGCTCCACAGCCGTGGTCCAGTCCGAGTATGTCATCTTGTTAAGCGTGACATCCCTGAGGACCATGGACATGTTGATGAGGCCGCCGAGTGGCTGGTCAGCCGTAGCAATTGCCACCGCCCTCTGCACGTCCTCGAGGTTGCTGACGCTGCCGGGAACCAGCATCACAGTGCAGCCTTCGGAGCGGAGGTCGTTGAGGAAGTCTCGGTTGTCATCGTTCTCCCGGGCCGATCTGGAGAGGAAGACCAAGACCCGCGCTCCGTGTTCCACCATCCACGTCGCCACGGCACGTCCCAGCCCTCCCAGACCACCCACGAGGAGATAGCTACGGCCAGGGCGGAAGCTGGGCTTGGGCCTGGGAGAGACTTCCAGCTCGGTCGACTCGCCCTCTGGAGGTGCACCTGCACCAAGGTCCTGCGGGTCATCAGGCATCTCGATGACGATCTTGCCGATATGCTTGGCGCTCTGCATGTACCTGTAGGCATCCTGGATCTCGGCAGCCGGGAAGGTCGTGCACGCGACAGGACCCTGGATGGCCGTCGACCGGATCATGTCGACGCATCGACGCATCAGATCGGCGGCGCTCTGCGGGCGAGAGATGGAAAGCCCGCGAATGTCCAGGCCCACGAAGCTCCGGTTCGCCTCGAACACCTCCATGGCGAGCTTTGACCGGCGCTGGAAGTCGCGCTTCCCAATCTCTACCATCAGACCGAACTCGGCGACGCACTTCCACGACGCGTGCAGGAGGTCGCCGGAGAGCGAGTTGAGAACGACGTCAACGCCGCGTCCGTTGGTCGCGCGCATGACCTCTGGAAGGAACGTCACGTCACGGGAGTTGAAGATGTGGTCTGCCGGGATATTGTACGTGTCCTCGAGATACCTCCGCTTCTGCTCGCTCCCTACCGTGCAGTATATCTGCACGCAAGCACGTCAGTCATCCAATGGAGATGGAGAGAAGGGGAGGCCTTTGTATCTTGGGGTTGTTTACCTGTGCGCCAATGTTCTGTGCAATCTGGATCGCGGCCAAACCGACGCCACCACATGCCGCATGGATGAGAACGGACTGTTTGTTCAAAAGGTTACCGTGCTGGCCATTGAACAGACAGACAAAAAACGGCCGACACTTACCTGTCCTCTTTGAAGCCTGGAAACATCGACCAGTGCCGCCAGAGCGGTTGCATACACGGCGGGCAGAGCGGCACCCTGGACAAAGCTCGTCGAGTCGTCGAGTCTGACGCAGATGTCCTTGGACAACGTCAGCTGCGTGGTGAAGCAGCCGTCGTGGATGAACATGACCCTGTCGCCAACGGAGAGGTCTTGAACATCTGGCCCGACTGCGCGGACGACACCGCTGCCCTCGTGGCCCATTCCGCTGGGATTCCCTTCGACTACGCCCAGAGCCAGAATAACGTCCTGGCGATCGTGTCAGAAGAATTCATGTAAAAGTAAAGGCTGGGGGTTGAGGTGGGAGGAGCACGAACCCTGAAGTTGAGACCAACGGCCTTCACTTCGACCAACACCTCGCCCTTGGCGGGAGCGGCCGGAACGCCGCCGTCGATCCACTTCATTGTGCGTAGAAGACCTGGAGTCGACATGTTGAGGTGCTTGAGAGCGACCTCGACATCGTGTGGCTCCTTGCGCGCGGCCCCTGAAAACGCACCCGACATGGTCTCCCAGTGGAATCGCGGAATCAGGATCCTGCCGTCGACCAAGGCATATTCGTAGTCGTGATCCATAGACTCCGGATCTAGGTCCGGAGTGCTGACCCGGCCCCAGATGTCAATGATCGCCTCGGTGGCCCTGCTCGTGGTCGTCCTCTTGTCGAGCTCGACGGTGTACATCTGTAGTGAGTACTCGTTCCGGACCGTCCTGGCGAGGCCGAGCATCATTGCAGGCTCGGGGTTCGCGCAGTCTATCTGGCAAGCTTCCGTCACCCAGATCACCCTTGCCTTGTGGCTCTGGAAGTAGGCAATGATGGTCTTGAAGGTCTCCTCGGACATTTCATGCAACAGAGGCTTCTCGAGCTCGAGGACGGAAATGATGTCGCAAGACGGGAGAGGCTGACCCCAGAGGCATGTCTCGACGTCTATGCCCATGGCACCGAGACGGGAGATCATCTCTACCGCATGGGGCTCATCGGCGGTATGGCACAGAACCGCCACCTTGGAGGGCAAGGTCGATCGTACCCCCCGTGAAGCGATGATCCCCGCGCTGATCTGATATGGCTTGTCGCTGTCCAGAACGATGGCCTCGGGCTTCTGGAATCCCGCGGCGGCCAACTTCTCAGCCCAGCATTCGGGCGCGACCCATGGCTGCTCCACGCGATTGTCCTCGGCACCGAGCCACCAGCCGTAGAAGAAGCCCTTCGGAAAGACTGCAGTTAGCTCGTGTCATACATATAGTTGCGTAAAGAGGCCATCATGGCAAGAGAACAACGATGCCAATCCTTTCGTTGGTGGATGTAGCGTCGTTGAGAGTAGACTCCCCTCGCACGCCCATATACATACTACCTTGGACCACGCGATGCCATATTCTGGGGAAACAAGGAGGGTGAAATAGATTCCAAACTCACCATGACGTAGTTTACGAACATTGCATCTGGTTTCCGTGAGTACTTTATCCGCATATACGCATTGATCAAAAGGGGCAGCAACCTACCTGGAGTGAGTTCCTCCAGGAACAAGCGTCCACTGGGCTTCAATAGACTATAGACGTTGCGAAGCGTCTCATCCAGAGTAGGGGTAGCGTGCAGAACCTAGAATACCGCATCATTAGCACTCTCAATCCACAACCGGTAGGCCATGGAAGTTCCCCGCCGCTGCTTGGACCTACGTTGGAAGCGATGACGAGATCGTAGCTGCCGGGCTTGAATCCCTGCTCCTCGGGATCCTTGGATATGTCCAGCACATCGTAATCGATGTTCTCGACGGCGGCAAAGCGCTGCTTCCCCACGGCCATGAAGCCGGCCGACACATCAGTGTACCCGTACTGGCTGTAGAGGCGCTCGCCGTGGGAGGACGTCAGGGCGCGGAGAAGCCTGGCCGTCATGCTGCCAGTTCCCGCGCCAACCTCGAGCACGCGCATGTGAGGGTTCGTGTTGGCCACCAGGCGGACGGCATCGGCCATGTCGAAGGATGTGGCGTCGTAAAAGTCGCTCAGGACATTGTCGGGCATGAGAATGTGCAAGGGATGGCCCTCTCCCGCGAAGATGGAGGGTGCCTCGATGAAGAGGCGATGGATCGCCCTGGCGAAGACAACGTCCTGCGTGTCAGCAAGCTGGGCCATGAGGAAGTCAATCCTGGCGACTCGCTCGTCGTGATCCAAATGTTCGAGGCCAGCGCCTGCAGACACGAACAGGTTCTTGCCGGACCTGTATCGGTCCGTAACAAGGCGCATCCAGTCCAGGAGCTTGACAAGATACGGCGCAGTGCTGTCATCGGTCTTGATCTGGTCGAGATGGTCAAGGTTGCACAGCAGGATGAGCTCCTCCAGCAGAGCCCACTCCCTCTTCCTTGGTGCACGCGGGTGCAGGCCGGCCTCCAGTCCGACAAAGTCGCTGTGCGGCTTCCACTCGAGCTCCGTAGATAGAGGCGGCTCTGACTGCGCCGGGGTTGCGAGGACGACCGACTTCATCCCCTTGAGCCTCACGACGGGCCCCTCGGCCGCGAGGGCAACGAAATCGCCTGTCCAGGATCCAACCTCATCCAGGCGGTTGATCTTGGCGGTGACGCTCAGGGGCGATGCGCTCGGCGATACGATCAGCTCCTCGATGAAGGTCGGGACTGCCAGCCGCCTGTTGCTGCGCCTGAGTCCGCGGCACAGGGCCACCGTGAAGAGCTGGAAGCATTGGTCGATCACCGCCGGGTGCACCGAGTACGTGGCGCACCTGGACGACCTATCGGTCACTTGGCGGCGACCCGGGGAAGTGACACCGTGAGCTTGAAGCGACGACGGCGAGACCGAGATGTCCGCCATCCCTTCAAACTCCCCGGTGTAGTTGAAGCCAACTCGTCTCAGGATGTCGTAAGAGTCCCTCCTGTCAAGCTTGCGAGGGAACGATCCCGCTGCAGGAGAGACAGAGTCGAGGTGGAACGACTTGTCACTTGACGCCATGGCCTCGCCGTGGCAGTTCCGGACCCATGCCGTGCCGTCGAACGAGGTGATGGTGAACTCGTACCATTCCGAATCGTCCGAGGTGCCGGACGTGGTCGACCTCAGTAGAGTGACCAGCTCGACCGGCTTGTCCGAGCTCAGCACCAGGCCCGACATAATGCGGACGTTCCTAACGGTGAATGTCGCGTCGCCGGTCAGCTGCCGAAGCGCCTCGCCCACCATGGAGATGTACCCAGCAGCCGGGAACACGACCTGGCCGTTGACCTCGTGGCCATCCAACCAGAGAGCGTCCTCGAGAGCCATCACCTTTCTCCAGCACGGCTCGCCCTCCGTCTCCAGCACCCTGCTTCCGAGAAGCTCGTGGGGTGGATGTTCCCGGAGCCTCCAGCCGCGCGCAACCCTGGATTCTTCCCAGTGCGTCGTGTCCTGGCTCCAGGCATAGCGCGGCAGGTTCGTCAAGACGGCGCCGGGTGGGCAGATGGCTGGAAGGTCCATCGGTATCGACTGCTGGTACAGCTTTCCGGCGAGGTGAAGCAGGCTGCGATCGCATTCGCTGCCCCTGATACAGGTCCCGAGGTAGATGTCGTCTGTGCGACCCAGATCTCGGAGAATCTGGCCGACTGGTCCTTCAAGGGCGGGATGAGGTCCCAGCTCGATCAGGACCAGCTTTCCGGGTCGATCTCGGAGGGCGGAGCGGAGCGCCGGGTTGAAGAGAACCGTGTTCTCCATGTTCGCCCGCCAATACGATGGCCCGAGCTGTCCCTCACCGGTCAGGCGGTCACCGGTGACGGAGGAGTAAAATGGGATCTCGGGGTCAGCACTGCGAACCACGGGCTTCAGCTGCTCCTCATACACCGGCCCGTATTCATGCATGTGATCTGTTTGAGTACATCGGTCAGCGGGTGCACAATCTTCCAGACAGGAACGACGACGGGGACGGCGGTAGTGATGGCGACCGGCCAGTATTGGAACTTACGCGAGTGATACGCCTTCTCTACCCGGAGCAAACGAGCAAAGACGCCCGGTCTCTCAGCCTTGAGCGTCGCTACGATGCTCTCAACCTGCTCCGTATCTCCCGACAGCGTGACGTTGCTCTGGCTGTTCTCGCATGCGATGTTGACCCCTTCGAGCAGGAACGGCTGTATCTCATCCCTGCCCAGCCCGACGGCAGCCATGGAGCCTTTCCTCTGGGAAGAGGCGTTGCCGATGCCTCGCCTCGTTGCCGCGTACACGGCAGCCTCCGCCGTGATGGCTCCGCAGGCGTAGGCGGCGGCCGTTTCGCCCGACGAGTGGCCCAGGACAAAGTCTGGGACGATGTTCCAGGAGCGGAGGACGTCGACCAGGGCTACCTGCATGGCGACGCATACAAGATGTCCCATCTCGGGACGGTGCACTCGACTGTCTTCCTTGGTCTTGCGCAGCTCGGCTACGGATCAGTGTCAGCATAGCGTCAAAGGCTTTTCCCATGTCCGCCACATTGAGGCCAGGGGAGCGGGACTCGGGCCAGTCTCTCACCTTCAATGCTCACCGGTGGCTCCAGCTTCAGCGTCTGCAGGTACTTGTCCAGCTTACGGATCCTGTTTCTGAACGCAGCATTGGTATCGATCAGCCTGGCGCCCATCTCCGGCCACTGCGCACCCTGCCCGGTGAAGATCCAGCCCACCGGCGGAGGTGCTCCATCCACGACGGCGTTGACGGTGGCGGAGGCGTCTTGGACACCGGATGCGTCGTCGGCGATGGCATAAGCCCGGTAGGCCCTGTGATCGCGCCGACTCGACAAGGTATATGCCAGATCCTTGAGCGAGGTGGCTTCGTGAGCTGCTGCCAGGTCACGGTAAGCACTGATCTGCCGATCGAGAGATTCGGAGCTATAGGCGGAGAAGACCAGGAGATTCGATCCGCCGTCAGCATACTTTTCGTTGCCGTTCGCCCCGTTGACGGCAGTGCCGTTCATATAACCGCCGTTCACGTAGGCGCTTTGGTCTTGACGGTGACCATGCTCACGCTGCTTTTGAGAACCATTGGGAACAGAATCGCCGTTTGTGTGCACGCCGCGGCTGGCGACGCCGTTGGCAGGCTTCTTGATTCCAAACTGCGCCGGGGATTCGATGATTGCCTGCACCGTATCAGCAAGTGAGGCACTCTCTCGTGGCTCCAGACAAGACGAACATGCGCGTTGACGCCTCCAATGCCGAAGGCGTTGATGCTTATCCTCTCTGCTCGACCCTGCGGCCAAGATTCAACCTCGGTCGGGACGTGGAGCTTGTATTTCTCAAACGGAACTTGTGGGAGAGATATACGTCAATTTCCTGGGCTATAGCATCTCTCATGATTCAAACCGCGGCTTGTTGCACTTACTGTCTGGATTCGGTGTCTTGAAGTTGATATTTGGCAGCACTTGCCGGTGCTCCAAGCTCAGGACACACTTGATTAGGCTGGACAGGCCGGCGGCGGCTTCAGCGTGTCCAAGACTTGGTTTGACCTGGACACGCGGTCAGACATCAGGACAGACGGACAGACGGACAGAGATTGTGCCTGTATCGGTAGGGAGGCGTTCTAGGGGGCATACCGATGTGATGATTACGCCGTTCTCGCCAAAGCACCGTCCGACAGCCTCCGTCTCGATGGGGTCGCCGACCGGAGTTCCGGTGCCGTGACACTCGACGACGGCGGTCTGTGACAGGTCATCTATCCCAGCCACCTCGTATGTGTGCCGGATGAGATCCGCTTGCACGGCGGAGCTTGGGGTCAGCATGCCGTTGGTTCTGCCGTCGGTGTTGACACCGGTCCCACGGATGACGGCACGAATGGGGTCCTTGTCCCTCAGTGCGTGATCCAGCCTCTTGATCATGACCATGTTGACGGCCTCGCCTCGCGCGTAGCCGTCCGCGCCGGCGTCGAAGCTCCGACACTGGCCATTGGGCGAGATGACGCCCAGGTCGGTCACGCTAATGTACGTGGCGGGCGAGAAGAGCATGCTGACACCGCCGACGAGGGCGCTGTCGCATTCGCCGCTCTGGATGGCCTTGCAGGCTAGGTCGAGGCACACGAGGGAGGACGAGCAAGCCGTCTTGACCACCATACTGAAAGACTAGCAGTGAGTTTCCCAATCTTTTGCTGCTGCCAAGAGCTTGCTCCGGCTTGAGGGGTTCTCCCTTACCTCGGACCTCGAAGGTCAAGCTCATACGAGACCCTGTTGGCTATTGCGAAGTCGGCAAGGCCGGTGTACCGCAAGTTGC
Source organism: Fusarium phalaenopsidis (assembly GCF_050370095.1). NCBI lineage: Eukaryota > Fungi > Ascomycota > Sordariomycetes > Hypocreales > Nectriaceae > Fusarium > Fusarium phalaenopsidis. Next base: position 3,094,336 of record NW_028145417.1, on the reverse strand, counting down.
CCCTTTGCTGTGACTCGCGTGCAGAACTGTCGGCATAGTCCTCGCCGAACTCGCCGATGTAGCACCCGGTTCTGCTCCCGCGCCACGAGGTCCCGCCTGCGTTCTCTATGCACTCGTAGGCTACCTGGAGCAGCTGTCGTTGGGCAGGATCCAGGCGCTCCAGCTCCATCTTGGGGATGGGGAAGACGTTGGTGTCGAACTCCTCGATCTGCACGTCATGGAGGAAATATCCCTTCTTGACTGGGATCGTCCCGGGGCCCCGAGCCGGGTCGTAAAACCCGTCGGCGTTGAACCGGTTCTTGGGTATATCGCAGAGTCCGCTCTTCTTGGTCGAGAGGAGGTCCCAGAGGTCGTCACCTGAGCGCACGCTTCCCGGGAGGCGCATGGCCATGCCGATGATGGCCATGGGCTTGGCCAACTCGGGCCCTTCCGCGCTGTCTGCCCACGGCGATTCTGGTGCAGATGAAGCTGGTCTGTACGTATATCTTGGAGTCCCGGCCTCTGGGGATGCCGTCCCATTGGGGGGTGATGTTTGATGAGGAGCCATTCTTCGGGGTATATTCTCAGCCTGCTGTTCAAAAAGCACAAGTTAAGCACGATAGACGAGGTCGTGTTGTTGAAGTTGAGCTTCACGAGGTGCTGTTATGGTTATAGTGACATCCAAGACTCTCGGGTTTTCAAGTTCGATCTTGTTGGAATCACTCGTTTCCTCGGCTCGTAAATAGATGTTTCAACGCACAAGAAGAGTGCAAAAACAACTCTCACTGATCATGTCATCTGTTGCTCAAGCTAGCTTTTAGTTAAGGGCCAGGTGGGAATCCTGCTCAAGCTCCTCGAGCACATCAACCTGCCTATTAAGCCTTCGGGGTGGAGCCGTTCCCCTGTCTGACCAAAGGAAACAGGAAACAGACCTCGGCGAAGCATCCTGGCTGTTGTCATTGACGGGATTTGTTTCAAAAAGGTCAGCTCCACCTTGTTCTCAAGAGAATACAAAGATACTTTCTCATCTTGGTGTTCAGTCACGAATGCCAGGGAGTATGGTACGGTACGTTGGTGCGTTGTCCCAAGAAAGGCGTTGCTCGAAAACACCAGATATAAATGAATACGTCTTTATCTATCATTTGATTGACAAGCCCCCTGCTCCGTACTGAAGGTCGAGTGACGCAGCCATTCGTGGTGGAGCAGGTCGTAGGCAATCCATTTAATACCAGCCTTGCGCGATCTGGTGTGAGTGATGTCGACGCAATCTCCTTCAGCTACACGGAAACGAAACGAGCAGATACATAAAACGTTCGGGAAGAACATAGTCTTTTCCATGTTGACGCCACTCATTCTCATCAAATTCGCCGTTGCGGCCTCTGTGCCCGTCACCATTGGCGGTCTTGCCTATGTGGCCACCTCACCGGAATTACGGCAAGGCATCTACCACTTCTTGACATCGCCGGGATGGCCGCTTCGTCTGTGCCTGGTGGTGTTCGCCGCCTTGAACTGGAAGAACCTGCCGCTGGCATGGACGGTACGACACTGCCCCGACATGGAACACAGGAGGAGCTGAGAAGTAATGACACGACAACTGACACTGTGGTTTGTCCTTTCCGCCTAGGCTCGCGTCTTCTATAGCTTTGTCTGCCACGACTTCATCAAGCGGGGCGAACTCCCACCCCACGCGCTGTTTGGCCATATCGTCACGACTACTCGCAACTCACCGCTCGACACCGACTACAACCTACACAAGAGCAACAGCACCTACTTTCCAGATCTCGATGTCTCGCGCACGCGCCTTGTCAGCTATCTCTTGACCCCTGGGATCCAGGTCGTCACGGACAATGCCAGGACACAGGTGGTCCGCGACAGGAGCGGCAGGGTCATGGGCGGTGGGTTCAGCCTCGTGCTTGGTTCTGTCTTCTGCAGCTACAAACGCGAGGTCGGGATGCTGGAGAGCTATGAGCTATGGAGTCGCGTTCTGACCTGGGACCGTAAATGGCTATACTTTGTGACACACTTTGTGGCCAAAGACAAGGGTAAGAAGGGCAAGGCGTCACCGGGAGGCGTTGGCACCGATCGGGACTGGTCGCAGCGCATCATCGCGACGGCTGTTTCCAAATATGTCTTCAAGCTTGGGCGCTTCACGATTCACCCGTCCATCATACTCGAGGAGAGCCGTCTTTTGCCTGAGCGCCCCGGTGGTGGGTGGCGCGGCGGTGAGCTCGAGGTTGGTGATGTGAGTGAGAAGGTCGAGTCATTGGAGGGAGAGGAAGAGCCAGTAGAGGGCTGGAAACGGATAGAGCTGATGCGTCGCAAGGGGATGGAGCTCGCTGAGCATTTCGCCGCACTGGATGCTGGGCATTCCCTGTTTGATGGACGAGAGGATGGAGTGCTGGGGAGATTTGTTCTCGGCTAGATCGGTCTTATCCCTAGAATGACAAGTTTGGTACCGAGTTACTGGCTCTTGGCTCAATGGACGTTGAAGATGAGCTGAGACCTGAACATACTTGACCGCGGGATATGACAAAAGATTCCTCCCAGCCAAGCAGTTGTAGTTGTGGAGGAAATGCTTGTTCAAGCCGCACTTGTATCTATCTCGGTCGCATCAGAGCACCTGGGAATCTTGATCACTTGATATACAGACCATCTCGATAGTGTCAGATCTACTTCGCAAAGCATGGACTTTGGACCCCCCTGTCCGTCGTTGCCACAGCCCTGCACGATCGAACCAATACATTTTTGACCAAGACAAGGGTATCTGGTCTCTTTATATTATATTAAACTATTATCTCAACACAATGAGCAGCTTGCAGCCAACATGCACAAGCCGTGTAGAGTACACTTTGTCTCCTCATGCGCAGAGAGTCGTAAGTACAAGTACAAGGTCGGTTGCCCTCCACACGGAATTAGATCAGCTGCGGCCCAGCACTGACCATCTCGCCGTGACGCATGGTCCGAGCTTACTTGTCTCTGTAGACACCGTACCTGCATTACAAGCGCGCCTAACCCTGTTCACTCGGAAGCATTCCGACAAAGTAGGATCATGCCACTTGATCGCGGACATTAAATAGCTTTGCAGTAGCTCGTGCAACGAAAGCTGCTCGTAGCTGCATCGATAGATGAGGAACGGTAGCACCAGGATTGGTGGAGAGAGAACGTCCGGCTGTGGTTAACGGCACAGCGAAGTTGCCAAGTCTTCAGCTCGAAACACATCCGATCAAATTTCCTCGGCGTGTTCGGTGAGAAGACAAGAAGAAGAGGCGGAGTCATGGTAAACGTGTCGGTACGTCAAGAACAAGCCGACGGATGACTGTGGAGGAATTCGTCCCTACCTATGCATAAGCCTTGCATTTACGGATATATAGAGCTCTATAAGCGGTTCACCATCCCAAAATGACAAGCATACGGCTTATATAAACGATCAGCATAGCCCAGGCCCAGGCCCAGGCCGGAATATAGAACTAAGTGAGGTTGTTAATTAAGTTAAGTCGTGGGATTTAGACCTGGCTACCCCCCTCGTAATAGACTTACTCTTATGCTAGATTTAAGTGCTTAAATTAACATACTTATAGAGCTACTTCTAAAATTACCTTTTTTTAATATAAAAAAGAGCTAAAAGTTTAATAATTTATTTATAATACTTTTTTTAAGTTATAATCAAGCCTTAATTAAGTATTTTATTTATTTATTTTATTTATTTATACTTAATTATAGCTTATAGCTATTATTAAAAATATTTTAAATTACTAGCTTATTTTATATTAAGCTATTAATTAATATAAAATACTTTTTATATCTTTTATTTATTATATTAAATATAAGATAAATAAAAAATATATTTTAACGTACATAATAAGCATGCGATGCATCTAAGTATGCGACGCATTTTACCCTATAGTGGGATTTATACTAAATTTTAAAATAGCCTTAAAAATTCTAAGAAATTTAGCTTAAGATTTAACTAGCTAATAACTTAGAGTTAGACTAATTAAGCTATAAAAAACCTATTATAATTTTTTAAAACTTTTAAAAAAATCCCTTATAAGGTAGTTTAGAAAAAGAATTATTTATACTATATAAGTAGCTTTTTTTTCTATTAAGAGACTTTTTTAAAAATTTTAAAAAATTATTTATAACGTATATGCATAGCTTGCGTGACAAACAAGCATGCATGACAGCATACTATATTACTAAAATCCCACTTACCTTAGACCTCTTAACTTTTTTTATAAAATAGGTAGAAACCTAAAAAGAGTATTTTTATAAACCTAATCTTTTAAGAAACCTTATAATAATTTTTTTAGATTTTTTAAAAAAGCCCTTTATAGAGAAATAATTAAATATATAATATAAATATACTTTTTTTATATTACCCTATAAGGAGTATTATAAGATTTTTCTAAAAAAAAATATATAAAATAATATATTATATAATAAGTCTAATATTAAAACTTTATTTATTTTAAGCTTTATCTTAAATTTTAAGAGCTTTTTTAATTTTTTTTTATAAGGTATAAATACCTATATCACGTATGCTTGTTTGTCACGCAAGCTATATATATATGTTAGTATTAATTTATATATAAATTAAATACTTTATTACTTAATTTTTATAAATTTAAAATATTTATATTTATTTATATTTTAATTATTTAATTAACTAGTAATATATATATATAGCAAGTGGATCAGGCAAGCAAGTAGATTAATTTGCCTAATAAAAGGATTTATATCTAAGATTATATTAATTTAAAAATTTCTAAGAAAATTAAGCTAAGCCTAAAATAAATAAAATTAAAAGTTTAAATATATTATATAATAAGCTATTAATTTTAAACTTTATACATTTTTAAAAAATTATAATTAACTAGCTAATATTTAAAAAGTCTATTTATATTATATATATAGCTATTACTCTATAAAGAAATTTTTCTAAAAGTCTAAAAAAATATAAATAGCTTATTTAATAATTTAATATCTAATATAACTCTTTTTAAGTTAGTAGCTATTTTATAGCTATTTTAATTAGGTTTAAAAATCTCTACTTTTAGTGCATAGTATATATAATCCACTTACTTATTTAATCCACTTACTATATATATATATTAATAATTATATTAAAATATAATTATTAGCTCTTTAAATTAAAAGTACTAAAATAAAATATTAAAGTCTTAAGTTATAGCTTTTTAATTAAATTAAGTTTATTTTATAAAGGTTTATCTTTTATTAAAATAATAATAAAACTTTAATTTATTAATATATATTTTATTAATTGCTTTCTTATTTTTTAATTTATTAAAAATCTTATCCTAATCTAAAACACCTAAGCTTATTATATAAAATATTATAACTTAGTCCCCCGTAACAGTGCTATAAGCCCTATAGGCAGTTATTGCACCCTCTATAATTGCAATAATGACAATTATGGCCTAATCTTTTGCCCCGTGGCGCAGCGGCTAAGGTGCCCGCAGCTGTGACCGTGCCGTTATATAAAAGCTCTTTAACGCAAATCTTAATAACTTAATTAAAAAAAAAATTTTTTTAAAAATAAAAAAATTTAATAAGTATAGCTTTTAATTAACTTACTTAAAATAAAAAGAAATTAAGTTTAACATACTTAATAAGCAAGCGTCGCAGACAAGCAAGCGTTATACCTAAACTATGCACTAAAATCTAACATTCTTAACCTTAATAAAAACCGCATTAAAATAATTAAAAACTGAAAAATTAAATTTTTAGCTATTTAACTTAAAAATAAATTATATATAATTTTTTTAAATTTTTAAAAAATCCCCTTTATAAAGAAAAAGCTATTTATATAGTATAAATATACTTTTTTTTAAACTACCCTATAAGAGATTTTTTTAAAAATCCCAGAAAAATATATATAATTCTTTACTCTATAAATAGCCTATACCTAATCTTATAGATTTATAAAAATTAAGCTAAATTTCTTAGAGTTTTTTAAAGAAAATTTTTATTTTAATAGAATTTATACTATAGGGTAAAAGTGCGACGCTCGCTTGTCTGCGACGCTCACTTATCAAGTACGTTAGCTTAGTAAGATTTTTTTTTTTTTTCAAATCTAAGAAAATTAATATTACTTTTATAATATATAATAAGCTTAACTTTTTAGGCTAGCTATTTTATACTTAGTCTAAATTTTTAAAAAGTTTATTTAAAATTATCCTTTAAGGTAAAAATTTAAGTAGCTTATATACTTAAGTAGCTTCTATACTTAAGTAGCTTATATACTTATTTTATATACTATAAGAAATCTTAGCTAACGGATATGTATAGCGAGTGCACCGGACAAGTAAGTGCACTAGCATACCATATAACTAAAAATAACTAAATCTTAAATTCCTAAAACTAGCTATTTAATTATTAAAAATATAAAAAAGATATTCTTAGCTATTTAACTATATATAAAGCTTAAAAGTTATTTTTATATAATTTTATAAAATTTCTTTTATATAAAAATACTTAATTATATAATATAAATAAATTTTCTTTATACTATCCTAAATAAGATTTTTAAAAAATATAAGAAAATTACTATAGCTTTTATATTATATAATAAACCTAGATTTTTAAATCTAGGTAATTTAAGTATAATTTGGATTTTTTAGAATTTATTTAAAATCGTCTTTTAAGGTAGAAATTCAAGTAGTGCACTCGCTTGTCCGGTGCACTCGCTATACATATACGTTAGGTATATATATATATTAAGTAATAAAAAGCCTATATTAAAACAAAAATAAGTAAAGGAACTATAAATATAATACTAACAGCTAATTAAATTACCTTCTTCTAAGGGGGGTCTAAAACCCCCCGAGTTAACTTACGATAGGATCATAATACAAGCGGACACAGCCGGTCCCATGGCATGTCCCTCAACCAGGTCAATCGTCATACCCCTGCGTCTTTAAATAGACACATTGTTCACCTATCGACATGCTCGTTCCCTAGACTCCGATGCACACTTTTCATTACCTCTGCGCCCACAATGTTGCAGTATTCATTTGCAAACGCTTTGGATGTGCATAGACTCCTTGAATGGGCAAAGCTTCTTGGTGCGACGGTATCTGGAAGCATTCTATCTTTGGTAAGAGATCCTATGAACAATTTCTCTCTCTAGATATCCTTGGGCTGTATACTTACAATCAATTGAAAGATTATCTACACACTGGTGTATCATGCTTTCTTCCACCCTCTGGCCAAATACCCAGGCCCCGTCCTCGCAAAGTTCACCAACCTGTACAGTGCCTACCATGCCTGGAAAGGTGATATACACACAGACATATTGAGATGTCACGAGAAGTATGGTTCGTGGCGCCGTTTCCCTGAATGAGTAGGGAACGAGTGGCTGAGTCTTTGGTGTGGTAGGGGTATGGGTGCGCTATGCACCGAACCGCGTCTTGATCAACACCGTGGGCGGTCTTCGAGGTAAGATATGCGAATGAGTCCAGCCGTTTCCCAGTGGACGCTGAAGAGATGGTGAAATCACCAACAGATGTCTATGGCCACGGCGCACCTGTGACCAAAGGCCACTCCTACAAGGTCCTGTCGGCTAGGGCGCCCAACACCCTGACTATGCAAGATAAGGTCCAACACTCTCGTCGCAGACGGGTTCTCAGCCAGGCGTTCTCCGAGAGCAGCTTGCGAAAATTCGAGCCAGTCATGCAGGCCCGGATTGATAGGTTTCTACGGGTTGTACGTGGTCCCGACCTGCAGGCAGGGCAATGGTCAGAGCCTTCGAATATGGCCCATCGATGTGGGTGACGCACGCGGCCCCCCTGCCAGCAAAGATTTGTTTTCTCTAACTTCCCGCGGCAGTCACACATTTGGCATTCGACACGATGACTGCCCTCACATTCGACATCGACTACCGCACGATAGAAGACGGAGAGTACCGCTTCGTGATGGACACGATCGAGAAGTCAAATGTCCGGCTTGCCGCACTGTGGCAAATGCCCAACCTGACCTTCGGGGGCCTGGATCGCAAGCTACTACCAGAGTCAGACAAGGCAGCCAAGAGATTTGTGCTGTTTCTCCGATCACTGATGAAGATCCGGCTAGGGGAGGACAAGGCGGACAACAACGACATTTTTTCGTTCCTGCAACAGTGCAAAGACTCAGACACGGGGCAGCATCTGACGCTGAAGGAGCTGAGCACGGAGACGGCAACATTCGTCGTGGCTGGTAATTTTGAGCGTCTTTCCGAGATCTGCTTGCAGGCTGGCTGACTTTTTTGGTCGATGGTAGGTGTTGATACCTCATCGACGACGATGGCTGCGATGGCCCACTACCTTTCATGCACGGAAAAGGCCTACCGTCAAGCAGTGGAAGAGGTCCGCGCAGCGTTTGACTCGGTCGAGGAAATCCAACTCGGGAAGAAGCTCAACTCGTGCGTGTTCCTACGAGCCTGCATGGATGAAGCGTTACGCTTGTCCCCGCCGGGAGGAGGTCCGCCGTGGCGTGTCATCGACAACGACAAGGGCATGATGATCAATGGGCAGTTCGTGCCGCCCGGATGCGAGGTCGGCTCGGGGATCTACGCAATGCAGCGCAGTCCCGCGAACTGGGAACACCCCCATCGGTTCATGCCTGAGCGGTGGGCCGACGAGGTGGAGGGCCGGCGTCCGTATTTCCCCTTCAATATCGGTCCTAGAAGCTGCGTTGGGAAACCGCTAGCAATTGCGCAAATCATGCTGACGTTCGCTCGCCTGCTGTTTGAGTTCGACTTCGAGAGGGCAGAAGAGGCAACGAGGAGTAAAGCGAATCTCGACATGTTGGACTCGCAAACGATCCCGTATGTTCTGAGAGACCATGTGACGGGGCAGAAAGATGGACCGATGCTGCGATTCCGCCCGAGATTCTAATGGCAACCGAGGAACCATGGGAACATGTCTGAAGACAATGGTGTAAGAGTAACTAGGAAGAGATAGATAGCGCGTCGCCGTGGCTATCCCTAGCACCGGCATTGCAGACAGACTACCTAGCAACAACGAACCAGACGATGACAAACCTAGAGATTATACAACATGCCGGGGCCAGAGTCAGCGAACGTGGACATTTTCGCATGCAACGATCAAGATACCAATACCGGGCAGATAGATGACCCAACCGGGGCCCAGGCATGATCTTCTCCATCGTTAGTCCTTTGTCTCGAAGCATCTGCTCCAGATTACACACGGGAGATGATCCAGCCACTGGACTTCGAAAGGGCCCTTGGCCGTTTGCGTGAGTACGTGCATGTGTAGAGAGAGAAATGGCCTAGTCCATGAGGCTCAATGGTAGCAAAAAGAACACTACTGGCGTTGGCTAGGCTTGGGAGGCAAAACTACATCGTCTCTATGTGCATGTCTCCGTGTGTATCTTATCTATCCTCTAGCACTACAGACGGCTGGGAGTGCTTCTGTCCGGGCCATGCTCCGTGACCTTCCAGCACCATCCTTCAGTGTCCTTCCGGTTGCCTCGTGCTATGTCTGATAGTGTACGAGCCAGTCCCAGCAGCTGGCTTTCGATCTTGTCCGGGTTCGAAGTACCGGGGAACGTGAACTTGTCGCTCGTGGACAAGCGAGAGATGCTTCGAATGGGAACAACAACTGCCACCGTACCAACCGCGACCACCTCTTGGATGGAAGAAAGCGTATGTAATGGGACCTTGAGTGGAAGGAGATTCAGTATACTCGATCAAGGCTTCTTTTTTGGTTTGTGGGGTCGCGCGTAGCAAGTGACTCACCTCATCACGCTGGATAATCCAGCCCTGCAGCTCTGCTATCCTGGTCAACGATGCGCTCGTGACACTCTGCACTGCATTCTCAGCAAGCGGGACGACAAGAGTCTTCTCGGAGCCATCAGACTTGAAGCCCAAGAAGCCGCTCGTGGAGAACTCGTCAATCTTGGTCCGGGTGGCGCTGTCCACGTGCAGCGTGATCCCGTAGCCCTTCTCCTTGGCAGCCGCGGCGTGCTTCCACACGGGCGCGTAGTTCCCGCCGACCTTGAATGGCCCAGTTCCGAAAGGCGCCGTGCGGTCAAAATCCTCCAAGATCAGCGCGTCGGTGGCGGCCGAGCCGTGGTAGGGCAGAAGAGGGTAGACGTAGACTGCTAGGATGGACTCCTCTGGCGGTGCCAACGCCAGTTGCGCTGAAGACCCGAACAGCACGGGGCGGATGTACAACGCGCCGTTGGACGATGAGGGCGGGACCAGCTCGGCGTTGGCGGCGACCGCCGCGCGGACGCACTCGATGAACAGGTCCTTGGGAGGCGGTGGGAGGCACACGGCCGCAGCGGACTTGGCCATGCGTGCAGCGTGGACCTCGGGACGGAAGATGACAATGTCGCCTGACGTCTGTCGGTAGGCCTTCATGCCCTCGAAGCATTGCTGCCCATAGTTCAAGGCGGGGGATATGCCGCTTACGGAGATGTTCGGGTTCGTCTCGAGGACGGGCGCACTCCAGGTGCCGGTCGAGGCATTGTAGCGAGCCTCGACGTGACCCTTGACTGGGATCTTAAGGGAGAGGTCGACGCTTGACCAGTCTGGAGATACCGTGTTAGTGGTTGGCTCGAGGAGTTGAATTGACGTTCTAAGGGGGGGCTGCAGTGTTATTCTTACCGATATCAGAAGCTGGTGGAGGCGGAAACATGGTGTATGTAAGTCAGGTCTCTTGATGGTGAAGATCGTAGGCGTGTTGTGAATGTGGATTCAGTGTAGTGAGGGCTTTCCGAGGAGAGGTTCCAAGAAACAGAGAGGATGGGATTCGTCGTGTTATAAGTACCACGGCGATAGGGAGCCTGGTGAGGGGGATCCTATACCCGACTGTGTCTCCGCTGGAGCTTCAAGTGGGGGTTTATATAAATATGATAGACCTTGGATGAAAACCATGCTGACATATGCAATCCGGGTGAGTTTACAGAGCTGATAAGCATGAGCAGCCTTCCTATCTTCCGAAGAACAAGGGTGTGGATAGTGCTGGCCTAATCTCCACACCAGGGATAGTCGGAGGCAGGGCCCTTGATTACTGAAATCGACTTTCCGGTGCCATTGTGACTTGGCATTTGTCTATCTATAGAGAATGATACCGGAGTTGCGATGATGTGATGATGTTGGTGATCGCAGAGCATGAGAACAGGATACCTTTAATGGTTCTATAGGACAATGGCATGGTTTGTCGATTGTATATTGGATGGTGCAGATTAAATAACAACGTATCCTAACAAATGAATAGGCAGGATGGCCCGTTGTTTGATCGGCCCGATGGTGAGGCTGTATGGCCTTGTCGTCTGGGCAGGCCACCTGGTAGGACAGCCATCAATCCTACACATCACCAATAACAACACATCATTCATGTCATAAATAACAGAGGTCATGTAGTCAAAGGTAGGGTTCTGTTGTGTTCAAGACTGAAGTTTGCTTCCTTGAGCGCTGACCTCCCAATATCCGCTCCCACGTGCTAGGTCACGTCCCCAAGGACTCTAGGGTAATCTTTGTCTAGGGACCTGGGCTAGGCCTTGGTATCCGTTACACTCTTGATAGTCGAATGAGGGGGGTAATTTTATAGCCAAGTCGTTTGATTTATATTAGTTTAGCCTTTAGATGACTGGAATACCTCAGGAATTACAGTTCTACATCTATCTTCGGCTTGATAGGAGCCAGCCGTTTGTGGCTAATGTGATCATCGCGAACCCGCTGAGCCTCGCTCGCGCCCACTGCATTGATCAGGAGGTCGAGGGTCATGAAAAGCGCTATCACCCGGACGGGCATCGGAGACAGATTGACGAGAATTCTGGGACCATATTTTGGACTGATTCTCAAGGTCAGGCTTTACTCGACTCTCATAGCGGAGGCGTAATGGGACTCATATGGAGCCACCACTATCGACAGCAAACCAGTTCTTGTTCTATCTTATATTGAGGGCACACCTTTGGACGACCTAGATGATTCCTACCTCGGAAGTCTCATCGACTTGCAGACGAAGGTACTCGACTTAATGCGCTGTCTTCGAGATTCTGGTGTCATTCTCGAGGATTACGCGCCGCGCAACTTTATCCTCAACGGTGAAGCACTATTCGTGGTTGACTTTGAGGCGTGGGAGGAGAGTCCAGCCGTTCAACACAGATGGCCAGATGACAAGAATCTAAAAGAGCTGCACCAGATTCGTGCAGAGACTATTATTGAGAAAGTCAAGGATCTCATAGAAAGCAGAATCAGGAATAGCTAAGTATACGGGACTAGAGAATCTCTTCACAACCCGAGCTCGTTCGATTGCCACTGTTTTTGAGGGAGGTGGTTGATCTACCACCGCTGAGCAAGTCCGAGGCTCCGTAGCTGCTGAAGTCGCTCGCCGACGGGCTACCCGGAAAGAGAGCGCTCGTGGCAGAGTTAATCAAGTCATGACCGACCTGCCACCGGCTGTCGCTCGGGAAGTGGCGTTCCTGAACGAGACGACGACATCAATCATGGAGTATCCTCGCCTCCTGCGGAATACAGAGCGCGCGACATGGGAGAGCTTTTAGAGACGGAGTTTGCGGGTGAGGACTGTGGCGAAGGCATTCTTATGCCCTTGCTCGTTAACTAATGCTCAGTTCATATATGAACAAGCTAACCTGTTAATCATCAGTATCTATAGCGCTTCCACTATCCTCATAGCTTACAATCTCTAGACTCAGTAGCATTGTTCCCTTTCACCTTAAAGTATAACCTTTCTTGTTACAGAATGTTACGGGCGAACCCGTGAGGAAGGTTGTTTCCCCCTGGAAAAACCAAGACCGGAGAAATTCTTCTCCGTAGCCCCGCTGCGAGCCCTGACAAAACCCGCACCGAGGTCACAGCTAGTTCTTTTCCTGTTCTCTCTCCCTTCCTTAGTCTTAGACATTCAATCAACCAGTTCACCTTAGCTGCATAAGCTCCGGTCCGACCCTAGCACAGAAAAAGATAGGCTAACCTAGCACATTGGCCGCTAGGTCAAAAGGTCAGCTATGACCTCGGTTATGAGACCATAGAATATCAATGCCTAAGAGCCTTCTGTAACAGCCTTCTGACATGTAACATTTCTTAAGTATTAAAATATCTTCCTAGTGCTAGAATGCAATAGAGGGCATTAGATCTTACCTAACGTTTCTTTAAGTTTTACCACTTTATCCTATATATATATATGACCGTATCTTTATAAGTATTCCTAATAGCTGCCCGCTGCGATTCCTTATTAATAGCGTTAAGATACTCTAAGTAGTCACTACTAAATTTTAAGTGAATAAAGCTAATAAATGTATTAACTGCTGCAATTAGGAAGCTACTAGCTAATATGAGCATTTCTGTCTGGATGTATGGATATGCCTTGTGAAGGGTGTTATACTCGTCTTGAAGTGTCTTGCGGTTGGCCTTCTATAAAATAACAGTTTCGCCGAGGTACTATGCAAGGGTCTCATTCATACCAACAGGTGCATACTCTCTTGACTCGGAGTTAAAGCCTACATATCTGAACGCCCTCTTAGCCTCTAGCAATGCTAGCTATGGGCGGTCTATTAACTAGCTGCCTGTTACATGCCACAGTCACATAGGTCCCCCCACGTGACGAATCTAGCTCTATAATGGCCAGATCCAGCAGCTTTTAGATAGAATCAACTTAGTTTTAGATTACCTCTTATGTGCCTTCTTTGCATTGCGACTTATGTTTGTTTTGACCTTCTAGCTGCTAGAAACAGCTCTCATCTCACCGCTTTCAGTAATACTTAGGCCTCTTACTCCCCCTAAGAGGACTATAACACTGCCTTCGTGGTGGCGCACGCTGCAAATCTTCTTAACTACGCAGGGGCTATTGTCGCGTACTAGACCTATCTTTTCTTATATATGTAAAAGACTGAAAAATATAGACTATAAGGTCTGAATAAGGTGTAGGGTAGGTAACTAAAATAGGAGGAGAATAGGCAGAGGATTTAGTTCTTATAAAAAGCTAATTGGCTAAATAAGGGATCATAGGCTAATAAAAGTAGGTCACAAGATAGATAAGAGTATAGAATAGAAGGCCAGTTCCTGATTAATGGTCTTTATGCTTATATTGCTTTAGTGTGTAATGTTAAAGACTTTTATAAGAAAGGTCTTTTATATAAATAATTCTAAGAAATTTAGCTTATAAAATATAAGTCTAATAATTTACTACCTGTAAAAAGCTGAAAAATATAGACTATAAGGTCTGAATAAGGTATAGGGTAGGTAACTAAAATAGGAGGAGAATAGGCGGAGGATTTAGTCCTTATAAAAAGCTAATTGGCTAGATAAGGGATTATAAGCTAATAAAAGTGGGTCACAAGATAAATAAGAGTATAGAATAGAAGGTTAGCTCCTGATTGGTGGTCTTTATGCTTATATTGCTTCAGTGTATAAAGATTTAAGGAAGGAAAACTATTCTAAAGGAAAGCTATTCTTTTATAACTAATAGCTCGGAATCTATTAGCCCGATTTGGATAAAAGTTATACCGTCAGATAGCTTCTTTCCGAGGCCTTCTAACTATATATATAGTATATATCAGTTGGATAGTTAATAGCCGGGCTATTGCATAAGGAAGATAAAACCTATAGGGTTTTATATTCGAGGTATTAGAGACCGGATAGAAAATACCTATATAAGAAGACCGGCTTTAATAGAGTTATCGAGCTTTGAATAAAGCCCTAAGTCCGAGTCACGTGACTTACCCTATATGTCTGGAATTACCCAGGAGGGAAGTTTATATAACTCCGTAATATCTCGCTAATCTAAGTAGTTAAAGCTTAGGTAAGTATACTATTAAATAGCACTAATAATATACTATAGGGTAGTAAGTTATTAGACTTATATTTCATAAGCTAAATTCTCTAGAATTATTTATAAAAGACCTTTTTTATAAAAGTCTTTAATAAAGTGTAAAATACCTTATCTTTAAGAAGATCTTTTATAAAATAAAATTCTAAAAAAATAAGCTTATAAGATATAAGCCTAGGATTTTATTACCTTATATTATAGCCTATGCGCTTCCCTATGAACTGCTTACCTAAGCAATATCTGCTTAGATAAGCAAGATATAAGGGAGTGTTAATACTGCCCCTTCTGGGCTTATTTCCCTTTTAGGAAGGTCACGTGACTTCGGACTTAGGGCTTTATCATAAACCCGATAACTCCATTAAAGCTGTTTCCTTCCAAAGAGTATTTCCTATCTGGTTTTAAATATCCTAGTTTAAAACCCTATAAGTTTTAACTTCTATTATGCTATAACTCGGCTTTTAGTTATCCGCAATTAGCAAAGCTAATGGGGTTTTGAAGCCCGGAATTAGGGCTATCCGATGGTATAACTTTTATCCGAATCGGGCTAATAGATTCCGAGCAATTAGATATATTAGCTATAGATTCTCTCTTTAAGATAACTCCTTAAATCTTCAACTAATTCAGACAATAAGAACACTAATAAAAAGCTAGTCTTCTCTATTTTAACCCTACTATTTATTTAATTCACTTTTATTACTCTATGATTCCTTACCTAGCTAATTAGCTTTTTATAAGAACTAATTCCACTGCTTATTTACCTCCTATCTCTATTACCTACCCTATAGGCTTTGAAGACTATATTTCCTCTATTTTACGGTCTTTTACATTTATAGAGGGCATACTAAGAATAGCTGCTATTACGCCTACCTAGGTTATTGCTATAATATTATAAGATTATAAGTATAAAAGTATACCTTAACTGTTATAGGTCCCTTGGCTCTGGCAAGAGACCTTTGTATCACTGAAAACGAAGGGGGAATAGCTGACTCTGGCAGCTATAAGGTTAAAATAAACATAACTCACAATGCAAAGAAGGCACATAAGAGGTAATCTAATCTAAGTTGATTCTCCATCTAATGGCTGCTGGATTTGACTATTATAGAGCCAGATTCGTCACGTGGGGGACCCTTGTGACTGGGGCATGTAACATTAACTAAGATTAATAGAAATAGAAGTAAGAAAGAGGTACTTCAATTAAGATATAGTTAAAGGCTATGTGATATTACTTTATGTTGGATCGACCCCTCATGTGGCGGCATCTGCCCCGAATTTGCATAAACCCCTAGTACACAGATATCCTAGCCTTAGTCAGATGACTAGAAAACCCCCTCTTTTCTCAAGAGGGGGCCGGGAGGAGGATGAAGCAAGAACATCATCACTTTTGGCTCCACATCATGTTGTTTCATATCGTTCTGATCGAATATGCCGTACGCTATCTAACACTTTATATAACTTACCGTATTACTTTGACTTATATTACTATAGAAAATAAGTAAGAAAAGAAGTACCTTTTATTTGCGGCATTTTTATTGAATTAAGCCCCTGTCTGGTACGCGATGGTAGCCCCCGCGCAGTCAAAGAGATACCCAGCTCAAGCTTCAGCGATTGAGGCTCCACTTGGTGACCCCGTAATGATTGGACGGAGCTTTTCCCAACCTGACGTAACAGTTCAGCTTCAACTTGACATCCCAATCACAACTCAATCCCCCCCCATTCCATTCTTTGTCGCGTAGCCTCTTGTGCTAGTCACAATGGATGGCCTCGACGAATTCGAAAAGACTCTTGCCGCCGAAAAGGCAGAGCGCGAACGTTCAGAACGCGACCGCGAGGAGAGGAAGCATCGCAAACACAGACATCACCATCGACACGAGTCGGACAGAGATCGAGATCGCGAGAGGGATAGAGATAGGGACAGGCATCGGCATCGTCGGCATCGCGATGATGAGGACGATGGGCACAGACACAAGCGCTCACGACACTCGCGCGACGATGAGGAACATCGATCACGGCATCGACATCGTGACGAGCGACATCAGAAGACATCAGATCCTCAAGAAGACCTTCCCATCCCTGACGAAGAAAAGCCACGAAGCGAAGACACTGTCGATAGATCAGAGCATCTGACGCGAGACTCCTGGATGACGGCACCCTCGGCCCTCGAAGTCGACTACATCCACCGACCAGACAAGGCCAAGTCGCCCCCTCCAAAAGTCGAGCCGAAGCGAGTCGTTTCCAAGAGAGAGATCAACGTCCACATCAACGATATCAACGAAGGCAAGACACTTGACGAGCTCGACATTCCCAAGGAACGAGATGTCGAGTACACCTTTGGCGACGCTGGCTCTTCCTGGCGCATGACCAAGCTCAAAGCTGTCTACACAGCAGCTGAAGAGAGCGGTCGTCCAGTAGAAGAAGTCGCCATGGAGCGCTTCGGTGACCTACGAGACTTTGACGATGCAAGGGAGGAAAAGGAGGAGATGGAACGGAGGAAGCTCTACGGAAAGGGCTACAAGGGTCACGACAAGCCCACAGGCGATCTCTACCGCGAGAGGATCAAGAACCAACGCAAAGACGAACCTCCTCCCGAACCAGAGCAGGGAACCATCATTCCTGACCCGCAACCTGCTTCTGCGCCAGCTATGGACCAATCCTCTTTGAACCGGCTACGCGCCCAGATGATGAAGGCCAAGCTCCGTCGTGCTCCGAACGTTGCACAACTCGAAGAAGAATACAACAAGGCCGCGGCCGCATTTTCATCAGCGCGTCAGGATCCTGAAGCTGTCGTTCTCAGCGTCATGGATAACCGACAACTCGCCGGTACACGTGCCGAAGCCAAGGCCATAACCACCAAGCGCGGCCGTGAACGTGGCAACGTCGAGGAAAACACCGAGATGACCATCGAAGACATGGTCCGCGAGGAGCGTCGCACAAAGAACCAAGCCGGCGGCGAAGGCCTGCGCTTAGCAGAGCGCATCGCAAAGGACGGCAAGTTCGACAATGACCTCGAATACATGGACGAAAACGCCGAGAAGCTCGCCCGTCGCATGCACAAGTCCGACCTCAACCTCAAAAACATGGCCGTCTCCGAGTTCCAGAAGATGTCGCGAGCTCTCGACTCGTGTCCCTTGTGCCACCACGAAGACACAAACCAGCCACCCCTAGCACCTATCATCGCCCTTGGTACTCGCGTCTTCCTCACCCTTGCTACTGAGCCCGAGGTGTCACCGGGCGGCGCCGTGCTCGCTCCGATAGCACACCGCGCCAACCTCCTTGAGTGTGACGATGATGAGTGGGAGGAGATTCGCAACTTTATGAAGTCCCTGACACGAATGTACCACGACCAAGGCCGTGAAGTGGTCTTTTACGAGAACGCGGCTGCACCACACCGACGTATGCACGCCGCTATGGTGGCCGTGCCGATCCCGTACGAAGAGGGCGCTACGGCCCCGGCCTACTTCCGCGAGGCCTTCCTCTCGTCGGACGAGGAGTGGAGTCAGCACCGCAAAATCATCGACACGGGTGCCAAGGCCCGCGAGGGCATGGGTCGGTCCGCCTTCCGACGATGCATCGCAAAGGAGATGCCCTACTTTCACGCATGGTTCACTCTCGACGGTGGACTGGGTCACGTTGTAGAAGACGCAGGTCGCTGGCCCAAGGGAGATATATTTGCTCGTGAGGTATTGGGTGGTATCGTAGATGCTGAACCACATATAATCAAGAAGCAAGGAAGATGGACGAGAGGAGATCCTCGAGTCGAAGGGTTCAAGAAGGGATGGAGGAAGTTTGACTGGACCAGGATGCTTGCGGAAGGATAGAGACTAGGAGTTGAGATTTATTACATTTTTTTTTATTATTTCATCTCACAAAGAGAAACATACAAGACATTACACTAACTAGTACGGGGTGCTGCTTGCTTGTCCGTAAGATTATCCATACAATCCAAATGGCTAGTAAGAACCAGACGAGAATGACGCTTCCTTTCGACTCCACATCATGCTGCGCTCTCTGGGTATCAAGACAGACCTCTCAGGTCTTTTCGGGGGGAGCAATAAAAAAGAAGAGGGACATGAAGATCCCTACCAATAACAAGAAGAATAGAATGCTCCCACAGAAAATGTTTAAACTCTCCCCCTTCGGTCTCTACCGCGTTCTTTCCGTCCGTCAGCGCCAGTAACTTTCATCCAGTCCTCCCACTCCTTGCTCATCTCCATGAGCACCGAGCCCATGACGCTCGCGCTAGCCATGAGGCCGTGTCCCTCTCCCTCGAGGACTCTGACCTCGCACCTCCGCATCGTCTTGCCGAGCCACTTGACATTGTCCACAGGGACACGCGTATCCCTGCTTCCGTGGTGGATGACCACTGGCCGAGTAATATCGACGTACCGGAATCCGATCGTGTGTCTTCGTTCGAGACATACTAGGAGGTCCACGGCTGGGTTTGCTCCTGTTGTTGCCAGTTCCCAAATCGCGTGTGTTAACCGCAGGTCGTACGTCATTTGACGCTCCTTGTCTGCCATGGCATCGGCTGCTGCTGCCAAGATGGCATTGTCAGGGCTCCTCGTACCCTGAGGCACCTGCATCCTATCCATGTTCTCTGATGCGTTCGGGGGCTCCAGATCAGGATCACCGTGGCCGTTGGACTTGCCGTACATGTCGTGACCAATATTCTCCTTGTCCAAGCTGGGCGTCACATTCCGATTGCTCGCTGTACTCTCTCTTCCACCGTTGTTGTTTGTCCTCCGCTTAGCTCGTCGGGGGTTCTTGGGTAATGAACTTGTAATAGAGCTGCTCGTCGCGGTCATGAAACTGCTGTTGGCAGCCTTGAGGATGGGGGTAGGAAGGGCTCGTAGGATTCGCTGCGAGGTCGGGATAGCGTTGGTCGGGGGAAGTGTTTGCGATGTTCCAAAGACGTTCATCTGAGATGGAGGGATCCATGGTGCCAAAAGGTGAATTCTACCGCGGATGTGCTGAGGCATACGGAGAGCCGTAGCCAAGGCGTAGATGGCGCCAGCTGAATGAGCCAAGATGGAGAACTTTGTAATCTTCAAAGCCTGGCAAATAGCATAGACATCATCTAATCAAGTCAGCAACAGTCCCTCAAGTGTTAACAAGGCAAACTTACCTGGCCAGCTGAGCGGCGTAGCAGTCCCATCCGAGTATGGCTCACTGTCTCCAACACCAGGACGATCAGGAGTGATCAGCCGCAGCTTCAGCGTCAACGCTAGCTCATCGTAGAAGGCAGTGATGTATCTAGTAAGTCCCATTCCGACACAGCAAAATACAGCCGATCCTTCCGAGTCACCGACTTCGGAAAAGGAGATGACGCGACCTGTCTGGGGATGTCGAATCTTTTGTGACAGGCGGGGAGAGCAGAGGTAAGACTCGACAGCATCGTCAACAGAATCAGCTGACTGAGGACGCTCATAACCTGCTGGGGTTGGGTTCTGGACTGGTTGAGGACTTGGGGATTCACGACTTCGGTCGTCGGGTCGAGGGCTCAACGGTCCAGATAGACGCTTGAGTCGTGAACTGCTCCGCTTCATCTTGACACCATCAGGAGGGATTGGACTCTGATGACCCGAACGACGACGACTGTGACGATCGTTGCTTGGTTCTCGCCGCCGATTTTGTGAGACAGCAGGGAACGGCGCACCGTCATCATCATCGTCGTCGACCCCCAAACCGTAGTCATCCTGGCTAACATCGAGGAAACTCCGACCAGCTACGCTCGTCGTTTTGGACGGAGCTGGTTCTTGGAGCCCATAGACTGGTGACCTGGCAGATGACCGCAATTGGTCATGTGCGGTATGTCCCTGCTTTCTCCTCCCGGTTTCCCCCCGTGGCTTGTGATGTTCCTCGGCTTCAGGTATAACATCGCTCAGTGGCCCATCCTCTCGTCTTGATCTCCTCGCGCTCGATCGCCTAACCTGTCCCGTCTTCCTTAGACTCGAGTCGCGCGCCGGAATTTCCATTGGGCTTGGACGCTCAATAGGCAACTGATGTGCAGGAGGCTCCTCGTGGATAGCCGTCTCAGCAAAGAAAGGATCACTCCGTCCTCCACTGTGAATACTACTCTCAACGGCAAGCCCACCAGAAGACGACGCAGAAACACCTCCAGAAGCGCGCTTCCTCTCAACCTCCCTCTCGCGGAGCTGCTCCTTTGAACTCATGTACATGAGCCCCTTTTGGCTCCTCGACGTCTTCTTGCCCCAGCTATCATGCGATCGTTGGTGGTTCAGCTCGGGGGTCGGGGCGTTCCGGCGTTCGATGGAGAGGTTGCCTATGCTCTGGGTGTCGTCATTCTTGGAGCAGGCCGATGACCCCTTGGACGAGGGTCGCGAGGTGCTGTTGCGTATAAAGGAGCGCAGGCCGCCCGAGTTCTCACGGCTGGGGCTTCTCGGGCTCTTGGGGGACTTTGCGGCGGTAAGGGGGGAGAAGCCGCTCGGGGGCTTCGAGGTGCGGATGACGGGAGGGCAGGCGGCGAGCTCGTCGAGTGATACGGGGTCCTGTCTCAGTTCGTCGAGGCTCGGCTGGTGAAAGGCTCCGTAGTCGACGCCGAAGCTGCCGTGGCCGGGACCCGGGCTAGAAGGCAAAGAGAGGCTGGTCGGGGGGACCTCGAAGTGGTTGTTGGCGGGCTTGGAGATGACGCTGAGGCTGGTGATGAGGTTGGAGATGACTTCGGGGCTGGCGGGAGGGAGACTGGCACGCTTGTTTGAGGCGGAGGAGGGACCTTGAAGAGAGCGACGTCGGGCGTGGTGATGATGGGCGCGGGTCGGGATAGGGGGGATGTCAGCCGACTCGTACTCCATGGCTGGGAGGGCCGCCGCGTGCCGCGGGCTGTGAATTGCACGGTCGGCAGGTCAGTTGATCCCAAGGGAGGGATGAACGGATGGATGGATGGATGGAAGGGCGTAAACGTGGGAAACAGTGGATAGGCGGCGCGCGGTGTCTCGTCAAAGGGGGGGAGCCACAGGTCGAGGGTTGCAACAGGCGACCAGCCAAGCTTCAACAGGTGCAAATGTCTCGAGCTCTGTTAGGTGTGTGCTCGGCCCGGACTTGTCTCGAGGGTTGTCTCGCAGCGTCAGCGATGGCGCGGGCGTTGGCGCGCGCTCGCTCTGGGCTTAAAGGGATGGAACGCTCTCCGTCGCTTTTTTCGTGGGGATTGGGGATATTAGGTTGTCGGTGGTGATGGTGGAGGCTGCGGTGGGATATGCAGGTCGTCTGCGCGAGGACGTGCGCTGCAGGAGGAGCAAACAAGACAGAAACAGAAGGATGCAGAAGAAAAAAAGAGGAAAAGAAGAAGCAAACGCTGGCTGAGTGAGGTTCAAGGAAGCGGGTGCGCGCGGGCGTGATTGATTGATTGATTGACGAGGCCCAGCAATTTGTGAGATGAATTGGGCGGGACGGACTGGGTTCGGGGGTCGGTCCAAGACAGTCAGTGGCGTCGACTCAACAAGCAAAAGCACGTCCTTGTTCGCCCCGAGACAAGGCAATCAACGAACAAATGCAATTGTTGGAAATAAACTCTCGTCTTTCCTTTTTCTTGCGGTAGGTGTAAAGAGACAAGAGTTGTCCCCAGGAAAGAGTATGGGGGGAGAGGAATGGTAAGGGGGTGTGTTGTATGTGCCACGGAAAGTTTGTGCTCCCCGACCACAACCAGGCAGCGCATGACCTCTACCTGAAGATACGAGCCAGAGGAGCTTCAGGTCTTCAGGTCTCTTTTTCCGTGTGTTTCTGCTTGAGTAGGGTGCAGTCACCACAGGAGGCATGTACATGTATTTCTCAGCAAACAGGGGTCATCAGAACCGTTTCGAAAGGCGATGCAACGATATGCAATGCAATGCACACGCGACGCGCAGCCTGCATCCTTTCTCTCCTCTCCTCATCCAAGAACCCCTTGAGTCGAGACGAAGCCCCAGGCAGGCCATGTGCTTCTAGTACAATCTCCCGCCTGGGTCAGTCGTCATTCTCAATCTCTCCAGCCTAGCGGGATTGCGCACTAGAACAATTGATAGGCCCAGGGAACCCCTGACCAAAAGAAGGAAGGATCGGGGCGGGACCCCTGAAAAGAGCTTTTTGCCCCTGGAGCTTGCATCCTTACCCGTTAGGCACGCGCCCCAGGGGTACGTTTCTCCATCTTTTGGCATTCCAGCTGTGATTCGATTTAAATGCCCACGCGAGGAATGGACTTTCAGGTCAGAGTTTAACCATGGCGGAACTTTAAAAGGCATGCCTATCCGTATTCCCACGCGACTCGAGACGGCCATGCTTCGCGGAAAAAAGAGGTCATGGTCGGACCCGGAAAAGCAAGGGACCTGATTAAACCTGCATGCGGACCGGTTGTCTATTGATTACGGTGTCTCCACAACGGAAGCAGCTTCAATTTTATTTGTTGGGCATCTGTTTGCCTTAGAAATCGTCATCAAGAAACATTATCCGGTTCTCCCGTCGACCGTGTCTGTGCATGTTGCGTGAGTGACCCCCAATGCTTTCTTTGACAGGCCCACGATCTACGCGTAGCGCGTTTCCAACGTGCCATGAGAAGAGGAGATTCTCGCGTGGGAATCCTCTCGAGAACGTTCAGCTTGGACCTCCCTGCAGCTTCTGTTCCTGCGTCTGGTCTCACGGCTGCAGATTCGCCAATGTCTGGGACACTTCTCACGCCATGACGAAACACGCCTTCGTCTCGCGAGAACAAGTCAAATGACCCCTTTTCCAGCCTTTAATCGATCGTTATTGAACCGTTTACCAAGGGCATCTCCGTCTTTAGCTGCATGCATCTTTTAAACCCAAATCCCCTCGTAGGGCTGCCGACGACAATCATCCCCAGCGCTACTGGCCCACACCAGCCACAAACTACGTCATTGGGGGTTTCTAGCCACAGTTTGTCTACAGCTTCCGGTTTCTGGGATGGAAAAGGATGTGTTTGCGACGTCATGGTCGCGGAAAGGTGAGCTTCCCCCTCCAAGAGTAGAATAATCGTAGATCCCGTTGTTGAGTTTCTGTGAATTCTGCTTCTTTACACTTCACTCTCGTGTCTTGAGCTAGCGATACGAGTCTAGCAACACCACGACATCATCACCGACCATCATCAAAACGTCAGCGCAAGATGGATGTCCTCCTCTCTCTACCCATACTCTCCTACCTTTTGTCGCCTGCCTCGGCGTCATGGTCAACATCTCTTAACCTCCTCTTCTTCTACATGACATGGACGACTCTTGTCCTCTCCCATACTCCCCTGCGAATTCGCCTCCTAGGCTCTCTCGCGATACGCATAGTCCTCTATTTAATACCGTCACTACTCACGCTTCTGTTCGATGCGGCGGTTCCAAGCCTCGCCGAGTCCATCAAGCTTGGCGGTCGTGCAT
The DNA here is from genome assembly GCF_050370095.1 of Fusarium phalaenopsidis. Lineage (NCBI taxonomy): Eukaryota > Fungi > Ascomycota > Sordariomycetes > Hypocreales > Nectriaceae > Fusarium > Fusarium phalaenopsidis. The sequence goes on along the minus strand of NW_028145417.1, from coordinate 3,070,176 downwards.
CTCTCCCGCCCCGTGATGCCCGTACACTGGCCCGCCAGGTTGCACTCGTCGTGTTCAACCTCGCCCTCGTGACGGGCGTGGAAGGCGCTTCGAGTCTAGGCTTTTCCTACGTCTTCAAGGACAATGACTTCAAGACGACGTCGACGCTTCCACTACCGTGGCAGCTAGCGAAGCATATCGTCTTGCTCCTCACGGCGAGAGAGGTGCTCACGTACTACATCCACCGTTACACGCTGCATTCCTCGTCGACCATTGGCAAATACCACCGTCGCTTCGCTCACGCTCGTGCTGCGGCGCCTTATAGCCTTCTCCTCTTTGCCGACCACCCAATTCCCCTGCTCCTCCAACGTTTCGTCTCCATCTACCTACCTGCTCTGGCATTGCGACCACACCTCTTGACTTACTTCCTGTTCCTTTCCCTCTGCACCGCCGAGGAAACCTTGTCCATGTCTGGCTACAGCATTGTTCCGGGCATCATAATGGGTGGGATGACGCGCCGAACAGCGGTGCACTACGCCAGCGGTGGGGACTGCAATTATGGCGCCTGGGGATTCCTCGACTGGGTTAACGGCACTGGACGGGGTCGGGATGTGCTGGAGGATGTCAAGGCCGAAGCGGAGAAGCATCATGTTAAGGAGAGGTCGGCTAAGAAGGTGGACAGTGGGATGGGAGCGATTCAGGATGGGATTGACAAGTTGACCAACGGGAATGAGGATGGAAGGAGGAGGAGTTCGAGGTTGAGGTCAAAGCGAGCTTCTTAAGCTGCTGATTGTAGATGCCATTCGTAGTATAGTGTTAATAGCTTTGAAGTTGAAAAGTTGACTTTTTACACGAGACCATACCTATGTATCCAACCGTGCCTCGCTCCATGCCCTCCATATCTCTATCAGGTCTAACAACCACACTCAATGATTCCCAGAAACCGTATCTATGAGTATCCCATCTTCTTACCAAACCAGCTCAACGTCTCCAACCCACTCTGCACCCTCATGCCAATTCTCGCATCAAGCACAAACGCCTCCCACACCTTGGCAACGTCCATCTGCCGCAGACACTCGTCGTACTTTTCCCTCCTGTACTTGGCGACCTCTTCGACGGTGCCTTCGGGAGGGTTGCAGCATTCTCCCCATGCGATGGCGCCCTTTTCGTATGTTCCAGCTGCGAGGACGTAGTCGTCCTTTGTCGGGCCCTTGAATACGGATCTGAGCTTGTGTTAGCGGGCGTGTTGAATTGCGAGAACTGCGTTTCTTACCGATCATGCTTGAGAACATGCGTCTCCAGAAGCTCTCTCGCCTCTTCAAACCTCTTACCCTGTCTAAACAGCGCCGCACAAATAAGCGCCCACGATCCCATCTCATCAAGCTCCTCCTTCATCTTCTCCACAATCTCAGGCTTGGCCGTGCACCTCTCCCACCGCATAGCATGTCTAGCAGTCTCGAGTTCAGCAGGACCCATACGCTTGACCATGTTCCACAGGTAGCACATCTCGAGCGCCGGACTCGCGCCAATCGCGTCGGCGAGGTCGACTTTGTGCTCCTTTACGCGGTCCTCCCACTTCTGGATCTTGCGCTGGATAAAGACTTCAAAGGGTAGCTGTCGCGCCATGAAACGCTTCTTGCCTGCGACGCTGGGTGCTTTGCGGAAGAACTCCTCCGTCTTGGCCTTTTGTCGTCTCGCCTCGCCTTCATCGCCAGCCTCGATCGCGTTGCGATATAGTTCGAGGGACGCGATACCGGCCATATAGTAGTACAGAGCAGGACTCCAGTCATTGACCTCGAGACAGTGGAGGAACGAGTCTCGCATGAGTGGCCAGTTCTGGATAGCCATAGCGTTGATGGAGAGCTCAAAGTTGTTGAGCGCCGCAACCTGCTTCATCTTGGACTCGCCACCAGTCGTGAGGACCTCGATGGCCTTGGGGAGTTCTTGCTCGTTGCCATGCTGTCTAGCCTCCTCAACCTTCCACAGCCTCGAGTCTGGGTACCGTGCTCGCATGGATGCCAAGAGCTTGTCACATTTCTCTCGAGGAGGGCCGACAATCTCAGCACCTTCGTCAAAGTCCTTTTCGTCAGGAAGGATGTCCACGGCTCCGAGAAGGGCGTTGTAGTACGACAGCAGAACCAGACCAGCAATAGCGCCGTTCACATTGGCGTAAGCGGTAGATCGCCAGAGCATACGAACGCCTCGCTCGCGATCTCCTCGGAACCCAACAACCGACAGAATTCGGGAAAAGGCTGGGGGAACGAGGGTCAGCATGAGGAGAATAAGTCCAAAGCACATGTTTGCGCCCGAATGGACAAAGACGTCGAGGGGGTTCTCGAGGAGAACAGTGTCGGACTCGGTGGGCTTTGACCTAGCCTCCTTCAGCGGCGCTCCCTCATCGAGGTTCTCGTCCTCGGTGCTGGTCCCTGGAGTCGTTGTCGAAGAACTGGAAGATTCCAGGTTGGCTGGTGTCTGTGTTCCGGAGGATCCATCGCCGCTCTTGGACTCAATCTCGAGCTTCTCCATGCTGCTAGAGCCGTCATCCGTTGCCTTGGCAGATAATGACGCCTGCGATTGTCCCTCGGGTTTGTTGCCCAGCGTCTTGTTCTCAGTTTCAATGATAGCATCGAGGGTGATGAATGCCTTGCGGAGCTTGAGAAAACTCTTCATGGCGTCGATGAGACTCTCGTGGAGAACACCAACGACGGCGCCCATGAGCTGTGTCTCAGCACGCACAAGCTCATACTCTGTTCCTGGGGGATACAGCTTGCTCCCAGCCCTCGCCTTCCCATGCTTCTGCGCCTTTTTATAGTCAGCCCAAGCCCTAGCCTCACACTCATCCAGCTTGGTTGTCGTCTCCGTCATGACAGCCTTCTCAAAGCCAAGGACCGATCGCATAAAGATGGTCACAGCGAGACCCAGCTGGTGAAAAGACGAGTCACCCGTCTGTAGTCGCTCCCAAGCTCCATCAATGTCGTCGTTCATGATGAGTCCGGCCGAGTTCATGGCATCGTCAATATCCTCCATCTCTTTAGCGACATTGTCCCTGGTAGAGCTGGTGTCGCTCGCATCGTCAGCCTTGGCAGCGGCGCCTCCGCGGAACCAGCCCGCTAAACGACTCATGATGGCGATGGAAAAGTGTATGAAGCTGTAAGAAGAGAGAGCTGAGCGCAAGATGACCTCTTTATGCTCATAGAGTTCGTATGCGATGATGAAGTCTTAAGGCTGAGCCCCAAATGCTGACGTCTTACTCTCTTTTGCTTAGGCTGAATGGAATGGATGCCCGTGAAAAAAAGACCCCTCTTTGTGGCGGTTTCCCCTCGACACGATTGCGAAACCGAGAACGAAGCAGAGAGCGATCCTCCTGTCTCACGCGACCACTCAACAAGTGTCGCAGAGAGTCCAGAGATAAACAAGAATAGAAATAAAAGGAAAGAGAAATAAAAACCGCTCTTTGTATCCGAAAATTGGAGATGCATCTTTCAACCCCCGGGGCTCCGAGCAAAGATGTCATAGGCCCGTCCGCCTGCGGAGTTTAGGCGGGCTTACGCACATGAGGCACTTCCAATCGGAGTTTGCGGGTGACGATCCTGTGGGGATTTGTGCATTATCGCAAAGAGTTGTTTGCTGCGATACGATACGGTACGGTACGATGAGAGCCGACACATTGCCGATATCCATTACTCAGGCTAGGAGGCTCTATATCCGAGGATTTTGACCTCTCTCGGCTCTGTCGGCACTGCGTTTCGAGATGGGGTGGGTTTGTTGGCCGCTTTAACCCTAGCAAGTTACCCTGGAGAGGTACCTGGAGCCTCTTAATGCTGCAAAAAACACAACCCATCCTCGCCATGGGTAGCTATCTAGATATCGACCCCAACATTACAAGAAACAACTAGTTCCATTTATTGGCAAGAGCTCCTCCCGGAAGGAATGTCTGTATAGCGCAATTGTCCCTGTGATACAATCGCAGATACGAGCAGATGGAAGGGCATTCCACCCTTGCTCTGAGTTCTATCCACCATATACTACGACCTCCTTTGCGATACCAGAGATACAGTAGCAATAATGCTACAGGGTCCCTCTTCCAAAGAAGGTCTTTGAATTGACCACGAATACTGCGGAAGAAGAGCTGAGTTGGCCCCGTTGTGAGTTCGTCGTCTGGAATATCCAGAATCCGGGATACTCCGTGGACGGCATCGAAATACGGATTGTTTTCCGACGTAGATGAGCTACCAAGCCGACACAAGGCAGCCAAGTCTATGGGGACTCCATCCGCACCTCTCTCTGGAAAGGGCGCGTACATCTGAGCATAAGTAGCCGCCATAACATGGAAAAGACTGTCCGGCCGTAGCGGGTTAACCGTGTGCCACAATGCCATCTTCCCTTCGCTCAAGCGCAGCCAGTTGAGATCTAAAGGGCCAGATGACTTGAGCGGCCACGACTCTTCAGGTGAGGTTGCTTCGGGAGATGAAAAGGTCAGGACAGCGAGAGCAGCCGCAGTACCCCAGATTGGATCCTTGTCTTTGGTCTCGATTGGTTCACTTAATCGCTTGTGGAAAAGGCCTGCGCTTTGAGACCAGTGATAGCACTCTTCTCGAGTTCGGTGATAATCTGAGGGGCTGTTCAGATGGCGGTCGTATGTAAATGCCACAGCGAGGGAGGCGTGCATTAGGAAGGGGTGCTAAAAGTACATATTAGCCGAAGCCAAGTTTATGATGGGCAATCTGGCCTGCATCTTGTTCGATAGGAGTCAAATGGAAATCATTGTAATGAGACTTACAGTAAATGCTAGTTCCAGGAGCTTGCGGTTCACTTGTAACATGTTTGGGTCACCTGGTGTGAGGAGACTCCGCCCAAGATAGCGGGTAATGAAATCCTGACACCTTGCATTCAATTGATAGCATGAAGATGAATCAGATGTCCAGACGGCATTTGTGAGAGACGGGTGCAGCTTTGCTCTTCCTCTAACAAGCATCGGCTTGGCTGTGTCGGCGGCGACAGGGTGGAGGTCAGGGATGTTGGGTGTAAAGTTGCATAACACACCGAATGAACAACATCTCTTGCACTGCGGCTTGCTCTCATCACACTATGAGTACATGAAAATTAGTTTGATCGTTTCCCCGTGTAAATACAATTGGGTTGCTTTAGGTACCTTGAGTTTTCGAAGCTTGCAATTTCGGCAGCCATATCTCGACCGCCGCAGAGTCCTGCGCTTTCGAACTTCGGTTGTACAGGTTGAAGCCATGGCTGATAATGGGTGCTCAGCACATATGCCAACCTGAATGTGAGAGATGTAGTGAGCTTGAGCGGACTTAACGGAGAATGAATGAGGTCGGATTGCCTGGAAAGGTTGAGACGAGGTGATGATGACAGTTGAAGCAGCGCCCCCATAAAGAAGAGCTTTGGCCAATCATGTAGGGATCCTCCCGAATTCCCCAGCTATCAGGACCCGTAAGCTAACCCATTTTCGGATATCAAGATCCACGCTAGCTGTTGCTCGGGAGCACGAGTCTCTGATTGGCTAGGAGCTTCATCCTCTAACTCCGTCATCTATATGGAGTACTTGACGCAAGAAGGCCATGAATGATCCCTATAAGAGGGAACGTTTCCCTCGATATTCTAGAAAAGAAAGACACTGAGTCTTTAACCTGAATACCACACTCGATCCTCTGCCCCAAAGCTTTTGATACCTACGCTCCCAGTCCACCATGGCCACCCATCTCGCTGCCCTCTCCGTCGCCAAAGGCAAGCCCTTTGAACTTCAAACCCGTCCCACACCCAAACCAGGCCCAGGCGAACTCCTAATCGAGGTCAAGTCCGTAGCCCTGAACCCGGCAGACCACATCATGCGTGCCTCGGGCCTCTTCATACCCGAGTACCCCACTGTCATTGGCTTTGATATGTCTGGGCTGGTCCTTGAGGTCGGTGACAACGTCCCCGTTAGTCCCGACGACGGCCTCTTCTTTCAACCGGGCGTTACTCGAATTGCTGCCTACGCTGCCTCCTTCTGGAGGTCTTACAACCCTGACTATGGCTTCTTCCAGGAGAAGTGCATCGTCCCCTGGCAACACGCCATGCCTCTCCCAGATGGCATTTCTTGGAATCAAGCCGCGACCTTGCCTGTATCTACCGAGGTAGCTCTCAGCGCGTGGGATGCAATGGGGATTCCAAGGCTCGGGCAGGCATCGCGGAAGGATAACAAGAACAAGAGAGAAGCCCTCCTTGTTTGGGGTGCCTCCTCGAGCGTGGGCAGCATGGGTGTCCAATCCGCTCGGCTGCTACGAGAAGACTCCGATTCTTCCTTCGCTGCCGTTTACGCCACGGCCAGCACGGCTAACCACGAGTACGTACGCTCTCTGGGCGCGGATCGTGTCTTTGATTACAAAGACCCGCAAGTTGTGGATGCGATCGTTTCAGCAGCTAAAGAGGACGGCCTGGTGATTCGTCATTGCTACCTTGCCATGGGTCAGCTTGCGGCATGCCAAGGCGTGCTCAAGGCTTTCCTGGAGAACAACAGCGAAAACCAGAAGGCCAAGATTGGTTCTGCGCCCCTTATCCCTTCTAACGCGGAAGAGGTGGATGGGTTGGAAGCCATCTTCGTGATGCCGTCGAATGATGAAAAGGAAAGGTTGACTCAGCTTCGATATTGGCTGGGGACCTGGTTGAAGGAGAACCTGGCTAAGGGAAAGGTCAGGCCGAGTCCGGAACCCAAGGTAGTGGGAAAGGGCTTGGGGGCTATTAATGATGGGTTGGATGAGCTGATGCGGGGGGTGAGCTGTACTAAGTTGGTTGTCGAGGTTGCGGAGTGATAAGTTTCGCAAGGATGATGCTATGCAATTGATGCTAAGGATTGTTAAATGAGTGTTTAGATAGCAAGATGAGATGCTGCTATGGTGTTTTCAGACTACATATGCTGAAGTATCACGTAATATTTTACACATCAACAGCTGTCACTTTCACTCCTGTCATCTTTCAAATGTCTCATCGTTGTCATATTAAAGTTCCAGTCGCAGAGAACCCTCTAGAGATGAGTACGGCAGAGACACCAGAGGAAGTGACAGAGACGACTAGAGCCATCTCCTCCCATCTCCCACTCGCAGACGAAACACCTTCGCTGGACGATTCCATCCAGGTCTATGATGCTTCAACCCTCTCCAACGGCGCCATCAACGTGTACAATTACAGAGGGCAACGGTTTCTTTCGGCCCATCTACTCGAGACACCTCCGCCCATGAAGTGAAAGAACTTCTGTAAGCATCTCCTTCGCTAGTTCCCAGAACATCATGTCCCAATAAAGTGGCATGGCTGTGTCGGGTGTGGTGTGGAAGGTGGTGTCTTCAAGGTGTCCTTTGGTGGTGATGGCCCCTATGCTCTAAAATTAGTCCGCTACCTCTCCCGCAAATTTGATATGCCCCAGAGGCTAACAGTGGACGCAGTTCTGGAATACTCGCCCGCAAGAGCCGCTGAATAGAGAGAAACCCTTTGTATTCCCATTCCAAGATGAGGCCCGGCATGTGGCCATCATCGAGAAGATCCGATGGGCAATTGAACAATCAGAGAATACGATCATGATACACCCGTCCCCGAAATCATCGGAGTTAAAGCTCGAAAACCTTTACTGCTTCTCAGAGGAAGGCCAGCAGCATCCCTCAGAATTTGACTCCTCTACCCCAATGTGTTCAGCTGACTATATCAACCACGGCTGGCTAAAGCTTGACAAGAAAAGCTGGCCAAAGAACTATGACCAATGTGAATGGCGAGGACACCCTTACTGCCCTGAAGAAGCAGATTACCGCTGGGCGATTGTATACGACTACGTCAGCTCCAGAGTCAAGGAACACGATCTCAACGTCACACAGGCCAATATTGACTTCTTCTACCTCACTGGCTTCGAGTTTGCGTATTGCAAGCCGGATAATTGGCGTCATGGGAAACTGGTGGATTTTGGCGATCTCTACTCTCCCTTTCAGCGCGTCGTTCAGATGATGCCACCTCGTCGTTGGAGTGCGGAAACGTGATTCAACGATAAACCTGTGAAACCTTTGACTTGGTGGACGTCTGGAGCTATCTGATGAATGGAGGAAAGAGAAGAGGTGTTTAAATCCCCCATGGAGAGGAAAGAGGAGTAATTTGGTACTAGCGATACCCTCCTGTATGTTTGCTGTTGTGGCTAATGGCTTCTTGTCATCATTGTAGATAATAATGATGCCCTCTTGTGTAATACGCTTTGTCTATTCTGTCACGTTAGGTTATGATCATACTGGATCTCCTGGCGGACTAGCTCTGTAGATGCTTGCCCAAGCTATCATCACGCTTCCCAACCTACCATGCTCAGTCCGGTGATAAGCGACTCGTGTCGACAGCTATCTGACCCGTGAATACATACGGCCTGTCAAAACAGGCATCCCATCGTGTCTCACCAGAATCCCAGAATACCTCCATAACACCCTTGGCCATCAGGGGCACATAAGTGCCGGCATCATAGCTTAGCTCGGGTAGCTTCTCTGAAACAAACGCCCGCATCTTTGGACCCCCATGAACAGCTTCCACGCCGAGGAGGACCAGCGGCCAGATGAGAGACCGTCTGGTCCTTGGACATGACAGACCTACATCTAGCAGGGGCCACAAGATCTGGCCGTGTGCCACGCAGCAAGCTCTGAGACCTGGAGTCTCGGGGAGAACAGACAGGCTTTGTAGTGACAAGATGCAGTAAAGTGTTGCCGCAGCTTGGTAGACCTTGCCTATTAGTAGCCAGTCGTCCTGGTGAAGGGGCTTTGACGAGGCCCATTTCTCTGGCGAAAAGCCATGAATGCGTTCAAGTGTCTCAAGTCCTTCTGTTGAAAGGTCCTCTAGTAGAGTGAAATCGCAAGATATTGCTCGCATGCGAAGATGGTTAATCTTGACAACTTCGGCGAATAGTGATAGGGGACACATGTGAATGGGGGATACTGCCGCGCTGTATTTCTCAAGCAGCAACTCAAGGGCATCAAGGTATGATCTGGTCATGATCAGGTGCGAAGCAGGGCAGGTCGTATTTCCAATGACTGCGACACTGTTTCGGGGTTAGCTTGATACTCATCAATACAAATTGTAGCCCGAGTACATACAACCAGAGGGAAAGGAGGAGCGGCTCCAAGCTTGGCGAGCCAGCCACCGCATGGAATCCGCCTCGCAACGCAATCAGCTTGTGGATTCCTTCCAAGTGACATCTCCAGTTGAGCGATGTCCCTTGTTGAACCTACGCCGACAGTTTAGCAAGATATATACTGCCAAGGACCAGAACTTACATCAGCGAGAAGAAGAGTCATTATTCCCGCCATGACCAAGTCACTTGTTTGCTTATCCCTGACATCGAGTTGCTCGTTGAGAGATCGGACAGCAAGGCCCCAGTACAGATAGAACTTCTCAGCTAATGGTTTGGATTGAGGATCGTTTCTGGTGCGGTTTATGCGGTGACTTAAGGTCATGCAGAGCATGCCAAAGTTGAGATAGTCTGGCTTATTGGCTGCTCTTTGAATATGCATGACTGATAGTTGATATATGTGAGGGTTCTTGCCAAGTTCTTGGATAGGGGCTAGCTCTCTGTATATACAAGAGTTGACTGTTTCGTGTTAGATCATGGCATGAGATAGGCTGCTTGACCATAAAACCTACAATACTCTGCAGCCTCGGGCAAAGAGCAGACATCAGTCTTCAGCTCGAATCGAGGAATAGGCATGTTGAAAGCTACAACCATCTGTGGTTGTTCCGTTATGATGCTGTTGGCTTTGTTAGGATCATTCTCCACTGGCGCTGAAGGAGAACGGGACCCTTTTCGTTTCCGGCTCCGAGATGTGACTCTCCCAGGTGCGAGCCATTTTAACCTTTTAGGTTTGACATGGCTATATCCGGGGCATTCGACTCCAGCAGTCGAGCATCTTTTGCAGGCTGGTTCTGTGAAATCACAGACTAAGCAGCGTCTGCGACACTCCCAGCAGTGACGTTTCTGTGTCTCCATCTGAGTGAACTAGAAATCGCATCATCAGTTATCCCCTAAAAAATACTTCCGGATGCCACAAGGCCGATGCCCTAGCTGTTGACCTACTGTGATAGTACGAGGGCAGGCAAACGCGTACAACAAGCCCCGGCTGGTATGGAGAAGTCAGGTCAGGGGGAGCATGGCCGTGCGGCACAGCCAAGAGTGTACGTCAGCAGCCGGAGATATCAGATCGTGGCTTAAATCCGAGCATCCTGGCGATCATTGAGGCTGTTGGTGATGGCATTTCTATGACGACGCTACAAGTTCGCATTATCAAGAATTAGAGAGCCATTTGCCTATTTCTAATAATTTCATCGAAAATTGAATGTTATTTTCTTCTACAATTCGGGCGACGGGCATTTCACAGAGGCCAACAAGGTCGCTACCGGCTCAATGCAGAAAAACACGTTGCTTGTTGCTTTGTGTAACAATGTGCCATCTTCGTATCTCGTCATAGAGGTATAGATGACGATTCTTCTAAAAGCAGGCCTTGCCCTTCAAGGACACCGAGAACTATGAGCGAATTCCATAAACACCAACAGACCAAGTGCCGGGATCATGGGACTAAAACTTGTCTCTATTGTAGTATTCCCACAGCTACTATCGACCGACGGTGAGAGACATGTTGCTGGCAATGTTGTATCCAACCTCATGCAACACAGGTTTTCGCTGTGAGACAGCCGAAAAAGGCAGGTCGAAAGATTTCCTAGGTGACCTCGACAGTGTGCTTCCCCGCAGACGTTGGATTGATAAGATGGGGCCAAGGTGATCAACGGTTGGAGCTGTGGATATTCGAGTTGTTTATCTGAACAAACCATAAGATCCAATCATGGGATGCGATATGTGGCCGTGGCTCGGGCAGTAAAGGGTGATTGGTTTTTGGGTTGATAGCCGTTAACGGAATGGAATCACACCATCACGAGAATCGGAGAATCGGAGGTGCACAAGACATGCTAGACTTGAGATCGCCATGATGGAGATGGAAAAAATTATGAGACTTGTTAGGGGTCTGGTCTCAAATCATGGACGACGGGAACGACGAGATATCCTCACTTTGCGTGCGAGAACTTATTAAAGGGCTCATCTTCCATCCATCTGGGCCCTATGACTCCCGACAGGCAATGAACCCATGACCACCTATAGTCCGATAAGATGCTCATAGCGGCCGATGCTGTCATTGAGGGTGTGGAGACCCGGCAGATGGTCTCTGCCCCCACGATCAACAAAAAGCCATGATCTGCAGCAGCTCGATAGACGTGTTTCTCCCGCACATGCTTAAAAGCTTGAAGCTCTGTGGCTTGAAGCTCAATATGCAAGGCATCAGTCGAGCGTGTGACTAGCAAAAGAACCCCCCACAGAGAAAACCGTTGAGACTGTGTCACCTTGTCTTCTGACCGCTCAACCCCCCGGACACCTCTCGAACAAGGGCCTTCGGGAACGTGCCCTGCTCCGAGGTTTCATCTACCGCCTGTAACTGGTGACTAGTGTTGCAGATCTTATCGACGCGAGCTTCACGGCGTGGCTTGAGCGGCGCCGAGTATTGGTTCTTCCGGGAGAGTGGAGCCTCTGCCGTCACCTGCAACCGGACTTGGCGACACCACCGAACGCTATCTCACTCTGCCTTTCTCTCTTTCTTTTTCTCTCTATATCAACGTACGACATTCCTCCCCTGGCTTCCGCTGAGAGTGTCTCTTCTCTCACAGGCGTTGTCGACATTTCCTGCGCTTCCGAGGACCTGTGTGGCCGCTAGGCTTACTCTAAACACCAAACTCTGACGCGCGGCCTGGAAAAACACCGCAATGAGATTCTCATCACCGCTGATAGCGGTCACCTCCGCTTTATGGCTTACCCTCTTCCCTTCCGTGCAGGCACAGTCTGCGGAAGCCTCGGGATCCCTCTCGCTGATTAAGGGCGAGGATCTCTTCACCTTCCGGTACTCCACATCCCAACCCGACAGCTCCAACTGGGTCGGTCTCTACTACAGCGCCGGCGGAGGCCCCGTCGATGGCGAGAAGGGCTCGTCCAACTCCATAATGTGGAAGTGGACGCCCAAGTCCCAGGGAACCGTCCAGCTGTCTGCCTCTAGCCTCGAACCCGGCAACTACACGGCCTTCTTCCTCGCCCGCGGCGGCTACCAGTCGCTTTCTGAGCCTCTCGAGGTGGTCAAGCCCCGCGAGACTGGTGGGGATGTCGCGTTTATCGTCTCTGACGTCACCCTGCCCAAAGCGCGTGTCGGCGATAGGTACACGTATCGGCTTAGCGGCCTCGTCAAGGGCGGCAACCATGTCACTTTCTCCACCCAAGGATACGGCAGCTGGCTCAAGATCACCGAAGGCGGCGTCCTTGCTGGTACACCTACTGGTACGGCCGAGGATGCCGTTGTCACTATTCGCGCGACGGGTACCGACTCTGCCGCCATTGGTGTCTTTACTGTTCCTGTGGTCCCCGAGGGTGAGCCTCTGATTAAGGAACTCAAGGTCATGTCCTTGAACATGTGGAACGGTGGCACCGGAGTCACCAACTACCACGACAAGCAGGTCCGCTTCATGGCGTCTTCCGGCGCCGATATCATCGGCATCCAGGAGGACCAGTGGGGCCGTCACATCCCTCGTCTCGCCAATGCTCTGGGCTGGTGGGGATGGTCCAGTGGCGGCGATGTCGGTATTCTCAGCAAGTACCCCATTGTGGAGGAGTACGGTGTCATCAGCAGACCCAGCCGTTCTGGAGGTGTGAGGATCGCTCTCGACGGTGACCAACAACAGCTCAACTTCTACGTCGCTCACTTGGGCTACACTCCTTACGGACCTTATGACACCTGCTTTAGCCACATGAGCCCCGACAAGGTTATCCAGCGAGAGGCTCAGTCTGGTCGCACACCTCAGATGGAGGCTACCCTCCGCGGCATGAAGAACCACCTCGACCAGGCTGACGAGACTCCCGTGTTCCTCGTCGGTGACTTCAACGCTCCTTCTCACCTCGACTGGGTCGACGGTCTCAAGGAGAAGAACTGCGGCTACTCCAACGTCCGCTGGCCAACCTCTGTCCTCCCTGAGGAGGCAGGTCTCATCGACTCCTTCCGAGTCGCCAACCCTGACCCGGTCAAGGTCCAAGGCACAACCTGGTCCCCCGTCACCATCTGGAACAACGCCAACCGCCGGGAGCCCCAGGACCGAATCGACTTTGTCCTGCACAAGGGCAAGAGCCTCAAGGTGACGGACTCGCACACGGTGGTTGTCGGAAATCCCATGCCGATCCCTGACACCAAGTACAACGAATGGTTCTCTGACCACGCTGCTGTGCTGACGACTTATGAGTTGGAGTGAAAGAGATTTAACATCTGGATTTTAATGATTTAACGGTCATGTTTTTTATTTGTTTGGGTTACTGCGGGCGTAATTGCTGGATAATAGCATGCTTTTTCAACATCTGCACGCCGCAGAGCAACGCAGTCGTCTTTCACGGCGGCATCTCCTAAGGGTCATTGGTATACCTTTGGGGGTAACTAGACGATTCAACCAGATAGAAAAATGAATCGTACTGGTTAATTTCAATTTGAGTTATACCTGAAGTGAGATGACAATCAGGTGAGATGATGACTATGGAAGATGAGAGCACCGCTGTGTCGCTCTCGTGTTACAAAGTCGTGCAATGGTTCACCTCTGGAAGGAGAAATTGACTTTGACGAGCTCGAGTCTGTCTGAGACAGTCGTGACAGTGTGGCTTGTTTGGCGGTCTGCGATAGACGCCTCTGCATTCTTGTGTCCAAATGCAGATGGTCAACCCCCTTCGATTGCCGGAAGGGGAGACATACCGAGCGCATCTCTTATAGTGGTTTTATATAACTGTCGAGGAAATGCAAGCCTTGCAGGCGTCCTGGAGGCCGGTTCGCAGAGACATACATCATGCTTTAAGTGCAGGCATTAGCTCATGAACCAGGCCCGGTGCTATTGATAACGTGAGTTCTACAAGATTAAAGGGTATTGGAATCATACGAGGGTAGGGATTCATCACGGCTATATGCAGAAGTATATAGGGAAGCGTCATCAGGTCGCTCGAGGTTAAACGAACCTCACCAGTGTACTGTGAGTGGTTGACGCCGCGAAACATGTCTCGGGTAGGAAACAGCGCACTTGTAGCCGCGAAATTGTGTTTAGCTCGAATCACAGCATTGATGTAAATGCTGTATTTGGTGATGTTTGCTGGAGGGACATGAAATTAATGTAATATGTCCGACTTCCTCACGGCTAGGGTGTGTAGAATAACACTCACTTCCAATTACGAAAGCCGATCAAGGAAGAGAGCCAATCCCCTTTCACAAGAGTTCTAGGTATTCTACTAGTAGAACTGGAGGATCGATTAAAGGATGCGAGCATGACGAGTTCATGGTTGACTTGCGAAAGTAGGCCAACCTCAAGTGGACCTGGGATCCAACATCCACTCATCTTGAACGGCCTCTGCCTTGATGAGATCTATATATTTCTTCCAGACCTGCCTACTAGAAGCACAAACGATAAGAATAGAATTGGTACCAGAATCTTGGCTCGGGCGAAAGGCATGCCTGGCTAGCTTGATTATCTATCATCGCCTATTTCGAAACTCGCGGCGATTCGCTTCACGCATCCTTTGGGTGAGAAACCCCGCAAAAGATCAGATGACTCGCATAAGTTACATACAAATGCCGAATGAGCTAAGAAAGCATTTGTAAGAAATCTAGACCATCCAATGACGCGCTATCAATGACAAGGTGAAATCGACAAGATTTTTGTGGGGCCCTCGTCCACGCCCTCCACTCTACGAGACCATGTCCCCATGACTCCAACTCTTGACCATGATAATGCTCCGAACTTCGGCGGCAGAGACTTTGCTTCGACATCTTCAGTTTTGGAAAAGGTATGGACTCGCCAAGGGATGAACGAGAGCAGGTGTTTGCTGGACTGAATGAGTCCTTTACCGAGTATCTTGACGACCCTGATGCGACTCGATTTCTCGACATTGACCTCGACGACATTGACATTGGCGAAACCTTTCCGACGAGATCACTGATACATCATGGCTCTCTACAGCCTGTACAGATTTCAACGGAATCCGTTCAGCCCGGTCCGGATCCCCGGGAACCACTCGTCTCTAGTCAGATCTATCAGCCCAAGCCGATCAAGAACCTCGGAAACGGCTTCTTCGGTCAAGAAGCCAATCCCATGAACGGCTTCCAAACCGGTCTTCAACTACAAGACACCAGGCCAATAGAGTCACTCCCTTGGTCCCTCGACAGTACGGAAGCGAATCAGGAACCATTGCTACCAAATACTAACAAGAAGCCACCCCCAAAGATCGGGAAACGCTTCTCTTCAGAGTCCATCAGAGTCTTGAAATCATGGCTTGCTACGAATATCCAGAAGCCTTACCCCGGACCTGCCGATGTCGAAGCCTTGCAAAGAAAGACTGGTCTCAACAGACAGCAGATTACTACTTGGTTGGCCAACGCGCGCCGTCGATTAAAGAACCAGCCTGAACGGCCACCTACCCCTCTTGTACGATCATCAACCCCGGTGTCCATCAACAACTTGGCTTCCTTCGAGGACATGGATCCTCTTCAGCGATGGCAGAACTCGCCCCCCGAACACGAACCCGCGACTGCCTCGGCCATCGCACAGGCGATGCGCGGCCTTCCATCGACGACATATAGTCCTGATCGTGCATTCTCAGGAGATTCAGATCCCGGGAGATCTCTACGGAGCAGCTCATCCGCCAGTACGAACGCTTCTCAATCTAGCTCCGCATACTCTCATACGTCCGGGACCTCTCTCAGATCCCTCGACCGAATCAGAAAAGCCATCAAGCGCAAGAGACGTCGCGTGCCCGCCGAACGGCCCGTCGTCTTGGATAGCTGCCATCCTTACCAGTGCACATTTTGCACAGAAACGTTTAAGACAAAGTGGAGTTGGAAGCGTCACGAAAAGTCGTTGCATCTGTCACTTGAGCGATGGGAGTGCGCGCCCTCAGGTCCAACCGTGTTGAACGAAAAGTCCGAAACTGTGTGTGTCTACTGTGGACTTGTCAGCCCTGACATGAACCATTTACAGAGCCACAACTTTGGAGCCTGTCATGGCCGGGCGCTGGAAGAGAGGATGTTTTACAGGAAAGATCACTTGCAGCAACATCTCAAGCTGGTTCACAACGCACAGTACCAGAAGTGGCCCATGGATTCGTGGAAGGAAGCGAGTGAGGAGATAAAGTCACGCTGCGGCTTTTGCGGAATGGTCATGAAATTTTGGTCTGATCGTGTTGACCATCTGGCCGAACACTTCAAGGCAGGCCAGACAATGGTGAATTGGAAGGGGGATTGGGGGTTTGAGAGTCAAATGCTTGACATGGTTGAGAACTCGATGCCGCCGTGTGAGCAATCTCTCTCATCACCCTTGTATCTGGTTGCTGACTGTTAATAGATCTTATTCATTACGAGAGAAACTCACCTTGGCCGTTTACAACTCAACAAGGTCTCACGGGGTCGCCGGCCAGCGCATTCGAGCTCATCAAGGTGGAGCTGGAGTACTTCAACGCCTACTACACCAACGCAAGGCATTCTCCACCCCCAGACGAGGAACTATTATACGAAAGCTGCTGCATAATCTTTGGCGCCGAGATATTATCTAAGGAGTCAGCGATACCGGAACCCTCTTGGCTGCGAGACTTGCTCATGTCCTCCGAAGAGGTCGTCAAGCAAGCGCGGATACGCCCGATGAAGAGCGCCGCCAAGTCGAGAATCACGGCGCTGAGGATCAACGGCAAGGATGATATCTTCCAGGCATGTCCTATGGAGGAGAGGTTGCAGATATACACGGAGATTCCAAAGCTGTTGGCTCTCAAGGTTGAAGATGATGAACTGCAGAGGGAGGCATGTGCGGTCGTTCAGGCCATGAATGAGTCGTCGCCGCATCCGTCTGTCATGTTTGTCAACTTTTTGACTGGGTTGATTCTTGGCTCAACTAAATGGCTTATTCCATTTCGTCAACGGGCTGGCTTAACAACGGAAGACGCGATCTCAACTGCGATCCTGGATGCCGGTGGGCCACGGGTTGTTGCTGACCTAGTTCCAAGCATCGAGCCACTACCTCTCAGCACGGAGCAGCCGAGTCCCGCGGAGGGGTGGGAGATGACGGACAGCCCAACGGAAAAGCCGAAAACAAGTGGTATCGAGGTACCGGCATCATATCACCTTTTCGATGCCAACTGCTACCGACGGCTTGGGCGGGAGCTGACACGGTTTGTCATGAGCACCATGTCCTCGCGGAACCCGAAGAGTCATGTTCCTACGGATGAGGAGCTACAGCATCAGGCGAGGTGGATAATGTTTGACGAGTGAGTGTATTTGCACCTGGCTATCTATAGTTACTAAGTTTTGTAGTGGCGATCCATGGAATCAGACACCAGCCGATAATCCCAACTGGCTGGAGCAGTTCAAGAAGGACGTCGGTCTGTTGGATGAAGCAAGTCCAAGCCAGGTTCTAGATGAATGATTCGGTTTTATTTGTGCAAGCCTCCATCTCTGTACATCTACTGGAGACTGAGATATGTTCTAAACCTAGAATGATACCCAAACAAAGGAAATGTATTATTATATCAGTTCTGATAACCCTCCTATTCCAATCCCTCCACACCTTTTTGCTCCTCTACAGTATCATCTCCTCAACATAATGCTACCTATTCCCCTTATTCATGATGAGTAGTGATGAATGGAATCACACAAATTGCTCACCAAAACCCACCATGGATCGAAATCCCCCCTTCTCTTGTTCCGCAAGCCACTGTCACTGTGACCTGCCAACAACTAACTAATCTCGCCAAATCTGAGACTAAAGCACGGTTAGTTGGACTCCTCGGGCACACATTGTCTGGAACCTTCCTGTTGGTGAGCACCTGGATATTCGCCGAGTTGGTGAAACCGCTGAGCCTGTTCCTTCTTGCGCCAAAAGATGCCAAAGGTTAAGAAATTTCCCGCCTTAGCCAGCAGGGGCCGGTCATCTGAATCCTCTTCTCCTTCGACTTCGGTGCCATCTTGGGAGAGGTAGATGTGGTAGTCCTTGGGCAGGAAGCGACCGGGGTGCCAGACGTTCCAGAGGATTGAGTTGATGAGCATAAGGACCGCTTCGAAGATGTAGAAGAAGACTTCATATCGTAGAATGGGACTGAGTGTCATGAGGGAGTCGACGTCGTCAATGTCCACCTTCGTATTTCCGGTGTGCTCCACTAGCCGGTAGATGCAACGGACGAGGATGAGCGCCATACTCATGTACAAGGTAGTCAACAGCGTCCTGACAGCCGTAGCTTGGACGTTGGCATTGGCGCATCGGCACTGGAATAGATAGGCGAGGTATACAAAGATGACGATGATGATGAGCTGGAGCGAGATGGCGGCGATGGTCAAGTGACTACCAAGGGCCTGCTTCTCGGGGGTTGACGACGTGTTGGCGGATAGAGACACCCCCAAAGAGTTGAGAAGCTCAACAAGGCCCATAAGACCACCAAAAATGGCAAGAACTTTGCCTGGGGCAATGGGCGCGCAGTAGGGCACGTAGTAAAAGATTCGGCCGAGGACGTGATAGTTGGCGAGTTCAAGAAGGGGGCTGGAGTGCCTGTTAGTTGAGAGGTTTGGACTTGGAGGGTGGATTAACTCACGGGCACACGTAAATGCAGACCTGACTGGTGATGAAAATGGACAGAGGCAGCTTGGTCGTCGTCTTATACAAGTAGTTGTAGGCGCCGTACTGGCGGATTGCATAGCCAGCCGTGAACATGACACCGCAGATGCAGTGTAGACCGACGAGCTTCCAGGCCGTATAGCGACTGACAGAGGATGTAAGAGGTTGGACTTGAAGTGTTTGGAGACGAGGTACTTACTGACATTGCCAGACATGGAAGATAGTTGAGATGGCGTAGGCGATGGTGAAGAAGATGGGGGCTCCTTTGTTAGGAGCATAGACGTACAGACTGTAGGGGACTATACCTGTTAGAAGAAACCCTAGAATAGAGATTGCGGTTCTTACCAGGCTCTCCAGCACCAGCCATCTTGAAATCGAGTGACAAATGAAATGTCTCGTGAGGGAACGGTGGACGGCAGTCAGTGGATCCAAGGGGAAATTGTCAAGGCCTTCCTATCGCAGTGTCTGCTCTGCAACAAAGATTGAAGAAAGTCTCATTTTAAAGACAAAAATGCAACAGCTCGCAACCCGAAATAGCCATGGCAACGCGTCATATGCGGCTCCTGAACGGCAACAGGATCGCTAATACAGGATGAGGCCATTCCCAATTAGGATAATAGAAATGCCAAGAAATTCGGCCCCTGTCAGCTAGACCCTGGTCGCGTGGGGACGGGGCTGACGATGGGTTCAAGGGATGATTAGACTGCGACAGAATATGCGATCTTATTTTTAGGTGTGCCTTTTGTTGAGGTTGCTAAATTGTGTTGAAATCAAAGCCGAATAATACATCGGAAAGGGGGAGTGTGTCTTGGCTCGGAAGGAATCTTTCCGTGGCGAGATCCTCGTTCATGGAGACAGGTTGGGCTTCCGGGGCAAGATTGAAGGTCTTCATGATCTCATCCATATCCAAGTCGGTTAAAACAAGATCGAAGTCGCCCTGATGGCCATTTGGTGGCTGTTCCTTAGGGTTCGAAGCCTGACGTGTTGGTTGGCTAAAGGTTGCTTCAACAGGCCGAGCTACCTCTTCGGCTTGACAACTTGAAGTGGCGAGAGCCGAAAAGTCCCCAACATGAACGTTCAACCGATCCATAATCGCAAGCAAAACCCTCATTGTCCGTCTCGGAGCAAAACACTTAGCCTGATGCTCCCCCAGAATCTCCAAGCAGCTTCGAAGGTACTTGTAGGCCCCTGACTCAGGACCTCTCTGCGCAGCCATGCGGACGTGAATTGTGGCGCTTACGTATGTTGCGTATGAAACGAAGTAGGGGACCGATTTGAGGCAAAAATGTTGCCTGTAGACCTGTAGCATGTGGTGGATCTCCAGCGCTGATACTGCACAGTGGGAGAATGCATCGCGGGCTGCAGACGCTGAGACAGATTGTAGATGGCCGTCAGAGACGAAGGGTCGATGGAGCAGAATGACCAGAGAATTGTACATAGCCCTGTAATAATTAGTGGCCTTATCATGTGTGCTGTAGAGGCTGTCTTACAGTAAAGACAGGGTGTGGGGGAGGATTGTTGAATTGCCGGGGTTGTTCAGATGCACAAGCAAGTGTGCAGGCATCTCACTCCTCCAGCGCTTCAACTCACTATGAAGGGCATTCGAAGCATCGAAAAGTTCTTGAGGGTCCCTAGAGCAACTCTTTTCTGAGTAGAGGTTGCACAGAATTCGATCCATGATGATACTGAGTTTGCAAAGCTGCTCAAAGGTCGAGACACTATATGTCGGACAACCCAGCTGTGTCGGACGTTCCGAGTAGGTATTGGTGTTGAACTCTTCAAGCTCTTCATATTCGTCAAGAAACTGAATCGGCACGCGGTTATCGGCTTCTCTGAGTCGTGCGGGTCGGCCTTGATATATCGATTGCACTTTGTCAAGGGCTATTGACTAGTCAGTGACACGGTATTCCCACAAAACTGCAATGGCATACTAAAGGCTGCCCAAAACACTCTTCGGTGCACTTCTACATCCTCTGGTGTGTAGTTTGCTGATCCCCCATTCCCAGCGGCATCGACGTGGATACCAAGATCAACAATCATGCTGATAGCGAGGCCCATGTAATGCCACGACAGACTCGTCTCATCACACCAAGAGAAGAGAGCGTCGGCAACAATAAGGAGAGCCTGTATCGTAGTTACTCGGCTCTTGAACAAGACTTGTGAACCGTGCAGAATCTCCTCGAACTTAGCGCGAAAGGGTCGTCCGGCCGAGTCCTTGTTATCGACGTTGCTCCGCACTGCTGGGTCGTCTGAATACTTTGAGCCTGCAAATAAGATGGCGTTGAGCAATAAGTCTGAGTAGTATAGACCTTTGCAGACCATGTCTCTCATAAAGACTGGTCGATAAACGATGGAACCTGCGTAGTGTTGGCGGTTCCAGAAATTTGAAAGGAGCTCCATGCCAAGGGCAGGATCTATGCCTCCAAAATCAAGCTTTCCGGCCCTGAAGTTGATGACCTCATATTGGCCTACGGTTTGAGTTAGCTAAAATCGCATATTGTGTTCTCAGATGGCATACGTTGCCTCGTCGTCTCAGCTAAAAGCTGATTCTTCGCGACAAGATTAGATGACTCAACTGTGCAGCCGGGGGCAGGCATGGGAGATTCTGGCTCAAAAACGACGCTCGAAGGGCCGTGGAAGGGAGTTTGGTTTGCTTCATCTGGAGTTGCGGAATGGGACAAAGATACGTCGTGGTGAGGACCATCGACAGTCTCTGACACGTGGATAGTGTCAGAAGCGGAATCATGGTGATTTGGGACGAGGATAGGATCACCCAAGGAGGGTTGAGAAGTGCTCGATGGCTGTTCCCTGTTCAAGCTTACGCTTTGTAGTCTCAGCAACTCGCGAAGTTGAGCGTTCTCCTCTTCAAGGGTGTGAATGCGAGCGTTGGAGGGCCTAGAAACCAGTATCAGCGGATGAACTAATCCACACCAAGAGAACGCGTACCTAGCTTGTTTGGTCCTCTTGGTGTATGTGCACTCAATAGCTCTCCCTTGACAATTCTCGCACTTCGGCTTCGCATTGTCACATCCCAGCTAGCATCGCTCACTTAGCATTGACCGAAATGAAGGGCGTCAGGGCTTAGTAATTAGGCTTACCTTTCTTCTTCGGCAAAAGTCGCAGGCATTAGAAGTCCGCTGAGCTCGCTTGTGGACTGTGGCCATTAGTATGAGAGTGGTTGGCACTTGAAAGCGGAGAATGATGTGCCGTCGGGTGGCGTGAAAGGAATAAGATGGTCCGCTGGCGAGAGACCAGGGTGCAGGTTAAGCTTCGGAAAACGCACGTGCAAAATTACTAATTCTCAAGGATTGATAATTCTTCAAAATACACATACCTACGTGCGAAAAGGTTAGAGAAGTCAGTTAATTATGATATTTATTTCTCCTATAAATAAAACAATCCATACTATCTTCTCAGCCTCCTACATCAACCTCAGTGTCCGATCTGTCCACCTCTCTTGCTTCTCGCTTGGAAATATCACCCAGTACCCCACCCTCTCTGCCCCGTTCTCAAAAGCACCACCGGGCGCCCGCAGTATTAACCCATGAATATGAGGATGAATGATTCCATCACTACTGCCCACTGCAAGTGCCAAATACTCATATGGACCGTGGGCGGCAGATCCCCTTGCCCATATCTCCTGCCGGCTGGGGTAGGGGAGTGGACACATGGTATAACTGTCAATGGTATAGATTGGCACGGAGGTGAGAGGCCGTCGATTGAATTCAGAGGACACGGGATCGTCAAATATGGCAATGCCCATTTGAACGTGTGGCTTTTCACCATGCATAACCTGCCAGCCTCGAAGAAACGGCTTTGTTGGACCCCTCACGGTGGCATGCCCTCCAAAAACCTCACCGAAAGGATTGAAGCCGCTAACGGGTTGAATGTCCCAGCTAATGAGGTTTAGCAAATCCTTCCAGTCGCCACCGACTGTGCTGTACATCATTGCACCGTTGATAGCAGCCCAGCTCCATGACGGCGCACGATATGGCCGGACATGGTGGCAGCTTAGACCACTGCTAGCTCGCCAGACAAGCCCGCGGGCAAAGTCAGAGCTCCAGAGGCCAGCAAGATATTCGCCAGAAAAGACGGGAAGAAATCTCTGGGCCAAGCCGGCGAATGCTGGTAGCTTATCTGAGTCATACGTGAATACCCGGTCACTGTAGTCGCGTACAAGCTGATAGTAGCCTGATTTTATCTCGTTGATATCGGCAAGGTCTGTTTTTCTTGGTATGCTGGGTTGCAACACCGGTGCTAGGGGCTTGAGATGGGAGAGGTACGGAAAAAGCGCATCTCCGCTCGGGACACCATCAAGAGAGCGGAAGTGTGTTGGACATTTCCAGTAAATTTGACGATCATCAAAGAAGAGTGACCGTAGAGACAAGGCGTTTTCTTGAAAGGTCCAACCACGTTGGCTCCAAGCAGAGGTGTAGTAAAGATCCCGAAACGTTTTTTCATTACTTTTTCTTCTGCTTACCGAAACAGTAGCAACGTCATCTGTGTCTGGGAAGACCTTGAGGCAGATTGGTGTTGGAGCAGGTTGGCTTGCCCTCTTGAGGATACCGTCACGACTCCCGGTGGATGTCATGGCGCAAAGTGTGACTGCCGAGCCTAGATAGATATCATCCATAACTTTTGACTCATGTGCCCACTATATAGCGTTAAATTAACATCCCCAGATACCGTACCACATATTGTCCCGTAGGGTTACTCACGTCTTCTTGGGAGTCTTGCAATACGCACAGAGCGTCAATCCAGAGATGGCGCATCCCAAGACTCCTTGTGATTCTAACTGCATCCTGGAAATTGGCCGGAAGAGCCTCAATAGG